>NC_090268.1:53451752-54097377 GCF_040414725.1 Anabrus simplex
CCTAGCTCTTTCCTGTCCCATCGTCGCCATAAGACATATCTGTGTCGGTGCGACGTAAAGCCAATAGCAAAAAAAAGTGAAAGTGAAAGAGAAAGGCTCCTTCCTAAGACAAAAGTGATAGGTTGACACTGGATTCTCACTGAGGCGGTCGTAGCTCGAATCCCACTAAATGCGCATGGGCATTTTCTAATGGAATATCACGTCCCTCTTGTTCGAATTTCGAGTTAAACTACAGTAGATGTCCCATGGCTATGATCACAATATTAACAATCACGTAAAACTACAAGCTTGGTAGTGTGAAAACGGGAAAACACGGAAAACCATTATAAACGTGTATTGAGACCAATACGAACACCCAGTCCCCGGGTCAGAGGAGTTGCCCATACGCAGTTGAAACCCTCGGCCTGACTGGGGGACAAGCCCAGGAACCTGTGAACTGAAGACCAGTATGCTGACTGTTTATCTAAGGAGACGTTCGGCTCCATGGCTAAATGGTTAGCGTGCTGGACTTTGGTCACAGGGGTCCCGGGTTCGATTCCCGGCAGGTTCGGGAATTTTAACCTTAATTGGTTAATTTCGCTGGCACAGGGGCTAGGTGTATGTGTCGTATTCATCATCATTTCATCCTCATCACGACCCGCAGGTCGCCTACGGGAGTCAAATCAAAAGACCTGCATCTGGCGAGCCGAACTTGTCTTCGGACACTCCCGGTACTAAAAGCCATACGCCATTTCGTTTCATCTAAGAAGACGGAGTGAAACTGAAACATGCTTCACATTGGAAACAGATAGGTTAGTGAACTTACAACTGATACAAAAAAAGAAAAACAGATCAAAGTATTTTAAAATTATAGTTTAGATTCTGAAGATTCAAGGCAATAAATTTGACTGGGTTAACACGTTTAAGGTAGGAAATTTCTGCTCTCATTAAGGGATCCAATAGAAAATTTGAAAGAAATGATCTTGAAATTACCTTTTCCACTGTGTACAAGGAAACTACAAACGAGGACGGAGCCGGATCCTTCCTAGATAGCGGATGTACATACTTGTGCAGTGGTTGGGCTGTTCGCACAAATCTGTGGAGGCGATAAGGATCTTGCAGAAACTTTTGCGGTAATGCTAAGGAGATTAGGGATCAAACTGGCAGTAACTCACTCAGCTTGACAGTTTGTGGCAGGATGACTGGCAGTAATCGCTCGGCTAAGATGGTAATATGAGTTTGCTCTTAAGATATGTTTCTTAGTTAATGGATATTACACTTACTGTGGTCTATACAGTCAGCATCAGTGCTTAAGAAACACTGGTTTTCTCCAACATAACGGTGGTCAATAAACTACATTGTCATAAAGTCACGTGGTTCATTCCTTTATATGTGGGTTATACGATCTTCCCGTTCCTCTACGATAGCTAATAAACTACTTGCACTACCGATCTCGATAGCTGGAGTCGCTTAAGTGCGGCCAGTATCCAGTATTCGGGAGATAGTGGGTTCGAACCCCACTGTCGGCAGCCCTGAAGATGGTTTTCCGTGGTTTCCCATTTTCACAACAGGCAAATGCTGGGACTGTACCTTAATTAAGGCCACGGCCGCTTCCTTCCCAGTCCTAGTCCTTTCTTGTTCCATCGTCGCCGTAAGACCTGTTTGTGTCGGTGCGACGTATAGCCAATAGCAAAAGAAAAAACTACTTGCACTAGAATTCTGAATAATGATGATGATGATGCTTGTTGTTTAAAGAGGTGTAACATCTAAGTCATGGGTCCCTAATGATTCGAGATGGAACGAAATGACATGATAATTAAAATTGTAAAATTTATCCACTGACTAGAATTTAAACCAAAGGATGATGGAAACTTATTTTGAATTTAAAATAATCGGTGGATCTAAATCGCAATGACTTATTTTCTGATAAAACGATAGAAAATATAGATTACAGTATAATAAGGCACTTCCTTGAAATGCAGTAATATACAATATTAAAAATAATATTAAGTCATGTTAAAATATACAAACTCAAACTAAAGCAGAGTCAACAGAATAAAATGTAGTTAACAATAAAATGAAAACGAATAGAAAATACACGTTTATATACGACAAAACCACCCACTATCACTCATAAGACGGTTAACGAGGTCTGCTGACTGCTCGTCATCTCGTAGAATGAGGGAGATGGTACTCGTAAGTTTTAGACTACGGCGCAGATTGGCCAGGTCCACGCACTCCGTAAGAATGTAAACCACGGTAAGATGACTGTCGCCAGTACACGCACAAACGGGTTCTCACTTCAGTAAATAGGAGTGCGTTACTATAACGGGGCCGATTCGACGATGGTATAATACCACTGCTTCCCTCCGAGAAGCCCGAAGGGAAGTCCTAAATACCCTCGTTGTTCTTTTAATCGCTCTCAGCTTATTTGGGAGAGGGGTGGCCTGCCACTCCGTCTCCCAATGGGGCATGACCAAATATCTCAGGTGAGAGCGAACATCACTTGCTGGAACCTTGTAAGGCAACGGCGGGAATGTTACAGCCATCTTGTTAGCCTTATCAGCTAACTCGTTTCCCTCTACACCCACGTGACATGGGAGCTACATAAACGTAATTCTGGTGCTAGCATCGCAACTCCCGGCCAGCAGGTCCCGGATCCGCTGCACCAGAGGGTCCTGAGGGAAACATACATCAATAGATTGTAGCGAGCTCAAGGAGTCGGTACACAGCAGAAAGCCCCGGCACTCATCGCACAGCACGTACCGCAGAATTTCGAAGATAGCATAGAGCTCCGCTGTGTACACACTAGAAGCCTCCGAGAAAGGAAAAAGAAACCTGTTAAATACTGAAAGAAACACCATTGACATTCCAATTTAGTCTAGTTTTATTTTGTTAATGTCAGTAGGCATTGTTCCATTTGAAAACTTTCTAAAATACATACATATTATAATAGTTAGTAATAGGACCCCGGATGTTTATGCAGTAACAGGTTAAAATGCAAACTTACTAAAGCGAGTAACAAGTAGAGTCCACCCGCACGATGGTAATACTATGAGGTTTGCATAAACATTGGGGGTTCCGCCCGTAAGAACCTCTAGAATAAATTTTTGTTGGTAGGAAATGTCGACTAGCCCGCTCTAACGTTATGTAGTGGGAGCAACATAAATTCCAGGGTCCTAATGGGCCGAACTCCTAATGTTTATGCAAACCTCATAGCATTACCGTCGTGCAGGTAGACTCTACTTGTTACTCGCTTCAGTAAGTTTGCATTCTAACCTGTTACTGCATAAACATCCGGACCCTTGTTATTAAATTCTGTGTATACATTACAATTATGAACCCTTGGTTCAATTCTTTTCTGTAAAAACAGCACATCAATGGCACCTTCCATTTGGGAAATATCTGGGCTGCAATTTTGAAATGATTCGTACTGTATGTCAAAAAGGTAAACTTGCAGTAGTGGACACATGCACAACTAGCATTTAGACATGTACGTCTGTAACGACTTCATAACTATGAGCTTCCGGTATTTAGACAGATTTCCCATTCATAACAAGCACAATAAAGGTTTGCTTTGATAGTCTTCTACAATTTGGTGATTAGACAAGTTCCCTGTACGTCGAAAAATACTGACTGCCGACAGTGACATTCGAACCCACCACCTCCTGAAAGCAAGTTTACAGCTATTTGATCCGTACCGATTTGCAAAATTCCTCGGTAATAGTAACTGAGTGACAAAGCAAACTTCGTGTACGGTATATATTTGTCGGCGGTCCTTATGCCTTGCAGTAGCGTAACAGGATCGGCCGATGGCAGCTGGGGAGTTATTATAGTTACGAAATGCCGGTAGAACATAATGCAGCTGCGTGTGTGGTGTGCATGTTTTGTCGTTATATGGACACTGATACAAGAGAGTTATATTCATATTCAGATTGCAGTAATAAAATCTTGCATTCAAATACAGAACAGGAACAATACGATCAAAGTCAGCAGTTTTACAAAGAACTGTGTGTTTAGTTTACAATGGAAATCCAATTTTTGATATTCTAACTCCATGAGGAGTAATATTTTTGAAAACGGAGAATTCACTTCTCCTTTAGCAGGTTGGCAATCCCTATTTACTAACACGGCGGGACCATGCGCTTGGTCTGCCACTGCTAAGCAGAGTCCTCGAGGGGCGTGCCAATCCAGCTGATGAGCCCAAATGGCACGTCTGGGCGTAACTCTGCAAAATGCACACGGCCTAACCACCCAAAAGCTGGTTCTATTCCTGTGATTGTAAGATCTGCGGCCGTGAAAGCCATTTTTGATAATGGAAAACCAATTTTTGAGGCTTCGTACAAAATAGATTCAATAGATCTGTTGCTTTTACAATATCATGTCTCTGAATGTTTGTTTACTTTTTGGTTTTCTGTTTGTTTTTTGAAAAAATTCATGGTGGGGAGTTCTAATCCCCCAGTAACCCCCCCCCCCCTCCCGGCTACACCCCTGATGTCTTGTGGTCTCACTTCATCCATTGCATACAAATCATTATATATGGATGAACGTTCAACTGTAGAAGGTTGTAATAAAGTTTGAAAGAGCCCTGAGAAACAGATTTCTAGGTATTTCTTAATTTAATTTTATATCCTTGACGTTCCTCATTCCTTCTAAATTCCAGATTCCTTGACATGAAGTACGAATGCTCGATGTCAATATCGTTAGCTGTCCGTTTCATTCTACCCTTAACTGTTTCCAAGTAATTGTTAACACATAACAAAGGACTTTAAGACTACTTCTTTCACCATTGTTATGTTTTATAGAGTAATTGATAGAACATACTACGTTTCAACAATTGATACCTCATTGAAGGAAAACAAGAGAGGAATAATTCTGAGAATTAAAATTCTTCCACAGGTTGTTTTGTCTGCACATTGTGAGTGCTCTTGAAAAGAAAGGAACCAATTCCTGAACGTTAAAACCTGTACGGGCTAAAAGCTGTGTGAAAAATTCCATGGAAATTTCAATTGAGTTGGATAATGCATAAAAACAATTCTTTAAACTGCCCTCTGTCTGCAATTTCTATTTACATGACGCGTCATAAATTTTAAATATATCTTACTGTGTTAGGAAGCTCATATAAACTCACTAATTTCATTTATCTTCAAATACCCATGGCAAACTAATAAACACCTCATTTGTTGTATTGTAATATCATTAACTGCATATTACCTTGGAGTTAATTTTATTAAAATTCCATACTACTGTATACAGAGATGGGTCTTAGTAAATAAAGTAACGGGCCCATATTTCGTCCCCTTAGCAGATTTGGACTTGAAGAAATTCAGGTACTTTATGGACAAGGCTAGAAATTGGTAAATGTATTACTGAATATATTCTCTACTTACGGGCAAGTTACAATGGAACATTTATTATGTAAGGTAGTCAATATTTGACATAAACATAAACACTAACAAATCTAAACCACCAAAAATGTGTCCGTAACTACGTTCCCCATCAAATTTATGAAAAGTACAATTAATTTTAATATATTTTTCTTTTCTAACCTTTCCCTATAATTACTTGAAGACCATTTATGAGAAATGTTTTCTTGGCATTCTTTTTTCACATAGTCTTTCAGCGTTGCTCTTGGGATATTAACGCTTTAATTGCACGTTTGATATACATTATCTTGTCCCTCACTGCCTTAATATCATTTTTCATGGCCTCCTGATGCCATTGTTTGCGTTTCTCCATCTGAACATAATAATAAAATTAATAAATAACAAATAAAATACATGGGGACGAAATTACGAACATTCCCTGCTTTATTACAATGGCCGCTACAGTAAGTCACGCCAACCACCCCACTGCAGCGACTACACGCCAGGAACTACACCACATGACTGAAATACAGCCCATTATTTCATACACATTTCAGTGCTCACTCTAGGAATGACACGCTCTTAATTTGAATACTGCACTAACTCAGCTCAACATGAAAAATGGATTCTCCTTGCACATGGTGCACACAACCAGCTCGCACGACAAGACAACAGGATGAGACTATGTGTGTGCTCGCGCGGCTAAACATTAGGTACCAACTGTGCAAACTGGAAATCCTTAGGGTATCGAAATTAGGTGCGGGGACAGTATTTGGCCCCCCTACCTTATATCTTCCAGTTTGGCCTTCCAACCTTATATCATCCAGTTGTCTGAAACCAATGGCTTTCTAGTAGAATATAAGCAAAATAAATAATGTGAAATATGTGAAATATTTTAGCTTAGTACTTTGGGCGGTAATGTTCAATAACGTGCTAGAAATGTCAAACCCCGCCCCTGGACTTGATGACCACCTGGATTCGGTTTGGAAGTGAGTCCATAAGGTTGTGCAGGTGTCGCATCCACGTCAATTCACTCGCTGAGGATTTGATCGCGCAGTTCCACCAAATTGCGGGATACCCGCTGTTCCAACATGTTCCCCAGAATTTCAATGGGGTTCAAGTCAGGCAATTTCGCAGGCCAATCAAGATGTAATAGGGCGGGGAAATGTTCATAAAACCAGTCACACATGCGTCCAGCCCAATGAAGTTTGCTGTTGTCATCTTTAAAAATCGGGGTATCAATAGCGTGTTCATCATGCAGATGCTGACTGAAGGCAGCAACTGATAACCCGGAATGTTTAAATAAACTTGCTGGTTCATGTTTGTGGTCACCTCAGCGAGTGCACCCCACCCATGATACGAAAAACACCCCTAAAACATCACAGACACATCTCCGGCTTCAACCTGACCTTGCACACATCCGGGATGAAATGATTCAACTGGTCTTCGGTGCACTCGTCGACGTGCGTCGTTGGAATACAGGCAGAGACATGATTCGTCAAACCACATAACGTTCCACCATTCAGCTACTGTCCACGTTCGATGATTTCTGACCCGCTGAAGACGAGCAAATTTAACGTGCCTATGAGAGTAATGGCCTCTTACGAGGTGACCGACTCCAAATGTTCATTGCATGCAGTTCTCGTCGCAATGTTCTTTTGCTGA
This sequence comes from Anabrus simplex, assembly GCF_040414725.1. NCBI lineage: Eukaryota > Metazoa > Arthropoda > Insecta > Orthoptera > Tettigoniidae > Anabrus > Anabrus simplex. The sequence continues at coordinate 53,458,763 of NC_090268.1, forward strand.
CAGGTTGGGATGGATCTTCAATCACTGACTACAGCAATTCCTGTCGGGTATGGAAGCGATTTTAATTCACAAGCCGTGAAATGCGTCTTCGATCCCTCTCAGTCAGAATCTTCCTCCGACCACAATTGTGACGCTGCGTTTCGTGGCCACGTGTAGTACACCGCTGCTTGTAGACACGTTGAACAGTTCGCTGCAAAACACCAAGAAATTCAACAACTTCACGCACCGTATGGCCACGGCCAAACACGATTGCTCCTTTTTACCACTCTGTCACATCGTTACATCTACCCATGTTGTCGTGCACTGTGCGCTTGAAACATAAATGTCTCACTGATCACTACTGCTCTGTAGAGGCAGTGCGCGTGCGGTTGAGCACGGGACTCGTTTGCGCCGCCATCTGTACAAGCTTTAACGATCCATCTGTGCGTGCGCACTAGAGTGACTAATTTTTTGTCCGGTGAGCTCATATGTGTTGCGGGTCAGTATTTCTCCAAACTAGGTATGTGCTGCGGGTCAGTATTTCCGAAACTATATTACCTCATAGCGGTTTTCGCAGGCGTAACGACGATATTTCGTTATATCATTAATTAAGATGTTTCCACATTTCTGATCAGTAAAATTGTAACACAATAATTAACAATGGATTAAAGCTTCCGATATCACGTGCGCCAATCACACCATGGCAGGTTGTGTTAGAGGGTAGGACGGAGAGACGCAGGTTTTTCTTGGAGGTGTGTTTGTACTCCGATGGTGAGCACAGTTGGCACAAGCATACCTTATCGAAGGAACGGAAGCTATGCCAGCAAATTTTGTTCTTCGATCACGGGATACTTCAGGATATCGACGTTAGGATCTATTCGAGATATTGCTATAATTACCGTAGAGATGGAAGTACGAATTTACCAACGCCCATAACCCCAATGTCTTTGTTGATGTGTGGACTGGTCTAATGTGTTCGTCGAGCTGTAGAAATGGAGGCAAGTAAAGAAAAGCAGGTAAGTGTGGTTGATTTTCTGGTGGCTGAGGGTGACGGAGTCGCATGTCTGCTGTGTATGGTGAACACTGCATGTCCATGACGAGTTATTTATTTAATCATATGGTGATTTTATATAATATATATACAAGGAAAAATCAAACTTTAAAGTCCATCCTTCTCAGCCATTCAGTTAAACCAGGTGTGAGAGCGAAAAAATCGTCAGGAGTGCCAGGGTACGAATGAAGAGGAAAGCGTAGGACCAGGTGCTCAATCATCTGTTCTTCCAGCTCACAATCACATATTGATGAACTGATCCAACCCCACTTGTACCTGAAACAATTGCAACAACCATGTCCAATCCTTAACCTGTTGATACGGCACCATAGATTCCTCGGTAGGTCAAAACCGTTCGGCTTCTTTTTGGGATCAAGATGATGGACACTTGTTCCCAATGTTTTTGTTGACCACTCATGCTTCCAGCTTTCATTTGAGCCAAATCCATCCGCAATGAGTTGCCCTGCAGTGACACTTGCTGGTCTTCTTGATTGCAGTCACTGCAGTGACGGATGACAGAATTCTTGGCGCAGTGGCAAAGAGGGTGATGCAAAGATTTTCCATGACGAGTGTGCACGAGTGACACAGGAGATTCCGAGAAAGGCACGCATCACTGCAAGGACAGGCCCATCCAGACATTATTCCTGATGTCATAGGATGGATTGATTGCCTTATCCAGGAAAACATTCCTGGACGTCTGTTTAATTCAGACGAGGATGTGCAAGATTGGGTGCGGTTTTAGATCCGTCAGCAACCTACCTCTTTTCTTCAAAAGTGGAATTGTATAGTCTCCCAGTAGGATAAATGTATTAACGCTTTTCGCATTTACTTTTGAATGAAACCACTCCATGATGACGTAGGAGCGGGTATTCTGTTTTAATGTCACTGCCCCTTATATTGACAAACGTATAAAGACGTGATCAATTTTCTCTTTTAGCACTGTCCAAGTTCATTCCTCTACCTCTAACGTACTTGACGAAATCTTAAATGTGTGGTTTCATAATAATCGGTCGCTCACATTACAATAAGGACACACTTAAACACCTTTTATTAGAGCAAGGTTATAATTAGTTGACCACTGCACGACTTGGCCTGCGGTCATCTCAGACTATCGCCGTCCCGTAAACAATGGCCTAATTACAGCCCGCATACGTTACCTCGTCGATATGTAAATCTTATACTTGCTCTCCCCTAGGGAGAACTAAACGGAAATCCGACGTATTTATTACTCCATTATCTCCACAATCGAACAATTGTCGATGTCAAAACCGTATTACTTTATAGCAATTCTATTGTTAGATGCGCTATCTGCAACAGTCCAAAATCCACTCAAAGAACAGATATTTCATAGAAAAGGTATACCAAAGAGGACGGTTCTAATAAATGCAGAAACATTTCAAGATTTGTTTTTAACTTAAATAAGGAAAACGTTTCCGTACTTATGTGTCTGTTCATCCAAATCATTATTTGGGACGTCCGGGTTGAGATTCAGTTCTCCGACAATTCACTGTCGTACTGAACAGAGCAGGGATAGTTTCTTTTTAATGTTGAAAACCTGTCTTAACAGCCAACGAAAAACCTACAATTACGCAATTTACTCAATTGTACCGGAAGTTGAAGGGCCAAAGGTCCCGGAAAGTTTTCAAATTTTTTTCTTGGATAACTCTATCAAACTAAAAAAAAAAAACAAATTTCGAACATCACTTCCGGCCTAAATGCAGTTCCGGAAAAATAGCTTAAAGTGGCTTGTTTCTTTACTCGTCTTCTTTGTGATAGAAATCCTATCCAAATTAACTTATTAACTTAATATTCCTTGCAATGTATTCTTTAGTTCAATATCCTCTGGCATTTTCTGATTTTTTTTAAGAATGTCAACACCGAATGTTGTTATAAGGGCACCGATCTCGATAGCTGCAGTCGCTTAAGTCCGGCCAGTATCCAGTAATCGGGAGATAGTGGGTTCGAGTCCCACTGTCGGCAGCCTTGAAGATGGTTTTCCGTGGTTTCCCATTTTCACACCAGGCAAATGCCGGGGCTGTACCATAATTAAGGCCACGGCCGCTTCCTTCCAACTCCTAGGCCTTTCCTATCCCATCGTCGCCATAAGACCTATCTGTGTCAGTGCGACGTAAAGCAAAATAGCAAAAAAAAAGTTATAAGGGCTTAAGTGAAACTCTGCATTGACTCACATTATCGCCCGTAGTGGTAGAAAAAAAGGCAAACTGCTAAAGTAATCGACCGTAAAACGATGATTATGAAAAGTACTGTAATATTTAGGAATAAAAGAAGAATATATTCTCATCATCATCATCATCATCATCATCATCATCATCATCATCGTCATCATCATCATAATCTGTTTACCCTCCAGGTTCGGCTTTTCCCTCGGACTCATCGAGGGATCCCACCTCTACCGCCTCGAGGGCAGTGTCCTGGAGCTTCAGACTCTGGGTCGGGGTATACAACTGGGGAGGATGACCAGTACCTCGCCCAGGCGGCCTCACCTGCTATGCTCAACAGGGGCCTTGTGGAGGGAGGGGAAGATTGGAAGGGATAGGCAAGGAAGAGGGAAGGAAGCGGCCGTGGCCTTAAGTTAGGTACCATCCTGGCATTCGCCTGGAGGAGAAGTGGGAAACCACGGAAAACCACTTCCAGGATGGCTGAGGTGGGAATTGAACCCACCTCTACTCAGTTGACCTCCCGAGGCTGAGTGGACCCCGTTCCAGCCCTCGTACCACGTTTCAAATTTCGTGGCAGAGCCGGGAATCGAACCCGGGCCTCCGGGGGGTGGCAGATAATCACGCTAACTACTACACCATAGAGGCGGACATATATTCTCATACTTTGTGATATCTTATTTACCTGAAATTCGCAGCTCATATCCCTAGGATATATTGAACATTGTGTTGCCTCCCTCAAGGGCAAGGTCCCTGAAATATTTCAAATTGTGCCTTGGATAACTCTATCAAACTAAAAAACAAACTTGGAAAATCACTTCCGGCCTAAATGCAGTTCCGGAAAATAGGCTAAAGTTTCTTGACTCATTTTCTCGTTTTCTCTGGACTGTGTATTTTCTGGATAAATTCGGGATTCGATTTTTCGATGTTTTGAATGCATTTCTCTTACTGTTCGACTGCCCTGTTAAATAAAATTTGTCTCTTCAAATTTAGTGTGTTTTGTGTTATATTCAAGCTACTTACGCATTTTGACGTAGAAAATGCCTTTCGTACTTTGGACAGTCAGCGTTAAAAAAACATTAAAGTTTTATCATTTAAATAATTGTGTGCGGCGGCAGTGTTCAATGTGTTATTTTAAAGAGAAAAGACCGATATATGTAGAAACAAAAGTTTATCCTCGGCACAATGTCATCGGATGATCCCTTAATGCTGCCATCTTGAGGTACTAAAATCACAGTGGCACGCGTCTATCACTTAGTGTAGCTCTGGACTCCTGCACGGTAGCATGTCGTGTGAGGTTTCATTTGATTTATCTCAGTAAGTTCAGCGGGTATACGGAAAACGAAACGTGAAATATTTAACATAGAAGGAAATGTGGTATGAAAAAATGCGGATAATTTAATTCGTAAAATATCGCGGTATACAGACAATAAATGGCTTCAGAACAATCGAAAAGGCATTAGAGTGAATAGAGTAGCTTGTCAGAATTCCAAAGTCACCAATGTCGAGCGTCAAAAGCATTATTGAGAGCGTCTCAAATTCAGGGCGGCCTAGCGTCGTGAGGTGATTTCCGCGCTACCGGAGCCCCACCTTCGCACATCTGCTGTTCGAGTCGTAGAAAATGATTTGGAATTCAAGGTCCTGCAGACGTATATATTTTTCTTTAAAAAAATAAAGGAATAAATGTGAGAAATAAAATTTCAAACTCTTAGCAACTAGGTACTTTATTTCGATAATACCGTAATTTCGACACAACCCCGTTCGAAACGCATCATAGGCCTATTCATCATTCAAATTTAAATTTTCACTCTGTATCACCTGCATTGTCGTCCTCTGTGGTGTAGTGGTTAGTGCGATTCGCTACCATCCCCGGAGGCCCTGGTTCGATTCCCGTCTCTGCCACGAAATTTTAAAAGTGGTACGAGGGCTGGAACGGGGTCCACTCAGCCTCAAGAATTCAACTGAGTAGAGGTGGGTTCGATTCCCACCTCAGCCTCCTGGAAGTGGTTTTCCGTGGTTTCCCACTTCTCCTCCAGGCAAATGCCACGATGGTCCCTAACTTGAGGCCACGGCCGCTTATTTCCCTCTTCCTTGTCTGTCCCTTCCAATCTTCCTATCCCCCCACAAGGCCTCTGTTCAGCATAGCAGGTGAGGCCGCCTGGGCGAGGTACTGGTCATCCTCCCCAGTTGTATCCCCCGACCCAGAGTCTGAAGCTACAGGACACTGCCTTGAGGCGGTAGAGGTTGGATCCCTCGCTGAGTCCGAGGAAAAACCGACCCTGGAGTGTAAACTTATAAAGCAGAATAAGAAGAAGATCGCCTGCATTTCTGTTATGTTGCAATATACAGAGTAGCAAGTTTTCGAGGAAATCTCCATTAGAACGAAGCTACTACAGTTAACGTTTTCTTCTTGTTTTTTTTTTGTTTTTGTTTTTTACAACTTACTTTACGTCGAACCGACACAGATAGGTTTTATGGCGAGGATGGGATAGGAAAGGGCTAGGAGTGGGAAAGAAGCGACCATAGCCTTAAATGTGAAAGTGGTAAACCACAGAAAACCATCTTCAGGGATGCTGACAGTGGGGTTCGAACCCACTATATCCCGAATGCAGGCTGATAGCTACGTGAACCAAGCCACACAATCCCTTGCTCGGTCGTTAATTTTCAATATCATCATCGTATGCGATTCAGTTTCAACATCCCGCTATGCGAATTTACCGATTTTTCCAATCTCCTTCAAGTAGATTTCTTTCGTTCATGTGTTAACCGATATTAACCATCCATGTTTTTTAGTGCCTTTCGCAGTTTTTTTGACTGCCAGCCTGACTGCTCAGACGGTTGAGGCAGTGGCCTTCTGACCCCAACTTGGCATTAGTTTTTTTTTTTAAGTCGCCTAGATACGTCAGCCTCGTGTCGGTATATTTACTCCTGCTGGACTAAATTCAGACACCTAGGTGTCTCCGAAAACCGTAAAAGTAGCTAGTGTAACGCAAAAACAATAACATTCTTTTTAGCCTTTGAGCAGGTTAGTTATTTATATATGGAAGCTTTCGATACATTTGGGTTCGAAGGAGAGAGAGATAAGGAAGCGCACAGTAAAATGTGATGGAAGGAAGACGACTTTGTGGTCTTAGCACGTCAACAAACACAACGTTGAAACTTGGCGGCATTATTAGTAACCGGTGATCAATACTGCGGTCAGTTTTCAAATATTGTTCTTCAGGTTTTTAACGCATGTACCTGTAAATAGCTCCGGGCCAGGTCAGGGAATTTTACCTGGATTTGAGGGCTGGTTCGCGCTCCACTCAGCCTACGTGATTACAGTTGAGGAGCTATCTGACGGTGACTGGTGGCCGCGGTCTAGAAAGCCAAGAATAACGGCCGAGAGGATCCGTCGTGCTGTCCTGACGACACCTCGTAATCTGCAGCCTCCTGGCTGAGCAGCGGTCGCTTGGTAGGCCATGGCCCTCAGGGCGGTTGCGCCATGGGGTTTGGTTTTAGCTGTGACAGAACTTGCTTCCATCTTATTTAGATACGCACTGAAGGCTCTTGTGCCACACATCACTTTATGAACCCAGACTGCCCTGTGCGTGTTAAACTACCGAAACTAAGAGTATGTTTTTAAACAGTGTTAAATTAGCACATTACTATGAGCCCTCAAGCGTACTTTTTGTTAGTGCTAATTCTTCACACTGTGTTTAAGTTATATGTAATGAACAGATTTTACTGTATTTGTGTGCTTATGCGCACCGTAGTAATAAGTGGCACAATCCGTTCTTCCTACATTTCACTGCTTCGATTAACAAAGAATTTGAACTTACCTGTATGGTCATTAGATGGAAAAAGAAATAGTAATTAGTTGCAGAAGGTTAGTGTACAACTGATCTGTGTAATGCAGAACACGGAAAGTGGAAATTATATGCAGCAATCGGCTCTATCTTTGAGTGTATAGTCTGCCAGGGAAGCCAAACCCTTACCGTCTAGTGTGTCAGTTAAGGTGAATTACATTTCGCCGGTCCCACGGTGTAGGGGTAGCGTGCCTGCCTCTTACCCGGACGCCCCGGGTTCGATTCCCAGCCAGGTGAGGGATTTTTACCTGGACTGAGTGCTGGTTCGAGGTCCACCCAGCCTACGTGATTACAACTGAGGAGCTGTCTGACAGTGAGATGGCGACCCCGGTCTAGAAACCCAAAAATAACGGCAGTGAGGATCCGTCGTGCTGACCTGACGACACCTCGTAATCTGCAGCCTCCTGGCTGAGCAGCGGTCGCTTGGTAGGCCAAGGCCCTTTGGGGCTGTTGCGCCATGGGGTTTGGTTTGGTTTGGTATTACATTTCACTATCTAGTATAGTGTGCCATCAGTTATTTATCTTTAAAATCGCCATGAGACACCTCATTTGACTTCAATTAGGTACCAGATTGCATAACATGTAAATCCATTCTACTGAATATTTCACGATCCAACAGCACTGAAAATTACATTTTGAAAACAGGCCAATTTTAAGACTAAGATATATTTTTGATTTAACCAAATCAAATTTGTAAAATATATTGTCATAGATTTAATTAAGACACACGTTTTTTACCCTCCCATTGCCAACACCTTTATTTAACCAAGCGGGGTATGTTGACTACCCGAGTACAATTTTGTGATTTACTGTAATATTTGTTATTCTATTATTTTTCTATTATTTTACACAGGAGTCCAGGAAATCGTAAACACTCTTTGATAGTTAATATCTTTGAAACAAAATGACCATATCGTTGCAATTCTTGCACGGTAGCGTAGTCCATTGCTTTCTCAACAGACGATGAGGGTCACGTGATTGGCGCGATAATCTTGGCGTATTGAAGTGGCACGACTGTTAAGTACCCACCACGATCTCCAGACCTTACACCTGCTAACTTCTACCTGTGCGGGGACCTTGAGAAATGAAGTGTATCGACAGAACGAGCTACGAGAAACCAGCCGTAGTTCGGTCAGCAGTTCAGCGGCATCGACGTTGTTTGGCTGCTAATTGGAGTCACTTTGAACACATAAAATAACCTTCAATCTGTGCAAGAATTGTAATGGTATGTCATTTTGTTCCATTAATATTGGCTATCAAAGAGTGTCTACATTTTTCTGGACCCCTCTGTATTTTCTATTATTTCCAGTGAATCCCCTCGGGAGATAATTCTTTCGGCATTCTAACTTCGAATTGAAATCTGTTATAATCAGCGAACGTCTAATTCAACTCAGCCATACTACCTGAAACAGTTGATAACAAAAAATGTATTTGAGCTAAATAACAGGTGTAGAGTAAAATTCAACAATGTAAAAATTAAATAACGATGAAGGAGAGAAATAATTTGTGAAACCATTCTTTTTTACAAATAGGAAAATAAGACATTTTATGCCAAGCGGGGTACGCTCATAACCTCACCACCGGGCTGAGTGGCTCAGACGGTTGGGGCACTGGGCTTCTGACCCCAACTTGGCAGGTTCGATCCTGGCTCAGTCCGGAGGTATTTGAAGGGGCTCAAATACATCAGCCTCATGTCTGTAGATTTAGTGGCACGTAGAATAACTCCTGCGAGACTAAATTCCGGCAACTCGGCGTCTCCTAAAATCGCTAAACCTAACACCGTCGGGGTCAGAAAAGAACAAGAGTTGACGAAGGGATGTCGGATAGGATAGATGAAAGTGAGGAGCCTGGTGCGAGTAAGCGAAAGCAATGCCAGGACTCAGCTAAGAGCCCCGTGCTCGCCAACCCACGCTCCAGAGTTCAGAGCCCCTGGGTTTCTTTTAGTCCCTTCTTACGACAGGCAGGGGATACCGTGGGTGTTATTCTACCTCCTCACCCATAAGGGGTAGAGAGATAGGGGTGGGGGCGTAGAAACAGAGAAGAAGATAGAGAAGAATAGAATGGTCAAAAAGAAGGAAGAATAAATTGGAAGGAAGAAGCAAGGACGGAGTGAAGGAAGGATGAAATAGCTCTAGATTTGGTTTGAAATTCCTTTTTGTATTCCACATGTCTCAAATCCTATTGCTTTGCCCCTTAAAAGAAGAGTTACCTCGTCACTAGCCTTACATGTTTAAAGTATAAATTCCCTTAAACCCATCTCAGCAACTAACTGTTAATGATTTCCTTCTACTTCATGTTAACATCTAGCCAAGGTTACGAATAATATGATTTTAGAAAGTAGTCAGAATCGTGTTCCGTTTATCTCTAAACCACTCGATTAACCTAGTTACATAACTGTGGTAGATTAACTGCAGGTAGACATGCGAAGATGATCTGGCTTCAGTGGCTGCTGGTCGGCCATGAGGCAGCGAGCTGGCGATTGCAGTGTTCACACATTACGACGTGATACATTACTCATTATAACAGTAGTCTATGTATTGTAATCAAAGACTTATTTTTTCATATCTTCATCCTTAAAACATATAAGATTTCGAGGAATGAGATGTCCCTAATGGAGAGATTTATGGGAATGGTGACACACAGTCATACGGCAAGTTTTCCAAGAAAATTATTTAAAATAGCCTATTGGCAATGTTTTAATGTTTATTGTTGATTTGACAAGTTAAAAGTAGTGTGAATTTCGGACGCTTCTCCAAAGTAACTGTACCGTGTGATACCAAGCTTCACTTCGACTTTAGGTCACAGCATGTTACTGTCATATGCTACGAGATAACATCATCTTCAAATTGTTAAATATGAAAATGAAAATCCTCAACCTGTTTTCAGTCATTCGATCGGGCCAAGAATGGAATGAATGAAGTCCCCATCTAGCGGCGAGGATACGTATTGTGCCGGCTGTCGAAGCCTGTCACCCTCCTCTGGGGCAATGATTAATGAATGACAGATGAAGTGAAATGATATTGGAGAGTGTTACTGGAATGAAGATGACGGGGTAAACCGGAATACCCGGAGAAAAACGTGTCCCGCCTCCGCTTTGTCCAGCACAAATCTCACATTGAGTGACCTGGGTTTGAACCACGGAATCCAGCGGTGAGAGGCCGCGTGCTGCCGCCTGAGCCACGGAGGTTTGTTAAATAATTGTTCAGAAATTAGTATATGGTAGAAATATGAAGTTATTTATTTTCATGCACGATTGAACTCATTTCAGCCCAACTTCTGTGGGGCTGTCGGTTAGTTGCTGCCTTTCACTTCCCGATATAATGGGTTCAAACACTACTGAGTTTAGTGGCACTGCAAGGTGTTTAAATGCGGTAATTCCGTTCCATACGTTAAAGAATTCTTGTGGAACAAAATTCCGATATCCATATTTGTTATAGCGCCTGTCCCTTGCAGAAGGTTGAAGATCATCATCGGTTAATAATTCCTGTTTTGTGTTTCCCGTTTAAGGATCGTCGTATCGTGGATGTCGAATCACTGTCGGATGTCCGTGCCTAGCAGAATATTCTCGGGCCATGTCCACGTTTTCCTTCCATCAGATTTTGAATGATCAGTTGTATCAGGCAGTAGGCCTATTTGCTATTTTGGAAGATCAGTTACCCTGAAAATTTTTTTTTAATCTGTAGCAATTGAAGGGACGCTAAACAAATATTTCCGGGCTGAGTGGTTCAGACGGTACACGCGCTCGTCTTCGGACCCCAGCTTGGTAGGTCCGGTGGTATTTGAAGGTGCTAAAATTATTAAACTATTATTATATTAACTTATAGCTATGAAACTTGAAACGTGCAATTTAAGCATTGGAATAAGCATTAATGCAGATAATATGTGGCTATTTCTAGCCGAGTGCAGCCCTTGTAAGGCAGATCCTCCGCTGAGGGTGGGCGTGACTGCGTGTTATTGTGGTAGAGGATAGTGTTGTGTGGTGTGTGAGTTGCAGGGTTGTTAGGGACAGCACAAACAACCAGCCCCCCAGGCCACTGGAATTAACCAATGAAGGTTAAAATCCCCGATCCGGCCGGGAATCGAAGCCGGGACCCTCTGAGCAGAAGGCCAGTACGCTGACCATTCAGCCAACGAGTCGGACAAACTCGTGTCCTCATCCCGAGGTGGTGCAGCTCTTTTCAGGCACACCCCCATTGGAGGTGAACTGCATGTACCATTTGGACCACATACCAGCCCTCTGGCAGTACCGGGAATCGAACCCAGGCCTCCGAGGACGGCAGCTAATAACACTAACCATTACGCTACGAAGGCGGACATTAAAGCAGATGATACTGGTTAGTGTCCTTTTAAGGACAATCTTAAGACAGATTGCTTATCGTTGACATTAGGTAATGAAAAGGCTGGGATTTGGAATTTGTCGGCCGCGGCCTTAGTTAAGTTTAGGCTCACTATTTTTCTGATATGGAAATCGATGGTAAACCATGTTAGGGTGCCAACGGTGCGGTTCGATTCCATCTTATCTCGAAAGCAATTTTACATCTACGCAAGCCGTATCAATATATCAAATCGCACGGTTTAGTGAGCAAACTGTGACATCTTGATCACACTGAAGGAAGAAGTGTTCAGCATCTCGAAGAACACGGGCATCATCCATTGTAGGGAAGAATCAGGAAATATGGGAAAAAAGACTCACCTGCTCAAATCTCTTAACGTCGATGGAGTACGAAACTAAACGAGGCAGAAAGAAAATAATTACTTAATAATTCTGACAGAAGTAAGAGTGATCAAGGTAAGATGCAACTACGGAAACCGTAAAAGTAGTTAGAGGGACTTAAAACTAATAACCTCGCAGCTCTGATGTGCTTTAGAATGGTTTCGATCCTACAGTCTTCAGAATGGAGGGCGTGGTTCAGGACTGAATCTCAAGCACATAACATTTTCATCGAATGTTGATGTGTTTAAATGACCGCTAGAAGGGAAATACTCATATGAAATAATTTCTAACTACTTTGTACTAAATTTTGTTCTATATTCACCGGTGGGTTCAATACAAGCGCATACCTACTGTGTATCTACCGCTTCCTCCCGTTTCTTGATGCGGGGTCCGGATGAGGTGAGATGAACGCGCATGGCATATTTTTACGGCAGGATGCCCTCCCTGACGCCAAATTCAGCTGAGAAGCTGATGAATAAGATGAATGATGGTGGAAGGAATCGGCTGTGACCTATGAATAGAACGTGGTCCGGCATTTGCCCAATATGAAAACCTCAGAAAACCATCTTCAGGACTGCCGACAGTGGGGTTCGAACGCACTATCCCCCGAATACAAGCCGTGTGGCACCTAACTTTTCATCAAATGTTTATGTATTTGAATGGCCGCTTGAAGTGAAATCCTCACATGAAATAATATATACCTAACTTATACTTTATTTCTTAACCTGTTTACCCTCGAAGGTTGGTTTTTCCCCTCGGACTCAGCGAGGAATCCCACCTCTACCACCTCAAGGGCAGTGTTCTGGAGAGTGAAACTTTGGGTATGGGGATACAACTTGGGTGGAGGGCAAGTACCTCGTCCAGGCGGCCTCGCCTGTTACGCTGAACAGGGGCCTTTTGTGGGAATGGGAAGATTGGAAGGGATAGACAAGGAAGAGAAAAGGAAGTGGCCGTGCCTTAAGTTAGAAGTGGGAAACAATGGAAAACAACCTCTCGAGGCTGAGTAGACCCCGTTCCAGCCCTCGTATCACTTTTCAAATATCGTAGTAGAGCCGGGAATCGAACCTCTGAGGATGGCAGCTAATCACGCTAAACATTACATCACAAAGGCGGACTCCGTGTACTAGACTTTCTTATATATTCACCGTGTACAGTAAGTTTCATAGCAATAGCGCCCCATGCCTGCGGGAAATGCGCTGAACGCAGCAGAAAATTACACCCTTTAAACATAAGCCAGTGAGAGAACAGTAGCTCCTATAATTATGGTGCAGAATTTATCGTTCCATAATAGACCACCTTGTATTAATTCTTAATTTGTGTCACAGACTTGTTAAATGGATTAACAGTTGCTTTAAATTGTGTTACTTAATGACCATTCTTCATGCATGTCATTACACGGTTTTTGCGCACAGGCACGCGAATTGTTTCCTCGCGAATTATTAATCGTGACTCCACTAGAAGTAGCTTGGAAATTTGTTTTCGTCCTGGCGCGCATTAATCTCACACCCCCGCCGGATTATCGTGCCGCGGTAGTCTCTCTCAACAAATCTCCCAATCCAAGGTCATAATTCTTCTTTGCCGAAGATTCTGTTCAGGTCTGTGTAGGAGGAGGAACCAGACTCAAGTTACGAGTACGAAAGAAAATTTATTGTTCATAAGAAGCGTGGCCTAGATGTCATGATATGTGCAGATTGAATTTTGCGATTACCAATTGAGAAGGAGCGCAGACCGGAATATCTCACGTTCAAGTAAGCAGAGTTTGAACTCACTGTAACAGAAACGGTAATAATTTAACTTAGGAACTGAACTATTAACAATTTAGCTCTATGGAACTGAACTAGTCCGTCTCTGTAGTGTAGTGGTTAGTGTGATTTTTTATAGCTGCCTCCTGGAGGACCGAGTTCGATTACTGGCTCTGCCACGAAATTTGAAAAGTGGTATGAGAGCTGGAAAAGGGTCCACTCAGCCTCGGGATCAACTGAGTAGAGGGGGGTTCGATTCCAATCCCAGCCATCCTCGAATTGGTTTCCCGTGGTTTCCTATATCTCCTCCTGGCAAATTCCTGGATTTAATTTAAGGCCACGGCCGCTTCCTTCTCTCTTCCTTGTCTATCCCTTCCATTATTCCCATCCTTCACAAGACTCCTGTTGAGCCAGGCAGGCTAGGACACCCCAGCTGTATCCCCTCTGTATCTCTCACGCTCCAGAACACTGCCCTTGAGGCGGTAGAGGTGGGATCCCTCACTGAGTCCGAGAGAATAACCATGGATGGTAAACGCATTAAGGCGACACTCCTGACATAAAAATGGATATTTTAGTGATTTTTTTCATGACTGAAAAGATTGAGTTTCTTTTTCCTTGTCACGAAGTTATTCCACTGAATTCAAACAATTTGTCACTGTAATAATGCTTTGTTTGTCTTTTGTAATCTTACATTTAAATCCCATTTTTCTCCCATAATATTCTGCTAAATATAACAACATTTGTATGGTATATGTATCACAGCTATATTAAGAAACCTGCGTATGTATTTTTTATTGCTGAATTTTTGTAGTAGGGATTTTTAAGTCCAAAATTTTAGAACGTAAAAATTACACAAACTTTAGTACGATATACCTCCTTATATAAATTAAGTACAGAAAAATCGCTACGTAGTGCTTTTAAAAGAAGTATTTTCTACCTAATTATGAATTTACATTAACATGTTAATTAAATTTCATGAAAAATGGAATTAAAATGTCCAAAAAGAAGTATTTTTGAAAAACTATTAATTGTATATGAAAGACATGTTCGTGATATCTCTACTTTTATGTAGGTGGCATTCCCATCCAGTTTCGTGAAAATCCGTGGATTAGGTAAATATATCCTTTTATCTCCAAGTGTCGCCTTAAGAAAGAAGGAAGGAAAGAAAGAAAGAAAGAAAGAAAGAAAGAAAGAAAGAAAGAAAGAAAGTGACCCTAAAGTATGAACAATTAATAATGCCGTTCCCCGTTATGAATGGTGTGAAATATCACTCACAGGATCGGTTGGTATGTGCCTTTCAGTCAGTTTCGTGGACTAAAATGCATTTGTACCATGTGATCGATTGAGGAAAGCAATAGGAAACTACCTCGCTTCCCTTCTTTTCTAAGAATATTTCCTCACTGGCGCCCAATCCGGCTCCATGGCTAAATGGTTAGCGTTCTGGCCTTTGGTGCAGGGAATCCCGTGTTCGATTCCCGGCCGGGTCGGGGATTTTAACCTTAGTTGGTTAATTCGTCTGGTTCGGAGGATGTTGTGTGTGTGCCGTCATCATCATCAGAAAACATTGTAGGTAGAGCCCCATTCTCATAGGTATGCGGATCGCCTAGAGGCCGTCTAGTAATAAAAGACCTGTATCAGGTCTTTCCGAAGGCCATGTACCATTATTATTACTGATGCCTCGGCTGTTTTTGACAGCTAATGATGGATCTGATAGAGGTCCAGCACACCAGTGACTAATTTCAAGGAAGATGTGGTTATACCCTCACTCCACCTCGTGCCATGATAATTATTTTGTACCCACTGGATAAGATAAAAACAAGCTGCCTCTGTGGATCCGTGGTAGTTTTGGCCTCTGGATCCCAAGATAGCGGGTTCAAACCCGGCAGAGGTGAACGGATTTTTGAAGGGTGGAAGAAAGTCCATTCGACACTCCATATCGTACTATGTCGGCATGTAAAAGATCTCTGATGACACATTTGGTGTTTTCCCTGCAAAATTAATTAAATCTCAGCCATAGACGGCCAAGAGAGTTTCGGTTTACTCGGTCTGCCATCTAGTGGTCCTAGAGTAAAACGGAACGTCGAAATTGACGATCAGACAGCCAGATGGCGTCAAATTGAAACGTCCGCACACGGTAGCTGAGGCCATACGATTATTATTATTATTATTATTATTATTATTATTATTATTATTATTATTATTATTATTATTATTATTATTATTATTGTACCGGGCGGTACACCTCCACGCCGCTAATTCAAATTTTGCGCCAGTTGAAACTCCCCTACTGGAGGAAGTCTGAACTTTATTTAAGGTGTTAATTTTCAAGTTTCTCAGAAGATGTCACTACTTGGAAATTTTGAAGTTTCTGAACTGGGTCGTTTTCGATGTATTTTTGTTTTACCTGTAGTAAGAAGTGTGAACTTTCTCTTCTAGAGGACACTACTGAAGAACTACAATAGTGCACCCTAGTGCGAAGTGAAAGAACTGTTTTTTGGAGAAATTTTTATTTCAAAAGTTGGTTTCTTGTTAAATTTCTTTCTGGTATTGTTTAAGTTAGCTGTATTCCCCTTTCTTTCCCCTTGTTTTGAATTTAGCCAATCCCGAATTTCTTTAATTAATTTACGACCAATAAGGGGTTTCTTCTTCAAATTGGATATGCTGCTTAACCCTAACCAATAAATGATTGTGGGCGGGTGTTTTCTTTCCTGAAACGCCTCGAACTTTCCGTGAGAGTATATAAACTGCTGATTTTAGGGTCTCTGCGCCACTTCTCTACCATCTTTCAGTGTGTAAAGTACATAGCAGGGGGCGGGAAGCGCCGCTTTCTTCGGACAGCAGTTCAACAACAAGGTAATGGCCGTTTAATAACTTCTCTTCTTGCTAGCTCAGCAGTTTAACTCTCGGGGCGGGTCAGAAGCTTTTCCTCCATGTAACTTTTCCCTAAAATGTAAAGACTCTTTGTATCTATTCTCTTTTAAGCTACATATTGGGATAGAGAGTGCTTAACCCTTTCGAGCTCCCACTCATATTGTTTTGAGGTGAACTTACTTCTCACAACCGATTCTTCCTTAATGTAATGTAAATTGTTCTTTTCTAAAGTCACCTCTGTAGTATGGGATTAGCCCTTGCATTAGCGGCCTAGAGCCAGATTAGGTTTTAAACAAAATGTATTAGGAGTGCAGATCGCCTCCTCTCAAATTGTTATTTTAGAGGACATGTACCTAACCTTTTTCTCACTTAATAGGCCTCAGTAGGTTGGGTATTTTACCCCTGTGTCTATGTCCTTAGAGGAAAACTTGAAGGTGGAGTTTGGTGTGGCCTTTGATAGGCTTAAAGTTGAGAGCGAGTGGCTCTTTCTCGAAAATTGAGTGTTGTATGCCTCGAGGAGGCTTTTCTGTGTAATTTAGAGCAAGTGCTCCTGGGCATGAACGGGGTTTTCTGCCCCTCTGTTAAATCTTGTTTTGAGGTAAAGTTGGGCTAATTGCCCAAGAATTGTGAGTTAGGGGCTCGAAGCCCAAATCTTGTGAATACTGTACTTGTAATTTGTTACCTTGCTACTCTGTACCTGCCATTCGTGTTTTTTCTGAATTTTGGAAAGAAAATATAACCTTGTTAAATTTTAAATTAACTTTAATTTCGTAGCTTGAGACCTGTTCACCCCCGCACCTTCTTTTACCTCTACCTACCACAAAAATACGGTAACAATTATTGTTATTATTATTATTATTATTATTATTATTATTATTATTATTATTATTATTTAGTCCTATTATTAAGATAAAACTAAATAATTGACAATAGCTTACAAGTAAATCCACTAGTCCAGCACTAACTATATTGCTCATTTAATACAAAAACATCTAACTCAAAAATAGCCTGTTCTGAGTTATGTATACCATGTTATTGGTTCTTGCATGCACTTTTAATTGGTATAAGTTACATAACTCAAAACGGGAAGTTTTTTAGTTGTGACGTTGTTGTATTAAATGATCAATATGCAGAAAATAAAGGCTGGTTATATCATTAACAAATTATATTTGAATTTTTTTTTTAAATCTGCTCATTACATGTTGGTAAAACCGCTTTGTAGGCCCTATACCATTTGCTTTCCTGATAGCTGTTAGGACTGTTGTGAGAAGCGGGTGGCAGTTGTTAGGTTGAGCATATTTGTAACTGCACGTCTAGGTCTATCTCAGCGAATTACGCCAATTCGGTATATCGAAACAAGAAAATAAATTTGTATCGTTTTTAAGAAAAGTGAACTTCTGAATACTTGCGTGTATAATGACAATCAGGCACTAAGAGAAGCTAAACGTGTTCAAATATGCGCCGAATCTGAGAAAACCCCGGAATGTCTATGCTAGCAAAGAGAAAGTGAATTTTCACCAACTATTGGGAAATTCTCTGAATCGACTGGCTCCAAAGAGGGTGGGCGATGCATTACTCACTTTCTTCCATGAACAATCTGCACCGAACAGATGGAAGGAATGCCACGACCACAATTATGCCAGTAAGAAAGAAAGATAGACGCAGAAAATCAGGGTCGGCAAGGGAACAAAAACTATATCTGAATAAAGATGTAAGTTACAAGAAATACTACTACGTTTAATAATAATAATAATAGTTTGGAAAAATCTTCTGTAGAAGAAAGGATACACAAGATGGAAAGAGCATACGGTGTAACTAGGAGCGTCATCATCATCATCATCATCATCATCATCATCATCATCATCATCATCATTTCCCTTTATCCAGCTGTAGCCGGGTAGGGGCAAATATGGTTCCTCTCCACTTTCTTCGGTCTTTCCACCACTCCTCCTCCAACACTGTGTCCCAGTCCAGGTTTCTTTCTATAATGCTGCGTTGAATGGTATCCTTCCATCTCAATCGTGGTCGTCCACGGCCTCTCCTTCCTTGGATTTGCATTTCCATCACCGTTTTTGGCATTCTTTCGTCGCTCATTCGCTTTATGTGCCCAAACCATCTTAGTTGACTCTTCTCTATTCTATCATTCATTTTTTCCACTCCAATTTCTTCCCGGATTTTCTCATTCCTTATTTTGTCTCTTCTACTCTTCTGTATCATACTCCTCAAGAACTTCATTTCGGCTGCCTGTATTCGACTCTCATCCTTCTTTGTCATTGTCCAAGTTTCTGCTCCGTAAGTTGTTATGGGTACGTAATACATCTTGTACATAGTATCCTTTGCTTCCATTGGCACATTGGAAGATGTGAAGATGAACTAGGAGCGTAAAAGCTTCAAAATACAACACTACAATACAGTAGTCAAACCGGCATGCCTATACGCGATTGAATGTCTAGTACTGAATAACAAGCTGAAAAAATTAGAAATACTGGAAAGAAACATTATACGGAATATACTCGCTCCGCTGAGAAATACAGAATTCTGGAAATCAAGAAGTAATGATGAAATATACCGGAATATAAAGAACATAACAGATACAATGCGGAAGAGGCGATTTATACAGAATGGATGACAACAGGTTAACCAAACAGATCTTCAAATATCTCTGGAACAAGAAGTCAACAACATTCTCGATTCATGAAGTCAAGAAAGATTTGGAAAGAAACAACATAAGGGAAGAAGAAGCAACAGAGAGAGAGAGGTTTTCAGCAAGAAAGTGTTAAAATGGAAGGATTACAAGATCGGGAGGGAAAGAAAACAGTCTCAAAATGGTCCGACGAGAGGAAGAGGAGGCATAGTGAGTAGATGAAGGAGAATTGGAGGAAGAAGGAACAACAAAGGATGGAGCATAAAATTGTCACGTGGTACCTAGAATACCCTAACAGACTAGGAATAATAATAATAATAATAATCATAATAATAATAATAATAATAATAATAATAATAATAATAATAATCAACATCTCAGAAGACATTATACAGGACAGATGTAAATTCGGAACCAAAATCGACAATCACCAGTTTGAAGACAAGCCCAACACCAAAGCCACTATTACTTGGACAGAAGACCGAAAGAAGAAGATCAGCGAGAGGATGAAGAGATTTTGGGAGGAGAAAAAGACCAACACATCAGCTAAGCTGGTTCAATCGAGATCCTAAGGCAGGCATAACGATATAAACAATGATAATAATAATAATATAAAGATTACCTGAATATTGCCACAGAAAATCGCCATAACTTGGATTTCAGCTTGTCAATTTCGACTTTCAAGTCTTCTCATGGTTTATGTACGGCGAAAGAGGCACTTCATAGTGTTTACTCCGTCCGTTTATGTGCAGTGTAATGCAATGCGTGATCAGGTTTTTAGCTATGTTAGCCGACAGGTACAGAATTCTATGATAATTGCTCTTTCACAGGCTAACATATCACGCAGCACATCGCCCAGACTTATGAGGGTTATAAGTAATTACTATAATCGTAATATACGTGGGTTTCAACCATTTAACGTCATACTATAATATGATACTTTCATCACAGGCTAAGGACATATAATTACTTACCCTCTAGCTCATGTTGAACCGTGTGGCCACAGCTTGTAATGGGCAAATAAGTGAAATGTGGCCCACATTCGGTGTACTGTACGTGTATAGAGTAATTTGAGTGGGATTTATAATACTTAATGGCAATAACTCATTCGTTGCATAATTTTCTGACTTATTTACTGGCTCAAAGAAATAAATGTATTTTTAGACCTGTCGTTTTTACATCTGAAAACGCATGGAGTGAATGAGCAAGTTCACGCATTCAAATATTGGGGAAAATAAAGACTTAATGCACTTTCCGGCTTGTGAGACGAACAAGTAAACTTGCTTACTATAAGGAGGTCACCGAACGAGTTGGCCGTGCGGATAGGTCAGCGGAGCTGTGAGCTTGCATTCGGGAAATAGTGGATACGAAGCCCACTGCCGGCAGCCCTGAAGATTGTTTCCCATTTTCACACCAGGTGAATGCTGGGGCTGTAACTTAATTAAGGCCACGGCCGCTTCCTTCTCACTCCTAGGCCTTTCCAAATCCATAATCGCCATAAGGCTTATCTGTGTCGATGCGACACAACAAATTGTTAAAAAAAAAAATCTCACTACAAGATTTTGAATATTTGGAAGTCAAGTTTCCTTTATTTTCAACTCTTTCGTCAACTGACATAGAATTACCAGGTCATATGCAATCCAGTTAAATGATTTTTTATAACAAAATGTGTCTATCTAAAAATATTACTACACTACTACAACACTACACTACAGTGGTGAAACCGGAATGCTTATACGCAAGTGAATGCAAATGAAACTATAGATTAGATAAACTTGAGGTACTAGAAAGGAGAATAATGAGAAAAATCTTAGGCCCTGTGAAAAAAACAGAAGTATGGAAATTAATATCTAATGATGAATTATACAGGAACATAGAAAATATAACAGAAACCATAAGAGAAAGTAGATTGTAATTTTTCTGACATATTTACAGAATGGTTGATTCCAGATTAACAAAAATGATTTTCAAGTACCTTTGGGACAAAAAGGCAACAACTAGCTGGATTTAAGAAGTAAAGAAAGATTTAGAAAGATATAATAGAAGAAGAAATTATGGACAGAGAAATTTTTAGAAAGTGGGTAGTAAGTATGAAATAATTACAAGGAAGATTGATCAAAAATCCTGGTGCAAAGTGGTCCGAGGACAGAAAGAAACAGCATAGTGGAAGAATGAAAAAATATTGGAAGGAGCGGAAGGGAAAACAACAAAGTATGAAGAACTGAATTGAAATTGGCACGTGGTCCTTAGCAGGTCTCATCGGAAAGAAGAAGAATATTGTATGCTAGTGAAATCTTTGTAGTTAATAATAAAGGTGATCTGGAACATATCTTGAAAGGAAGATCTTGAGAAAAATGCTGGGACCAGAGAAAAAGGGAAAATATTATAGACTCAAATCACGCAAAGCTTCGGAAAGACTGTCCAACCTTGCCGCAGACATCAGGAAACGAAGACTAAAATTCTATGGAGACGTTCAAAGACTATTGTCTACAATGCTAACCTACAAGATTTTGACATATACTGAAAAACTGAAGAACGTACCATGGATACATGACGTTAAAAATGATCTGGAAAAGGCCCAGATAGAAACATCAGAAATAGTGGACAGAAACATTTACCGTAAGAAGATAAATAGATGGGTAGTAAAACCAGAGAATGGTCCCTAAACGATCGTCGACTAAGTGGTCAGAGGAAAGAAAACAGGCACACAGTGAAAGAATGAAAGCAATATGGTCTGTTAGAAAGGCAAATCATTTATGTAATGCGTGGTCCCACAGGTTCCATATGCGAATAATAATAATAATAAGAAGAAGAATAAGAATAAGAAGAAGTTGACCGAAATATGAATTATTTTACAAAAATGATAATTTAGAAAGGAAATAGAGCCTGTACTCCAGGTCATTGAGTAAAAGTAAAAAATACAGTAGATAAAAGTGGTTTCAGATTGTAGTCGCTCATTTCACTACATTTTCGGGACATTGGGTTGCTATGGCACCTGCTTACGTACTGTGAGAGTGCTAATGTGTTTCTCTTTCAATTCCTTTTCTCTTTTTCGTTACATCTACGTAGTTTTCTTTGTCTTCTGCTAATGACCTTGCTCTCCCCACCACTCTGTTATCATAGCCCACACTGTACACGTAAATGGACCAGCATGGGGGAGAGATTCCAAGCAGAGACAATTATAACTCACGAAACAAAGGCAATGACCCGCGCACACACACATACTAGTGTTAAAACAAAGGTGTATGTATCATCGTCCAAGTGATGAATCGCTAGATAACGTTGCCGTAAGCAGCTAAAAACCACTGCACTACTCATTTCTAACCGCACGGACTCATGACTTTCCGACAATAGCCAGGAGCAAATGGTTTGCATATAATTTTGAGAATAAATGTGCAGCTGTGAGCAATCAGTTCAACTGCTAACATGGTGCAAGACCGTTACATTTCTCTTCAAGTCGTGAAGACTATTTGTATCAAGAAAAATAATAAACCTTCCCAAGAGCGCACAAATTGTGAAATGATCCAGTCTTGTTTCCTTTAAGGTATGTATTCAATTTTAGGACCATAATCTAAGCTATGCAACCAATTTCTATTTGAAATGTGTACAGGAAAACATTCACACATAGTCTGCTGTTTTTTTAATAACTGATAAAAACTTCAACATTTTCATAAATTTAAAAAAAGCGTAGTTTTCTTAAAACTACTTCATTTTCAATTATTTTTCCACAGAATGGATACTAATAATCCTTACAATGAGCTGAACTGAAAACATAACAAGAATTAGTTGATATGATAATTTCTCGATATATATCTACAAACTTTACAAACATCATACTGCAGTGATAAGAATAGAGGGCCTTGAGAAAGAGGTAGCAATCAAGAAAGGAGTGAGGCAAGGCTGCAGTTTGTTCCTTCTCCTTTTCAATGTTCACGTAGAAAAGGCAAGAAAGGAAATCAAAGAGGAATTTGGAAAGGGTAGCAAAGTTCAAGGAGAGGAAACTAAAACCATGAGATTTGCCGATGATCTTGTTATTTTATCTGACACTGCAAAAGATCTGGAGATAATTGCTGAATGGTACGGACAGAGTCTTGGGGGAAGGAATACAAGATGAAAATAAATGAGTCCAAAACAAAAGTAATAAAGTGCAGTCGAACAAAGGCAGGTGATGCAGGAAATATTAGATTAGGAAATGTCTTAAAGGAAGTAGATGAATATTGTTACTTGGGTAGTAAAATAACTAATGATGGCAGAAGTAAGGAGGGCATAAAATGCAGACTCTCACAAGCAAGGAAGAGCTTTCTTAAAAAAAAATGTGTTCGCTTCGAACATCGATGCAAGAATTAAAAAGATGCTTTTGAAGAATTTCTTCTGGAGCGTGGCATTGTGTGGAAGTGAAATATGGACGATAACTAGCTCAGAAAGAAAGAGAATAGAAGCTTTTGAAATGTGGCGTTACAGAAGAATGCTGAAAGTGAGTTGGTAGATAAAATCACGAATGAAGAGATACTGGATTGAATTGGTTACTGAATCGAATATGCTAAATTTGAGGAGAAGAAGAGATAGAATGATAGTGCACATCTTAAGACACCAGGTCTTGTACAGTTGGTTTTTAAGGGAAGTGTAGGCGGTAAGAACAGTAGGGGTAGACCAAGGTACAAATATGACAAGCAGATTAGAGCAGATATAGGGTGTAGTAGTTATGTAGAAATGAAAAGGTTAGCACAGGATAGGGTGGCATGGAGCGCTGTATCAAACCAGTCTTTGGACTGATGACTCAAACACAACTTTTTAATGAAATTCAAAATGTTAAAATTTCTTTTTCCTGTATAACATTTTCATCACAGTCTTATTTATTAACTTGATTAGTTCAGACCGTTCTACGTTTAATAGGCTTAAATTTGACATGAGGATGAATTGTATAATTTAAAATCTGAGGACACTATGATATTTTGAATTATGAATATTGTGGTCGAATTGACGGTGTGCAAATATGAGCTTGACTATGCCCCAGAAATGAGAAATGTTGAGGACAGTGGTCCATCTAAATGCAATTTATGGTCTTTCTATATGTCCCAGGTCAATGATAATTACATATTTTCAAACTAAAAACGTCAAGTTTTTATATGACATCTAAAACCAAATATTTAATATTTTGACCTAAGTCACTATCAGTTTCAAAAAAATACACACCTTAAGCCTATTGTACACGACCACGTTTTGTCAAATTCAAGGCTTCACAAGAATTGTCAATATTTCACAAGTATTCTTGCTGAATCGCTTGCAAAACGTGACAAATTTTGAGAAGTCTTCAAAAGTCTTGAAAGTGAATTAGAACAAACAGGGTCACGTCACGAGCTATGCCACTCCTTGGTTTACTTTACTGGTTTTCTGACATCACATATGTAAATGCCTTCAGAGTGTTCTACGTTTCCTGTATCTTAAAGATTGTTGAATACGTCTCTCCAGTCTGGTCCATTTCCGCTTCTTCAAATCTCAGCCATCTTGACCGTGTACAATCTTTTTTTTTTCTGTGCTATCGTTACCGCCAAGGCCCCTGTCTGTCGCAACTTAAGCACTAACCAAGTGCCTGGTAAACTAAAACTCGAAATTCTTTCTGCTCGGAGGAAAGTAACCGACCTAAGACTGCTATACTAAATAGCTAATGGTTTATTTAGGTCTCCAGAATAGTTTATCCACGTCCCTTTCCGTAATATGAAAATTAAGACCCTCTTCCAGATTCCTTACTGCCAGCTTTCTCTTATCCAAAAGTCATTTTCTGTACATCTTCTAGCAATATTTAATACTTCATCTATCGACACGAACTTTGATACCTTCCTATCGTATTCTTACTTCTGTCTTTTATTTCTCATATAACTTAATTTCCTTCTTGTTCTTTCCTGTTTCTTCTCTTGTGTTTAAGCGTATTTTCCTTTGTTTATGTCGTTGCTTAGGTAAATTATAGGATTTTACAGTTTTTGTTGTGTATATTTGTGTCCTTTGTAAATATTTGTATATTTTTCATTTTAGATTAATAACTATTGAAGTGTACATATCTCGGATATTTGTAATTCGGCGTTATGGTCATTCTTCCTTCTGTCTTGTTATTTCTCATATAACTTAATTTCCTTCTTGTTCTTTCCTGTTCCTTCTCTTGTGTTTAAGCGCATTTTCCGTTGTTTATATCGTTGCTTAAGTAAAATACAGGTTTTGTTGTGTATATTTTTGTCCTTTGTAATTCCGGGTGGAAAAGGAAAGAGGTAACATTTGGGCGAAGATTTTGACCCAGCCTGAGACTGCAAGAAAAATATCTCAAGGAAGTGGACAGCTTTCATGTTTATTAACATACGGTAACCTACAGTGTGTATTCGTGATGATCTTACAAATTTTCAGGCATGATGGAGGACGGCAAAATGGATCACTTTGAGATAAGGAATCGTAGTCGGGAACGCTCGAGTCAAAAGTTATTAATAATCCAAGTTTTTTTTTAGCGTCGGTCTATTCCTAACAGACGCCGGGGTGTCGGAATATCGCCTCGCAGTACTTCTTTAACGTGCCGGAATCCAACGACATGAGGTTGTCACCTTAAAACACCCTCAAAAGCCAACGACCTCAATCGGGTTTGAACCCGTTAACTTGGGATTAGTAGATCAACGCCGTATCCACTACACCACTGCGGCTGGTAGTCAAAAGTTAAACCAAAAATCTGTCTGAGACCTCCGACTGTACAGTGCACTACATCCTTCTGAGAGTACTGAGGATGAAGGAGAAGTAACTAAGGCAACGTCACATGTGTTCGTCTTCCAGGAGGTGTGGCTTGCGACGTGTGCACTCAGAGGCCACTCCCAACACCATTTTCTCGGGAACTGATTAAGATGTTTCTATGGTTGAACATTCTGGCTATACTAGCTTTTCTTAATCAAGGAAAACAATTAATTAACTGTAATTTAATTGTGACGAAGTGTGCAAGATGTAATCCCATCCATGTATGTGGCATTTAATTGTTTGACAATCGCTGACAATAACTTCATAGGAACGGTTTTCCAATCGCCCTAGCTTCTCTGATAATCATAATTATTTAATGCCAGGTTATTTTTACTTTGGTTTTTGCGTAGTAGTAGTAGTAGTAGTAATAGTAATAGTAATAGTAGTAGTAGTAGTAGTAGTAGTAGTAGTAGTAGTAGTAGTGCCTAGCCGAGGCGGTAAATGCATGCTTGGTTCACCCGGAAGGACATGGGTTCGAATCCCCGTCAGGAAGTCGTAAAAATTAAGAAACGAGGTTTCCACTTCCGGAGGTTCACTCAGCCTACACCAAAAATGAGTACCAGGTTAATTCCTGGGGGCAAAGGCGGCCGGGCGTAGAGCTAACCACTCTACCCCATCACGTGCCAAGGTTAACAATGGTGAAATACTTTACCTTCCACTCCTCCAAGGGCCTTCATGGCCTGTACGGAGGTGACTTTCCTTTGCATTGCTTTGCTATTTGCAGTAGTATTAGTATTTAACAGGGCCTATATCGACGAAAATAATGCGGAAATGAAATGGCGTATAACTATTAGTGCCGGGAGTGTCCGAGGATAAGTTCGGCTCGCCAGATGCATGTCTTTTGATTTGACTCCCGTAGGTGACCTGCGCGTCGTGATGAGGACGAAATGATGATGAAGACGACACATACACCCATCGAAATTAACCAATTATGGTTAAAATTCCCGGCGCTGCCGGTAATCGAACCCGGCATCCCTTTGACCAAAGGCCAGCACGCTAACCATTTAGCCATGGAGCCGGACATTAAATGCGGTGTAGATTCCATACTCAAAACTAGGTTATGTTAGGTTTAGTTATTAAGTGATTAAGATATTTAATCATAAATTAATTTTTAAACCGGATTTCATGTTTGTGAAAACGATGTTTTAATTAAGGCGATATTATGTTAATCATTAAATGGGGATGAAGTAACTTCAATAACTGTCTTTAATTAATATTAAAATATAATTTTGATACTTGTTAATAATAAGGACATTCAAACAGGGTGCGAAATCTGGAAGAATTGGTGTTAGGGGTGGGGAGAAGGAACATACGGCTTGACTAATAGTGTTTATTTAGGAAGTATCCGGTGGGGGAGGGGGTATAAAATTCCCTATAATTAAATTAACACCTCCCCCAGAAAAATGTACATTTTAGATCTTTTTGTTTGAATGTTGATGTTATAGCAAGAATCGTAAACATTAGAAAGTTATTAGTTATTACAATCAGCTGAGAAGTTTATGTGAGACTGTCGCTTTCTTAAGAAAGGCCAGACGATGGGCGATTTGTCCTGATTTATTCCTTTAATAGTGGAACTACCAGGATTATGTGCTGACTGAACACATTTGTCAGTTTGTGCAGTGCTTAAGTGAATTTTGTCCTATTGGCTTCCTATCGCAAATACACCCTCTCCAAGAAGTACAGGAGTAGTGTGAGCTCGAGCTACTTAGACCAATGATCAGGGAGGAGAGCTTCAAGTAAGTAACATATTTGCCCGGTTTTCTGGTGGACTTGCCAGAGTGAAACATGAGCAATAGGCTACAGGTGCGGAGTTGCTTTATTGCTCAAGGTCTGGCAGTCATTTGAATTATTGCTGATGTTTTGAAATATGCACAGTAAAAATCATTAATTTCAGTAATAAATTGTGTGTTCTATATTTTCCTCATTATTTTATAATGAAAGAATCTCCCCCGGGCAATTTTAGTGTGTGGGGGAAACTTCTGAGATAAAAACGTCGGTTTGGGGGGGGGGGGGAATCCCTCCCTTGCCCCCGGCGATTTCGCACCCTGCATTCAAATAATAACGAGAGGCCGAACGTTAAGAAATGGAGAAACATATCCCACTGAGCAGGGGCGCAACTAGACCTCGACCATTCGAGGATCGACGGTAATCTGCAGGGGAATCTTTTGACCGTGGGTCCAACTCGAACGTGTCCTGAAAGGGTTAACAGAACTGGGGACATTTAAGCAGTGGCAAATACTGAGAGCTACCAAGGCTATGTCCGACTCGTTGGCTGAACGATCAGCGCACTGGCCTTCGGTTCAGAGGATCCCGGGTTCGATTCCCGGCCGGGTCGGAGATTTTAACCTTAATTGGTTAATTCCAATGGCCCGGGGCTGGGTGTATGCGTTGTCCTCATCATCATTTCATCCTCATTACGACGCGCAGGTCGCCTACAGGAGTCAAATAGAAAGACCTGCACCTGGCGAGCCGAACCCGTCCTGGGATATCCCGGCACTAAAAGCCATACGACATTTCATTTCACCAAGGCTATCAGTGAAGCCCAAACCTCAAATGAGAATGATGGAAGTCTAAAGCACATTATAATGTAAGCATCTGACACACTGTTCCATTTACAAAACTTGAAAGCAGTGAGAGAAAATGTCGCACGTATTTCTGAGAGCAAGGCAACGGAGGCTGATAATGCAGCCCAGACTCTTGTCCCTTTCCCTTCGAGTCACCCCACGCCGCTTGCTGCTGTATATCGGGTAGGATGTGGGGACCGGGGTGATAGGTGTTCTAGGCTACGGTCCGTCAGATCGCCACTGCTAACGAACAACCATGCGTTACTCATCGTATATACTTCCTCACCTCATACTTCTGATTTAATAGGTAACAGAGTGCTGGTATTTCACTCCCGTTTACTTCTACATCCTTGTAGGAGGACACTACAGGGCTGCTGTTATAGGAGCAATATAGTTTTCTTTTTATTGGTAGATGTGCTGAAATGAAATGCAATCTTTCAGGTTTAGTGTTCCCTTTTTCGTTTGGAATCGAACCCATGTTCATGGGTCGGACACCACCATTCATCTCCCGAGGAAGCTAATCAACGAGTGAGCGATGAGTATGACAGCTGTGAAATTCAACATTTTTATTTAATAATAATAATAATAATAATAATAATAATAATATAATAGTCTAATAATAATAATAATAATAATAATAATAATAATAATAATGGTGCATGGAATCTGTATAGGCTTGATGGTGACCTGATAAGGATAACATGAATGGCGAAGACGTCATAAACACCCAGTCCCCAAGCGAGGAAAATTAATAATATGAAGAGGTTGATTCTGAAAATTGAACCGGGGCCATCGGACCAAAGGCAAACATTCTATCCATTTAGTCACAAAGCCGGACATTAATTTGCTAAACCTTAGGCTACCATCCCCACTGATTAGGTGTAGAGTATTGACAGTATCAGAGGCCGGGAAAGTAACTTGTGAAACAGCTTTGACAGCACAGCAGGCTACTCCATTGGCTATTGGCTGCAGCTCAAAACGCTGAAGACTTGACGTTGACTAAACCAACCATCGAAAAGGGGTAACCTAAGTCTAGTGGTAACCCACGTCTTGATTCCAGCATACGCCACTGCATTTAAGCTATATCTTATTTACTCACCCTATATAACTCTCCAAAGAATGGCCTTGACTGACATCATTTGGCCTTAATTTCATAAGCGCTAATACGCTGCCATTTCATCTTCATGTAAGAGCACTGACACACTTGCCTGGGTGAAATGCTGCGTTTTAAATGTCGGCAGGTAGTCTCAGATATCCTACACTTCTGAACCAAATGAAGAAAAGCACTTGGAGAGCGAGGTCAGGAGAACTAGTAGCGTCACGCGCTGCTGGAAGCTCAGATTTATGTGGGAAGGTTACAGCTGGGCTGATGTGATCCCATCACAGTAATTTATTACATGATCCTGTACCACAGGAACAAGTTTCATCTCCCGAACAGTATTGAACAAGAAGTGTAAATTCTGGTCTTTAAGACTCTTGACATTCTGCTGTCACGAGTTTGATAACTGTATCTACTCGCATCCAACATCGGTAGACAGAATGAGTGGCATTTGTATTTCAGCTTCAGGCAATTCATCATTAGTATTATAAAGATACACGATCAGTCCAAGGGGAGATTCATGCTTATAATGGAGCTTAACGGGGAATAGTCTGTGAATAACAGAGAGTGAACGCTGTTGTAACACGGCCAAGAATGTGTGTATCCTCACTCATCTTTGTAGGTTACATATACGGTAATAACACTATTTTTTGAATGGCGAACCCGGGGTAATTAGAACATGATCATATAAATACCATATGTAGGAAAAGAAAATACAAAATTGATAGGGTAATTAGAAAAACACCTCTTGCACAAATTGAGAAACGCTCTATAATGTGTGGGAATGCAGAAATATCATTAGTTACTTGTTGGTATTTATATATAATATTCTAATTATCCCCGGTTCCCCTAATGGTTTTAACGTCACACTAACTCATACAATTCTTTTTTCCGATGCTGGAAAGGGAAAGGGGATGGACCGGGAAGGTAGTCTCCGTGGCTTTAATTAAGGTGTAAAATTGGGAAAAGCATCGTCAGGAACGCCGAAACTACGGGTGGAGTTGAAACCTACCTTGTCCCCTAATGCATGATCACAGCAACTCGACCTGTACAGCGCTGTCAAATCTCTCGGTATTAATGCTTATAAGCGTAATGGTGGTAGAGAGCTGGCTTCGGGAGCCGAAGTTGACGGGCTCGATTCATACTCACTCCAGTGTCGTTTGAAGGAGCTCAACTGCATCAGCCTCGTAAATAAATGAATGAATACTGGATTAAAGACACTATATTTATTTAACGAAGCCGAGCTTTCAGCCAAATTGCATTGGCCTTCATTAGGGCATGTTAAGTTCTGCTTCCGACAGTGAGCAAAGAAATTCAAAGAAACGTGGAAGTCATGACCGTACTATCCACGGCCTACCCTACTAATTGCAGAAATACATGCATAACAGCGGTACGCATTCTCGAAACCGACGACAGAGGGCGGTGAATCACAGCACGACGATCCTTGAGGCCAATTAGTGGGGTAGGCCGTGGATAGTACGGTCACTCATGACTTCCACGTTTCTTTGAATTTATTTGCTCACTATCGGAAACCATCCTTAATTCTCCGAACACCTTCAATGTGATAATGCGACGTTAAATCAATAATAAGAAGAAGAAGAAGAATGTCACAGCTACTTCGTTGAAAATTCAGTAGCAAGCTGAAATTATTCTGAGTGGTTCTTTTTTTATTGGCTTTACGTCGCACCGTCACAGATATGTCTTATGGCGACGATGGGACAGGAAATGGCTAGGTCTGGGAAGGAAGCGGCCGTGGCCTTAATTAAGGTACAGCCCCAGCATTTACCTGGTGTGAAATTGGGAAACCACGGAAAACCATCTTCAGGGCTGCCGACAGTGGGGTTCGAACCTACTATCTCCCGAATACTGGATAATGGCCGCACTTAAGCGACTGCAGCCATCGAGCTCGGTGAGCGGTTCTTAAGACCGAATTAATTTTGTTGCATGGTCACAGGGAGTGGCATTAAAGTCTTTAACATTCGATCATTTATGACTTGAAGTGTCATTCTTCTACATCGGCCGATCAAGAGCCCACGGCATTGGAATTGTGAGTCACTCTCCTTCAAATCCTCTTTAAATTTGGTTTGCCTTTGCGTCGCACCGACACACATAGGTCTTATGGTGACGATGGGATAGGAAAGGGCTAAGAGTGGAAAGGAATCGGCCGTGGCCTTAATTAAGGTACAGCCCCTGGTGCTTTTTTTTTGCTATTTTGCTTTACGTCCCACCGACACAAATACGTCTTATGGCGACGATGGGATAGGAAAGGCCTAGGAATGGCAAGGAAGCGGCCGTGGCCTTAGTTAAGGTACAGCCCCAGCATTTGCCAGGTGTGAAAATGGGAAACCACGGAAAACCATTCTCAGGGCTGCCGACGGTGGGATTCAAACCCCCTATCTCCCGGATGCAAGCTCACAGCTGCGCGCTCCTAATCGCACGGCCAACTCGCCCGGTTTTGCCTGGTGTGAAAATGGGAAACCACGGAAAACCATCGTCAGGGCTGCCGACAGTGTGCCTCGAACCCACTGTCTCCCGGATGCAAGCTCACAGCTGCGCGCCCCTAACCGCAAGGCCAACTCACCCGGTGATATGAAATTTATTTCCGTATTGGGTTTGGGGTAATGCATTACTTTTTTAAATTCTTGGCCCTAAAATTTTGTTCATGATTTTACTTTATTTAATCTCTAATTATTCTCTTAAGTTTTATGATGTAAATCGAGCGTTTCTGAGGCATAAAGAGCTTCAGGTTTGATCATTGTTAAGCAATGACGAATTTTACTGTTCCAGGACAAGCATTTATTATAAACATAATTTGTGTGTTGAAAAGCAGTTTCCATTTTTTGAATTCTTGAAGCTACTGATATACTTTCATTGCCATTTTCATAATTTCTTTACTATTGCAATTTTATTTATATCAACGGTAAGTTCAAGTGAAGCAGTTTTGATAATTGTCATAAATTCAGTTTATTTTTGCAGTATAGCAATCTATTTCTGATGATTATTATTATTATTATTATTATTATTATTATTATTATTATTATTATTATTATTATTATTATTATTATTATTATTATTATTATTGGTGTCCCTCAATGAAAGGGCTAATACCAACCTATTCTTACATGATCAACTCATAACAATTTACATGGATATAAAACGGTGAGGATAATTGAATTATGTCATCCTATGTGGAGATCATGAGATACTCCGTTCAACAAGAACTAATCCCAAACTCCATAATCGAAATAATATCTTGACCATTTACAAGAATATGAAAGTTAATAATGACGTATGGCCACCGCACAGGCCTGGTACAAGTCTTTCGAATTGACGCCCATGAGTGACCACGCATCTCTGAAGATGGATGAAATAGAATATTAAAGACGGTACATAAACCAGTCACCGAAACAGAGGAATTAACTAATGAATGGAACTGAAGCTGGAATCCCTTGAAACAAAGGCCAGCAAGCTCTAGTTACCACGGAGCTGGGCAATGAGAAAGTACCGAATAGAGTAACTATAATGTCAACTTACGTTGGGTTCATCAGGTACCTTATGAAGCAAGGGCTAGGCCCAACGTACACTTTCGAAGCAAGTCTCAGCAATTTAACAAAGAAACATGGACAATAGTTGAATATAAATTTAATCGGAGTAGGGTTCACAAGGTACTCCATTACTCAAGGAATAAATTCTAATCTACTTTTTCAAAAATTGAATTGAATTATAAATTCCCTGAAACAGCATAGGCCTTCTGCTAAAGGCTTAACGTCTCCATTCGACGGACGAATCACCATCAAGAGCATCATATGCCCGCACTCCATATGAGCATCCGACTGGTTGGCTGAATGGTCAGCGTACTGGCCTTCGGTTCAGAAGGTCCCGGGTTCGATTCCCGGCTGGGTCGGGGATTTTAACCTTCATTGGTTAATTCCAATGGCTCGGGGGCTGGGTATTTGTGCTGTCCCCAACATCCCTGCAACTCACACACCACACATAACACTATCCTCCACCACAATAACACGCAGTCACCTACACATGGCAGACGCCGCCCACCCTCATCGGAGGGTCTGCCTTACAAGAGCTGCACTCGGCTAGAAATAGCCACACGAAATTATTATACTCCATATGAGCAATGCGGAGAGATTTGGAATTCAATCCAGGCTTTGGGAACGCAATCTAGTGATTAGAAATTATCTACCATCACCTCTCCCACCTTGCCGGCCAACATTCTCATGGAGAAATTCTTTTCGACCTACGGGGCTCGAACCGACTGACTAGGGTGTCAGACCATAGACTTCAACGCTTTAACGATCATGGCCGCCAAGCGGCCTATGGGCCTACTAATTGCATTACACGCTTCCTTGACCCGGAGCTAATTAACATAAAATTTTGAGTAGCCGAACTCCTCTAGAAATTATGGAGCCGTCAGTATTTTCGCAGCGCGCACCGCTGTAGGAAATCCAGCGGGAAATCATAATACGCACAGTAGACGAAGTAAGTCGTTCAGACTAGAAATAAAATTCCCGTCACACACTAATGAGAACTGAGTCCTTGACTAAAGTATCTACCCCAAGCAACAACATTAAACAATTTAGTTCTGGCCAGGCCGAGTATCTCAGACGGTTGAGGCGCTGGCCTTCACACCCCAACTTCACTGTTTCGATCCTTGGTCAGTGCTCAAATACTTCAGCCTCGTGTCGGTAGATTTACTAGCACGTGAAAGAATTCCCGCGGGACTAAATTCCGGCACCTCGGCGTCTCCGAAAATCATATAAGTAGTTAGTGGGAAGAAAAGCCAATCACATTATTATTATTATTATTATTATTATTATTATTAAATTTGGTTCTGTTATTATTCTACAAAATATTTTTAAATTGCTTCCGGACATGTGTGCCCCTTAAAGAACAAGATACTTTTTTTTTTTCCTTCACAGCCCTGAAGTGAGTCTGAAAACGGAACACGGTAAGCTGTCAATACTTGCAAGACTTGTATGCGGCGTCTCAAAGCTCAGCTGTGACTAAGAGATGGTGGGCGACCTTGTGTGTCCAGGAGCTTACAGACGTTGGACCCAGAGCCTAGAGGCAGACAACCTGGTTAGTCAACTTCTCCAGCTGGGTCGTGCAATCACACTGGAATCTGGCTTAATAGCCTATGGAGTATAATAATAAGAAATATCACTGAAAAGTTACAATTTGCTTTACGTCGCACCGACACAGATAAGTCTTATGCCGATGAAATCAAATGGCGTATGGCATTAGTGACGGGAGTGTCCGAGGACAGGTTCGGCGCGCCAGGTGCAGGTCTTTTAAGGTTACGCCCCTAGGCGATCTGCGCATCGTAATGAGTATGAAATGATGATGAAAACGACACCTACAAACAGTCTCCATGTCAGCGGAATTAACGAACGATGGTCTAAATTCCCGACCCTGACGGGATCGAGCCCGGGACCCCTGTGACCAAAGGCCAGCATTTAGCCATGGAGCCGGACTGATCGGTGAGGAAAAGGCTAAAATGGAGAGGAAGCGGCCGTGGCTTAACTGAACATATTAGGGTTGAAAAGATTTCGAAACTTATAATAAAGGGGTTGTGAGAAAATGTGAATACCGCTATTCCTTACGATTAGTGTATTATTCAAAGACAGGTGAATTTAATTCAATTAAGGTACAGCGCCAGCATTTGCCTAGTTTGAAAATGGGAAATCACGGGAAACCATCTTTAGGGCTGCCGACAATGGGCTTCGAACCTACTATCTCCCAAATGAAAGTTCATAGCTGCGCGCCCCTAACCGCACGGCCAACTCGCCCGGTGAATACCAACTTCTGGGCTGCCACCAGGACAGTGGGGTTCGAATCCACTATCTCCCGAATGCAAGCTCACAGCTGCGTGGCCCTAACCGCACGGCCAACTCGCTCAGAAGCTT
Source organism: Anabrus simplex (assembly GCF_040414725.1). NCBI lineage: Eukaryota > Metazoa > Arthropoda > Insecta > Orthoptera > Tettigoniidae > Anabrus > Anabrus simplex. The sequence continues at coordinate 53,494,138 of NC_090268.1, forward strand.
CATTTTAAAATACAAAGTTAGTGCCGTTATTTCAGTGGATAATGTCACTCAGAAAAATTTCTGGAAGTTCAATATATGAGCCCCTTGTTAATATTACTAAAAAATTATTTTGATATCTTCAACGGCTCATGACTTACTTGAGGCAAGCAGCTGAGTAACTCTGTGTATATAAGCATATCACTCTCACCAGTAAGGAGTACCAGTTTTCTACAGGTAAGGGTTATTCTGCCCGAAGGCAGGTCCGAACCTCCGCAGAGGTGCTCCTGAGCCGCAGTTTACGTGCGGTAAGGTGGCCAGTTCCTTTCCGCTCCTCCATGCCTTTACCCCCCACCAACAGCGCGTGGCAACCCATCAAACTCCTGACCACGCCCAATGTTGCTTAACTTCGGAGATCTCACGGGATCCGGTGTTTCAACATGGCTACGGCCGTTGGCAGTTTTCTACAAGAGACGCATAATATACAACACAAGGTCGGCGAGTGCAGAGTCAGTTTCAGCCCTACACTTGGCCATGGCTGGACGGTGGCTCTAAGCTCTGCATTCGGGAGACGAAATGGGGCTGGTTCTCACGGTTGGCTGTTCTGAGAATGGTTTTCCGTGGTTTACCATTCTCCTGCACTAAGGCGAATGCCGAGACTTCTCCTTCTCCGATAATCACAAGACTGTCACAAATCTCCCAGGCCTGAGAGACCGTCTAGGAAGCCCATCGTACCCTATCGGGGAATGGACTGAAAACTTTCACCCACCCACACACACAACACCCATCAGGCGCTTCAACTTCGGTTAATTATTGGGAGGACATGATTAACATGAACATAGGCATCTGAAATCAGGAATAACTATTAATGCGAACATTCCTAGATAATAACAATATTCACAAACAAACAGAACAATAATAGAGCTTGTACCTTAAATACATTTTTGAACGAGTCTAATGTATAGAGTACCGAGCTCGATAGCTGCAGTCGCTTAAGTGCGGCCAGTGTCCAGTATTCGGAAGATAGTAGGTTCGAATCCCACTGTCGGCAGCCCTGAAAATAGTTTTCCGTGGTTTCCCATTTTCACACCAGGCAAATGCTGGGGCTGTACCTTAATTAAGGTCACGGTCGCTTCCGTCCCAATCCTAGCCCTTCCCTGTCCCATCGTCGCCATAAGACCTATCTGTGTCGGTGCGACGTAAAACAACTAGCAAAAAAAATGTATAGAGTTTTCAATGATATTCACAAGTAAACTTCATAAATACAATGAAATGAGAATCCACAGCCTGTTTCCACTCATTCGACCGGGTCAGGAATGGAATAAATGAAGCCCCATCTAGCGGCGATGATAGGAAGTGTGCCGGCTGCCGAAGCCTGCCGCACTCCTCTGGGGCAATGATTAATGAATAAAAGATGAAATGAAATGATAGTGGAGAGTATTGCTGGAATGAAATATGACAGGGAAAACCGGAGTATTCGGAGAAAAACCTGTACCACCTCCGCTTTGTCCAGAACAAGTCTCACATATAGTGACCAGGATTTGAACCACGGAACCCAGCGGTGAGAGGCGGCCGCGTTGCCGCCTGAACAGTCTCCATTGGGAAATGTTCCCTGAAGGAATGCCCGCTTTCTAATCTCACTTCTTGGTATAAAGCCATCTACCACCTTCTCCAGATACAACGTCTTAGCAGACTGCGAAGAATACCAAAGTCTACGTTTTAAGGAGACGTAACATTTAGGACAGTCCGCCTCTGTGGTGTAGTGTGATTAACTGCAATCCTCGGAGGCCCGGGTTCGATTCCCGGCTCTGCCACGAAATTTGAAAAGTGTTACGAGGGCTAGAACGGGCTCCACTCAGCCTCGGGAGGTCAACTGAGTAGAGGTGGGTTCGATTCCCACCTCAGCCATCCTGGAAGTGGTTTTCCGTGGTTTCCCACTTCTCCTGGAGGCAAATGCCGGGATGGTAGGCCTACATAACTTAAGGCCACGGCCGCTACTTTCCCTCTTCCTTTCTGTCCCTTCCAATCTTCCCATCCCCCCGCAAGGCCCCTGTTCAGCATAGCAGGTGAGGTCGCCTGGGCGAGGTACTGGTCATCCTCCCCAGTTGTATCCCCCGACCCAGACTCTGAAGTTCCCGGACACTGTCCTTGAGGCGGTAGAGGTGGTATCCCTCGCTGAGTCCGAGGGAAAAACCGACTCTGGAGGGTAAACTGATAAAGAAGAAGAACATTTAGGACGATAACTTTTTTGGGGAGGAGAGGGGCAAAATGGCACTCTGTTTCCTTAGATCATTTGTGGGGAGGGGTAGAAAACACCTTACCCCCACAAAGCTAGAGCTACTGACACCCATGCCTTAGGTTAGACTTTAAAAAGCACAGACTGTTGCAAGGCCAACACTTTAGCACCCGAACTAAGCCAAGGTGTGGTTAATGCCGAGGAAAGTGTACAGACAAAAATTAAATTTCCTGTTTTGAAAATTCCAGACGTGCTTGGTATTAGAAGTAAAACCCGTTGCTAGTTTAGGGCCTTGGCCAATTACACCAACAAGACCAGACAAAATTATAGCATTGAAAGTTATAATTTCAACTCTTTTTATAGCTATTTAAGTAAATGCTGAGTGCAATGCAATTCTCCTTTGTGGAGCCCACAGGCCCGCTAGCCGAAGTCTTCGCCGACCACTAACATAACATCTGAGTTCCATTTAGTAAAAGCAATCAGGGAACCAGGAACCCTGCAGAATATAGTGTGTTGTTTCTATTACCGTAAGCCATTTCAAACCACAAATGTAAAGCAATGACAATTTCGCAAGCAATATGCATAACCTGAAAGATAAACCAGTACCTGCTGGGGTCCTGTTAGGCAATCATGTGCTATTATTTTGCCTGTTTAATGGTTGTTGCGCGGTCCAATGCAATAATAAGCGTCCAGGTGGCCCCAGCAGTGAGCAGTACACACCGTAATTACTTGTTGTCTCTGAGCGAAGCACATGACCATTTGTCTTGAGGCCGAGGTAAACACGCCACATGACGTCCACCCACACCCACGACAGCAAATGTTCTTCAAAACATATTTCTGCAACAAAGCTCATCCATCACCCCTGTAAGTGACAGATACGTCTTTACATTTGTTGGTCAGTATAAGGTGCATTTATCCTGCCCTTAGAGCTATGATTTCCACACACACACAACATTGCTGTTCTTTCCCTCTTCGCCTCGTTTCATTCATCAAGATCTTGATGTGCGTGACGAGGTAAACGATCTTCAAAACCTCCGACTAGCGCAGCTTGAACTTTGACTCTTCCTAATTGCCAAGAATACCCTACATTAACTTTCAGTAAATGTCTTCGGTAGGCTCATCTTGAAATTCACCACAACGGCTTAGAGTTAATGCTTATCGCCTGAGGAATTCTATTTAAAAGCATAATGGTGCCAAAAACTTAGGTTCGTTGAAAACATTAAGACAGGATAGCAGGTTCGTAAATTTTGTGCATAGGAGAAATTAATTTAGGTGTCTGCCAAACAGTTGGACTTCATTTCAGAGCACCTGGGTTTGATTCCCAGGCTGACTCGGGGAGTGGGTATTTGTTTTCGTCTAACTACCCATACTGTACATATCAACACAGACACACGGCACATCATCACTCTACCCATCGTAGTGAACATAATAGCTTCGACTAACAGAGGCCACAGATTTATCGTAGCTTTCGTCTTCTTCTTCTTCTCCTCCTTCAAAGTACCATATAAAGTCTCCCTGATGTTGACGATCACTTTGGCGAATGTTTTTACAAGTTGCTTTACGTCGCACAAACACACATATGTCTTATGGTGACGATGGGACAAGAAAGGGCTAGGAGTGGGAAGGAAACGGCCGTGGCCTTAATTAAGGTACAACCCCAGCATTTTCGTGGCGTGAAAACGGGAAAAAACGGAAAAGCATCTTTAGGACTGCCGACAGTGGGGCTCGAACCCACTATCTCCCGAATACTGGATAGTGGCCGAACTTAAGCAACTGCAGCTCTCCCGTTTGGCGAATGTTGTGCGATCTCTAGCTAGGGGAAAATGTCTTTCAACACTGTGAATTCCAGCTCTGAATTCGGGAGGCTGTGGGTTGGTCCCACCGTCGATTGACCTGAGAATAGTTTTCCGTGGTTTCCCACTATCCTCACTAAGGCGATTGCAAGGACAGTTACAGGTCACGGCCGATCCCCTCTCACCTTCACCGCAGCAGAAATCACCACAACAAATCTTCTAGGCTGAGAGAGAGCGTTACTTTCTTGGAGACCCGCCCCATCTCATCAGGGCACGGAATAAAAATATTTTAGTGATAGTATTACCTCTCGTCACATATACACGCAGTAGTTGTACTTCCCTCCACGTAAGTATGGTATCCAGCCGTCAAATGGGCCAAACACTCACGAAGTGCCGATCCCCAGTAACTGGGAAAGGACCACAGAGAACAACACTTACTGTGTTCATAAAAGTTATTTTACATGCTTAAATTCACAATATGGTGTTCTGTGCACTGTGAGTGTGGGACGCAGATGAATAATACACCCACGGTATCTCCTGCCTGTCGTAAGAGTCGACTAAAAGGGGAGACCAAGGGATGACGACATGAGGTTACTTGTGATTAATACTATTAAATGCGGAACACCATGGGTCGACGTTACTTGAGACTAGTACCACCTTGCGAAAAAAGCCAAGGGTTTGCGTTATATAGGAGCAGTACCATTATGTGAGACACCACGGGTCTGGGCGTTGCTTGTGATAAGTGTCATCGTGTGTATTCCACTAGTACGTTCCACTGTATTCAGAATGGGCCTGTGTTACCAGTGAGAAACCACTATATGAGAAACACCATGGGTCTGCGTTGCGTGAGGGCGTTACCATAATGTGTGATACACCGTGGGCCTACATTAGCTATGATTAGTACCACCATGTGAGCGACAACATAGGTATACGTGGCCGGTTATTAGCTCCACCAAGTGAGGAACACCACGGGAATACCGGTGCCCGTGATTAGTCTCACTATGTGAGGAATACCATGAGTCTGCTTTGCTTGTGAGTAGTGCCCTTATGTGCGAAACACCATGGGTTTTTCCCACCTGCGAGTGGTGCCATTGTGTGTGACATACCATGGATCTACATGACCTGTGACAAGTACCACTTTAGGCGAAACACCATGATTGTGATTTACCAGTGATAAGTACCATTATGAGGGGCCGGTGACCTGGATTTCGGACCCCTTTAGATGAAATGTCGTATGGCTTTTAGTGCCGGGATACACCAGGACGGGTTCGGCTCGCCAAGTGCAGGTCTTTCTATTTGATACCCGTAGGTGACCTGCACGTCGTGATGAGGATGAAATGATGATGAAGACAACACATACACCCAGCCCCCGTGCCATTGGAATTAACCAATTAAGGTTAAAATCCCCGACTCGGCCGGGAATCGAACCCGGGACCCTCTGAACCGAAGGCCAGTACGCTGACCGTTCAGCCAACGAGTCGGACACCCCTTTAGATAATACGTATCATCCCACTAATTAAGGCAATTTTAATTGGATCTACTCATTGTTTTTGTTTCACGATAATTTTTTGTTTTATAATTTAGTCAGTGAATACATTTTCAGGTTTTAATTTTCATTTTGTTGCACCTCATACGATTAGGGACCGATGACCTAGCTGTTAGGCCTCTTTAAACAAAAAAAACATCATCATCAGTTTTCAAAAATTCCACCTACTTCGGTCGATATCGAACCTGCGATCTTGTACAAGGGGAGCTAACACGCTATTCACTGGACTATTGGCGCTGGTATTTGTAAAGAAAGTGGCTGTATTTTGAGAGTGGCGACTGTAATGCTCTGCTGTGACTTGCATACACCTGTCTCACGGCTTTGTCTCCTTATCATGCATCTCAGGTCACGTTTTACAGTCCTATGTAAGGTGTCTCCCGAGATACGACCGCAATAACTGAGACGTTAAACGCCCGCACGAGATCACTAGTTTGATTTTGATAGCCTGGAAAAACGTTTATGATGCTCTCTACGTTACAGACTCATATTTCAATCTTTTTACTGGCAACAGAGTTTATAATGGCAATTCAAATGTGGGTGTGGAACTTTAAAAAAACTCGCTCAACTTCAGCTCTAAGGCCCGTATTCACCAACGTCGGTAACTTTGGCTGTTATCTTAGATTTCCAAAACTCGGATAATGTTATTATCTCGGATAACGGTTGCTTCCGTATTCACCACAGCATTTATTATCTCGGTTTACGAAACCCAAGATTTCCTTGCAATGTGAATTTGAACGTAGAATTTTTCATACTGCCGCACGGAAAACAAATGACTACGCACTGCCGCCATTAGCGAAAATATACAAGTTGTTGAGTGTTTTGGAAGTGTTTGAGATATTATTGCTGTTTTTCGTAATTTTCTCGTCAATCATGTCCGCTTGTGAGCTGCAGAAACGAAGGAAGAAGCCAAATATGACGTTCCACGAGAAGGAAATGTTAATCAATTTGGTGGCTGAGAACATTCATGTAATTGAAAATAAGAAAACAGATGGTGTAACGACGCAGGTGAAGAATGATAGGTGGGGAAAAATTGCCATTTCGTTTAATTCCCAAGGAAATGAGTCTGTTCGGGACGCTGCAAATTTGAAGACAGTTTGGGAGAACATGAAGAAAGCTGCCAGGAAAGCATCAGCGGACAGAAAAATGGAAGTGTTGAAAACAGGTGGGGGCACTAATACGTTTATTAAAAGTGACCCTATTCTGGAAAGAGTAATCGAGCTGATTCGCCCTTCAGTAGAGGGAATGAAGAACCCGTACGATGGCGATAGTGAACCATTAGAGGTGACAACTGTGAGTGATAGGGAACCATTAGAATTAACTATGGACATTGGTACCAGTAATGTAGTTGTTTTGGAAGAGGGGTGTGGGGAGTCTAATATGGAGGCTGAAGCATTGCAGTTGGATTGGAGCGACTATACTTCAAATATGCTAAAGTCTTCAATACATCCAGCTCTGAAACCGACTACAAGCTGTAATGAAAGTGACTCCCATAAAGTGAGCAGTGTAGACTTCAACATTTCCCCAGCCCCTCCAGTGTCAATTTCTCCAAGGTGGGCTAAGCGTAGAAGGCCAACGCTTAGCAAATCAGAAGAACCCTTGGCAAAAGTCCACAAATTAAAAGCTGAGGCGATAACAAAGTGCACGGAGGAAGCAACGCAGGAACACTTGTGGAAACAGGAGCTTCACTCTCTTCGTTTAGAGCAAGAGAGAGTAAAGCTGAAAATTGAACAAGTCAGACTTGAGAGGGAGTATGAACTTCTGAAGCAAGAGAAAATCAAAACAGAATTGTTGGTGAAAAAACAGTAAAATGAGTTCAGCTGTGTTTTTAGTTATTTTGTGTGTGTTTTAGTTATTTACTTTGGGTGTTTCTTATTTAATTGTGTTTTTTCTTATTTAATTCTGGGTGTGTTTCTTGTTATTTGTTTCCTTAATTGTACAGAGAAACAGAAAATACATAAATATTATAGGCTATTCTAAAAAAAAAAATCTGAAAAATTAATCTTCCCAGTTTCGCTATATAATACTGTCATATGTAAGAACAAACTAAACTAACATCATTATGTAACATTTGTTCTTGTACAATACCACAGCATTCTATAAAGTACCAGGTTGGACTACACATTGATGCAACCTCTCACCGATAACTTGTTGGCCAGCTGGCACTTGCATTCTGCTGCTGTTGCTGCTCGTAAATAATTCTCTGCTATCATGATTAGAGAAATAACTCACTAATGTCATAAGCAACAAATTGAATGCTGTTTAACATAGCACTGAAGGCACACATTATTAATTTATTTGAATAGCCTGATGAAATATTTTTTCAGGCAATTGCATTCTATCCTACTTGGTCGAAATATAGGTCATGCCGAGACACATACTGTTTCACTGTTCTCCATTTAGGCCTAACTAATTTAAGAAATGGAACAAACTGAATTTGTACAAGAAGTAGCTAAATCCAAACACCATAGGCATTAAGATAAATTCTTACCTTAAACTTACCTGATGTTGGTTATTTAATATTTTTTCATGATAATTCTAATCTCAGTGCTACTGTAGAAATTTCTTTAATATAGCCTACAAGTGTTGGACACGCTGAGAAAATGGAACAGTTTAAGCCTCACAAATTATTTGTTCATCATTTCTTGACCTTATAGTAATTTACCATAATAAGGTAGTGAAGGAATTAGTGATGAGGGGCAGCTGGAATACTAGTTAAGAATGTGGAAAGTGTAATTAGCTGTTCTAACATACTTTATTTACATATTAATCAACTTCAGAATGACACAACAACAACATAGTAACCAAATATTAATAGACACTTTTAAGCCTCAAAAATCATTTCAGCAAAACTTAAGTAGGAAAAGTGACTTTTATTTTAGAGCTAAGGGTTCATTATCCAACCTCACAAAATACACTATATTTGCTTTTGTAACTTAACATAGTGTGTCATTTTCAGTATTGCTGACATCATTAGCCATTGCTTTTCTTGCTTGTTTTTGTTTTCACTGAAATTTATGCAATTCCTAGAATTTGACATAGATGTCATTACCAACTAATGGCTCAATAAAACCTCCTAAATCAACAAATTAATGCACACACACACACACACATACCGAAAGAAAGTATGCTTATGCTGAAAATAATTTAGATAACCTTTCTAACCCCTAACAACTTGATTCATGCTGTACAGAAACCAACGGTAAAAAGTTGAATTCATCTCACACCTGTGCACACATTTCCTCAGTTGCTAGCAGTTCTTATGAACAACGTACATCCCTAACAAGAAATGAACACCCAACAGTATGTGCAAGTTGTGCAGGCTGGGATGCACTGTGTTATTTTTTAGCATCATTTCTTGATAAGATTATAATAAGTTATACAAAGTACTGCAAAAAAAAGTGGGAAATATTTTCTTTTATTGAAGTGACAGTTATCATTTCTCAACCTTGTTTAATGTGTGACAATATTTATAAAATGGAGTTATCAGCATGTTTTGAATCATAATACAATATATTTTCGACCACATGTACATATAGTGACATCAGATAGTTGCTTTGTTTTAATAAGTTCAGTAGTACAGCAAGGAGGATTTGATGTAGTTTACGCTTTGTAAAAATATACTTTGTGCAAGCACCATCCTAACTGCAGAGTCATTTCTGGGAATACTTAGACACCTCTATTTAACACACAGGCTACGTGCATACATCTTCAATATAGACTGTTATGCCTTTCAGCAGTCAGTCTGCAAGCCTCTTATTCTTAACTAACTGTGGACTCATTCAGTTCCATTCTACTTGTACTTAAATCATTAGAAACTTAGTCGAACCATCGTCGCCTTATTTTCCCTCTACAACTTTTCTTCTTCTTTCTTTTTTTTTTTTTTTTGGCTTTACGTTGCACCAACACAGATAGGCCTTAGGGTGACGATGGGACAGGAAAGACCTAGGAATGGGAAGGAAGCGGCCGTGGCCTTACGGTACAGCCCCAGCATTTGCCTGGTGTGAAAATGGGAAACCATGGAAAACCATCTTCAGAGCTGCCGACACTATATCCTGGATGTAAGCTCACAGCTGCGCTGCCCTAACCACACGGCCAACTCACCCGGTTTCTACAACTGTTACCCTCCAGGACCGAGTTAGAGATCTAACATGGTGTGCCTTGGATGATGTCACAATTCAGTCAACAGTGCAGGCAATGTTGGTGCATTAATGTACACAGTACAAACATTGTATTTTATGTTTGAGACTGGCCAAAAGTTGAATTTGATTTGTACAACAAGGAAAGGAAGTCTGGAGCATAAGCCCCCAGGTTAGCTGCCGTGAAGCAGCCTCCAGCCCTCTATTATACCCTGTACAAAACCACTGGTCTGCTCTGGATAGGCCAATGGTCTGGTTACATATCAGTTTCAAAGCCTAGCTTCCAAAAATATACTCTTGCTGGTCAATTGCTTGAAGTTGCAGGTACATTTCTTCTGGCACAAGAAAATTAATTTTGTTCCTGACACTTCCGGACATCTGGCACACGTTGCACAACAAATGAACAGGCCTAAGTTTATTAACCTATGACTTATTAAAAAGTCTATGAATTTCACTTATCACTAGTTATTGTAAATATGTCAGAGATTCAGTACAAGCCACGACAATTTTAAACTGGGCGCTTTACTTATTTTGACCCAATGTGGCCAGACATGATGCGAGCTCTATCAGAGACAACAGCAAACTTGTCTTCATTACAGCCAGGCAATATCAACAAAGAAAATGGTCGCATTCCCTACATTTACACAGTCTTGGATTTACTTCTTCTGTGTAAGAAAGAATACTTCTAGGTGGGGGTTTGTGCATCCTGACTAGCATAAAGGAAGGATCTCTCCTCGCTGCTACTTCTGGTACCACTTCGCATAATTTTTACATGATTTTCCTGTATCCTAAATAAGCGGTACCTGCCATTTCATGAAATAAGTTATCTACCAAACTGACCATTTGTCTTTCCAAACTGTTAGACAGCCTTATGGTTCAAGTTCAGTAATCAATAACATGTATGTCCAACCCTTGTCCTGTTCCTCTATGGAGTCTGGTATGATGCGAGATGAATCTTCGTAGCAAGGTTTTCATGGCCGGATGCCCTTCCTCCCATCAGAGGAGTTAATGAGATACGATGAAGTGTATGGCGTTTAATATGATAGTAGGAAGGGAAAGGGTGAAACCTGGTGCTGGTACATACTCTACTACTCCTGTCGGCTAGCACCACAGGGTCTCCTCAAGGCTTTACATCCCCATCCAATACACGAATCGCCATCAACAGCGTCATATGCCCTCACTCCATGTGAGCACTGCAAAGAGGTTTGGAATTTAATCCATGATTTTGGCATGCAATGTAGCGATTAGAAATTGTATACCAGCACCTACCCTGCTGGCCAACATTCTGATGGTGATACTTTTTTCAACCAATGGGTCTCAAACTGGCTAACCACAGTGTCAGATTGTATAGACTTCAATGCCTTCACGATCATGGCCACCGGACAGGTATCAGTATTCAATAACATATTTCTTTAGATTTTTATAAATATCCCTAACTTCTGAGAATTTTGCATACAAATACAAATATACTGTCATCAAAATTATCAAACTAAGGCATAAGTCTTGCTGGCATTTTTCAGATTAAACCACTTACTATGAATGCTCTTGAAGATGTGCACAAAATCAAAGGTGGATTTCCTGTATAGAGTATTGAAATGAACGGATTTTACATTCTGCAATTCAGAAAACATTTCTATTTATGTTGTTAAAATCAAGACTTGAAAAACTTTTATTGTTATCGGTTTTTACGTCCCACTAAACTTTTACAGCTCTTGGAGATGCCGAGGAGATGGAATTTGGTCCCGCAGGACTTCTCTTATATGCTAGTAACATAAATCTACTGACACAAGGTGACATATTTGAGCACCTTCAAATATCAGCGGACCACCAAGTTGGACTCAGAAGGCCGCGCTCTACCATCTCAGCTACTCAACCCAGCCCTTTACTTTTAATGAACGCCAGTACTTCCCATGGAAGCATTAACAATTCTGCAACAGTAAGGTTTTTCACTGGAAATAACCCAACAATTTCCTTCATATGACCATCATATAGGCTTTGATTTTCTGTACCCATTACGTTATGATAGTTTTTCTTGAAAATGTTTCCCTATCGGATCAGTTACTACTGTACAGAGCTGAGAAGAGAGGATCCCTGAAAGAGCAGTTGCATGTGGGGGGTTAGGGGGAACTGAAGGTGAAGAGGAATGGCAGGCAGGCAGGCAGATGACCTATTATTGGCTAGCGGCGAGCAATATCTGATACCACTCTCGATGAAAACAATGAGAGGTTTGAGAGCACTGGCTACGACGACAAGGGGTACCATGTTGTGTTAAAATGCGCAGAGCGCAGGTATAAGACTTGGATTGAGGTGATAAAACCAATAGCTATTTAAAATTCATCAACTTTCTAGCTGCTCATAGCCATATCGTACCTAGGCTACCCCACTTCAACTGCGAACTCAGTCCAATAGTTGCATGGGCTAAAGTAAAACAGTATGTTTAGTGATGCTAGTGACCTTGGTGTGAATATCATTTTGAGAGCTAAGCAAAGAAGTTATCAAGATACCAGCAGTAACAAAAGATGTCTGCGTGGGGTATAGCTGTCATGAGTAGTACTGACAGAGACAGGATTATTGAAGTCATGGCAAACTAGTTAACAGGAGTGAAGAAGATTCTAATAAATTATCCTCCTCCAACAAAACTTATTCAGACTTGGCTTCACCCTTGTAAAGCAATTTTTCATCTTAAGATGTAGCCTATAATCTTTTCCAAATCATTTTCATATTTTTATTCTGCTGTGATATGATTAATATTATCATTATTACTATGACTGCAATATTATTCACTGATACAGCAATCGAGAGACCTGGTACTTTGAAACGGGCAGAAAGGTCTAATATAATAGCCTATAACGGAGAGAATTGTGTAAAACGTACCAATAAAATTTTAGGCCTTTCTTTTGCATCAAGAGGGATTTTCAGAAGATTAATATAAATTTATGTGAGTACAATCTGGTCAGCCTGCGTCAATCATTGTTGTACTTTAAAGTCTTGGATTCCATTCGTAGATATTTACAGAACCAATGTTTCTGGGCCAAGCAGTAGCAATACCTCCCTCGCCTCTGCTTCACCATCAAGAATCTGATCATCTCGTCAGCTCCATACAATAAGTACTCCTAAAAAATAATTCCTATTTTCACTTTCGAAAGGAGAGAGATGGGGCTTTCTTGAAAAACTCTGGAGATACTTTGGATGTGGTAGCACAAACCAAACTTATATGAAATAAATTTCATGGTTAAAAGCCTGTATGTAAGAGAAATTCCACATTTTCAATAATTCAGAATATGTATTTTTCTATTAAAATACAATTGGATTACAGTGGAATATGTTTCGTCCCTTTTTTTGGGACATTTTCAGCCACGAAACATGTTTCACCATAGTCCAATTGTATATTAATAGATAATACATATTTTGAAGTATTGAAAATGTGGAATTCTCTCAAATATATTTGAAATAAGGTTATTCATCATAACAAGAAAACTGTTCATACAACACAAAAGCAATAAGGATCGTACCAAAATTGTAAGATTTTTACATACCAAGAAAAATTTGTTCTAATAAAAATGTTAGCTGTTTCAGTACATTTTCACACAAATATTAATTACAAGTGACCCTGTCATCTTTTCTAATGCAAATCATCATCATTATTATTATTAATTATAGATTGCCTAAGAGTCATCTGTTCTAAAATTCAGTATTATTCTCAGCAGAATCATAGCTCCTGTCAACATACCTTGTTAACAAACTTTGTAGCTGAAACCACCTCTGCTGCTTCCCTTGTGACATTATCCAAGACAAGTGAAAAGAAGTCATTATATGACCATTCACACACACTTGGATTCCCACATTAGTATCTATTTTCACACACTATGGGCACATTTATAAATTTTTATAACACAAAAACTCTTGCAATCATTCTTTATAAACAACTCCCACTCATCCCCAATATCTTTCTTTAATCCTTCCAGCTTGGTTTGTAGTTCAAATATTCTGGTAGACCTGGGAATAGTCTTGTAATCACTTCTGGTTTGACAAGACATCTATTTCTTCAAAATTACTGTAGCATTCCAGAATACAGCACTTTGGTGCCATCTGAAAATCAAGAGAATACTATAAAACATCAACATAGGCTAGATAATAAAATCTAATTACAATAATACAACATGTACTTCATGTTGTATGCTGTATGTAAGCAAGAAACAAAAACAGTGTTTCTTTCCTACTTACCTCTTTATCTTTGTGAAGTTACAACAGTACAGAGGATTATCACCGTGACAGTACTGTGTTGTTATTGCCGTAAAAGACTTCTAAAGTAGGAATCAATTATTGTTCGTCTAACAAGACTGTCACGGCGAGGTATGCCCTGTTGATCCATTCGTCTATCAATCTGCCCTTCTCCTAATAGTTCATCCCACGGTGTAGGTAGCTGTAGATGTGGATCATCTGGAGGCAGCTCTTCTCCAGCTTGACGCAAGATATTATGAAGAACAGCTGTTGCAATTATCACAGGAAATACACAATCTAACGTGACATTCATTCCCAAAGCAAGAACTGGGAATCGTCGCTTCCATATACTAAATGTTCTTTCTATCACATTTCTTGTTCTTATTTGCGATTCATTGTAAAGATTCTCTTCCGGTGTTTGAACTGCATCCAGTGGAGGCATTAAATATGGTCTACAGGGGTAACCTGCATCTACCAGCAATACTGAATCTCTGTAGATACCTTGCTCAAATCTGGCTCGTTCTACACAATTATTAAAAATAGTGCTGTCATGACTACTGCCTGGCCATCTAGCTACAATGTTGGAAAATTCCATGTTAGAATTACACATTCCTTGGACATTTAAAGAAAAGTACATCTTTCTGTTTCGAAAGAGCTCTGCTTCATTACCACCAGGGGATCGTATCCGGATGTGGGTACAGTCCATTGCCCCTATCACCTTTGGAAACCTGGCGATATTATAAAAGTTAATCTGTGTTCGATGTATAGACTGAGGTGTTTGAGGAAGATTAATATAGCGGGGTCGTAAAGCTGCTATGGCTGCGCTGACTCGATGTACAATTCTAGATGCCGTAGACTGGCTCACCCCAGCATAATCTGCCACACTAAGCTGACCACTTCCAGTAGCGTAATATCTTAAAGTAAGCAGAAGCTGATTTATGGGTGAAACAGCTTGATTCCTGAAAGGATAGAAAGACAATCCATACAGTTTTCGTATGATAAAAAATGGGATGTACTGATAAGCACTGTGGTTACCTAAATATGCATGTTTGTACAGTACTAACTTAAGACAAGGGTGTAACTTTTTAGTGAAGAATTAAAGAAATTGCCTTATTTATCGAGTGAAGTATACCATGCGTAGGCTATAATGCCTGCAGACCTAACAGTCCTAGAGCAGGTAAAAGCAAGTTTGCCAAAGAGAGCAATATGTGTAGCGAAGTCTACATCAACAAGGCTAATTTATGAACTGGCAAAATAACTTTTCTTCACAGTGGATCTCAAAGCGAGACTGCAGCTCCCGTCTACTACGGTTTCAGAGAAATATGTAACTGACAGATGAAAAGGTCTGGTATCTGGGAAGAATTATATTTCACAGAGGCAATGTTAAAGAGAGAAGGGGCAAAGGCACACTATGACCAGGCATACAGTACTGTAACACAATTATTTGTGCAACTAATTCATACCATTCACTGAATGGCAAGTGTATTTGTGAACTCTGACCAAAAGTACAACAAATACCATTCACTTCACTGGCTGAGAAGAACCATGTTACTTATTGACTACAGCAATTATTAAAATTAGTACTGTCATGTCTAGGCCTACTGTAATGCCCGGTCATCTAGTCACAATGTTGGAAAATGATTAGGCCTACTTGTAATTGTAATACAGCAAAGATGCCGTACTGAACTTGACTTGCAAAAATTCCTTTTGCATTATTTTGTTAGTATGTTGATACTAGTCAGTTCGCGGTTAACGTGTAAAAGTACGTGAAAATTGAATGGATGAATGCAATTAAGCAAAATAACAGAATTTGCAATAAGAAATACGTAATTTAATTAAAACACGTATAAATCACCGGTATTCATATCGGTAATATTTACATTTCGGACAGTGATTATAAGATAAACCATGAACTGAGTTGTAAAGGCTTATACTAAAATACAACAAGGCCTAACCTATTTATACCTTTTCTTTTTTGGTTACCGGTATGCCTGTCACTTGTTCAATAACCGCGAAAGAAATTGTGCAACGTACTTCACTCAAAAAATATACAACATTCCTTAGTTCTTCAATCGTGTACCGTACAAGATATAAGCTATAATCGAGAATTCGCCTTACCTATTTGTTGGAAATTCCAGGTTATGTTCAATCTTGGATAAGACTGACAGTGTCGAAGCTTTAGATAACCTAAAATGAGTCTGAAAATCAATGTCGTCGTAGTCCTCGAAGTATGTCGCTCGTTCTTTTATCCACCTAGGGCGTTTATTAACTGCATAATCTTGATCATATTCCTCGTCGCTGTCATTTTCCCTTTCAATCAGATGTTCCAGCCGTCTACGAGCTGCCATTTTGGAATGCTATTATCTTAGATTTCCCATTTTACCGGGCAACCAATCTCCGGTAAAATTTTAAACCGAGATAATACCCGTTATCCGAGATAATGTTGTTGGTGAATACAAAGTTAACTGTTATCTCGGTTTACGTAGCTTTTAACCAAGATAAAAGCTTTTACTCGTGTTGGTGAATACGGGCCTAAGAGAAAGTTAAATGCTTATTTCATCAAAAGAATGTCTGTGTCCACGTCTGTGGTGTAGTGGTTATCGTGATTAGCTGCCATCCCCCGAGGTCCGGTTTCGATTTCCAGCTCTGTCACGAAATTTGAAAAGTAGTACGGATGGAACGGAGTCCAGTCAGCCTGGGGAAATCAACTGAGTAGAGGTGGATTCGATTCCCAACTCAGCCATCCTCGAAGAGGTTTTCCATCGTTTCCCACTCTCCTCCAGGCAAATGCCGGTATGGTACCTAACTTAAGGCCACAATCGCTTCCTTACCTCTTTTTTGTCTATTCTCCCACAAGGACCCTGTTCAGCATAGCAGGCCGCCAACCCAATGTCTCACACTCCAGGACACTGCCCTTGAGGCGGTAGAGGTGTGATCACTTGCTGAGTCCGAGGGAAAGGCTGTTTCCCATTTGCGATCACGGCAAAAGTTGTCCCATTTGCGATCACTCCCATTACTGTGGAAAACAGGAATGTGAAGAAAGACCAAGTTCGTGTCCCATTTGCGACCACTGTAAAATTATCAGCATCCTATCAGGGTTTTCCTAAGTCCATGCAGCAAGGGGACTGCTAATTAGGGCGTACTTCACACAATCACTCTCTTGAAGGTTTTTTTGAGATAATATTACTCTATGGTTTTTAACATACTGTAATTATTCCAGCTGTAGACATCCATCGTAGATGTAGCTTTTGTTGTTATCTGCGTGCTTACTTACGACATGCAGGTCATTGAAACGAATATAGGCAAGCCTTGTGGTTTATATAATGGATTCTCTTACAGAAATTTACGGAGAAGTCAGGGATGTTTGGTGACATGGGTTTTTCATCGCCGGCTTTACATCGCACTGACACAGATACGTCTTATGGCGACAATAGGATAGGAAAGGGCTAGGAGTGGGAATAAAGCGGCCGTGGCATTTTTTGCTTGTTATGAAAATAGGAAACCACGGAAAAACTTCTTCAGGGCTACCGACAATGGGATTCGAACCCACTATTTCCCGAATGCGATCTCATCTTTTCGCGCTATCATTATAGAATTATCATTTCTTCAACTTATTTTAATCTAAATATTTTCTTGACATTAAGTTCTAGAATATTGTACATATAACTTAATCCGAGCGTACAGACAAAAATTATAATTTTATTTATATAGGTGAAAGTAGGCTGAGTGGCCGCGCGTTTTAACGCGCTACGGCTATGGAGCCAAGCTCTGCTTTCGGGAAACGTGTGGGTTCGAACCCCACCGTCGGCTGTTCTCAGAGTGGTTTAATATTTTCACTTCCAGGCAAATGCCGGTACAGTTCTTATTCATAGGCCAGAACTGAGTACTCTCACCCCTTGCCCAATTTCATTCACCATAACACATTTCATCTTTATTAGCTCCTCAGCTGAGGTTGTTGCCAGAAAGGGCATCCGGCCGTAGAAACACCACGTATATATTGATCTCATTTCATCCCGATCCAGTATCAAGAAACTAAGGGGTAGACATACATACAGATAGATGAAAGTAGGCTAATCATATTTTGACCAGGTGCTTACTTAACCTGTCAGTATGACGCTTGAACAGTTTGAGCATAATTTAAGCAGTAATTTAAGAAAGTGTAGGTTAACTGTTAAGTTTGAGATCAGCAATGGTTGCTTCAAAAAGGGTAGCACTATCGAAGAAGCAAAGTGTTACAGCAAAGTGTTTCGTTTTGAAATTGGAAAGTGTAAAATTCAACGGTTTTAATACGCCCATCTTTTGTCCTACGTCTTAAAACTCATTTAAGCGCCTTTACACCCATAACTATCTAGGAACTCTAAATAAAAGGTTCATTTGAGTTCTATTTGTTCTCTGTCATTCCCGATATTAACTCATCAGTCTCAGACGGTTATATAAGTAATTTAATGAGTTTCAACATACGATTCGTAAGAATCCTACCCTATGCAGTTTCGTCCAGTTACTTGAGCCCTGAACTCCATAGTGCATAATGGGAACTAGGGCTCAAGAAAAAGTTCGCGTACTATCCCAGTCCTTCAGTAGGGAATTCCCTCACAGCAACCTGACTGTATGTCACTGATAAGAGTGATCGCAAATGGGACAATGCTTAACCCGTCAAAAATAAATTAGTCTTGTATTCTACCTGAGTGATCGCAAATGGGATTGATCGTAAATGAGACGACACCAAGGGAAAAACAAACTCTGGAAGGTAAGCGGATTAAGAAACAGAGAAAGAAAAGAATGTCTATACTTGTAGATCTTAAATGTGAATACTCAGGGTATCCAGCTTGAGGCTTGGTGATCCGAGTCCTGCAACTTAGTTCACAATTGCAAAGTTGCCGTTGAGACTGGGACTAGTAACGATTTTCAGTTACTGAATTCAAGTCTTACACATGAATTAAGGCAGAAATGTTTGCGGAGTACCTCTACGTTCTGGTATTCAATGTCCGGAAGGAAAGTATTTTTGCAAAAATGCATAGAACAATTTAATTACGCTTCGAACTAGACTTACTAAAAGTTGCTATACTACGGTACAACAAGTACAACAAAAAGATACAAGGGGTAGGCTTCAAATATATTCTTCTGCTTCTTCTTCTTATGTATACACATGCGTTTGTCCCTCTAAGGAGCACGTAGAACCAATATTTAGCATCGGTATTCTTGTTCTTGGAGCCTCCGTGGCTCAGACGGCAGCGCGTCGGCCTCTCACCGCTGGATACCGTGGTTCAAATACCGGTCACTCCATGTGAGATTTGTGCTGGGCAAAGCGGAGGCGGGACAGGTTTTTCTCCGGGTACTCCGGTTTTCCCTGTCATCATTAATTCCAGCAACACTTTCCATTCTCATTTCATAGCATCTATCAGTCATTAAAATATCACTTTGGGAGTGGCGACCCCATCGTACTAATAGCCTATATCTGCTTCATTCATTAGATCCCTGTCCCGGTCAATGACTGGAAAACAGGTTGTAAGTTTTCATTTTCATTCTTGATCTTCTTGTTCTTCTTATATTCCCAAAACTTCCTCATCCTTTCACTATGGGCCTCTCGTCTTTCTTGTGTCTACACGTCTTTGATTTTCAAGTTTCTTGCTGTCGATTTCTTGGGCGCAAACTTGTGGGTGTTGATCTTTTGTTTATATCAAGTCCTTGTGGTTTCCAGTGGGTCAATGCCGACTTCTGTGAGATCTTTTTGGATGTCTAATAGCCAGCGCACTTTGGTTTGCCGTGTTCCATTGATAATGAAAAAGATTTCCTTGGTCAATCGTGAGTCATCCATTCGTGCTAAATACCCGTAGAATTTCATACGTCTTTTGCGTGCCTGTGAATTAAATCGCTCAGTCAATGAATCGAGTTCCTCCGAGCTTTTTTGCATGCAAATACCATCTTCAAACTTGGGTTCGAATATCCTCAGTATACGTCGTTCTGTTTTCTCAATGTCTCTAATGTTGATGTTTGAATTGCGTAGAGTGCCTCTAGGAGAACAACATTGTAGTGTAGGAGTTTGGCCTTGGTGGAAAGTGATTTCTTGTTGTAAACGTTCCAGGTTATTGTATAGACTTTACGTAATTTTTTAGCGCGTATATTTTTTGGCTTCACTTTCGTTGCCAGTGTTCCCGATAACTTCAACTAAGTACTTAAACTGTTTTACTTGTGTGACGCTGCCATATTGTTAACAATTATTTCCACTTTCCCCAACAATACATTGTCTTTGAGGATGAACTATATTCTATAGTGAAACTTGGGAAAATGTAAAAATGTAATTTGAGTAGTAGATTACATAATAACAGATTAATATATCTGACATAGGGTCTATGTGGTTTCATTAAGAAATTTGCGAGATATGGTTCTCCAGGATTTGGATTTAATATTTCAAGGCAATCATTGCAACTTCTGTTATTGATGCCTGATCGACGTTAAATGATTTGCAGAACTTGACAAAAAGAGAGAGAGGATGGTTCCAACCATTAATCCGATGACTTCGATATCATCCGAAAAATACTCTTGTTGATAAAAATGGGACGGTTGTTTTATATGTTGCTTTCATTTCCTCATGAACCTCTTATTAGGGACCAACTTGTCTTTTCACCACCAAATATATTGTTAAATATTCGTATCTTTGTGGTAGTCTTCACTTTTCTTGTGGGAATAGTGAATAAGCAGCGCGTTAGGAATCAAACTTCTCCTACCACCAGTATGGAGAATAATTAGTAATGTTATTGGCTTTACGTCCCACTAACCACTTTTACGGTTTTCGGAGACGCCGAGGTGCGGGAATTTAGTCCTGCAGGAGTTTTTTTACGTGCCAGTAAATCTACCGACACGAGGCTGACGTATTTGAGCTCCTTCAAATCCCACCGGACTGAGCCAAGGTCGAACCTGCCACGTTGGGGTCTGAAGGCCAGCGCCTCAACCGTCTGAGCCACTCAGCCCGGCGGAGAATAATTGGTCGATCTTCTCTCGAAGTACTATCGTCAGCCCAGGCTTTAGGTTCAGAATGGCTACTGTTTATATAAGTTTCGTCTTCATGTAAGAAGGGACAGCCTTTTTCCTGGTACTTCTTTATGGCTGTAAGGTCATTTTTCTCGATAATAAACTCATTGGATTTTGTTTCAGACGTTTGAAATCTGATTGTCGGATGTATTATAAAGCTATTTTGATGGTCTTGAAGGCTATCACGTTAATTCGACGGGAGTTGCCGGTAACGAGAGACCATGAACTTCCTCGAAGACTATAAAAACTCGAGTTCCTTAATTAGAATATCATTAGTTTTTCGTCTTACTACCTACTTTTGCGATAAAAGACGATTCATAAGTTGTACTTTCTCATCATCACCTACTTTTAAGGTTTTCGAAGACGCTTAGGTGTCAAAATAGTCGTATGTGAGTTTTTAAATTTTTATTTAATCCATTTTCCCTCCAGGGTTGGTTTTTCCTCCGGATTCAGCGAGAGATCTCACCTCTACCCCATCAAGGGCAGTGCCCTTGAGCGTGAGACATTTTGGTCGGGTGGAATACAACTGGGAAGGAGGAGCAGTACCTCGCCCAGGCGGCCTCATCTGCTATGCTGAACAGGGGTCTTGGGGGAAGGAAGCGGCCATGGCCTTATGTTAGGTACCATCCCGGAATTCGACTGAAGGAGAAGTGGAAACCACGGAAAACCCTTTCGAGGATGGCTGAGGAGGGAATCGAACCCCTTCCTACTCAGCCGACTTTCCGGAGCTAAGTGGACCCCGTTCCAGTCCTGTACCAATTTTGTAATTTCGTAGCAGACCCGGGAATCGAAGCCGGGCTCCAGGTGTGGCAGCTAATCACACTGACCACTAACACCACAGAGGCGAAACAGGTTCTTTTACGTGTATAATTTAAGATTGCAATTTGACTGGTTTTGAAGAACTGGTATGTTAAATTATATTATTTTACATATCTACACATACACACATATTTCATTAAACTAATGTACTTTGCCGTGTTTCGTTTGTTAGTCTTCGTATTTGTAAATTCCTAGTTTTAGCTCATTGTTCGGCTTCTTGGCTGAATGGTAGGCGTAGCAGCCTTCGGTTCAGAGGGCCCGTGTTCGATTCCCGTCCTGGTCGGAGATTTTAACTGTAAGTGGTTAATTCCCCTTGCATGGGGACTGGGTGATTGTACTGTCCCCAACATCCCTGAAACTCACACACCACACATAACACTATCCTCCACAACAATAACACGCAGTTTCCCTTACAAGGCAGAAACCGCCCACCCTGGTCGGAGGGTCTATCTTACAAGGGCTGCACCAAGCCAGCAACAGCCACACGGAATTGTAAGTGTCATTACATTTAGATCTTAGTACGACTCCTTGGCCTTCGTTGAGGCCTTCGTTTCAGAGGGTCCCGGGTTCGATTCCCGGTTGAGTTGGGGGTTTTAATCACGAGTGATTAATTCCTCTGGAGCGGGGACTGGTTGTTTGTATTGTCCCAACATTCTCCTCTACATATTGAGACATCACAACACACCACCACAGCAACACGCAATTCTGATTACATCCCTCCAGATAGGGTTGGCGTCAGGAAGGGCATCCGGCCGTAAAACAGGGACACAATCCACCTGTGACACCCCACAAAGTGTGGGAAAAGCGGTAGAAGAAGCGAAATCCAATATTAGTCAGTGCGACATTTAATGCTTTTTCGCATCCAGATACCGTCTTGAAACTTGGGTCCAAATATCTTCCTGAGTATTTGACGTTCAATTTTCTCTATGTTCCTGATGTTGATGGTTAAGGACCTCAATTGCGTAGAGTGCTTCTGGGAGAACAACTGTGTGGTAATGGCGGAGTTTGGCTTTGGTACAAAGCGATTTCTTTTTGTACAAATTCCAAGTGGACGTGTTATATTAGTTATTTTTTCACTTCCCGTGTTCCCGATTATTTCACTTAAGTAGGCTACTTGAAGTGCTTACCTTGTACGATGTTGCCATATTTGGTTACAAGTGATGTCAGGCTTGGTTCTTGGAGTCCATATACTGTGTTTCCTCGTAAGCGATTTGTAGGCCAGTTTTGATGGCGATTTCATGAAGTTTCTCGATGGCATGTCCGGCTTCCTCAGGGGTTCAGGTAATTATTATTATTATTATTATTATTATTATTATTATTATTATTATTATTATTTAAAAATGTACATCTACAAAGGGGTTTCTAAAATAAATCAAAATAATCTACATAGCCTGCATTTATTTTATGACTGGTCGTTTCCAAAAGAAAAACGAAAGTTAATGTTAATAACATGGTCCTGTGCATCGTTTTAATTGACGAGCTGACAGCCCAAGTAAATAGCAATGATAGTGACCATGATCTATAAATTAGCTTTAGTGCTGACTGAGAGTAGGGTAAATACTGAGGAGTTTTGGCAAGCTCCGCTATAAACAGCACCCCAAAACCCATAAACGCCGCGCTATTCTTGATTTATCGTAGGCTGCGCTTGCTCATCACAATACACTCGGCTGCCTTGGGCAATATCCACCATTGTTTTAGCAGCATTCGCAGAGGGTCATTTATCATCGATAGCACCAGTTATGTTCTTACATATTTTACCTGAAGATTCTTGCCGCTGCCCAGGGAGAGGGATACAACTAACATTACAGTCACAGTTAATGCGTTCCTGAGGATACATTTCTGTATCGTAAAGTCGAAGAAATAGCATGTCACTGAGAGAAGAATAATAATGTCGAATGATTTATGTCCGTTTTAGAACTCAATATGTCGCGGAAGTTTGCCTTCTGATAATCTAACGTTATTCACAAGATTATTATATTTCAAATTGCTCGTTGAAATGCATTGGGAATTCACCTTGGATTATGCACGTCCCCTTAGCAGATTTAGACTTGTAAAAATTCAGGAATATTATGAAAAAGACAAGAAATGGGTATGTATATATATTCCTGAAAATATTCTCCACTTATGGGCAAGCTACAATGAAACTGTTATAACGTAAGGCAGTCAATATTTGACATAAACACTACAAAAACTAAACTACCAAAATGTGTTCGTAATTTCGTCCCCCAACAAATTTATGAAAAGTACAATTAATTTTAATACATTTTCCTTTATAACCTTACCAAGCACTATAATGAAACCCTATAATTAATTACTTGAAGGTCATTTATGAAAAATGTATTCTTGGTATTCCTTTTACCATAGTCTTTCAGCATTGCTCGTGGGATGTTAAACTCTTTACTTTCACGTTTTTAACCCATTATTTTGTCCCTCACTGCTTTAATAGCCTTTTTCTCTAGCCTCTATATTCCACCGCTTGCGTTTTCCAATCTTAAAATAATAATAAACTTCATAAATAACAAGTAAAATGAAGGGCGACAAATTACGAACATTCCCTGATTTATTATAATGGCCGCTACAGTAACTCACGCCAACCACCTCACTGTAGCGATTACACGTCTGGAACTACACCACACGACTGAAATGTAGTCCAGTATTTCATACACATATCAGTGCTCAGTCTAGGAATAACAGACTGCACTAACTCAGCTCAGCATGAAAAATGAATCCTCCTTGTACACGGAAACTAAACGTGGTGCACACAACCAACGGGATGAGGCTACGCGTGCGCGCGCGACTAAACATTGCGTACCAACTGTGCAAACTGGAGATACCTAGGGGGACGAAATTAAGTATGGGGATGGACTGTCGAATATGTCAATGAACACAGGTTGCCTCAAGGACAGAAAACTGCGAAATTAATGCGATTCGGGAACATTCCAAAGCGGGTCACCTTACTGGAAAACGGATTCTTTCAGCACGCCTCATTTGTAGGCATCTGGCGGCGTGAGATCCGGAGAGTGTGTAAGGTACTAGAATTCCGTTCCACAGGAAGCTAAACGATATCCTCAAGGTGTGAGTTGTGGCCGCATCCACTGTCGTTGCAATAGCAAGCTTCTGGCGACATACAGTATAAATGAGGACAAAACATGACGACCTCAGTTCCTAGAAGCGAGCTGGAAGCCAGCTGTAAATCCCACCCTGCACCCTGCTGAGTTAATGAGCTCTAAGTGATCCTTGTTTGTTTTGGAGAGGCTGCCAAACCACTTTCTTCCTCACTCTCTGTAGCATTTACCCTTTCTTCGTGTACAGTGCAGTAGCCGATTTGGCATCTATGGCTGCAGCAGAGGTAGTAAATCCTATTAGTTACTAATAGACACCGAGCTGCCGCTGGAAAGTAGTGGTGTGAGGCGAGGTCGTTATGATTTGTCCCCAACTATACTGTTCGTGTTGCGAGCAGCTTTGTAATATCACGTATTCTTCTGTAAACATCCAGCTTTCATTATTCTGCTAAAAGGAGCACCAGGGGCTCTTAACTTGGGAGCGTGGGTTGGCGACATCAAGTTCTGGTATTGTTTCCACCTGTGCCAAGTTCCTCACTTTCATCTATTCTATCCGACCTGCCTTGATCAACTCTTGTTCTTTTCCGACCCTAACACAATTAGGTATCGAGGCCTAGAGAGTCTTTTATATTCACACCCTTCGTGGCCCTTGTCTTCTTTGGCCGATACTTCATTTTTTGAAGTGTTAGTTCCCTTCAACTTTTTCCTTGTGATTAGTGTTAATAGAGGATGGTTGCCCTGTTGTACTTCCCCTTAAAACAATAATTGCCACAATCACTTGCACTATTCTGAACATTCACCGCATCTAGGAATAGGTAGCAGTCATAATGATCAATCCGGTGAATATATAGTGACTTATAAGTGTAGACCGGGCGAGTTGGCCGTGCGGTTAGGGGCGCGCAGCTGTGAGCTTGCATCCGGGAGATAGTGGGTTCGAACTCCTCTGCCGGCAGCCCGGAAGATGATTTTCAATGGTTTCCCATTTTCACACCAGGCAAATGATGGGGATGTACCTCAATTAAGGTCACGGCCGCTTCCTTCCCACCGGGCCCCACTTTCGGCAGCCCTCAAGATGGCTTTCCGTAGTTTCCCATTTTCACACCAGGCAAATGCTGGGGCTGTACGTTACTTAAGGTCATAGCCGCTTCCTTCCCACTCCTAAGCCTTTCCTATCCTATCGTCGCCATAAGATCTGTCTGTGTCGGTGCGACGGAAAACAAAATATTAAAATACAAGAAGTATACAAGCGCAACCAAAAGGAAAGAGCTTTCTTGCCTAATTAATAAACATAACTTTATCCATACTTTGTCAGCAGAAGGGTGGATTTCTGTGCTTTTAGAACGAGTTTAATAACATTCGTTACAATTTTCTCTAAACACTGCATGTCACTTTCCTTACATAACATAACTACACAAGTGTATTGGCAAAGTGTGTATTGGGCAGATTTTTACTGAGGATTAAGGCAAGAAATATTTTATTCCGAAAGACCACAGCACGGGACGTGATACAACGCTGACTTTTCTCTGCCAGATTCTGCTAAGTTTTTTGTGTGTGTCAGGATGTGTATATTGTGCATAACGAATCTCCTGTTCTGTGATTTTTAGAAATCCCCGTAGTTAAAGTTTAGTTATTCGTGTGGAAAATCTTGTAAATATCTGTTCAGAACATAGAGACCTTCAAATTCCACCGGACTGAGCCAGGATCGAATCTGCCAAGTTGGGGTCAGAAGGCCAGCGCCTCAACCGTCTGAGCCACTCGGCCTGGCAGCTTAGCATTCCCAAGTCTCCCAATTTAAGGCCGTCCACACACAGAAAGTTAAGATAAGCTATGCTAAGCAATGCCAAGCTATGCTGTGCTTTGTCAAGAATAAAAGGCTAAGCTGAACTATGCTATGCAACCGTTTAAAGATGGCGGATCAATTGAAGAGGAGATTTTTTTTTACTGATCGCTCTTCAGAAAGACAAAGAAAGACAAAGAAAGAAACAGAAAGAGGAGAAGATTCTGTATACGTAAAATGTAAGGGAGAATAATTCATGGTAAATTCCATCATCTGATTCAAGCATCGCATGGGAATGATGAAGAATTGAAAATTACTTTCGTCTAAATCAGGAAAAATGTCATGAACTTCTGTCTATGAAGAAAAAATGTATGTAAAAGCAGTAGATGATTACAATCAATTTCCAGAGTTTCAGTTATTTCTTGCCATCATTTGTCTTTCATGGTTATATGTTTTTAATCTGCCTGCTGTTATTTCTTGATGGATACAGTACTTTTGCATCCATCTCTTGGCACAAGCCAGAGTAAAGTGTAGCTTCCACCGAAGTCCCAGTCAACATCCATGGCTGTGACAATATGGAAGTTGCTGGGGTATGGGTAGTGCTGAGTAATGACATTCAGAGCATGACTAGTGCATCTGAGTGTTATGAAAGATGCTGCTCATAGGGTCAGTCGTGCTTTCTGACACAGTGGGGAAGGCAACGGCAAACTACCTCACTCCTCATCTTGCCTAGTACGCCTCATTTTGGTTCTGCCATTGGTTTTTGGGGTTTCCTTATAACCGCATAACCTTGGGTGGTGCTATTTGAGGATCCAACCAGCCTCTGGGCTGATGACCTAACGGACAGATGCTTTTAATAATTTGACAGACAAGTATAGTTTTGTATCTATTCAATCAGTCTTTTATAGTTTGCTTTCCATGATAATTAACGAACACGGAAACAAGTAAGCAATATAATAGCTGCTGTACTGAGGTAATTCACGAAAGCCACACACTGTTTGCTAAACGCTGATTTAAAAAATAATAAAGTGACTGTGCGCATGCGCGAAGCCACCTACAGCTATGAAAATCGCCTCCTTGGCGACCGGTAAAATTTAGCTTGGCACGGCTTAGGTTAGCGAAGCTTAGCATAGCAGTCTGTGCGTGCCATACAAAATAACTTCATGGAAGCGATTTTTTCGTTGGGTTCAATAGCGTAGCTTAGCTTTCTCTGTGAGGTGGCCTTTAGTGCGGAACGTGTCTTTACGCCTAGCACGGTTATTTGTTTTACGGAAGGTGGTTGAATACGATTATAGTTCACCTTATAATGACGCCCAAATCACTTCAGTGACTTAACGTATTATACCATGACTGGACGTTCATGAGACTAAGATTATTACTTCCTCAACATAATTTTAAATTGGTCTAATAATAAAGTTTAATTAGTGCTCTGGTTTCCATACGTGGGAGTGAAAGACTGGGCAAAGAAGGAGAACTTAATGAAGCTGTTAAGTCGTTCCGTTCTGCTCTAAATCCAGTCTCCTTAACTAACGCGAGGCAAAATGAAGAAAAAAGAGGTTGGGTCACGCAGGTATTTTGGAATGGTTCACTTGATTTATATAGGCCTATAAAATTTGATTGCTATCTCACACGTTACTCCTTTACTACCGTTTAGTTCAGTTTTATAGGAGGTAGTACCAAATCTATCAAACTTCTCTCTCTCTTTTTTTTTTTTTTTGCTATTGACTTTACGTCGCACCGACACAGATAGGTCTTATGGCGATGATGGGACAGAAACGGGCTAGGACTGGGAAGGAAGCAGCCGTGGCCTTAATTAAGTTACAGCCCCAGCATTTGCCTGGTGTGAAAATGGGAAACCACGGAAAACCATCTTCACGGCTGCCGACAGTGGGGTTCGAACCCACTATCTCCCGAATACTGGATACTGGCCGCACTTAAGCGACTGCAGCTATGGAGCTCGTATCAAACTCCTCTGTAGTTATTAGAGTGGATTGAGTTCCTACGACTTAAAATTATATTTTTCCAAATATATTTCCATATTACTGTAGGCTCTTGCAACATTGTACTCCCATTATTCCAATATCTCTCACCAAACCAATTGACGTAGCTCAGACGGTCGAATAGGAATAGAATAATAATGTAGCAGATATTAATCATCTCCTGTTAACACGAATCTTTCTTTCTTTCTTAATTCCTTTACCCTTCAGGGTTGTTTTTCCCTCGGAATCAGAGAGGGAACCCACCTCCACCGCCTCAAGGGCAGAGTCCTGGAGCGTGAGACTTTCGCTCAGGGGATACAACCGGCAAGGAGGACCAGTATCCTTCCTAGGCTGCGTCACCAGCTATGCTGAACAGGGGCCTTGTGGGGGGGAATGGGAAGATTGGTATGGATAGACAAGGAAGAGGGAAGGAAGCGATCGTGGCCTTAACTAAGGTACAACTCCAGCAATTGCCTGGTGTGAAAATGGGAAACCACGTTACACAGTTCATACTACGCGGCAACTCTCTCGATTACTAAAGTCTCTTGCACGCTGGTGGTTGCGAAACCTTGAGTGTGTGGTCATTCAGTTCAAATGCACATTCTTCGCGTGTAATTGTTTTCGTCATATAAGCTTTTTATGCAGTAAGGCATCTCTTCTAAAGCAAGCTAATTACAGAAATTATTTGTCTTCCAATCCTTGACCGCCGACCTGAGGTACAAACCCTCTGACCGAGATTCCCTAATTACTCTTCATATTCTTATTGACTGGCCGCTCAGCCGGCGGCATTCCGTCTGTCAATCTACTGAGCTCACAGCCTTGACCAGTGATCTTATTCCATATGGCCCAGTTTTGGAAATTGAAATTGTACGTTGGCTATACGTCAGCGAGTATAGTTTAATTAATTTTTAATAACATATGGCTGAAACAGATCGTGATGTTGTAAGTGTGGTAGGTGAGTACATTATACTACCTGGCACGTAAGCCTATACATTAAGGGTACAACCTCACTCCTGTTAACACTGAAAATAGTGATTTTCAGTTATTTTCTGACTGTTGGGGTTCGATTCAAGGCCGCTAACCACACAGTTTATGGACACTACCTACCGGTACGACGTCTTACAGTTACCGTTAATCTGCCACGTTGGCATTAGACAGTCATAGTTTATTTCGTGCTTTGCGAGAATTACGTCTTGCCACTGCCATATTGTTAAAATTACCAGTGTTACATTTGCGGGTATAATTAAATCATATTTTCTTTTTCTGTGCGTTTGTAAATCTATGAAAGTAGAATTGTGGCATGTTGGAATAATGAATTTAATAACATAGTTGGTATGAAATGAACGCAGCATTTTATTAATTACGGTCTTATTTCGTCCAATACTTACGTATACTACCTGTGGCAATAAAGCTCGGTGAATAGTCCTGTACTATCAACACAGATGAACAATGCACGAGAGTGACCTTACTGTCCTTCAAAATAGTCCCCTCCCATAACCATGCACTGCTGAGATCGGCGATACATGTCCCGGAAGCCTTGCGATGGTGTTTAAAAGTCTCGTCACGTTTCGTTGGATGTCAGGAATATCGTCAGATCTCTTTCCTTTCAAAGCGAGTTTGATGCGTGGCTTTTCGGCTCTGACCTTTTTTCTGACGAGGGGATCCCGGAGAACGCCATTCCATACTTTGCCGTTTCGTTTCAGGATCGTACCTGAGACACCAGGTTTCATCCTCAATGACAATACGGTTCAAGAAATTTGGTGTCGCAAACGCCGTTTCGACAACATCCTGTGAAGCCTCTAAACGTGCCTGCTTCTGATCGTCAGTCAAGTGATGTGGCACAAGATGAGAACACGTTTTCCTCTTCCCTAACTTCTGGGTAACGATTTGTCGCACGGATTCACGGTTAATCTGCAGTTCATCCGCTATCATGCGCACAGTTAATCGCCGATTGTTCGTGATTAATGTCCTCACCTTCTCACTGTTTTCGTCACTGACGGCGGTCGCCGGTCTTCCGCTACGGGGGTCGTCAGAAACACTTTCGCGGCCTCCTCGAAAACGGGCGAACCACTCGCACACATATTTCAAGGATAGTGCTTGATCTTCATAAACACGTACCAGTATCGCATGCGTTTCTTTCGGTGCCTTGCCAAGCTTAAAACAAAACTGTACATTGATCTTTTGGTCGTTCATGTTCCTGTTCGCAGTTCAGAACTAACGCACTAGACACGCACTGTGTCAAACAGGTCTTACACGACACACAAACGATGCTCAACTGAACAACGTTGGGAGCAGGTGGTCAAAACCTGCTGCTATGCAGGTGCAGCGTTGCGTGTCGCCAGTGTTGCCGGATCGACTGTTCTGACTTCATTCACCGAACTTTACTGTCACAGGTTGTATAATTAAATTAGGATGTCTAAGAAGCAAGAAAAATCTGCAAGAATTCCTCCGAAAAGGAAAGCAACATTACCTCCTCTATAAAGATGAGTTCTGTTCAAGTGGAAGGAAATTTCGTTATCAACCTAAAATGTAACCTAACCTTGTCTTGTCACAACTCTTTACAGACTTAGCCTTTGTGTATTCTTATTGACTTACGGCATCTTGTATGTTTAAATACAGCGTGGTTTCTCTTCAGTCCCGGCGAGTAATAGCAAATTTCAAGAAGGGAGCTGAATTATTTACACGAGGCAAACGCCGAAGAATACGGTTATAGTTGTGCGTATTCAAAAATAAAAGCAGAAATATATAACATTAAATTGAGTCAGGACGAGAGCGAGTGTGTGTATTTCCTTAATTCCTGATTAAGCTCGAAAACCGACTTTATTATTATTGTCTTCATTGATCATTTATTATCATTTACTTCGGTAAGAGAACCTCCCTGTGGTGTAGTGGTTAGTGTGATAAGTTGCCCCTCCCCCCGGAGGCCCGGGTTCGATTCCCGGCTCTGCCACGAAATTTGAAAAAGTGGTACGAGGGCTGACCCCGGGAGGTCAACTGATTAGAGGTGGGTTCGATTCCAACCTCAGCCATCTTGGAAGTGATTTCCGTGGTTTCCCACTTCTCCTCCAGGAAAATGCCGGGATGGTACCTAACTTAAGGCCACGGCCGCTTCCTTCCCTCTTCCTGGTCTATCCCTTCCAATCTTCCCATCCCCCCTCAAGGTACGTGTTCAGCATAGCAGGTGAAGCCGCCCGGGCGAGGTACTCGTCATCCTCCCCAGTTGTATCTCCCGACCCAATGTCTCTCGCTCCAGGACACTGCCCTTGAGGCGGTAGAGGTGGGATCCCTCACTGAGTCCGAGGGAAAAACCAACCCTGGAGGGTAAACAGATTAAGCAAGAAAGAAAGAAAGAAAGAAAGAAAGAAAGAAAGAAAGAAAGAAAGAAAGAGAACCTCTATTATTGATATTTACATTGAGGTTAGTTTGTTGATGGTTATGTCTCGTGATTTTAATGTGTAACTAGTCAAGTTGGCAGCAGTGATGAGCCATTAAAAAAAGATAACAGGGCGACGATATTTGCCTTTCAGTGTATAACCTTACGCGATGAGTACTATATATGTTATTGTTGGAGAAATCTAAATAATTTACAGGTGGCGTGTTGGTGTCTAAAGATTGTTGATTCGTACCAGTTGGCTGCGTGGTTTAGGCCATACAGTTGTCAGCTTGCATCCTGGAGATGGTGGGTTCGAAGTCCACCGTCGGAAGCCCTGAAGACGGTTTTCTGTGCTTTCTCATTTTTACAACAGACAAATGCTGGGATCGTAACTTAACACTACGGTCGCTTCCTTCATATTCCTTGCCTATCGTCGTCTTAAGACTTTTCTGAGCTGGTGCGACGAAAAACCCAGGGAAAAACAATATCCGTAGCGTAGTGTCAATACTATTGGACACTTCAAAACATAATGTAAATATGAATAAGTTTATTTTGTAAATACTGAGCTGGAAATGATTTTCATACATAATCGATTTTGGTCAACTATGGATTAGTAAACAACTCTTCATGAATTTAGTTTTTTTTTTTTACCGAGCTCGATAGCTGCAGTCGCTTAAGTGCGGCCAGTATCCAGTATTCGGGAGATAGTAGGTTCGAACTCCACTGTCGGCAGCCCTGAAAATGGTTTTCCGTGGTTTCCCATTTTCACACCAGACAAATGCTGGGGCTGTACCTTAATTAAGGCCACGACCGCTTCCTTCCCACTCCCAGCCCTTTCCTGTCCCATCGTCGCCAGAAGACCTATCTGTGTCGGTGCGACGTAAAGCAACTAGCAAAAAAAAAAAAAAAAAGTTTTCTTTTGCGCCAGCATTCCTTCATTTTCTTGCTTACAGCTTCTTTCTTTTCAATCGTTTCTTTTTTTCTTCTTGGTCGCTTAGATGTGTGTATCTTGTTTCTGAAAGTGGTTCTGTTGTTGATGGCTATTTTCTATTGAACCTGATCAACCTTTTACG
Organism: Anabrus simplex; assembly: GCF_040414725.1. Classification (NCBI taxonomy): domain Eukaryota; kingdom Metazoa; phylum Arthropoda; class Insecta; order Orthoptera; family Tettigoniidae; genus Anabrus; species Anabrus simplex. The sequence goes on from NC_090268.1 coordinate 53,527,158, forward strand.
GATCGTCTTCACTGAATAAACGGTCTGCCTAGCCTGCAATAATAGGTAAGAGGCATGGCCGGTGCCAGATTCCCCGGCTCGAAGTCGACAGTTTAAGATTCTGGAGAGCCACGGAAACCTGAACTTCACTCAGCAAACTCCAAAAATGAATAGCTGGGGGCAAAGGTGGCTGGACCTAGAGCTAACCACTCTTTCCCACTTAGTGTCGAGGTTACGGATTGTAGAAGCATTTACCTGCCACTCATCCAAGGGCCGTCAGAGACGGCTTTGCTTTGCTACACCGAATACAATCTACAATTATTACAAAGCAGTGTGAAATATATTTTTTGATGCCGATAGTTTTACGTGAGTGTTGATATCATGACCATAACCACGTGACCTCTAGTTGTATGTGGAACCCGATACATTGGGACGTGCCTTTTCATTTCGATAATGGCACGCGATCTGGCCGGGATGCGAACAACGGCCGCCTTGGTGAGTAGCCAATGATAATGCCACTCGGATATCATGCCACCGAAGTGAAGGAAAAACATAAAGTAACAAGTGTATGTTAACTTAATACAAGAAAATATTACATTCAATTAATCATAAGAAATATTAACATAAATATAGAAGAATATATTCTGAGCTAAGGAAAGGTTATCTAAACTACGTATAACATTCACACTACAGAAGACTGAAGATGTCTTTGAATAAAGTTGAAACCTGAGTACCTAAAATGGACTAATTCTTGGGAAAAATCTACATCTGAAACACATCATTATGAGGAACTACCACGTATAAAATACTTAATCACGGATAAAATATCGAAATGAACTAGGAGATACAAATGTGTGAGATTGTTTGCAAATAAAATCAACAGAGATGTGAAAATTATTAGACTCAAAGTAACAAAATAAAAGAAACTTGTTTTTAGTTTTCGCCTACAGATGTCTTTCCAATTCGCACCATACAACTTCCTACATTTCAGTCAAATATTAATTCGACTAAATATGTTTTGCGAAATGAGCTTCCGTGGCTCAGGCGCACCGGCCTCTCACCACTGGGTTCCGTGGTTCAAATCCCGGTCACTCCATGTGCTGGACAAAGTGGAGGCGGGACAGGTTTTTCTCCGGGTGTCATATTTCATTCCAGCAACACTCTCCAATATCATTTCATTTCATGTGTCATTCATTAACCATTGCTACAGAGGAGTACGAAAGGCTTCGGCAGCCGGCACAATTCTTATCCTCGCCGCTACATGGGGGCTTCATTCCATTCCTGACCCGGTCGAATGACTGGAAACAGGCTGTAGATTTTCATTTTTTCATGTTTTTTGAAATATAATATTACTCGTAATTTTTAAATAATACGTTGAAATTATATCTCCCTAACTGATTATTTGACACTCCATTAATGTCAATTTCAAGGAGATTGTATAGTACAGTAAATATTACAACACACAGTGAATTATTTCAATGTTCAAGTAAAACAAAATATCACAGAACCAATTCCTGTGATTCTTTTTTATCTACTTAAACTCAAAAGAGAGGTTAAATATCTTCAACAATGGACTTAAATATTGATATCAGAGTCTAAGATATCTACAGTGGCATCACTGATATAATTTAAAGGAAATATAACTTGAGTTCTTTAATTTAGTTAAACAGACAACAAGTGACTCATAAGAGAGTTCCATTGCAACACAAAGATATTTTTATGGTCATTTGTATGGGCAGGGAGTAAAAAGTAATGTGATAACGGAAATAACGAAACTGGTGTCGAGTCTGTACACTGAGATGGTGGACGAGGAGAAGATATTTTGACTTTCATGACTGCTGCAAAAAGTAAGGAATAGAGAGAAGAATTGGCTTTACGTCACACCGACACAGATAGGTCTTATGGCAACGATGGGATAGGAAAGGTCTAGGAATGGGAAGGAAGCGGCCGTGGCCTTAATTAAGATACAGCATTTGCCTGGTATGAAAATGGGAAAAGACTCAAAACCATCTTCAGGGCTGCCGATAGTGGGGTCGAACCCACTATCTCCCGGATGCAAGCTCACAGCTGTGCGCCCCTAACCGCACGGCCAACTCGCCCGGTAAAGTAAGGAATATCTGTTCAGGTAGGAACGAAGAGGTATAAGGGGAGTGGGTGAAATTAATAATGTTGTCAATGAACACAAATATTCGCTACAATTTTGTAAGGAACGTTTGTGTGTTCAGAAAGGGTTCTAAAATGCATGACCGATTTTGTTCAGCAGTTCCAAGAAACAAATATGCGGAACAGGGTCCAGAGAGTCAAATTGCTGAAGATGGCCGAACAAAATGTGGTAACTTGTTTAGCGCCAAAATAGGTTGTGAATTCGTCATTATTTAGTTTCAACGAGCTCGATAGCTGCAGTCGCTTAAGTGCGGCCAGTATCCAGTATTCGGGAGATAGTAGGTTCGAACCCCACTGTCGGCAGCCCTGAAAATGGTTTTCCGTGGTGTCCCATTTTCACACCAGGCAAATGCTGGGACTGTACCTTAATTAAAGCCACGGCTGCTTCCTTTCCCCTCCTAGCCTTTTCCTGTCCCATCGTCGCCGTAAGACCTATCTGTGTCGGTGCGACGTGAAGCAACTAGCAAAAGGTATTTAGTTTCAATTCCAAGTTATTTTACACGTCAGAATTTCCACGTTGTTTAAGATGCACTAATTCTGATAGGTTTCTAGTATCGTTGGGATAGGAGTAGGAAGGAAGAGTTTTTTTTTACCACAATAAAGGTACAGCATCAACATTTTCCTGTCGAGAAGCTCGGATATTAGGAAAAACCATTTCCAGTGGTTACAAAGAAGTTTGTATTCACCATACCAAGGCAAAAACTTGCAGCCAAGCGACTCTACTGCACAGATAACTAACGCGTCATCACCTGCTTTTATTGATAATCCTATAACTTACAGATCGCAGATTATTTCCTTGGAGCAGTACTCACCTGGAAAGAAAGGAAACATACAGAATTACTACTTTCATACTGCTATACATTTTTATAATTCATTTTATACTGATATTTTTCAGAGCGTGTATAGGACTGAATTAAATCATATTACCATAAATGTCAACAGGATATCATTAGAAATATGCTTCCATGCAAGTGCCATTTAAAATAGATTGTAGGCAGAAAGTAATTCCGGAAATGTTGGGGTGGCTAGGGATGGGACTACTGCGTTACAACCAGGCACTGTCAATTTTGGGAAATGGTCTGTAGTAATTTTCGTAATGTGTTATTGTACCTTCTAGTAAGTACTAGTATGAGTCTGAAGTGAAGCCCAGTTTTCATACCAATTATCATAGGAACTGGGTACTCACACACTGTCCTTACTAATATTGCTCATACTTCAGTCACCTTCATATTGTAAAAGCCCAAAATAAGAGAGAAATTGGCCAATAAAAGTTAAACATAACGAGTTCTAGTTCATACCACAAGTCATAAAACACCATACATATGCAGAGTTAGATTTGCGATTACGGACACTTTAACCAATTTCAATTAGGAATGTCTGTCACTAAATTAGAGTGAATCCATGGCTTATAGACAATTACACTCATATACAGTAAAAGCAAAGTCATCTCCGTACAGGCCTTGAAGGCCCTTGGAGGGGTGGAAGGTAAAGGCTTCCACTATCCACAACCTCGACACTTGATGGGGGTGGAGTGGTTAGCTCTACGTCCGGCCGCCTGTGCCCCATGAATTAACCTGGTTCACATTTTTGGTGTAGGCTGAGTGAACCTCAGGGCCATATGCACTTCCTGAAGTGGAAATCTCATTTCTTAAATCTTACGACTTTCTGGCGGGGATTTGAACCCGGGCGGACCGAGCACGCCTTTACCGTCTCGGCCAGGTAGCCCCTACTCCTGTACAGAGTGTTTGGAAAATACATACAACATTTTATTATGATGTTTTACAAATATTTAGCGTAAAATAACTTCTTTTGGAAAGATTATTTTGATTTAAATAATGAGATGCGTGTATCTCCCTACTCTTAAAGAATGAGAGAAGAATGAGGTGGAAGACATCCTGGTGTCTCCAAAATCAGAAAATATAGTTAGTGGGATGTGAAGCCAACGACATTATCATCATTATTCTACGTTTTATGTTTAGACGTAAGTCACGATTACAGTACTAGGAAGTTCTCGAATGTAACAACTTCTGTCCACTAATTGAACTCTTCTTTGGGACAGGAGAAGACTGTCCCTGTCTCGCTCGGACAAATGAGCGCCAGCTAACAACTTGCCGAGCACTTTCTTTATTTCGTAAGCACGTGTGTTGTGCAATGTTGTGTTGCACTTGATTGTACCGTATGATTAAAAAGTTGTTCTCCATAGGTCGTAAATATGTTGCCGTTAGCGTTCAACAAACCACTTAGATCGGACGATGGGTAGAGAGATTACCTGAGAAAGAGAGGAGTTAAGAATAAGATAAAACTGCCTATCTATTATTTTGTTCTTCACTTCTTTATTATCTTTCTTTTCCTTCTTCTTAACTACATATTTCTTCCTTCTCTTTTTCACTCCTTTTTACCATGAATCATGAGCCATTCCATCGAGATTCAATGATTATCCATGACTAAAGAATAAATGATGCAGTTTATACACGAGTACGTTGCTACGAAATACAGTGTCGTTACAGCAGTGTTATGTAATGCTGGTACTCTGCTTGTTTTGGTCGAGGGAATTCTCAGACTCTGTCTACTTTACAGAAGGTAAATACGTAGAAAATATAATATTGGGAGTAAACCAGTCAATAACGATCTACCTCTTGCCTCAACGTCTTCTAAATTTCGATACTAGGATAAGGCAGCAAAAAAGTTAACGGCGCTTTAGCCTGTGCTCTCGCGCAGGTAGACTGGAAAAAATGCCAGCTTCGTTCCCGAGTGTAAAGCAAAAACCATGTCTTAATGTGAGGATAAAACTTTTGAAGACCTATGTATGGACTATTCCTTTATACGGAAGTGAAACTTGAACATTAGATGAAAGGGGGAAAACACTACTACCGGGCGAGATGGTCGTCTGGTTAGAAGCGCGCGGCTGTGAGCTTGCATCCGGGAGATAATAGGTTCGAATCCCACTGTCGGCAGCCCTGAAGATGGTTTTCCGTGGTTTCCCATTTTCACACCAGGCATATGCTGGGGCTGTACGTTAATTAAGGCCACGACCAATTCCTTCCAACTCCTAGGCTTTTCCTATCCCATTATCGCCATAAGACTTTCGGTGCGACGTAAAGCCACTAGCAAAAGAAAGACTACTTGCATTTGAAGTTTGGCGCTATAGGAGATTACTGAAAATTAGTTGGAAAGAAATGGCCACGAATGCAGAGGTGTGTTGTATGACACAAGTAAAATAACGGCGAGATCATCTAATGGATCATAGACTTAAATACGATGCCTTTATTGGCGAGGTGAAGCATTTACCGTGCACTATGCCTTCTGGTATGAGCTAGAATAAATTTGTTACTTTCTTTGCCCTGTCTCAGTCTCATCCTTGGCTTTGACAATGAAAATGACCGAGGTATGAGCGATGCTAGTAATATCATTTCTTATGGTGCAAAAATATCGCTTATAGTATCGGCTGGTGTATTCATTCAGTGGGCTTGGCAGACTGATATGTAACAGCAAGTTCTGATTCGGTGAGGAAAGCAACGTTAAACTATCTCACTCCTAAATTCAATCAATCAATCAATCAATCAATCAATCAATCAATCAATCAATCAATCAATCAATCAATCAATCAATCAATCAATCAATCAATCAATCAATCAATCAATCAATCAATCAATCAATCAATCAATCAATCAATCAATCAATCAATCAATCAATCAATCAATCAATCAACCCTGACCTGACCCAGGTGGTAGATTCCCAATCTGTTGCTTCCCTAGCCGTACTATTGTGCCTCTTCAGTGACACCTAGACTATTTATGACAGCAGTTGGCGGAGCTGTGGAGGATCAAACCAGCCTTCGGACTGAATACCCAACATACACGTACTTAGACATGATAGTTTATTGAAGAAAGTAATAGAGGCTTTCTAGAGGGAAAACAATATAGAGGATGACAAAGATTACTGTACATGAAACAAATATTAGATGACATGAGATGTGATTCCTACTACGAACTGAAAAGGAAAGCAGAGAAACGTGAAGAAGGGAGAGTTTCTGCCAACCTGTCTCACGGCTGATGGTCAGAGGGTGAGACTTTCTGAGTGCGCGGTCAGGCAGCGCAAGGATGGTTAACGGTGAGCGTACGGAATAAGTGGAGTTCTGTTGAGAGCAAGTGATTAACGTTACTGGTGCTGCATTCCTATACTTCTTGTTGAACGTTATTTTTATTAGCAGAATGCGTACTTTCAGCAGGATAATGCCACTAACTATACAGCTTATCAGGCATGCAATAGCACAGATGTTTGATTCGAATAATTAGTTGAGGGCTTTGGCCCTTGCTCTCACGACTTAATCACATAAACGGGATTATAAACTGGGGTACCAACCTGTGCACATGGTCATGAGGGTATTTAGGGGTGTAGTAAGGATGTAAAGCCGGCCCCGCGGTGTAGAGCTAGCGTGCTTGACTCTTACCCGGATGCTCCGGGTTCAATTCCCGGCCAGGTCAAGGATTTTTACCTGGATCTGAGGGCTGGTTTTAGGTCCATTCAGCCTCCATGATTACAATTGAGGAGCTATCTGACGGTGAGATAGCGGCCCCGGCCGAGGAACCCAAGAATAACGGCTGAGAGATTCGTCGTGCTGACTACACGACACCTCGTAATCTGCAGGCCTTTGGGGTTAGCAGCGGTCGCTTGGGAGGTCAAGGTCTTTCGGGGCTCTTTCGCTATGGGGAAGTAAGGATGTAAAGTAGAAGGCATATAAGTCTCTGGTATGACCCCATCTATAGTATTGTTTCCAGTGATTACCAGTATTACTTGACTCCAGAACTGGAAAAAATCCCGAGCAGCTCGATTTGCTCTGGGTGATTTCCGACAAAAGAGTAGCGTTACGAAAATTTTGCAAAGTCAGGGCTGGGAAGACTTGGGAGAAAGAAGACGAGCTGCTCGACTATGTGGTCTGATCCGAGCTGCCAGTGGGCATTAGTAGACGAATAAGTTTCGGTGATGTTTTTTTAAAGTTGGAAAGATCACAATATGAAGACAAAGTTGGGGTTCGAACCCACTATCTCCCGAATGTAAGCTGATAGCTATGTGATCTAAACCGCACATCCACTTGCTCGGTGTGACTGGAAGCAATGTCAGACTCAGCTAGGGGTTCTGCGGTTGCTTTAGAGCAAGCGAGAAGGAAAGAAAGTACATTTACAGTTTTAATAACTAATTAGGCTACATCGATACTCCAGTTCTTTGTTGAATCAGATCCATGGGAAAATTAATTTTCATTTCAAAAAATCCAACATTCGGTGATCGGAATTTACTCTGCGATTGCCTCAGTGAGAAGCTAATCAATGATGATACTCGGATATCACGTCCGTAAGACCGATAACCTGTACTTACAAACTACTAATCGGTATCCATTTCTTTCCAGGCTCTCTAATTATATTTGTGATGGAATTTAGCGTCAGTTCCATGATAACATCATCCTGGATTTCTTGTACTTCAAAAACCATGCTGAGTTAACTTAACAATCTAATTACTGGTCATTTAGGAACAGACCACGTTCTTGAGAGTAACATTATAAACAAGTTTAAATTAATTTCTTGTTATCGTCAGCTTCTGAACATCGGTTTTGTGTAAACAAGGACACTTTACACTTTATTTTTAAAAGAAAAAAATAGAATCATATCCTAATTACACATGGAGTGTTGATTAGGTTAGAGCAAGTGAAGGCAGACTTGACAGAAGATTATCCTAGCTTTTATGTCTGACTAAAGGCAGGAGAGAATTGCGATCAAGGCCAGACGACTTTAAGTAGCTCGGCGTGTGGGCTCACCAGGTGGGGTATGTGAGGGAACCAGACCGTAGCTATAAACAGAGCAAGAAATCTTGAAACAAATTACAGACATTGACACAGATAGCTCTGTCTTTCCTCGGGGTCTGTGCTTCGTCCTTCCACATACATTAATCATTCGCAAGGAGTGAGAGGGTTACTGTACTTAGAACTACAGATTTAGAACGAAAATCTTCTTACGAAACATTTTCACCACATTCTTCTTCTTATTTTCTTCACAGTACCATATCAGGTCCCCCTGACGTTGACGATCACTGTGACGAATGCAGTACGATCTCTTGCTAGGTGGAAAAGTCTTTTTACACTGTGAATTCCAGTCCATTCTTTGATGTTTCCAAGCCATGATGTTCGCCTCCTCCCGATACCTCTTCGACCCTGTATTTTGCCTTGTACCATCCGCTGTAAGATGAGGTAACGGTCATTTCTAAGGATGTCGCCAAGGTAAGAGATCTTCCGGTGTTTTATTGTTTGAACGAGTTCCCGAATTGCTCTTACTCTTATGAGTAATTCTTTGTTCGTTAGTCGTGCATTTCACCACATTACATATTACATTACAGATGATACAGATGTTGATTCCCATACGGAACTTGAAATATTTGTCCCTAATGAGTAAATTTATAATACCAATATAACTGGTCCGTTATTGGATATTATACATTTTCCACCTAACTCATACCTGGCTGCCAGCGTTTCGCCTCAGTGTGTTAAGTTGGGCTCATCAGTTGGTAAACAGCACGCCTACCAAGACGCATGGCTACTGCATACCATGAAAAATGAGACAAATTCTCATAGTGCATTGGCACTGCCGGTGGCTCCAAGTAGCCTACGTAGTGGCCTCCACGGTATGCACTAGCCATGCGTCTTGGTAGGCGTGCTGTTTACCAACTGATGAGCCCAACTTAGCACACTGTGGCGAAACGCTGGCAACCAGGAATGAGTTAGCTGAAAAATATATAATGTCCAATAACGGACCAACTGTATTGGTATTATTACATTACAGGGTATACCCGTGGATGGAAGCGGTAGAATATATCCATAGTATTCCATGTCCAAGCCTTTGCTGGCAGGACCTAGTGTTTACAGTGCACTATGTCTTCTGGTATAGGCTAGAGCAATTTTGTTACTTTCATAGATCTGTCTCTGTCTTATCCTTGGCTTTGACAATATGAAAGTGACTGAGGTATGAGCGATGCTAGTAATGGCAATCCTTATGCAGCCAGTCCCTGCTATGAATGGTGTGAAAATGTTGCTCATAGGGTCGGTTGGTGTATGCATTTCAGTGGCTCAGTGAGGAAAGCAACGGGAAACTACATCACACCTCATTTCCCTAGTACGCCTCTTCAGTGATGCCTAGGCCATCTATGACAGCTGATGGCAGAGCTGTTGAGGATCCCATCAGCGGAATCGCTGACGGACTGAACATACATACATACATTCCATGTCCATCGTAAGAAGCGACTAAAAGGGGTACTGCCTTAGTTTTGCCAATGTCTTCGCGTTTATCGTTCTTCCGAGACTTCCCTGATGATGATGATGATGATGATGCTGCTGCTTGTGTAAAGGGGCCTAACATCCAGGTCATCGGTCCCTAATGGTACAAAATGTAATGACAATTTAAAATTCCAAAATTCATCAACCGGCCAGAATTCAAAACTTGATGATGAATGGATGAATATGAATGTAAAATAATCAGCAGATCCAACTCACAATATTAAAAGTAATTCCAAAATCAATTCACTGAATAAATTCAAAAAGACCAGGATGACCAATACATATTAATGGTTATTGCAGAAGTCTTCCCCGAGAATAGTCTAGAATTTCTTCTGAAGACGCGGAGAGAAGTTCTCTGTGAAACATAAAGAGTTTCACCTTGTTTTCTCGACACGGCATAGCCTAAGGCAGGGCCTCTCAAACGCCCAATATCTCACGCGTGCAAACTGTGGCGCAGAGATCCTGTGCACAGTGCATCTGTCCCACTCGGCTCGGCTCGGACCAACGCTTCGTCTCTGGGCTATTCGGCTAAGCTCGGCTCAACTCGGGTCGGATTTGGAGCACTACGGTGCAAATGAGGAAGAGGGAGACAGGCGGAGCGAGCGAGACAGGCGTGGGGAAAAAGAGAGACAGCGCTATTGCTCCAAATGGAGGAGTAGGGGGTCTGCACTCTGGTCAACCAAGCGAAGTCATCTTTTGCACCGTGCACAGTCCAATACACTGGTGCATACACCCTGAGAGGCCCTGGCCTAAGCCCTTATCATGTCTACAAGTACGGACCGTGAAAGGATCAATGTTAACAATAATTATGAACTTAAAACAATCAGTGGATCCGACGCTCCATGCCCCAACTTCAGCAGAAACTAACTTAGAACAATGGTGTATATTGACTAAGGACTTGCTTCCAAAGCAGAATCCTGAATCGATGATGCTTGTTGTCTAAAAGGGTCCAAAATCCAGGTCAACGGTCAGTCATAATGGTACTTCTCGCTGGGAAAGTAGAACCATGGAATTTCTCATGTGGCGGTACTAATAATTACAAGTAACGTAGACTCACGAAGTTCCTCACATTGCAGTACTACTCACAGGCAATGTACTACGCACAGGTAACGCAGACCTATGGTGTTTCTCACACAATGGTGCCACACATAGGCAACGCAAACCCATTGTGTTCCTCATATAGTGAGTACAAATCACAGACAACGCCCAGACCTGTGGTGTTCCTCGAAACGCAGACCCATGATGTCCACAACTAGACGCCGAACCATCCCAGCGAGTATAGCCTCTTTTTAACTCATCGGGGTGCTCCAACGCAATCTGGACAGAGGGGAGCATTCATTATAGGGGCGTATACTATACACAGGCACTGTGAACCCATAGTGATCCACCCACGGTCCCATGGTATTCCTCACGTAGTGGTACTAATCACAGGTAAATGAAATGCCGTGTGGCCTCCGGAAAGACCTGGTGCAGTCTCTTTTCTTGACTCCCGTAGGCGACCTGCGCGTTATGATGAGAATGAAATGATGATGATGATGATGATGATGATGATGATGATGATGATGATGATGATGATGACGGCATATACACCCAGTCCCGTGCCAGGGGAATTAACCAATTATGGTTAAAATTCCCGAACCTGCCCGGAACCGAAACCGGGACTTCTGTGACCAAAGGCCAGCACGCTAACCATTTAGCCATGAAGCCGGACACTAATCACAGTTAATCTCATGGTTCAAAATTCGCCATCCTCGGTCGCCCATTTTAATCACCTCTTACGACAGGCAGGCGATACCGTGGGTGTATTCTTCGTCTGCGCCTCCACCTCCCGCACCCCCACAGGTGGGTCCCGACTTCCCTTGGTGAAATGCTGTTCTTTGCCAGCCCCGATGATGCTCGGTACGTGAAGCCTAGGAAGGCTGCCATTTTCACTCCTTTCGTGGTCCTTCCCTTTGTTAGGTCGATGATACTCGGTACGAGAGGCCTACGAAGGCTGCCATTTTTACTCCTTTCGTGGTCCTTCCCTCTATTAGGTCGATGATGCTCGGTACGAGAGGCCTAGGAAGGCTGCCATTTTCACTCCTTTCGTGGTCCTTCCCTTTATTAGGTCGATGATGCTCGGTACGAGAGGCCTAGGAAAGCTGCCATTTTCATTCCTTTCGTGGTCCTTCCCTCTATTAGGTCGATGATGCTCGGTACGAGAGGCCTAGGAAGGCTGTCATATTCACTACTTTCGTGGTCCTTCTCTTTGTTAGGTCGATAATGCTCGGTACGAGAGGCCTAGGAAGGCTGCCATTTTGACTCCTTTCGTGGTCCTTCCGTTTATTAGGTCGATGCGTACATTCTTCAAAGGATGGTGTCGCTTTCTTTTTCACTTCTGATTAGTGTTATGAAAAGGTGGTTGTCCAATTGTACGTCCCCTTGAAACAATAATCACCACTACTTAAGTCTCTTGTCTATGGAAAAATAAAAATAAAAGTGATTTGGGAAGTGGTAAAATAAAAACAAGATTTACAAACAGATACAATCGACCACTGTGTATGCTGCTAAGGCAGCTAGGCAGTAATTAGACATCCACGCCTGCATATGATTAGAGTAACTGTCAGTCCTTAGTAACACTCATAACATGAAATTTAAGTGTGAATAGTGGGTGAGTGCGAGGACTTGTACTACAATATGGGGGCAGAGTGTTGATGAGTGCGCCTCGTGTAACAGAGACTTGCTGGGCTGGGCGAGAAACAACGTCACAGCAGTTGATGGAAGCGAGTTACCGGCACGCTAGAAGCAACAATGCGTTACCCAGCTTAGATAAACTGTAATTAACAGACAGTAGTTATGTATAGTGCCTGCTTCTTGGCTTACTATTCCCCTTATCCTCGCCCCAGTCACCTCCCTGCGTTTTGCCATAGACGACAGACTCACTCTGTATACAGCATATATAGATTTTCTAACAATTTAACGTCGCTCTACCACAGGTTTTCCGTGATGATGAGGTGGTGAAAAGGCTAGGAATGGAGCCTTAATGAATCTATAGCCCCGAACTGAAATTGAAACAATGAATTTCAACTTCAATCATGGCCGAAAGCGAGTTTCTACACCATTTCTATTAACAATGTTGATAATTTACGAACCGGGCTCCGTAGCTGTAGTGCGGTCAGTATCTAGAATTCGGGGGATAGTGTGTTCGAACCCAACTGTCGACAGCCCTGAAAATGGTTTTCCGTGGTTTCCCATTTTCTTACTAGATAGACTGTACCTTAATTAAGGCCACGCAAGGTTGAGTGGCTGAGACGGTTGAGGCGCTGGCCTTCTGACCCCAACTTGGCAGGTTCAATCCTGGCTAAGTCCAGTGGTATTCGAAGGTGCTCAAATACGTCACCCTCGTGTCGATAGATTTACTGGCTCGTAAAAATCTCCTGAAATTCCGGCACCTCGGCGTCTGCGAAAACTGGAAAAGTAGTTAGTGGAACGTAAAGCAAGTAACATTATTATTAATTAAGGCCGCAGCCGCTTCCTTCCCCCTCCTAGCCCTTTCCTGTCTCATCGTCGCCATAAGACCTACAGTATCTGTGTCGGTGCGACGTAAAACAAATTGTAAAAAAAAAAAAAAGAAAGAAGAAGAGAACTGACGCTGTGTATACCCATTCCATTTTTCTCACATTCACAGAATCGACCCATCTCAACTGAGATCGCCGTCGTTAAGTCAATTTCTTTACCACGGTCGCTAACACGTCAAATCTGTGTGGTTGGACATCGTGTCTAGACCGTTCGAGTCCTATTCGTTTAAAATATTTCTTCCCCTGTGGGTGGAGGCGGGAGAACAACACCCATGGTATTCGCTGCCTGCCGTAAGAGGCGACTAAAAGGGGACCCAGGTCTCTTAACTTGGGGGCGTGGATTGGCGACAACGGGGTTTTGAGCTTAGTCCTGGCATTGCTTTCAATTACTTGTGCCAGGCTCCTCACTTTCATCTATCCCATCCGATCTCCCTTGGTCAAATCTTGTTCATTTCCGTCCCTGACGGTATTAGGACACTTGTGGCCTAGGGAGTCTTTCATTTTCACTCACTTGGTGGCCCTTGTCTTTCTTTGACCGATACCTTCATACCACCATAGCTCAATTGGTAGAGCAACCGACGAGAAATTGGGCAGGTTGTGGGTTCGGATCCTACTGGTGTTCGGTTAGCAATTTTTGTTCTGTACTTAACATCTCTTCTTCACGTACTAAATGTACGTAACACTACCTAATAGGTTGAAAGTTGATTTCGATACCATCATGTTTCGAAGTGTCTGAGCCCTTCAATTTTTTCTCTCTGATTGGTGTTATACAGAGGATGGTTGCCCAGTTGTACTTCCTCTTAAAACAATAATCACCACCACCACTTCCTATATTCATTATTTTTAATCCTTCACCATGTTCCATGTAGCTATCAAGCGCATTTCCTTTGAAGACAAGAACGTATAGGGCCTACCTCTAAAATAACTTAATTCAGCTGTAGCTTGTCTCCATCTTACACTTAGCCCCTAGGTTCGTAACCCGGCACTTCCAAGGATTTCAATCTTGTAAATGTAAACTGAAAAGGAGCTCACTCAGAATCATGAGAGAGCGGACTGGGCCAAGAAAGCTGAGCAGTTCGCCTGAAAATTTCGTTACACTGAACACTTAACACTTCAATATCTGCAGCCCTCAATGGATTGAGCATGCCACGAGTGATCTGTAACTGTTGTTGTTGTTCTTTATTGTAGAAATGTCCGACTCGTTGGCTGAATGGTCAGCGTACTGGCCTTCGGTTCAGAGGGCCCCGGGTTCGATTGCTGGCCGGGTCGGGGATTTTAACCTTAATTTGTTAATTATAATGGCTCGCGGACTGGGTGTGTGTGGCGTATTCAACATTAGAAATCATCCTAGATAGAGCCCTCATCTTCACAGACATGCAGGTCGCCTAACAGGCCGTCTACTAGAAAAAGGCCTGCACCAGGCCTCTCCGGAGGCCATACGCCAACTAACTGTTGTAGGGATAAGTAGGCCTACTTCTAATAGTTTATTAATGTTAAAACCAATTTAGGCAGTTTAAACCCAATTGTAAATTACAAAACCAACACTAACGTTCATAACAACAGAATTAGCCTAAGGCTCTTAAAACAATATTCCTCTTTTCAGTCCGAACACTAATATTATAGAAGAAAATCTCAATTTGAACCTTCATTCATTGTCACAAGATGCGCATTTAAACAAGTAACTGCATTTTAAGTTTGTCAAGATGCCGGGCTGAGTGGCTCAGACGGTTGAGGCGCTGGCCTTCTGGCCCCAACTTGGCAGGTTCGATCCTGGCTCAGTCCGGTGGTATTTGAAGGTGCTCAAATACGTCAGCCTCGTGTCGGTAGATTTACTGGCACGTAAAAGAACTCCTGCGGGACTAAATTCCGGCACCTCGGCGTCTCCGAATACCGTAAAAGAGTAGTTAGTGGGACGTAAAGCAAATAACATTATTATTATTAGTTTGTCAAGAACAGTTTGACCACTTGAAAAAATGCCACTGAATTTGCTTATTGTAGCGTATACATTACCTTTATGTAGCACTCTGTTCAGTTCGTTCTTTACCGATGCGGGCACACAGGTTCGTAAACCAAGCCATAATATGTCCATAATATTTCTAAATTACCATCAGCTTTTCCCACTCTTCTTTCGGGTTGTTGGAGTCATTTTGGTTCATTAGTGTTTTGGTTGATAGTTTAAGGTTCGGTCTCCTTCCTGAAACCATATTGTTTTCTTTCAGGTGAAAATTCCACCCCGAGATCCATAGGGATTCGAAACTCGGATTTCGGAATTAGTAGACACCACACTAATCATGCCACGAATTTTGTAGCTGTTAGACCTATATAACTACGGGAATATGACGAAACACTAAAGAAAGCGAAACTATTATATATGTATATGCTGCATAATGCGGTTCGCCCGGAAGGTCGTGGGTTTGAATCCCCGTCAGGAAGTCGTAAAATTTAAGAAACGAGATTTCCACTTCCGGAGGTGCATATGGCCCTGAGGTTCACTCAGCCTACACCAAAAATGAGTACCAGGTTAATTCCTGGGGGCAAAGGCGGCCGGGCGTAGAGCTAACCACTCTACCCCATCACGTGCCGAGGTTAACAATGGTGGAAGCCTTTACCTTCCACTCCTCCAAGGGCCTTCATGGCCTGTACGGAGGTGTCTTTGCTTTGCTTTGCTTTGCTTTGCTTTGCTGCATAATGAAGTGGCGTATGGCTTTCAGTGCCAGGAGTGCCCGAGGATAAGTTCGGCTTGCCAGGTGCAGTTCTTTTGAATTGACGCCCGGATATGACCTGCGAGTCGTGATGAATATGAAGACAACACATACATCCAGCCCCCGTTCTAACGGAATTAACCAATTATGGTCACAATCGAACTCGAAACCCATGTGACCAAATTTTAATTTTCGGCTAAAATTCATATGGAAGTACACGAGACTGCCGATTACAATGCCTCAAGCTACTAAACCGATAGAACTGCAGTAACAATGCCGTATTAAAACTAAATCATCCTTCTATCTTCTGTTAGCCTGATATTATTTCTAGATACTCCAAAGGTTCACATACTCCAGATAACGCCCATACACAAAGAATTTTGGTATAATATTTTAGACGGTTGAGGCGCTGGCCTTCTGACTCCAATTTGGCAGGTTCGATCCTGGCTAAGTCCGGTGGTGTTTAAAGGTGCTGAAATACGTCACCCTCATGTCGGTTGATTTACTGACAAGTAAAATAACTCCTGAAGGACTAAATTCCGGCACCTCGACGTCACCGAAAACCGTAAAAATAGTTAGTGGGACGTAAAGAAAATAGCATTATTATTGTTATTATTATTATTTCTGTTTAATAACTGGTATGTACATTTGTATAGACATTACACTGGTTGTTGAAAGTTGCTCAACTAGTTGCAGAAAATGAATGGAACTCATGTGAAGATTTGGTGTTGTCTCAGGATGTGTATCACACGCAGTGTGTTCGAGATTCAAACATAGACCACACGCCAAGACTAAAACAAACATGGTCCGTCATAGAGCTTGAGTAATTGTCGGGAGCTACATTCCTGCATTAATCTGAATGTTCATTTTATCTATCTAGCCATTGTGTTGAGCAGTATCAGATAGTGTACCGCCCAAACAACAATTTGTCTTACAAGCCTAGGGAGCTTGCTATTGGACAACTCACTACAGCCAGTGTACCTGACAGATAGTGTCACATGATACCTGCTGTTACCACGTGGACGACAATCCCTTCTGCTTCTGGATGCCAGAACTCGTGTCATTCATGTCACATAGAGGATCTGGGCTTCATAGAAGACTTTACTTCACAAAGTACTTTATCACGATCTGCCTAACAGCAGGATTCTTCTACAACGACGTTTATCTGTTAGGCGATAACATTATGAGAATATTACTCAAATTTAACATCTATATTTCTATGGTGGATGATGACTCTGCATTGGCACTTCAAATGCCTGAAAAGCACTAAAAAAGCGTAAATCTGGAACTTGGTTTTTCAAAAAATCCACAGTTCCAGCCCTTCAGGCAAGCAATTCAATGTTGAAAACATCCTAAAGTATGAGAAAATATTCTTTATTCCTAAAAATTAGAACCGTTTTCTTAATCATCAGGTCGATTAGATTTTAGAATAGCAGTTTGTATTTTTCTACCACTACGAGCGCTAATGTGAGTCAATGCATTGTATCGATTAAGCACCACTAAGAGCGCTACTGTGAGTCAATGCATTGTTTCACTTAAGCCCTTATAACTACATTCAAAGTGGACATTTTTCAAAAATTTAAAAAAAATGCCTAAGACTATTGAACCAAGTAACACATTACAGAAATAATTATATAAATAAGTTTATTTGACTAGGATTTGAGGAAAAATAAAACAAGTGAAGAAACAAGCTATTTTAGGCTGTTTTCCAGGAGCTGCATTTAGGCCAGAAGTGATTTTATAATTTACTTTATAAGTTTGGTAGAGCTATCTAAGAATCACAATTCGAAACCTTTCTGCGCCTTCAACTTTCGGCACAACTGAGGAAAATATTTTTCTTAGTAAGGGGACCCCTACTTTGTCTGCTAAGATATATTTTCAATATTAAATTCTATGTTTACACAGTAGATCTATCCTAAGTTATTCAAACCAAGCGATGCACCTCTTTGGGCGCAGAGAAAGTGTGGAAATGTCATACCAATATAATAAATCCTATTTTGAGAGAGAAAAAATGCAATTTATAAAGCTGACATAATACAAAATGCATTAAATTCAAATGTATAAGTAGCTTTACCCACAAAAATATATTCCTATTCGCTTAGAAATAAGCATTATGCAATTTTCGTAAGAATTTGGCAAGAACTGATCAGCAGGAAGAGTTTAGATCATTTCAGTATCCATGTATCGGATGCAGTAGAGATACATCAAAACCATATTTTTACATTAACAACGTACATTTATTGAATTCACACCAGCTAATGAAATATCCTGACTGACTGACTGACTGACTGACTGATTCATCATCGCCGAGCCAAAACTACTGGACATAAAGAAATGAAATTTTGGGCATAGATTCATATTAAGATGTAGGTGCTCGCTAAGAAAGGATATTTGGATATTCCTTCGCTAAGGGGGTGAAAAGGGGGTTGGAATTTTAAAATGAGTGTATCTATATCTCAAAACTTTGAAAGTTTACAGATGTAAAAATTGGTATTTAGAATCTCCTTTAAAAATAAGGAAATACATATTTTTTTGTTTTCAGAAAATCCCAATAGGAGGGGTGAAAAACGGTAAAAAAAAAAGGGGGTTGAATGCCTTTAATCAGAATACCGGTACTCATATCTCAGAAACTGAAGATATTACAGACCTGAAAATTGGTACTTTTGATCTCTTTTAAAAATAAAGAAACACGTATTTTTTTGTTTTTGAAAAATCCAATTAATGGGAGGGTGAAAAGGGGGGTGAATTTTTAAAAACAGTGCTTCTATATCTCAAAACTTTTAAAGTTTACAGATGTAAAAATAGGTATTTAGAATCTTCATTAAAAATAAAGAAACACGTATTCTTTTGTTTTCGGAAAATCCCAATAGGAGGGGTGAAAAGGGGTGAAAATGGATTGAATGCCTTAAATGAGGATACTTATATCTCAGAAACTGAAGATATTACAGACCTGAAAATTGGTACCTTTGATCTCTTTTAAAAATAAAGAAACACGTATTTTTTTGTTTTTGGAAAATCCAAATAATGGGGGTGAAGAGGGGGGTGAATTTTTAAAATGAGTGTATCTATATCTCAAAACTTTTAAAGTTTATAGATGTAAAATATGGTATTTAGAATCTCCTTTAAAAATAAAGAAACACGTTTTTTTGTTTTCGGAAAATCCCGATAGGAAGGGTGGAAAAGGGTGAATAAGAGGTTGAATGCCTTTAACGAGGCTACTTATATTTCAGAATCTGAAGATATTACAGACCTGAAAATTGGTATTGGGGATCCACTTTAAAAATAAGGAAACACGTATATTTTCGTTTTTGAAAAATCCTGATAATGGGGGGTGAAAAGGGGGGTGAATTTTTAAAATGAATGTGTCTATATCTTAAAACTTTAAAAGTTTTCAGATGTAAAAATTGGTATTTAGAATCTCCTTTAATAGTAAAGGAATAAGTATTGTTTCGTTTTCTGTAAATCCCAATAGGAGGGGTGTAAAAGGGTGAATAGTGGGTTGAATGCCTTTAATGAGGATACATATATCTCAGAAACTGAATATATTACAGAAATAAAAATTTGTATATGGGATCTCCTTTAAAAATAAAGAAACGCGTATTCTCGGAAAATCCAATGAAAGGGGGGGGGGGGGGGAAAGGATTCTAAGATTAATTGACTTAATTGTATGAGAATACATACATCTAATAAAAACTAAAGTTGTTACGGACGTGAAAATTGGTATTCTGATCTCCTTTAAAAACAAAGAAATACGCGTTTTGTGGGGGAAACCATCTTGGGGGGCGGGAGTGGAAAGGAGTTGAATTCCTTTCATGAGGACACATAAATCAAAAACTGAAGAAGTTAGAGTCGTGATAATTGCTATTTAGAAGATCCTTTACTATTAAAGAAACAAGTATTTTTTGCCGGAAAATTCACTTAAGGGGGGGGGGGAGAAGTGTGAAAGGAAGAAAAAAAAGCGAATTATATTTATGGGGATACTTATATCTCAAAACTCAAGGTAATAGACGTGAACATTGGGGTTTGGAATCTCCTTTAAACATAAAGAAACACTCCTTCTTTTAATTTTTTTTTTGGGGGGGGGGTAAATAAACTTAACGGTGGTGGGGTGTAAAAGGAGGTGAGACCAATTGATTTTGCTGTTCATAATGTACTTATAAGGAGCCTCCGTTGCTCAGGCGGCAGCGCGCCGGCCTCTCACAGCTGGGTTCCGTGGTTCAAATCCCGGTCACTCCACGTGACATTCGTGCTGGACAAAACGGAGGCGGGACAGGTTTTTCTCCGGATACTTCGCTTTTCCCTGTCATCATTCATTCCAGCAACACTGTCCAATATTTCATTTCATTTGTCATTCATCGATCATTGCCCCAGAGGAGTGCTTCGGCAGCCGGCACAATTCCTACTGTCGCCGCTAGATGGGGCTTTATTCATTCCATTCCTGACCTTGTCGAATGACTGGAAACAGGCTATATATTTTCGATGTACTTATTCTGATCATAAACCGATCTTTTTGATCTTTCCTGGGTTCGTTTTAGACAGCCAACTTTTCCTTCGGAGAACGTTCTTATATTACAGTAGATTCTCCTGGCATATGAATAAAAATTCAAACACATTTGAAATAAACCATAGGAATGAGATTGACCGTCCAATTGTTCACCTCTATAATAAGGTCAATAATGCACGGAAGTATGTCATTCGTATCGCCAGAAATCCCGCACACTTGCCTACGCGCGACATTGGTGCTGGTCACATTCTCAACAATAACAATGGCAGCAGATGTAATTTACCGCCAAGTAGCGGTCTTGCATCTTGCTGTGGGGTCCAGAACATCTATAATAATAATAATAATAATAATAATAATAATAATAATAATAATAATAATAATAATAATGTTCTAGACCGTCGTCAAATGTGCGGACCGCGGTGGAAAATGGTCCTGGACGGGTAATGACTAAGAATGCAGTCTGGCCGCGGGTTCAGTACCGCCAAGGCACCCAAGACGACACCACGCCGGATCTCCTGAAGGATTTGTTCCATATTAAAAATGCTTATAAGAAAAGATGGCAAAGATTTAGGGACCCAACTGACAGGGTGGAATACCTGGACCTAGCCTGGGAAGTACGAAATTGATTGCTGGAAATAAAGATTGAAAAATGGGAGGAAACTTGCCATAATCTATTAGAAAACGAGTCAGATCGCGAATGTTGGCGGATTCTCTCAGATAACCAGTCAGATCGCGAATTTCGGCTGATTATATATCTAAAACAACATTCAATTATAAATTTCAGTATAATACCGTAGCGAAGCACGGGTATCTTGCTAGTCTATAATATATAGACTAGATGTGTATTACATACATTACTGATATGTTAGTATCACTCAATACACGAGGAAGATTTTATTGTTGTCTTTCTTTCTTTAATTATTTACTTAACGGCGTTTTTATTCATTTACCGGGCGAGTTGGCCGTGCGGTTAGGAGCGCGCAGCTGTGAGCTTGCATCCGGGAGGTTGTAGGTTCGAATCCCACTGTCGGCAGCCCTGAAGATGGTTTTCCGTGGTTTCCCATTTTCACACCAGGCAAATGCTGGGGCTGTACCTTAATTAAGGCCACGGCCGCTTCCTTCCAATTCCTAGGCCTTTCCTATCCCATCGCCGCCATAAGACCTATCTGTGTCGGTGCGACGTAAAGCAAAATAGAAAAAAAAAGTTTATTCATTTTCTAAAACATTGCACAATGCATATAAAGTTAGTGTGATGAGATGAAGAGTTTTTAGGGTCAAAACAGCATGATTATCGGCTCGTACTGTTTATATCGAAAAGCACATTGGAAGTAGCATTTCAACAACAGAAACATCAAGGTGTATCAGATCAAATTTCAATATTATTCTTACAATTTGCACCGACACGCATAGGTCTTATGGCGACAGTAGGATAGGAAAGGGTTAGGAGTGAGAAGGAAGCGATAGTGGCCTTTATTAAGGCACAGTCGCAGCATTTGCCTTAAGTGAAAAAGGGAAACCACGTAAAACCATCTTCAGGGCTGCCGACAGTAGGGTTCGAACCCACTATCCCCCGAATGCAAGCTGATAGCTACGTGACCCAAACCACGCGACCACGTGCTTGTTCAATTACAGTTAATGTAGGATTTCGATGATGATGATGATGATTATGATGATATCTTCACTGTATTTAAATCCATATTTGTAGTCAAGTACAACGAGCACACGATAAATAATATTTATTGCTTCAGCTACCCTGTGTAGGCAAATTTATTTCATGCCGTCCAGGCTACCTGCGAACGAGCGCGTCACCAGTAGCAGATGCAGAAAAGCAAAATCATCTCCGAACAGTCTACGAAAATCTATGGAAACTCAGCACTACATGGAGATAGAATAGTTAAATCTGTTCCCCGCCGTCCTTGCCTCCACCCCAGGAACCAAGATAATTATCATTTTTGATGTAGGCTCAGGGAACGTAATGACTAGAGGCATGATTTTTTCGCATTAACGATAAGCGCGACAAGAAATATTTTGAAGCGATTTTGAGATATATTTCCAAATCATATGATTCTGGTTAAGAAATAGGTGATTTTGTTTTCGTGAATTAGAGCGAATTAATGCTACAAGGCCAGTTTAAAGCGAAATTTACTTATTTTGCGATAAGTGCGAAAATGCATCGAAATTCATGGAAAATAACGATCTTGAATTTGTATTCCGATATCACGTGTGTGAAAGGAAACGGAAGACAGAATGAGGATTTCTCATTTCGACAGAAGTATCTCTTGATGTTAATATTCTATAAAATCCCTTAATAATATGTTCATACAGGGTGAAAGCTACGTCCGTGTAGGGAGAAATGGTAACTTGTTATGTAATCTTGATTAGAGCTATATTATAGTTCTAATCATGATTACTTAAGGAATAATGAATGATTATCAATATTGTTTCTCTTTATTTATCTCCCTTCCCCATAAATAATTGACAAATCTCATGAATTAAACTTTTTATGAATAATTTTAGGAAATGATTAACGCGAAATTAAAGCGATGGGGTCAGCCCTATTTCGCGAAATAACGCGAAAAAGTGTTTCCTTTTCCTAAAATCAAACATAAATTAATGCGAAAACATCATGCCTCTAGTAATGACTATGTACCACTCCAGAAGTGAAAATCTTGTTTCAAAATTTTTCGACTTCCTGACGGGAAATAGTCTATGCACTTCCGAGTGAACTAACACATCTTGGTCACTTCAGCTAAGCAGCCCTTCATCTCTTTTACCACTGGTATGAATCTCTTATGAAGGTGGAGCGGCTTTCAAATGCCACGGACCATACTTGAAGAAACTGTAGTAATTCTTCCTCTTCTATTATAGCTTTTCTGACACCTGTGTGGCCATGGGTGCGACTGTATCGCACATGTGGATTTGGTCCTCTTTTAATACCGGGTGCCCTTCCTGACGCCAACCTCACGTCGAAGGGTATATGGAGGGATGAAATCACTATTGCGTGTTTCTGTGGTGGTTGGTAGTGTGGTGTGTTGTCTGATAATGAAGAGAGGAGTGATGAGAAATCGAATCGGGAATCGAAACCCGGGACCGTGTGAACCAAAGTGCTCAACGCTGATCATTTAGCGAAGTAGTCAAGCGAAGAAACAACTGTATTGGAAATGTAGAAATAAGAACTCATGCATACTTTAATCGGAATTGTAAGTTATGAACTAAATAATAATGAAAATCGTCAGCCTGCTCCCAGTCATTCCACCGGGTCAGGAATGGAATGAATGAAACTCTCATCTAGCGGTGAGGATAGGAATTGTGCTGGCTTCCGAAACCTGTCGCACACCCCTTTGGCAGTGATAATGACTGACAGATGAAATTATATTAGAGACTGTCGCTGGAAATAAATATGACAGGGGAAACCGGAGTACCAGGATGTAAAATCTGCCCCGCCTCCGCTTTGTCCAATACAAATCTCACATAGAGTAAACGGGATGTGAACCCCGGAACCCGGCGGTGAGAGGCCGACGTGCTGCCTCCTGAGTCACGGAGCCTCTGATAAATAATAATAATAATAATAATAATAATAATAATAATAATAATAATAATAATAATAATATGGGTTACCGTGTATCAGTGGATCAATGGTAGAGTGTCGACCTGCAAATACAAAGATACCGAACTTTAAAAAAATATATTTTTTAGGCGTGTTTACTAATTTTACTTTTTTTACTCAATCTTTGCTTGTTTATTCATTTTATTTTCTATTGAAGGACGACATAAATACCCAGTCCCCGAGCCAGTGGAAAAACAATTAATGTAAAAATCGCCGGCCCGGCCGGGAATCGAACCCGACGCCCCGTGAATCAACGGCCAGCACGCTAACCATTTAGCCATGGAGCCGGACAGAATTCAAACCCGTTAGAGGTGGTTGATTTTCGAAGGACGGAAAGAAGTCCATTCGGCACTGAATGTGGTATTACAGAGGCATGTAAGTGATCTTTGCTGACATTTTGCGTTAGCCTGCATAATAGGTTCTTGAAACCATTTCACTACATCTATCACAGCCCCTTGAAAATTATCATGGAAGTATGAAGCACACAATTACCAAAAGTATAGAACACTAATTCAGGATCTTACTAATTTAGGATCTTATAATTCTAAAAAGTCCGCCTCTGTGGTGTAGTGGTTAGTGTGATTAGCTGCCATCCACGGAGGCTCGGGTTCGATTCCCAGCTCTGCCACGAAATTTGAAAAGTAGTAAAAGGGCTGGAACGGGGTCCAATCAGCCTCGGTAGGTCAAATGAGTAGATGGGGGGTCGATTCCCACCTCAGCCATCCTGGAAGAGGTTTTCCGTGGTTTCCCACTTCTCCTCCAAGCAAATGCCGGGATGGTACCTAACTTTTTTTTTTTTTTTTTTTTTTGCTAGTTGCTTTACGTCGCGCCGACACAGATAGGTCTTATGGCGACGATGCGACAGGGATGGGCTAGGAGTGGGAAGGAAGCGGCCATGGCCTTAATTAAGGTACAGCCCCAGCATTTGCCTGGTGTGAAAATGGGGAAACCACGGAAAACCATTTTCAGGCCTGCCGACAGTGGGGTTCGAACCTACTATCTCCCGTATGGTACCTAACTTAAGGCCACGGCCGCTTCCTTCTCTCTTCCTTGTCTATCCCTTCCACTTGTTCCCCCCCCCCCCCCGCAAGGCCAACGTTCAGCATAGCAGGTGAGGCCGCCTGGAGTGGTACTGGTCATCCTCCCCAGTTTTATCCCCCAACCCAGAGTCTGAAGTTCCAGGACACTGCCCTTGGGGCCGTAGAGGTGGGATCCCTCGCTGAGTCTGAGGGAAAATCCGACCCTGGAGGGTAAACAGTTAAAGAATAATAAGAAGAATAGTTCTGAAATGGTACATTCGATATTGGTCACGGAATATCTAAAGATTACGGAAGATGGCGTATATATTTGTGAGGGTTAGAAACTGCTTTCGTAAAAAAAAAAAAAAATTAAAATTATTAATTTTGCCTAGTGGTGGGGAAAGGCCAAGCAGGTAGTAATAACATTTGAATACCAATGTGTGCGATAAAGCCTCGCATGTAACATAATACGGTACAAATAACAGCGCTGTGGGAGACCTCGTTATTTCGTCCTTTCAGTCAGGAAGCAGCCGTAACATTGCATTTTCCACAGTGGACTCTCCCCGCTGCGCCCGGGTCAGCACAGGTCGCCTCATTGAGCCATCACGAGCAGCGATACATTATATTCTTGGTAGCGGCACGCAAGCCTTCCTACTTTCATAAGACTTTCAAGGAAACCTACAATTTTATATATGATGGCTATATCTTCACTTTCCATTACATAAGACTCAAAATTATGGATACTCTGTTCACACACCAATGAACAATGAAAGAGTACATCAATCTAAATTTATATTACAGCAACATGTATCTACTTCCTTTCAGCGTTTAGGAATACTATACGTGTTGGGTATTCAGCCCGAAGGCTGGTTTGATCCTCTGCAGCTCTGCCAACAGCTGTCATAAATAGTCTAGGCGTCACTGAAGAGGCGTACTAGGGAAATGAGGAGTGAGGTAGTTTCCCGTTGCTTTCCTCACGAATACTATACAAATTATTTAAATATGTTATGCCTGAATCATTTCTTTTTCTTTTAGAAAGTAGCAGTTGCGTAGGTAATTGGGGGGTATAAGGGGTATATATACCCCCAACCCCTACAAGGCGGTTGTACTCCTTATTATAAATAAATACTAAAGTATAATAAAATAATAAAAACATCCATATGCAAAAAGCATCCTTTTAAAATGTGTTTTATTAAGTTTTTTGTGTTATTATTTCTATTCATATCCCCTCGTAATACCCTCCCTGGCTCAGGACGCAGTGAGCCGGCCTTTCACTGCTGGGTTCCGTAGTCCAATTCCCGGTCACTCCAAGTGAGATTTGTTCTGGACAAAGTGGAGGCGGGACAGGTTTTTCTCCGGGCAATCCGGTTTTCCCTGCCATCTTTCATTCCAGAAATACTATCCAAAATCATTCCATTTTACCTGTCAGTCATTAATCATTGTCCCAGAGGAGTGAGACAGGCTTCGGCAGCCGGCACAGTTCACATGGTCGCCGCTAGATACGGCTTCATTAATTCCACTGAACTTGGTTGAAATTGGAAAGAGGCTGTGGATTGTATATTGTATTTAAACGGACCCCTAAGCATTTAATATGTGTTTATAATAATAATAATGATAATGATAATAATAATAATAATACTAATACTAATACTAATACTAATAATAATAATAATAATAATAATAATAATAATAATAATAATAATAATAATAATAATAATAATAATAATTGGTAGGGACAAGCAAGCCTCCCTACTTTCTTAAGACTTTCAAGGGAACTTACAATTTCATATATGATGGGTATATCTGCACTTTCTATTACAGAAGAATCCAACTAGTGTCGGACTCAAAATTACTCCGTTCAAACCCCATCCCGCACAAGGACCTTCTTCAGCATAGACCCTCATTAATGGTATTTATTGCTAGTAAAGTAGAACCATGATATTTCTCATGTTGCGGTATTGATCACAAGTAACGGTGTTCCGCACATTGGGGTACTACTCACAGGTATTCTACGCTCAGGTAACGCAGACCTATCCGTGTTCCTCAGATAGTGGTACTAATCATAGGCAAGGCAGACCCACAGCGTCGCTCATATAATGGTAATTACAGGCAACGGTCCGATTCGTTGGCTGAATGGTCAGCGTACTGGCCTTCGATTCAGAGGGTCCCGGGTTTGATTCCCGGCCCGGTCGGGGATTTTAACCTTCATTGGTTAATTCCAATGGCCCGGGGACTGGGTGTTTGTGCCGTCTCCAACATCCCTGCAACTCACACACCACACATAACACTATCCACCACCACAATAACACGCAGTTACCTACGATGGGAGATGCCGCCCACCCTCATCGGATGGTCTGCCTTACAAGGGCTGCAGTCGGCTAGAAATAGCCACACGAAATTATTACTACAGGCAACGGCGGTGCTGTACCTCGAAACGCAGACGCGTGATGTCCAGAACCAGATGCAAAACACCCCAGTGAGGATAGCTTCCAACCGAAACTGGACAGAGGGGAGCCTCCGTCATAGCGGCGGATACCATAGACGGGTACTGTAAACCCTTAGTGATCCACCCAAAGACCCATGATATTGCTCAAATAGTGGTACTAATCGCAAGAATAGTCGACTCGTGGTGTTCCTCGCATGATGGTACTAATCATAGGTAACCTCATGGTTCAAAATTCAGCATTCCTTGGTCGCCCCTTTTACTCGCCTCTTATGACAGGCAGAGGATACCGTGGTTGTATTCTTCGTCTGCATCCCCCACTCACAGGAAGTCATTGTTTCTTTTTATTTGTTCCTAAGTTTTTCTTTCATCATTTCTATCAAACTTGTATGTCCTGTTCTTCCTTTACACTTACGATGTTTTTTTTTTTTTTTGCCAGTTGCTTTACGTCGCACCGACACAGATAGGTCTTATGGCGACGATGGGACAGGAAAGGGCTAGGAGTGGGAAGGAAGTGTCCGTGGCCTTAATTAAGGTACAGCATTTGCCTGGTGTGAAAATGGGAAACCACGGAAAACCATTTTCAGGGCTGCCGACAGTGGGATTCGAACCTACTATCTCCAGAATACTGGATACTGGCCGCACTTAAGCGACTGCAGCTATCGAGCTCGGTACGATGTTTTAGACTTAGATGTCTAGATGTTCATTTTTGCGACAATTCACGACTCATTCCCAAGTCAATGTTTTTCGATGGTTCAAATATCTCGCATCTTCTCCTTCTAAAACGTTAATAGAGCAATCAATTACAATGCCACTTTCTTGTGAAGTAATGTAAAATTAGTATTTTCATAAACCTTTGTACTCCTGTATTACATTACTCCTTTGATGTATTGAGTAATAACGCTGCAGTTATCCCTTCATGGAACATTTACATGATGTGTAACGATGCTTGAACGTAACACTTTTCACCAGAATTACTTGAGGTCATTTAGCTCACATAATTAGAAGGCGGTGAGTAATATATCGCAGACTATTAGGCGGTCTGCTTTAGAGAGGTTTTCTCACCGTGTCTGCTGGACTATTCGGAACAAAACATATCCTCGGCAAGGTCGTGGTTACGGTCCAGTTGCTGGATTCCTAGTAGCAGCAGGTTGAGCGTGTATAACATTTTAAAATCTACCGAGCAATTTTCAAATCACGCCCGTTAGTACTGTACATCTTTTAAATATGCAGTTATATGCAAAAGAATACATTTGTATCCAATCTGTCTTTTTAAACGTAACATCAGTCCCCTTTAAATTGAGTCGTCAATAACAACATGATCTTAAGAAATGTAGAATATTTACTACTGACACTTTTAAAACTTGTTTGCATTGATGCAAACATGAGAGCAGAAGGTAAATAAGCTTGTGATTTTAACTTTTCTCAGTCAAGAAGCCATGTTGGGATGTTCTGATCGGCTTTCTGTGTTCAAGTTATCGGATATGATCCTAGCTTACTCTGGCGGTATTGCTGGTGTACAAAAACGCCAGACTACTTAACATTACATAAATGAATACCGAGCGAGTTGGCCGTGCGATTAGGGAAGATAGTGGGTTCGAACCCCACTGTCGGCCGTCCTGACGATGATCTTCCGTGATTTTTCATTTTCACACCAGGCAACTGCTGGGGTACCTTAATTAAGGCCACGGCCGCTTCCTTCCCACTCCTAGCCCTTTCCTATCCCATAGTCGCCATAAGACCTGTCTGTGTCGGTGCGGCGTAGAGAAACTAGTAACAAAAGCTTAAATTAATTCCATTGGGAAGAAAAATTGTAACCCCTCATCGACACCGAAAACCGTATAAATAGTTAAATATAGGGGTGTAAAACCATTTCGCTAGGAGTAACACAAATGGTATTGTTGACACGGTATTATGACAGTCGGAATTATTACGACACGTATCACGCTTAATTACAAGTAAACTAACAATATTCATTTTCATTTATGATAAAGAAGATGTGGAACACTTGAATATATTTTAATTTGCTCACATTTTCATGACTGTATCAACTATACAGACAGCTCACGCATACTTCATAGTGATGGAAGTCACAAAGTTGGATGTGCCTATGTAGTCTATCAGGATGGTGTTGAATTTTTTCTGCCCAGTATAGGCTTTCAAATAGCTGCTCAGTTTTTCAGGCTGAACTCTGAACTCTGCTGTGGTATAAGAGTAACAAGAAGAATGTGAAGATACTCAGTGATTCGCAAGCAGCGTTGAGCTCCTTTAACAAGTACAATGTGAATACGGGAGCCACTAGTACAAGGACAGAACCTGAAGAATGTCCTCACATCTGTATGTCTTGGATTCGTGGTCATACAGGATTTGATGGAAATGAAAATGATTCTTTAGCAAAATTAGCCGCCACATCAAACATCGGAATTATATATGATGAACCTCCAGTGTGCTATGTTAAGTGACAAATCAAGAAATATATTATATGGAACAATAGCTGGACTTCTAGCTTGAAAGGATCTGTTACAAGAGAACTATTCTTTCCCGAAGTTAATGATCGACTTCAGAGTAAAGTATTAGTGCCTAACTTTGTCTTAACGCAATTTCTATCGGGACATGGAAGATTTAAATCTTATTTTGAGCGATTTGAAATCCAAATTACAGATGGATATTTATGCTTTTGCGGTTCTGCTCAGACAGTGGATCATCTACTTTTCTCCTGCCCCGTGTTTGGAATGAAAAGTCTTATATTTGAGTACCACCTGAACAGTTGTGATCTTATATTTTCTAAACCATTGCGTGATATTTTCAAGAAGCCTTGTTGTTATAAGCAATTCTTGACATTCATTTAGCACATCTTTAACAAATTGAACTCTTAATCTCTCGTTTAAAAATATTTTCAGATTATAAACTACAGCCCTAATATACTCTTGTTAAATAGGGCTCCATGCTATACTAGATATTCAATAATAATAATAATAATAATAATAATAATAATAATAATAATAATAATAATAATAATAATAATAATAATAATAATAATAATTTACAACTAAAAGATTAAATTTATAATGAAATTGGCAGTTGAAGACATTTAGGTGATTTTTTTTTTAATTTTCGTTTCGACGGCCTATGGAGCACGTATGACAATCTCTGCAGTATTTTTAGCCTTCTCTGCTTTCACTATTTGCTAGTATATTTTCATCCTTTCTCCTACTTCCTTCTTCTGCTCTTCCGTATAGTATCTCACTTTGCTCACTGCTCACCACAGAACTGAGTCTCCTCTCCCCAATTTTTACATTTGGGCCCAGAATTTTTCTTAGCACTTTTCTCTCTATCTTCCGGATATCTTCAAGTACACCTTTTCAAATCATGTCCAATATTTCCGCTGAATACAGCCACTCAGGTTTAACAACGGCGTCAAGATGCCTCAACTTAGCCCCAGAAGATAAAACGATAAAACCTTTTTGTTGTAGGTTTTCCTTGTCAACTGAAACGTCATTCCCATTTTTCTCGCGCGCTTCTTTTCCGACCCATTCTCTTGTAATGTTTCTCCCAAATACTTACAACTCTGGACTCTCGCTATTTTTAGTCTCCTACCTTCAACAATTGAGAAGCCTCTTTAATGTTGGTCAAGAACCTTTGTTATTATTGCTGGCCCCGTGGTGTAGGGGTAGCGTGCCTGCCTCTTACCCGGAGTCCCCGGGTTCGATTCTCGACCAGGTCAGGGATATATAAGTTATATATTTTGCTAGTGACTTTACGTCGCACCGACACAGTTAGGTCTTATGGCGACGATGGGATATGAAAGCCCTGGGAGTTGGAAGGAAGTGGTCGTGACCTTAATTAAGGTACAGCCCCAGCATTTGCCTGGTGTGAAAATGTGAAACCACGGAAAACTATCTTCAGGGCTGCCGTCAGAGATAATTACCTGGACCTGGGGGCTGGTTCGAGGTCTACTCAGCGTACGTGAGCAGAATTGAGGAGCTATGGCGGTGATATGGCGGCCGCTATATCACCAAGAATAACAGCCAGGAGGATTCTTCGTGCTGACCACACGACGCCTCGTAATCTGCAGCCCTTCGGGCTGAGCAGCGGTCGCTTGGTAGACCAAGGCTCTTCAAGGGCTGTAGTGCCATGTGGGTTGGTTTGTTTGTTATTATTATTATTATTATTATTATTATTATTATTATTATTATTATTATTATTATTATTATTACAAGGCTGACAATCCGGAAGTTGACAGCATTACTTCAAGAGTCCCGGGCCTGTGCCAATCTCATAAGTTCCACGTGGGACTGACAGTCCAGCTCCTCCATTAGTTGTCCGATCTGGTTCAGTCTAAGTCTGCCTCTATAATTTCTCCCCTCCATAGAACCCTCCAAGATCGCGGCCATTATTATTATTATTATTATTATTATTATTATTATTATTATTATTATTATTATTATTATTATTATTATTATTATTATCATCCTCTTATGTCTCTATTATTATTATTATTATTATTATTATTATTATTATTATTATTATTATTATTATTATTATTATTATTATTATTATTATTATTATTGCAATTCTTCCTTGCAGCATTTACATTTTTTACCGTTCGGAAGAATTGTTGTAAGTCAAAATACGCAACTATTCAGTAGACCTACATTTCATTTAATGTTTCATATATTAACTTTTATACTCTAGAACACTAATTTAAAAATATTGATTACATGGCAATGGATACCTTAAATTAAAGATAATAACTTTAAAGACTCTTCAGCTCCTAGTCATTTCAGGAGTCGCTGGAGCCACCCAGGCCCATATTTGGTTCTGGCTGGGGCTTTAAGGACGTATGCTCTTTCTGACGTCACGTGATTTTTTAGATTTAACCTAGGACCGACCGAGATTCAAACTTCAGTCTTCGAGGTGGAAAGGCAGTAGCTAGGAAACTGAGCTAATCACGCCCCCACCCACGTAAATTACTGTAATATTTAGTGTAATTATTTGTAAGCGGGGGAAATCTGAAAAACGTTAAGTGAATTGTATTAAAATAAGCAAGGTGTGTTATGACGACTACATTTCAGTTTTACGTGTACTCTGAATACTGTTGAGGACACCTTGGAAAAACATAATGTGGACTAATTATGGCCATTTTATGTCGTTTCTTCGCTAGCAATCGAGAATTCATGCTGGAGATGCATCTCGAACAGTCGACTTTACAGCTTCATTGTTCGAACCAAAGGCAGTACTTGTGTTAGTAAATTGCCGTTATAAAAAGTAGGACATGTCCTGGCTAGGAACGGGCACGCTGTTGATGAAATCTGTCTCCATAAATTGCTTCACTCGGACCTTACCTTCACATTGTATAAGGGCCACTACACACCTTGTACCATATGCCTTGTTATGACGAAATACTGTAGAGTTACATTTTCTTATTTCGGAAAAAAGAACGCTATTGTCTCCTTTTACGAAATTTCCTCTTATACGATCTTATACCATCCTCCTATAATTCTTGTTAAATCATATTATACTACAAGAAATTATTTAGATATGAGGTAACTGCGGAGTACACAGAAAGCATGACCATTTTAAAATACAGGTCGCGCATAGGTAGTAACGTGGGGTAATAATAGCGTATGGCCTCCGGAGAGGCCTGGTGCAGGTCTTTTTCTAGTTAGACGGCCTTTTAGGTGACCTGCATGTCTGTGAAGATGAGGACCCTACCTAGGATGATTTCTAATGTTGAATACGCCGCACACACCCAGCCCTCGAGCCACTGGAATTAGCCAATTAAGGTTCCGGCCGGGAATCGAACCTAGGACCCTCTGAACCGAAGGCTAGTACGCTGATCATTCAGCCAACGAGTCGGACAGTAACGTGGGGGTAACAAGTGAAAACAAGTCTGGTGACGACGATGCGTGTTATTTCTGCATCTTAATAAACTAGAGCATTGTACATGAAACTGCATTAAAGCCAAAAGATTATTTAATAAAACTTTCACAATCGGGCTGAGTGGCTCAGACGGTTGAGGCGCTAGCCTTCTGATCCCAACTTGGCGGGTTCGAACCTTGCTCAGTCCGGTGGTATTCGAAGGTACTCAGCTACATCAGGCTCATATCGGTAGATTTATTGGCATGTAGAACAACTCCTGCGGGACTAAATTCCGGCACCTCGGCGACTCCGGAAACCGTAAAAGTAGTTAGTGGGACGTAAAGCCAATAATATTATTATTACCAAAACATTCAGCTACATGGCTCCTTAGATCCCCGGTTACCGGGTGAGTTGGCCGTGCGCGTAGAGGCGCGCGGCTGTGAGCTTGCATCCGGGAGATAGTAGGTTCGAATCCCACTATCGGCAGCCCTGAAGATGGTTTTCCGTGGTTTCCCATTTTCACACCAGGCAAATGCTGGGGCTGTACCTTAATTAAGGCCACGGCCGCTTCCTTCCAACTCCTAGGCCTTTCCTATCCCATAGTCGCCATAAGACCTATCTGTGTCGGTGCGACGTAAAGCTCCTAGCAAAAAAAAGATCCCCGGTTTGATTCCCGGCCGGATCGGAGATTTTATCCGCGTTTGATTGATTTCTCGGGCTCGGGGAACGGGTGTTTGTGTTCCTCTTAATACACACCTGTTCATTTGCACACAATACATCAACCTACCAAACACCATAACAACAGCCAGTACTGAATACATTCCTCCACATACGGTTGGTGTCAGGAAGGGTATCCAGCTGTAAAACAGGCCAAGTCCAGATATTCGACGCAGTTCAAACTCGTGACCCCACCAGTGAGTGGGAAATGCAATGAAAAAGGAAGAAGGAGGAGGTCCAGATAAAAGCTGGAATAGTAGGGCTACATTACATATGTGACGTCAGACACATACTCTGTTATAAGATGGTGCTGTGTTGACTTGCGCGCTCAGTTGGAGGTTAGCTGTCGATGTGAATACATCGTGGTCAGTTGTACAAAATAACACATTTAATAATGGAAAAGAAAGATTTGATTAGGATTCGGCAAACACGTGCAAAAGAAAGAGTTGAAACGAGAAAAGTAAATGATGAAGGAATAATATTACTCCCGAATCATTAAATTATGTCTCATATCTCAGACCCATACAACACCGAGTTATTACCCACATTCCAAGTGTACCAAGTTCTTTCTTTCTTTTCTTTCTTTCTTTCTTTCTTTCTTTCTTTCTTTCTTTCTTAATCCGTTTACACTCCAGGGTTGGCTTTCCCCCGGACTCAGCGAGAGATCCGACCTCTACCTCCTCAAGAGCAGTTTTGTGGAGCTTGAGACTTAAGGTCGGGGGATACAATTGGGGAAGAGGACCAGTACCTCGTCCAGGCGGTTTCACCTGCTATGCTGAACAGGGGCCTTGTGGGAAGATGGGAGGATTGGAAGGGATAGATTAGGAAGAGGGAACGAAACGGCCGTGGCCTTAAGTTAGGTACCATCCCGGAACTGCCTGGAGGAAAACTGAGAAAACCTCGGAAAACCACTTCCATGATGGCTGAGGTGGGAATCGAACCCTCCTCTAATCAGTTTACCTCCCGAGGCTGAGTGCATCCCGTTCCAGCCCTCATGCCACTTTTCAAATTTCGTGGCAGAGCAGGGAATCGAAGCCGGGTCTCCAGGGGTGGCAGCTTATCACTCTGACCACTACACTACAGAGGCGGACGTACCATGTTCTACTAAATAACATTTATTATTCACATAGTATTTGTCTTTTATTTCTAGAAATGGCGAATGGCTTTTAGTGCCGGGAGTGTCTGAGGACCGGGCGAGTTGGCCGTGCGCGTAGAGGCGCGCGGCTGTGAGCTTGCATCCGGGAGATAGTAGGTTCGAATCCCACTATCGGCAGCCCTGAAAATGGTTTTCCGTGGTTTCCCATTTTCACACCAGGCAAATGCTGGGGCTGTACCTTAATTAAGGCCACGGCCGCTTCCTTCCAACTCCTAGGCCTTTCCTATCCCATCGTCGCCATAAGACCTATCTGTGTCGGTGCGACGTAAAGCCCCTAGCAAAAAAAAAAAAAAAAGTGTCTGAGGACAAGTTACAGCCCCAGCATTTGCCTGGTTGAAAATGGGGAACCACGGTAAATCATCTTCAGGGCTGCCGACAGTGTGGTTGGAGTGGTGGTGGTGGTGGTGGTGGTAAAAGAATGAAGTGGCGTACGGCTTTTAGCTAGAGCCCTACGTGGATGCGGATATCCGCGAAGTTAGTGTCTTGGCGGATGCAAACTATATGATAGTGCGGATAATTTTTCGGATAATTTATAAATAATGTTTATTGATTTTACTCAGGTAAAGCCTTAGCTTTGCTTGTGGTTAGGCGACCCTGACGTTGGTATAGGAGAATAGTGATATATAAAGAGGTGATATATAAACAGCCTTGATACCATAAAGCCGTAAATCTGACCTAAGCCTAACTGGCTCATTCTCGCAATAAATGGAAGGAAGCAACAAAGGTCGATACGTCGGTAGTTGTCGCAAGAAAAAAAAAAAAACCCTCATAATCCTGTGCCTGTAAGCGGTCGGGTGCCAGGTGTCAGGCCTGTTGTATTATGTTAACAGATCTATCCGTTTCAATACCTTGGGTGTAGCCTAGTACAATATAATTAAATATTTACAACATCCGCGGATAACCATTTGCGGATGACGGAAGTGCGGATGCAGATAATATTTTGTATTTCCGCGCAGGGCTCTACTTTTAGTGCTGGGAGTGTCCGAGTACAAGTTCGGCTTGCAAGGTGCAGGTCTTTTGAATTGACGCTCGTAGGCGACCTGCGTGTGTTGATGAGGATGAAATGATGATGAAGACGACACATACACCCCGTCTCCGTGCCAGCGCAATTAACCAATTGTGGTTAAAATTCCCGGCCCTACCGGGTATCAAATCGCTGTGATCAAAGGCCAGCATGCTAACCATATAGCCATGGAGACGGACGGTGGTGGTGATTATTGTTTTTAGAGGAAGAACAACTAGACAACTAATCAGAGAGAAAACATGGAAGGGCCTGACACTTCGAAAAAATGGTATCCGCCAAAGGAAGACAAGAGCCACGAAGGTCATGGAAATGAAAGGCTCTTTAGGCCTCCATACGTAATACCGCCGGGGTCGGAAAAGAATAAGAAATGACCAAGGGAGGTCTGATAGCAAAGCAAAAAAACTGCAAAGTCATCTCCGTACGGGCCATGAAGGCCCTTAGAGTGGTAGAAGGTACAGGCTTCCACTATCCGCAACCTCGGCACTTGATGGGGTAGAGTGGTTAGCTCTACGCTCGGCCGCCTTTGCCCCCAGGAATTAACCTGGTACTCATTTTTGGTTTAGGCTGAGTGAACCTCAGGGCCATGTGCACCTCCGGAAGTAAGGGAGTTCTGATAGCGTAGATGAAAATGAGGGGCCTGGCACAAGCTAGTCGAAGTAATACTAGGACTCAGCTAATGGCCCCGTGGTCGCCAACTCACGCTCCCAAGTTGAGATCCCCTGGGGCCCATTTTAGTCACCTCTTACGACAGGCAAGGGATACCGTGGGTGTTATTCTACCGCCCCCAACCACAGGGGGTGTGTGGTTAGAACCCACTATCTTCCGAATGCAATTTGACGCAATCCGCACAGTCGCTTGCTAGGTAAGAGAAAGCAATGTCACCTCCGTACAGGCCATGAAGGCCCTTGGAGGAGTGGAAGGAAGGCTTCCACCATTTCGGCACTTGATGGGGTAGAGTGGTTAGCTCTACGACCGGCCGCCTTTGCCCCCAGGAATTAACTTGGTACTCATTTTTGGTGTAGGCTGAGTGAACCTTAGGGCCATGTGCACCTCCGGAAGTGGAAATCTCGTTTCTTAAATTTTACTACTTCCTGACGGGTATTTCCAATTTTACATGATATCCGAACCCCACGGGCGTGACTAATCATTAAGAATAAGCACAGTATGCATTGACAGAGAGCTTACGCATCAAACTAACAGGTGCAATGTAGAGGTTTGCCTGTTTATGCATACACCTGAATATGACTAGACAATCAAGTTCAGTAGAATTACATTATAGTGTATGTTAGAGCAATTTATTGTGTTCACACGAAAAAGTTTCATATGGTAATTTTCAAACACCTGCTACTTCATATTCTTGCCATATGTTTCTTTATTCAATCAACTTAATGATGTGAAACCGTCATTTATAAGAGTACCGGCAGCGTGTGGCTGATTTTACTTTTAGATCCAAAGCCGAAGTCTATCCGTATACGTCTCTCGCTACCACTCACGTGCAAAGTATTATCCAGTTGAAGCGTTCGCTTTCCGAAAACCTCCGCTTGGAAACATTTTGTAGGTTGGTTTACCTTTATAACATAGGAAGTGTTCTAAATATTAAACGTGAATGCTGAATTACATTGTAATTTACTTTATGTAATGCTGTTAACAATATTCTTCACGAAGATAATAATAATAATAATAATAATAATAATAATAATAATAATAATAATAATAATAATAATAATAATAATAATAATAATAATAATAATAATAATAATATTAATAATAATAATAATAATAATAATAATAATAATAATAATAATAATAATAATAACAATAATAATAATTTCGTGTGGCTATTTCTAGCCGAGTGCACCCCTTGTAAGGCAGCCCCTCTGACGAGGGTGGGCGGCATCTGCCATGTGTAGGTAACTGCGAGTTATTGTGGTGGGTGATCGTGTTACGTGTGGTGTGTGAGTTGCAGAGATGTTGGGGACAGCACAAATACCCAGCCCCCGAGCCATTGGAATTAACCAATGAAGGTTAAAATCCCCGACTCGGCCGGGTATCGAACCCGGGAACCTCTGAACCGAAGGCCAGTACGCTGACCATTCAGCCAACGAATCGGAGAATAATAATAATAATAATAATAATAATAATAATAATAATAATAATAATAATAATAATAATATGTTTTATTTATTCCGGCAAAGTTAGGGATGTACTTCCTTTCTTGTCCGGCTCCATGGATAAATGGTTAGCGTGCTGGCCCTTGGTCACAGGGATCTCAGGTTCAATTCCCGGCAGGTTCTGGAAATTTAACCATCATTGGTTAATTCCGCTGGCACGAGAGTTGGGTGTATGCGTCAACTTCATCATTTCATTCTTATCACGACGTGCAGGTTGCCTACGGGAGTCAATTCAAAAGACCTGCACTTGGCGAGCCGAAGTTGTCCTCGGACACTCCCGGAACTAAAAAATCCATACGCTACTCCATTCCAATGT
Organism: Anabrus simplex; assembly: GCF_040414725.1. Taxonomy (NCBI): domain Eukaryota; kingdom Metazoa; phylum Arthropoda; class Insecta; order Orthoptera; family Tettigoniidae; genus Anabrus; species Anabrus simplex. The sequence goes on from NC_090268.1 coordinate 53,565,696, forward strand.
AATAAATTCCCAAAACAGGAGAATGCATTGGCTGGAGGAAACAAGGGGGATACCGAATGAATTGAAGATCAGGGAATACATCATGAAAACTCGCAAAGTCTTCAGGACTTCAGTAAATAAACACATATTTATGGTGAAAAGTAGCAGCAGGGCTGGTAGAAAGTGGTCAGAAGAATGGAAGAGGCAACACAGTGAGTTCATGAAGATATTATGGAAGAATAGGAGCAATTAACAAGTTCGAACGCACTATATGAATGGGCATAACAAAATAATAATAATAATAATAATAATAATAATCATAATAATAATAATAATCATCATAATAATAATAATAATAATAATATGTGTTATTTATTCAGGCAAAGTTAGGGATGTACTCCCTTTCTTACACTTAACCAGTATTAACCTAGAACGCTGTTAATAATAACTACTGATAATAATAATGTGAAAACAATATTAACAATAATAACAGTAATAGTATTAATAAAATAATCAAACGTAGTGATATTAAAGAAGAATCATATCATGCATATGCAACAAATCATATGATCTATATAATACACACTAGTTCGTGTACCCGTGCTTCGCTACGGAATTCTACATTTTATACAGAATTCTAGGTTAAGTAGTGTACACATTGTGGCAAGATTCTATTAAATCGCACAGCTCTTAGCATTACCCAAGAAACGTGACAGAGAAGTGACTTAAAATTTTAAAATATTTTTTTATTTTAAGGTTTACTAAACTGAGTTGGTCATTCTTTGTTTTTGGTGTGTTTAAGTTTGCAACACTTCTACCTCTTCCGCCAACTTGAAATGTTGGCCAATAGAACATTTTGTATATTTATTTTTCATCCAGTCAACATCGTCTGGTACTTATTTAATTTCCCTATAAGAATTGGGTGTGTGTCGGGCCTTAGCCCAGAATTTTCTGGAACTTTCCCCTTGGGTATAAAAGCTGGCACATTTTTGGACCAGGTTGTCTTATTGATTGTTCCAGTCTACAGAGTGTGTGTTTATAAAGGAGGCGGAGGAGCCTCGTCCATCTTCGAGAAGTCCACCTTCGAGAAGTCCACCAGCACAAGGTAATGGCAGTTCTGGCTTAAATAAGTGACAGTTTTTGAAAGCTAGCTCTAGGGGAAGGTTTCCAATCTTTAACAATGTAACTTTAATTTTCTAAAATGTAAATTCTAAAATTCAATTGTAAATTTCAATCAAGCCGAAGAAAATTAACAGAATTCAGGGAATAGAGAGTGAGGTACCCTCCCGTGTTCCCTATCAACTTGATTTTGAGGTGACTATGATTGTGTAACTTTTTCAGTTTGTATTCCTGGTAACTTAATTTTTTTCTCCATCTAGTCATCTCAATAGTGTAGGCCTAGCCTCTATAATTTCAGACCATAAGCCCAAATAGTGTTTTCAGCTTTTCATTTCAATTTTCAAGGAGCGCAAGTGTCCGCACCTGTTTTTTTTAAAAAGGCCTGGGAGAATGGGTACTCGATGCCCCTGTTAAACTGTTTTCATTCTTTTCATGTAAAGATGTTAGACTGTTGAGCATTTAAAATAGTGAATACTGTTTGAATTTGTAAAATGTAGGTTGTGCCTTTGATAGGCCTGGGCATTTCTGGAAATAAGTTCCTAAATGTAAATTTTATAGAAAAAAGACGCTCTTTCTATTAATGTAAAGGTTGAATGGTGTCTTTGGAAGGCTGGAATGGTGTTATGTTTGGAGAGTCGTCTCCTAGATAATTTTCTATATCTCAGGGGTGGCCACTAACCTTAATTTTGGGAGCCGCATATTTAGGAGCAAATTTAGGAGACAAAACTGGGAGAATGTTTAGAAAATGGTTTATAAAATGAAGAGACGTTTTTCGTTTTATGACAAATGAAGGAATCTTTATTTTCTACACTACACAGAACGTTATTTTTCAGGTACACGTCAAGGAATGAAATTTTACTTTTGAGAAGTGCTTTTTTGAGTGTTCATTTTTGCTGTTAGTTTTTGAAATCTGGCTGATAATTGGTAAGCCCAGTTCGCATAAGTTAACTTAAATGTTCCTCAGTTAGTTAAGATCGATATTTGGATTTAATGAATTTAAGCGTTGAGTACACTGATTCACACACACACATGTAGTCCCAAAGATTGAGATACGTCTCTTAGCACACTCTTTTGTTAGTTGGTATTTTTCTTCTGGGGCATTCTTCCAAAAGTCTATGGTAGAAACGCCACTTCTTTGAGTCCTTTTACTCCTTCGTCCTCTTGCATTTCTAGTAGCTCCAACTCTACAGTTGCTGTATCCTTTGTTATTGGTAATGAAACAGGACAGCCATCGCCCACAACATCAAAAGGATTTTTTCAGGAATGAAAATGAGGGTTTAATTGATCTCAGATCATTAAATAACGTTAAGCCGCACATCGCTGCTACTGACTGCCGCCGGCCGCGAGGTGTTGTTAGTTTCTATTAATTATATAAATTAATTTTACTCTAAGCTTGGTGTCAAGAGCAGCATGCGGCTCGCGAGCCTCGTTGTGGCCAGCCCTGCTATATCTCATTGTTGTACCTGAAATCTTGTTTTTCGCTTAGCGAATTGTTTTGTTAAAATTTAACATCTGAAAAGAAACAAAAAAAGGAGAATGAACTATAGCTCTAATTTTAACGTTCTAAATTAATCTTCTGATTGTCTTATATCGACCCATTCATGCCCGCACCTTCTTTCATCTCTGTGATCCACACAAACGCGGTAACAATAATACAATAATGCAATAATAGTTAATAATAAATTATATTCTTATGGTCCGCCTCTGTGGAGTAGTGGTTAGCGTAATTAGCTGCCACCCCCGGAGGCCCGGGTTCGATTCCCGGCTCTGCCACGAAATTTGAAAAGTGGTATGAGGGCTGGAACGGGGTCCAATCAGCCTCGGGAGGTCAACTGAGTAGAGGTGGGTTCGATTCCCACCTCAGCCATCCTCGAAGTGGTTTTCCGTGGTTTCCCACTTCTCCTCCAGGCGAATACCGGGATGGTACCTAACATAAGGCCACGGCCGCTTCCTTCCCTCTTCCTTGTCTATCCCTTCCAATCTTCCCATCCCTCCACAAGGCCCCTGTTCAGCATAGCAGGTGAGGCAGCCTGGACGAGGTACTGGTCATTCTCCCCAGTTGTATCCCCAACCAAGAGTCTGAAGCTCCAGGACACTGCCCTTGAGGCGGTAGAGGTGGGATCCCTCGCTGAGTCCGAGGAAAAAACCGAACCTGGAGGATAAACAGATGATGATGATGATGATGATGATGATATTCTTATGACCTCAGTACCGTGTGCAGACATTCTGACTGGTGGTGGTGGTGATTAATGTTTTAAGAGGAAGTACAACTAGGCAACCATCCTCTATATAACACTAATCAGAGAGAAAAAATGGAAGGGGTCCGAAACTTCGAAAAATGATGGTATCGGCCAAAGGGAGACAAGGGCCACGAAGGGCACGAAAATGAAAGACTCCCTAGCCCTCGTAAACCTAATAGCGTCGGGGTCGGAAAAGAACAAGAGTTGACCAAGGGAGGTCACATAGGATAGATGAAAGGGAGGAGCCTGTCATAAGTGAAAGCAATGCCTGGACTCAGCTGAGGGCCCCGTGGTCGTCAACCCACGCTCCAAAGTTCAGAGCCCCTGAGGCCCCTTTTAGTCGCGTCTTACGACAGGCAGGGGATACCGTGGGTGTTAATCTACTGCCCCCACCCACAGGGGGAAGACATTCTGACTGCCTGCTTGTAATTTTTGACTCTGTGTTTTTAATGCTGCTGAATATGATTCCCCAGTCTGGTACAGTTCAGCTCATGCCAGACCTGTAGGTTGATTACTGGTTGCTTAAAGCCTATTCCGACAGATAAGCTCTATTACCTGGCTGGAATAGCGCCACCGTGTGTACATAGATAAGTAGCTGCCAGCAGGGAGAGGCTTCAAGTGGAACAGAACAGAACAGAACCCACCCGCTGCATGGACTTAGTCCTCCTCAGCAACATCTGAGATCCCGGAAGAGCTTCCTGAGGACATCTGAGGTCCTTATTGTCTCGCCAGAGAAGGCAAGGCTGGAACTGTGGAAGAAGAGGACCTCCAACCTTCGTGGATGGATGCCAGCGACTGAGCATTTATCACATGGACATAATGAAAGCTGGTTGGTGTGGAATTTCCTGAAGAGGCTACGATCGGGAGGGGAAAGATCTAGGGATAACATAAAGAAATAAGGGTTCAGCACGAGTGATACAAGATGTGAATGTGGACAAGAAGAAACCACGAGCTTCAGTGCATGGCATGTGTAATATGATCTCACATATTATGTTTTGTGTACTTCAAATGACTTGCAAAATTTGTATGTTTTTGACTCGAGTATAATAATTTCGACACTCTGTTTTCCGCTAACAGATGGGAGAGAAACCAGACCTCTAATAGGGCGACCTGTGGCTTAGTTATAATTAATTGTGTAGGGTAACCACCAAATGTGCCACCAGATATCTTTCACATGCCTACATCGTAAGAAATGGTGTGTGGATAAAAGTTTCAAGCCCTTCAAATACCCAACTGATTACGCCGTCTTTGAACCCAGATCTCGGGATCCAGAGGCTGACTCTGTACCAGTAATCCACTGAGGGAGCTATCAATAATAGTTGGACTAATTACAAACCAGTCTGTTCTTCAACGACCTGAAAAAACAAAATCAAATATGAAGAGTTCCTATTACACTTTCTAAATGAACTCTTCACTAACGCATTCCCTGTTGCCAATCATCGCCACCCACATGAGGGAGGAGATTGTGAACCTACATTATAACAGCCATGGTCCTGATATGGTAAACATTTCTGTACAGGTTTAATCGCATATAATCAATCAAAATGAAAAATCAATTATAGTTTTCGATTTTTTAGGTCATCAGCCTTACATCACAAAGTTCTTGCATTATGGGTAATATTTCTACCATGGGTCAGTACAAAGGGTTCTCATACAAATTTAATAACATGCAATCAATCTCTAGATCAATTAAATCATACAGAACATACATTTGACCGAGGGGTAATTAAAATTTGCCCATCTTAAGGGGGGTTATAACTTTATCTTGAGCGGTACTTTATGAACTCCTCCCGCCTGCAGCATTAGCAATCAATCGCTGTCATAAGTCTCAAACATACAAGCCTAGAAATAATATGCCATCTTATTATAAAGAATAGAACACGATCGGTCATATTAATGACTTCATTATTGTTATATAATTAAGCAAGGTATTGTGTACTTTTACATAAAATTAACTTTTTACGCGCTTATATAACTCATCAACTGATCGGAAAACAATTGCAGTGAAAAGACTGTGATATCAAAGGATAAAACATATAAATATCTCCATCTGAATCAGATTTATTAATACGATTCCTGGAACTGAAGTATATGATTTAAATTTAGGGTTCATAAGTATGGCCATGTAATCGATCATCTAAACGTTACCATAACATTTGATACAGCGTGGGTCTACAGTGCCTGTGATTAGTACCACTATGAAATGAAAATTAAAGCTTCAAAATGTATCCACCGACTAGAATCTAAAACGAACGATAGTGAAAAAATGATCGTGAAACAAAAACAACTAGTGGATCCAATTCACAATGTCTTAAGTACTGGGATGATACTTCTAATCTAAAGGGGTCCAAACTACAGATCACCGGCCCTTCACAATGGTACTAATCACCGGTAAATCAGTACCATGGTGTTCCTCCTCTAGGGGTACTAATCACAGATAATATACACCCATAGTATGTTACACACAATGGCACCACTCACAGATAATACAAATCCATGGTGTTTCGCATATAATGGTACTACTCACAAGCAACGCAGGCCGATGGTGTTCCTCACATAGTTGGACTAATCACGGGCGTCGGTATTCCCATGGTGTTCTTCACTTTGTGGAATTAATCACAGGTCACATATACTCATGGTGTTGCTCACATAGTGGTACTAATCGTAGGCAATGTAGACCCACGGTGTATCAAATATTATGGCAACGCCCACGGGCAACGCAAACCCATGGCGTTCCTCATATAATGGTACTACTCTCAGGCAACGTAAACCCATGGTTTTCCTCATATAATAGTACTACTCTCAGGCAACACAAACCCATGGTTCTCCTCATATAATGGTACTACTCTCAGGCAACGCAAACCCATGGTGTTCCTCATATAATGGTACTACTCTCAGGCAACGCAAACCCATGGTGTTCCTCATACAATGGTACTACTCTCAGGCAACGTAAACCCATGGTTTTCCTCATATAATAGTACTACTCTCAGGCAACACAAACCCATGGTTCTCCTCATATAATGGTACTACTCTCAGGCAACACAAACCCATGGTTCTCCTCATATAATGGTACTACTCTCAGGCAACACAAACCCATGGTTCTCCTCATATAATGGTAGTACTCTCAGGCAACGCAAACCCATGGTGTTCCTCATATAATGGTACTACTCTCAGGCAAAGCAAACCCATGGTTTTTCTCATATAATGGTAGTACTCTCAGGCAACGCAAACCCATGGTGTTCCTCATATAATGGTACTACTCTCAGGCAACCCAGACCCCTGGTTTTCCTCAGATAGTGATACTAAGCACAGGCACCAGCCAAGCCCGTGTTGTTTCTCACATATTGATACAACTCTTACGTAACGCAGACTCATTCTGAACACAGTGGAACCGACTGGTAGAATACACACGATGGAATTTATCACAAGCAACGCCCAGACCCGTAGTGATCCTCGCATAATGGCACTGTTCCTATATAACGTAGACCCTCGCAAGGTGGTACTAGTCGCAAGTAGCGTCGACCCATGGTGTTCTGCACGTAATGGTACTAATCACAAGTAGTCTAGGGGCTGCCTGGCCGAGGCGGTAAAGGCGTGCTCGGTTCGTCTGGAAGGACGTGGGTTCGAATCCCCGTCAGGAAGTCGTGAAATTTAAGAAATAAGATTTCCACTTCCGGAGGTGCACATTGCCCTGAGGTTCACTCAGCCTACACCAAAAATGAGTACCAGGTTAGTTCCTGGGGGCAAAGGTGGCCGGGCGTAGAGCTAACCACTCTACCCCATCAAGTGCCGAGGTTGCGGATAGTGGAAGCCTTTACCTTCCACCCCTCCAAGGGCCTTCATGGCCTGTACGGAGATGACTTTGCTTTTACAAGTAGTCTCATGGTCCTAATGTCATCACCCGTTGGTCGTCCCTTTTAGAGGCGCCTCTTAAGACAGACAGGTTATACCGTGGATGTATTCTTCGTCTGCGTCCCACACCCACAGGGTGTGTGTACGATTTATTATAATATGTCCTTTTCATGATAGATGCAATAAAAATGATCAGTTCCTTTCGTTTTTAGTAAGTTTTCAGAACATCAGGCGTAAACCCTCTAGGAAAACAGTTTCATCAACTACATGTATTGATAGAGTCATTTACACCTCTTTTCTTCAATGAACTTTTCTTCGTAACATGAGCAAATGTAGTGAGGCATGTTCTTTATTGTGTCAGCCAATTCCCACTGCTTGGTCTTGAGAGCGATGAGTCTGCGAGTTTCCCGTGGTTTCCCATTTTCATACCAGGCAAACGCTGGGGCTGTACCTTAATTAAGGCCACGGCCGCTTCCTTCCCTCTCCTAGTCATTTTATATCCCATCGTTGCCATAAGACCTATATGTGTCGGTGCGATGTAGAGCCAATTGTAAAAAAAAAAAAAAAAAGAACATGAAACTACAAGCTAGTTTTTTTTCTCTTGACTGTATATCTTTTTCCGTCATATCTTCTCTCTCTTCGTCCTTATTCAGTCAATTGCTTCAGAATGATCTGAGTTCATTTCTAAATTTAATGAACCCCACTCGATCTATGGTCGATGATAAAGTACGATGTTGGACCAAGAACATCACCTACATCTTTATTGATCAGTTTATTATCGGAAAACTATGGGTTTCCTTAGATTATTTAAGTTTATGAGACAGTGAAGTTCTTTATTTTACACAACAATTTGTTTTACGTCGCACCAGCACAGATAGATCTTATGGCGACGATGGGATAGGAAAGGGTTAGGAGTGGGAAGGAAGCAGCCGTGGTCTTAGTTAAGGTACAGCCTCATCATTTTCCTGGTGTGAAAATGGAAAACCATGGAAAACCACGGAAAACCATCTCCAGGGCTGCCGACAGTGGGCTTCGAACCCACTATCTCCTGGATGCATGCTCACAGCTGCGCGACACTAACCGCACGGCCACTTGCTCGGTTCCTTTTTTTTTCTCGCCTTTCCTGGCATTTCTCATTTTCTAAACCGATAAATTCGTTTGTGAAGGCGTCTAACTTCTCATTCTCCACCTGTAAACGGATGACATTGATTTGTCATCTAGACTTTCAGAGTAGAGCCATACCGCTTAAGTTTTAGTATTCTACTTCGGCTGGTCTTAACTGAGTAACCTTCGCCAGCCATTCTTCTTCTTTTTATTATTATTATTATTATTATTATTATTATTATTATTATTATTATTATTATTGTTATTATATTTCTTCCTCAATCTGTTTACCCTTCAGGTTTGGCATTTCCCTCGGACACGGTGAGGGATCCAACCTCTACCGCCTTAAGGGCAGTCCCCTGGAGCATGAGAATTTGGGTCGCGGAAACAACTGGGGAGGAGGACCAGTACCTCGCCCAAGCTGCCTCACCTGCTTTGCTGAACAGGGGCCTTGTGGGGGGAAGATTGGAAGGGATAGACAAGAAAGAGGGAAGGAATCGGCCGTGGCCTTAAGTTAGGTACCATCCCGGCATTTGCCTGGAGGGGAAGTGGGAAGCCACGGAAAACCACTTCGAGAATGGCTGAGGTGGTAATAGAACCCAGCTCTACTCAATTGACCTCCCGAGGGTGAGTGGACCCCGTTCCAGCCCTCCCACTTTTCAAATGTTCTGGCTGAGCCGGGAATCGACCCCGGCCTCCGGGCGTGGCAGCTAAACACGCTAACCACTACACCACAGAGGCGGATATTATTATAATGCAATGAAAATTCAGTCCCTGAAAGATATTCTTTTGCTGAAATATTAATGTTCTCAACTCAGTATTCAGGCCGTTACTTTGTTAGATCTTGCTGCAGGTTAAATCACTTTATCACTACTCCTGGAGACTTTGTGTTCTCCTCTGGTTCAATTAATTATTTTAATTAAGAATAAAACATACTACCATCGCTTGACGCTTCTCCCTACCTTTCACTGGACATCAATGTGGTTCGTCACTTATCTCGGCCCTTTGGGCACGCTACTTGTTAACAGTTTTACAAGGTTATAATCGAAGCGGTCCGTATTTCTCTCAAGTAGTAACCCATAAAGTCGAGCCCAGAGAGTTATTACGGGTAATGATACGCCAATACAGCAATTACCTGCAATAAATATAACGTTAATTGCTTCCATTTCATCATGGCCATGAACACGCACGCTGTGTGTACACTAGGTCTCTGATATCCATAGATAAGTGATTGATCTTCACCCCACTAAACATACATTGTCTAGACCTGATACACATCACAATAAGTCAGGCTCGATTATACAGCGATAGCAACATGGTCCGATTTTCGTACCATATTATCAACTTCATAGTCATGTATATAGACTTGCGTATTATGAAAGGATTCGGGAGCTTAAACCCTATCGTTCGTTGAGTTGGTTTCGTTACCCATTCTTATAGGAAATTATTAGCTGACATTTCTCATTTCCTAAACCGAGAAATTGATTTTTGACGGTGGTTAATTTTCCTTATTTATTTATTGAATGATATATAAGGTTCGGAAGTTGAGGAAAAATCCTTTTTTTTTTTTTTTCTCAAGTGTCCGAAGACGAGGCCCAACATAATATTTATTCATTCTGTTTCATTGTTGGCCAGAAAATGTTGGGTTTTATGAGTCTCCCTATTTTTCTATTTTTAGGCCGTTTTTTAGGCTGAATGGACCTTTCAAAGGTTTTCTTTCCTTAACGTTTTTTTTTTCAGCTTTATCCCCTTTCGATTACATTTTAACTGCCCATTCTCAATTCTAACCATTACTTCATTACCTCTTTACTGTAACAGTTTCTCTAGTAAATTCGTATATTTGAACCATATCTGAAAAGAGAGAAATCGAATTATGTGCAAGATAAGTGAAGTACTGAAAGGAGAAAATTTTGGTGTGAGTGTACTTGAATATAAAGATCTCACTTGCTTCAAGTATGAACCCTTAACATCTGTTGATAAGAGAAGTTTCTCACTGTTTCGCAACTTGCTGTCTGAAAACCGACGATCCATTACACCTAAGAACCTGGAGATGACTATTGTGATATACTGCAAAGCCAACCGATGTAATGTTTCGGAATTTCTGTGACCCTAGTGTGGTTAAGCCAAATATGATTCCTGTTATACTAATTTCAATTTCTTTCTCCAGGATGTCCATTGCGGGTTCATTTCGTTCTAAATTTTGCAAGCAATTATTTGTAATGCCTTTGCTGGCAGGATGTAGTGTTTACAGTGCACTATGTCGTCTGATATGGGCTAGAGTAAATTTGTTACTTTCATTGACCTGTCTCAGTCTTTTCATTGGCTTTGACAAAATGAAAGTGGCCAAGTTATGAGCGATTCTAGTAATACCGTTCCTTTTTCAGCCAGTCCTGATATGAATGGTGTGAAAATATCGCTCATAGGGTCGGTTGGTGGATGCATTTCAGTGGGCTTGGCAGACCGATATGTAATAGCAACTTCTGGCTCATTGAAGAAAGCAACGGTAAACTACCTCACTCCTCATTTCCCTAGTACTTATGCCTCTTCAATGACACGTACGCTATCTATGACAGCTGTCGGTGAAGCTGTAGGGGATCAAACCAGCCTTCGGGCTGAATACCCAACATACATACACAATTATTTTTAAAGAAATATGGAATGGATGAATTTGGATTGCATTTTTACACAATTTTTTTTACAGATTTTAGATTTTTGTTGATATATTTAGATGTTTTTATAGCTGTACTTTTTAGGACTTTTATAGGTTTTCAATTTTCCATCCATACTGATAACCTTGATTTCTCGTCTAGACTTTCTGAGTAAAATCACACTGCGTGTTGATAAATCAATAATATGATGTTTCACCTTAAATAACAGGAATCGTGACCAATGCCCGATGTTTTAGCAACCTTCACCATCCGTTATTATTATTATTATTATTATTATTATTATTATTATTATTATTATTATTATTTAACAATTGGCTTAACGTCGCACCGACACAGAAATGTTGTATGGCAACAATGGGACAGGAAAGGCCTAAGAGTGGGAAAGAAGCGACCGTGGCCTCAAGGTACAGCATTGCGTCGACATGAGAAACCTCGGAAATCCATCTTCAGGGCTGCCGACAGTGGGGTTCGAATCCGCTGTCTCCCGATGGGGTGCTCACCGCTGCGTGCCGCTAACCGCACAGCCAACTCCCTCAGTATATTATTATTGTTAGGGAAATGATTTTAACGTGGAATGTATGGTCAGAAAAGGAGGGATGGGGTTCTGAAAATAAATACAAAATGAAATCACGTTATTAAGGTTTAAAACAGTTACATGGCTTCCCTTAACCCATTTACTGGCTTCTAATAATGAATGAACTTGTAATATGGGATTGCACACAAAATTTCAATGTTTTTTGACAGTAAGTCGTTGGCGCTTTGAACTCATTAGATTTCTATCCAGAGAGACAGACTCCGCTTGTCATCTACGGAAACCAATGAAGCATATCTTGTCAGCACTTGTAAAAGGAGTTCAGTCATAGTTGCAAAGATTTCCACATCTGGATTGTTCTTCAAATATACTTCAAATTTATCTTTAGCAAATACATCAAGGCTCTTCCTAAGACTCACCACCTTCTGCCAAACTTTGAATCACATCAGGCAAATATACTGCGTGCCAAAAAAGTATTAAGCACCCAGAAGGAGTGGTTCAATATTATCCCATTTCGGTGTACATGCATAAAATTCATATGTGAGTAAATGATTAAATTTATAAGGATCTGTGATGTGTAGAACGCCCAGAGTGCATTCGTGATTGCACCGTCCTGTTGTTGATACATTGTTCCCAGTCAACAGATGAAGGTCAGAGAGTTAAGCAAGACGTGCAGAGAGGACTACGTATGCTACAGTACGAAGCACCCGCGATGCCTCGCAGACGCGTCAGACAGCCTATCCACCGACTGACAGCATTTGACAGAGGCCGCTTTGTGGGACTGCATGAGACTGGTCGGTCGTATCGTGGAAATGCCAGGCGTGTGGGCCATTCAGGTGTTACAGTGGCCCGAAGATGGACTCAGTGGGTACATGAGGGCACGCAATCACGTCGTGCAGGTTTGGGTCTTCCAAGAAACACCACCCCGACGGAGGAATGTCGGTTAGAGCGCCAAGCATTGTGGGATCCCCTAACTTCGGCACCCGCCATCCGCGAACATGTACTGGAGACTCTACAACATCCTGAGACTTCCCACACAGTGTCTCGGCGACTTGCATTCGCCGGATTTGGGTCTTACCGGCCCATGCGTTGGTTGCCATTGACAACAGAACAGCAACGCTTGAGTATGGAGAGGTGCCTTGCCCGGGAGGCATGGACAGAAGACGACTGGCGTCACATCATGTTCAGTGATGAGTCCCGCTCCTCCATAAACTCCGATGACCATCTTGTACGGGTTTGGCGGCGTCGAGGGCAGACACACTGGCGTAATCCCTGGCATCATGGTGAGGGGAGCCATAAGATATGCGTTCAGGTCATATCTAATAGTGCTTCGGCAGGCTTTGACGCCACAACGATACGTCACAGATATTCTGCGTCCGCACGTCCTACCGCTTATGGCACAGCACCTTGGGACAGTGCTCCAACAAGATAATGCACGTACACACACAGTACGTGTGTCTATTGACTGCTTAGAGCATGTTGAGGTCCTCCCGTGGCCAGCAGGATCCCCGAACCTCGCCATCATTGAACACGTGTGGGATGACATTGGAAGGGGACTCCGTCCTAGTACCAACCTGCGGGATCTGCAGGTACAGCTGCAACAACTGTGGATGAATATGCCTCAGGAGACGATCCAAAGGCTGTATGGCACCATTCCGAACCGCATAAGAGCATGCATTGTAGCCAGGTGGGGGGAGGGGTTGGGGGGAGTGCATATTGTAATCAGTTCAATAAAGGCACATGGCCCTTCAGCGTGTGTAGTTTCATTCACTTTCAACCACTCTTTCTGGGTGCTTAACTATTTTTTGTCAGGCAGTGTACCTGTAGCCATGCACTGCGGAAAGTTCCAACTCTAGGTCTTTGTTGTTGAGCAAATGTAATAATAATAATAATAATAATAATAATAATAATAATAATAATAATGCTATTTGCTTTACGTCCCACTAACTACTTTTTCGGTCTTCGGAGACGCCGAGGTGCCGGAATTTAGTCCCGCACGAGTTGTTTTACGTGCCATTAAATCCACCGACACGAGGCTGAGGTATTTGTGCACCTTCAAATACCATCCGACTGAGCCAGGATTGAACCTGCCAAGCTGGGGTCAGAAGGCCAGCGCCTCGACCGTCTGAGCCACTCGGCCCGGCGTAGATTGAATTTCATCCCATACACGCAGGCTTACTTTTCGAATACGTTCACCATGTGTTAAACAGACGAGCTTCTCTCAACGACTTTCTAACAATTGCTGCGTATGCATCATACATCATGTGTTTCAACACTGTTTTATTAGTATTATAATGTCAATCCCCATAATGTATTCCGATCTGCTGAATGAAAAATTACTTGTCGCCCTCAACATTATGTATTATACAACTACAAGCTGTGTTTCTCCTTTTTTTAATATGCCTCTTACGGGCTTGATGATATCCTTCATCGATAGACATAAAGAATCATTACAACGGAGTGAACATTTATAGAACGACACGCATTAGAACATGGATTATTATTTCTATATGTTTAACGTTCTTCATTTGCTATAGACTTTAAGAGATGCTAGAAACTCGAAATGTTGTTCCTAAGTTCTCGGCTGGGATCAAACCTGCCATCCTGGAAACCGAAAGACAACGTGCAATTGTCAAGAACCTTGAGATCAGCTGTATTATTATTATTATTATTATTATTATTATTATTATTATTATTATTGAGAATCCATAGCTCCGGCGGCAGTGCGCCGGCCTCTTACCGCTAAGTTCTGTGATTCAAATTCCGCTCACTCCATCTGAGATTTGTGCTGGACAAAGCAGGGGCGGGGCAGCATTTTCTCCGGATACTCCGGTTTTCCCTGTGATCTTTCATTCCAGCAACACTCTCCAGTATCATTTCATTTCATCTCTCAGCCATTAATCATTGTGCAGAGGATTGCGACTGGCATGGGCAGCCGGCACAAATCCTATCCTCGCCGGTGGAAGGAGGTTTCATTCATTGCATTCCTGACCTGGTCGAATGACTGGAAACAAGCTATGGATTTTCATTATTATTATTATTATTATTATTATTATTATTATTATTATTATTATTATTATTATTATTGCAAGCTTCTTTACGGCGCACCGACACAGACAGGTGTTATGGCGACGGTGAGATAGGAAAGGGCTCGGAGGGAAGGAAGCGACCGTAGTGTTAATTAAGGTACAGCCCCAGTATTTGCCTGGTGTGAAAATGGGAAACCACGAAAAAACATTTTCAGGGCTGCCGACTCGGGGTTCTAACCCATTATCTCCCGGATGCAAGCTCACAGCTGCGCGCCCCTAACCGCACGGCCAACTTGCCCAGTATTTTATTATTATTATTATTAATGTATGAAGGCTTTCACGGCCGGTGTCAATATAATAAAATTCTTCCGGGCTGTTATGCCGTGGAAGCGAGAGGAGTGGACCACGGCATAACAGCCCGGAAGAATTTTATTATATTATTATTATTATTATTATTATTAAGCCCACTTGGTACTCATGACCATTAACGCGTCAAGTCTATATGGTCTGACATCATGCTTAGACGGTTCGGGTCCCGGTGGTGGAAAAAAAAATGTCACTATCAGCATGTTGGCCGGCGGGTAGGAGAGATGGAGGTAAGGTATACAATTTCTGACCACTTGATTGCATGCCAAAAGCCTGAATTCCGTTCCAAACCTTTCCCCAGTGTTTATTTGGAGTGAGGGCACAACACGTTGTTGATGGTGATTCGTCCGTAAGTTGGGGACGTTAAGCAGAACCCTTGGTGCTATTTGACATTAGTAGACCATGTGCCGACAGTGGAATTCGCCCTCTCCCTGCATACTATCATCATATATCATTAATTTTATCTCATGAACTCCTCCGATGAGATTGACGTCAGGAACACCTTCTAGGGACACCGAGACTTTGAGGTCCGTCTGGGTGCTTGTGCGTTCGTTGATACCGAGGGCTGTGCCAGCTCAGGGTTAGTCATGCTGGGTTGGCCTCGGAGTAGAGTCAGACTAACAAGGTATCATGCGAGTTGCCTGACAGGTGTCTGTGCTCTTTACTTTTTTCTCTCTCTCCTTCATTTCTATGTATTTTCTTTTCCTATTCTAACCTTCTTAAATTTCACTTCCTTGACTGTCCAGCCAGCCTCTCTGCCTGGAATAGAACGTTTGTTTCCTGAACGTGCGAGCGCGGGCGCGTGTGTGTGTGCGTAGGTTTTATCATCTCTTTTTTACAAGTTCTGGTTCGTGGCGAGGTGATGCGTGGCTACTAGGAGAGTAGTCGCTATTTTGTACCTTCTTCTTCAACGGGTGACCTGACACCCTTCAAAAAACAGCGTCCTCAAAATAGAAAAAGAGAAAGCGATATACTCCATTGCGTGTCGATTATTTAAGCGACGAACGTCTACCTCGATTCCTGATAGCTTTCAGGGTCGATGGAAAGAGCTTCCTAGACGAAAGCCCTTTCGTAATCAGTATTGTAGTGGAAGAAATTGTTGCTGGTGAAGTCGACGAGATGCGAAAGCTGCGTGACGGATCCGTTTATATTAAAACATTGTCGCTGAACAGTCCAGACGGCTACTTTTTTTTTTTTTTTTGCTAGGGGCTTTACGTCGCACCGACACAGATAGGTCTTATGGCGACGATGGGATAGGAAAGGGCTAGGAGTTGGAAGGAAGCGGCCGTGGCCTTAATTAAGGTACAGCCCCAGCATTTGCCTGGTGTGAAAATGCGAAAACACGGAAAACCATCTTCAGGGCTGCCGATAGCGGGATTCGAACCTACTATCTCCCGGATGCAAGCTCACAGCCGCGCGCCTCTACGCGCACGGCCAATTCGCCCGGTAGACGGCTACTTAACGCCTAACATGTTCTGAAATGTTAAGGTCAACATCGAGAAGTACCAAACCATAAACTCCTGCAATTGAGTTACCTTTCACAAGGACATGGTTGAGGCTTCCGATCATGATATGATGCACATCGGCGTGTAACCGAAGTGATACGAGTGCTTTCATCCTGACCTTCAACGCTGAGGCCGTGTCTGAATGAATCAAGTTTTCTATTTACCGACTGACTGTCCGGCATTACATTCCAGCTCTAATGAGGTGTTACAACTGCCATAAGTTTGTCCACACCTCACTTCGATGTAAAGGTTCGGCGACCTGTAGAATGTGTGTGTCAAATATCCAGATGTGCATGCTCCGGTCTACAAGGAGTGTCCCACATTCAAGTAGGAGAAAAAGATCCAGGAGATCAAAACTCTGGAAAAGCTATCTTATCCACATGCCCGGAGAAAGTTTCAATCCGTTGCTGCTCCGGAGTTCTTTGTCTCCTTCACTAAAAGGATCGCTCAAGCACGTATCACACCAGAGAGCTTTGTAACAGTCACTAGTACAATACAAATATCGAAAATTCCGAGTAGTCAGCAACAAGCTGCAGTAATACAAGAAATTGTAGAGCCCAGGAAGGTATCCGTACCTCCTGGGAAGCCAACAATTGCGTCATTGCCAACATTTCTTGGAAAGGGTCCTTCTCAGGAACGTTCGTCTGGGAAGTCTTCTCTCACCAGGACGGGGGGAGGGGGAAGACTTCCTAACTAAGGCTGGTAAGTCCAGCTCTTATACCAATGCCCAGAAACAAGAGGAGGAGAAGCGGAATCAACCACACTCTCTTAAAATGTTGGAGAAGAAGACATCTCCAACGTGATCAGGGATCACGCATCCGCGAAGATACCTTTGAAACCATTTGCCGGCTCTCTTTCAAACAATACAGAAAGGTGGGAAAGAGCAAGATGTCCCGACACCCTCTTGACAGATCCTCTTTTGGGTAACGTAGTTCCCCCAGGGAGAAGGTCCACCGTTCCCAATCAGACGGATCTCGATTCATGGAGTGTTCAGTCGCCGTATCTCTCTCATCTGAGCAGAAAATGGAGGCTGAACCACTCATAATAGTGGATGGTGACGACGACAATTATGGCGGACGAAGTGGACGAAAGAAGGACAAACAACTGTACTAATTTAGTTGCACTACTTATCCACACAATCGCACTATCGCAATGGAACTGCAATACTTATACTTGTCGCCTAGCTGAGTACATCGATCAATGCCTACAGGAATCTTTTATGAGGCCTGAAAACGGCATGACTAAGGATTTCGTCTCTATTCCAAGGACCGAGTAGCTGTGGATGGTTCGACGAATGGGGGCGTCTGTAAACAAGTCTGTTCCGAAATATTCAGTGAAGATGTGCCGCTACTAACACAGTTGAATACAGTTGCGGTTCGCGTTCAGTTGCCTGTAATGACAATGGTGTTCAACGTTGCACTTTCCAACAGACTGTCACCAATCAGTCTAGGGACCGCGAAAACACAAATATCGGCCAGTTTAGACATATTATTGCTTCTCAACCCCCATGTCAATGGGGGCACAACTTTGACTTAAACGCTGTTCATCTCAGTGGCCACGAAAACCATGGATGCGACACTATTTTGGATGATTTTTGATATGCCACCCCTTCCCACTCCCGCCCCTAGGGGTATTAGGGGTGGCCTACTCCCTTAGTGATCGTTTCCAGGTTGTAAGTCATAAGTGTACCAAGTTTGGTTGAAATTGCTCCGGTGATTTAGAAGGAAATACACTTCATAAAAACATGGCAGCGTGTTACCATCCTCGTATATACAGCTACTGTTATGAACCGCCTAGCAGGAAAGGTACTTCATAAAACATGGCAGCAAGTTTCCATTCCCCTATATAAGGCATTTCTTACCCTACTATCATGACACAGAGTAAGTCGCTGTCACCTAGAGACAATCTGTCCATGAAGGTCGATCCAAACCTTCCTGCGGTTTTTTAATTAAATTAATTATATAAAATTACTCATCGTAAGAATAAGGAGTAATAAAAACAAATTGTGAAAATTTCAGCAAAATCGGTCCAGTAGCTTTTGAGTCCATTCGAGACGAACAAACAAATATATATTCATTTTTATTTATTAAATAATAATAATAACAATAATAATAATAATAATAATAATAATAAAAAGTAAGACTAAGGCATCAAGGTACATCTGCAGCTCCTCTGTCCCAAAGGACACTAATATCAAATTACCACACACAGTTATACGTATTTCATCGCATCGCTCCTTCCACAGTGGTATCAATCACTGTCAGCAGGCGTCTAGACTTCATTAATCATATAGGCCCAACCATGAAAGCAAGAAAAAAGGACTAAGGTACACCAGTATCAGATAATGTAGAACTACGAAATTAAACATCATAGAAGCTCTGGTTCTTTGAGAAATCAGATCGTAACCAATAAGTTTCATCATCAATCTCCATTTGAAGCGAACCCACACGCATATAGCTTATGATAAGGCACTAAGAAGTTGCGAAATGTCTCAATTATCTGGCATTGCAAATTTTTTTTGCAAAAGCAAGACGCAGTGAAATTTATCCTCGCTAAGCAACGATGGGAAAGGAAGCGACTGTAGCCTTGATTAAGATACAGACCCGAATTTGCCTGATGTGAAAATGGGAAACCACGGAAAGCCATCATCAGGGCTGTGAGGTTCGAACCCACTATCTTCCGAATGCAAGCTCACAGTTGAGCGCCCCCTTACCTCGCGACCAATTCCCTCGGCAGAATACTACCACATTAGTTACCGACCAAGTTGGCTCGGTAGATGTTAGATTGCCCTCGAGACATCGTGGGTTACAGCTCCAACTACTGTTAATATCGTGATAATATTCGAGGGGGTCTTCAATTTTCCAAGGAATACATTTTCTTTCTTTTTTCTTTCTTTCTTTCTTTCTTTCTTTCTTTCTTTCTTTCTTTCTAACAGTACCTCGCCCAGGCGACCTCACCTGCTATGCTGAACAGGGGCTTTGTGTGGGGGAGGGGATGGGAAGACTGGAAGGGTTGGACAAGAAAGAGGGAAGGAAGCGGCCGTGGCCGTAAGTTAGTACCATTCCGGTTTTTGCGTGGAAAACCACGGAAAACCACTTTGAGGATGGCTGAGGTGGGGATCGAACCTCCCTCTAATCAGTTGACCTTTCGTTCTTAATCCGTTACCGTCCAGGGTTGGTTTTTCACTTGGACTCCCCTCTTCCGCCTCAAGGGCAGTGTCCTAGAGCGTGAGACTTTAGGTCGGGGGATACAACTGCGATGAAGGGAAAGTACCTCGCCCCGGTGGCCTCTTCTTGTATGCTGAACAAGTGCCTTGTGGGGGGATTGGAAGATTGGAAGGGTTAGATATGAAAGAGGAAAGGAAGTGACTGTGGCCGTAAGTTAGGTACCATCCCGGCATTTACCTGGAGGAGAAGTGGAAAACCATGGAAAATCACTTCGAGGATGGCTGAGGTGGGAATCGAACCCCCCTTTACTCAGTTGATTTATTTCTTTACTTCGTAATCCGTTACCGCCAAGGGTTGGTTTTTCTCACGGACTCAGCGAGGGATCCCACCTCTTCCGCCTCAAGGGCAGTGTCCTAGAGCGTGAGACTTTGGGTCGGGGGATACAACTGCGATGAAGGAACAGTACCTCGCCCCGGTGGCCTCTTCTACTATGCTGAACAAGTGCCTTGTGGGGAGATTGGAAGATTGGAAGGGTTAGACATGAAAGAGGAAAGGAAGTGACCGTGGCCGTAAGTTAGGTACCATCCCGACATTTGCCTGGAGGAGAAGTGGAAAAGCATGGAAAATCACTTCGAGGATGGCTGAGGTGGGAATCGAACCCCCTTTACTCAGTTGACTTCTTTATTTATTTCGTAATCCGTTACCGCCAAGGGTTGGTTTTTCTCTCGGACTCAGCGAGGGATCCCACCTCTTCCGCCTCAAGAGCAGTGTCCTGGAGCGTGAAGTTTGGATCGGGGGATACAACTGCGATGGAGAATCAGTACCTCGAACAGGTGGTGTCACCTGCTGTGCTGAGCAGGGACCTTATGGGGGTATGGAAAAATAGGAAGTGTTAGACAAGAAGGAAGGAAGCGGCCGTGGCCGTAAGTTAGGTACCTTCCTGGCATTTGCCTGGAGGAGAATTGGAAAACCACGTAAAACCACTTCGAGGATGGCTGAGGTGTGAATCGAACCCCCCTCTACTCAGCTGACCTAGCGAAGCTGTCGATTCCTTGTACCACTTTTCAAATTTCGTGGCAAACCTGGGAATCGAACCCCAGCCTCAGGGGGTAGCAGTTAATCGCACTAATCACACTGGCCTGCATTTGCCAGGATCGAACTACAGTCATTTTGTTGAGAAGAGACGAACGATATCATTCGGCTGTCACGCTACTCATGTATCGTTTCCTCTTTTTTATTAATGCTGTACGTCGTTTTATTGCTTTAAACCTTGCAAGATATTACTCCATTTTAATGTATCTTTTTATGAGAAATATAGCTCTCCTGCAGTCAGTCAGTCAGTCAGTCAGTCAGTCAGTCAGTCAGTCAGTCAGTCAGTCAGTCAGTCAGTCAGTCAGTCAGCCCTGCAGTCAGTCAGTCAGTCAGTCAGTCAGTCAGTCAGTCAGTCAGTCAGTCAGTCAGTCAGTCCTTCCAATTTTTCGTAATTACTTGCTGTGTGATTATACCTTAAGGCCGATTATCGTTGGTCACATTCTCTCTAAGTGAGCTTATGAATCGTGACGTTGCTCAGTATTGTGTTTTCAGTCGCATTGCTAGCATCAGATAATATACCACGCTTGACAATTGGCCAGAATGGTCCATTTTCTAGTGGGTCACGGACCAACTTGCCAATAGATTGGGAAACTGTTTGACCTCGCCATGTCTGCGACTAGATATTAAATTCAACAACCCCCGTCCGGCTCCATGGCTAAATAGTTAGCGTGCTGGCCTTCGGTCACATGAGTCCCAGGTTCAATTCCCGGCGGGATCGGGAATTTTAACCATACTTGGTTAATTTCTCTGACACGGGGGCTGGGTGTATGTGTCGTCTTCATCATCATTTCATCCTCATCACGACGCGGAGGTCGCTTACCGGCGTCAAATCAAAAGACCTGCATCTGGCGAGCCGAACATGTCCTCGGACACTCCCGGCACTAAAAGCCATACGCCATTTCATTTCATTTCATTTCATTTCATTTCATTTCATTTCATTTCATTTCATTTCATTTCATTTCATCAACCCCCGTTAATTCTGACACAATGTTCATTGCTCAGCTTGTGTTGATTTTAGTTTGATAACAGCTTGTAATCTCTGTGGCTACATGTACATCGAGATAGTTGGCTGTGACGATCGGATCGTGTATCAGTGGGCTTGCATTTGGTAGATGATGGGTTTGAACCCCACTGACGATAGCCTTGAAAATGGTTTTCTGTTGTATCTTAATTAAGGCCACGGGCTCTTCTTTAGCACTCTACCACCCTTGCTTCACCAGAAACTAAACATGAATTAGTGAAACATTAAGCCACTAGAGAGAAAAAAGAACATGCGCCAAATCTCAACCACTTTACCGTAGACCAGGGCCTCTCAGGGCGCATACGCCTGGTGCATGCACTGTGCACGGTGCAAAAGACGACTTCGCTTGGTTGACCAGAGTGCAGACCCCCACTCCTCGATTTGGAGCAAAAGCGCGGTCTCTCTCTTGACCCACACCTGCCTCCCTCTTCCTCACTTGCTCCGTAGCGCTCCAAATCCGAGCCGAGTTGAGCCGAGCTTAGCCGAGTAGCCAAGAGACGAAGCGTTGGTCCAAGCCTAGCCGAGCGGGACCGATCCACAGTGCACGGAGCTCTTGCGCCTCGATTTGCACGCGTGAGATTTTGGGCGTTTGAGAGGCCCTGCCGTAGACTTACGATCCACGACAACGGGTACATGGAAAGAAAAATGTTAAGATACCTTTAGTTTTTCGGTAGAACGCATATATCGCCGATAGTATTTCTCGTACGATTATGTTTAATATCTCAATTCACAGATAAAAGAGGAGACTACCTTTTGCAGAAAATAAAAATAACATTAAAAAAACGAAAATGTGAAGCGTTGTTTTCATGAAATAGCGCTTCAAAGTAAGGCGAAATTTGTGCTAAATATGTGACGTCACACGCATACTATGTTATGAGATGGCGCTGTGTTTACTCGCGCGCTCAGCTGGAGGTTAGGTGTCGCTGTGAATACATCGTGATCTGTTGTATAGAATAACATATTTAATAATGGAACAGGTATATTTGATCAGGATTCGGCAAAAACGTGCAAATTGCTAATAAGTACGTCTACAAAACTTTCAAAACACTGATGCCGTTACTATAGTGACAATTTTTTAAATTGTGTTTCCCTTGTGGAGTTTAGAGTTGAGTAACTTTGTCGGTAGCTTCTCACAAGAATGAGCCGGTTTCGAAACCGAATTAATGCAAGTGAAATTTTCGAAGTTGAGTATCTCGGCTAATGGTTTAAATCAGGGCCTCTCAAACGCTCAAAATCTCACGCGTGCATATCGAGGCGCAGAGACCCCGTGCACTGTGCATCGTTCCGACTCGACTCAATTCGGCTTGACTCGGATGGTAAAGTGCGCTGAGAGCGACGAAGCGTTCGGTGATAGACGGCTTGTTTATCAGTGAAATAGATAAGCGCAAGACAACAACATAATAATGGAGCAACCTGTTTCAATGAAAGCAAACACTTCCGAAACTCCATTTCAATCGAACTGGGAACTTTCGTATTTCTTTGTCAGTCGTGACGATGAAGCCAAATGCTTAATCCGTGGGACAATAATTATGTGATAAGTTAATCAAAAAGATCTATTTTCCAATACAAAGGCTTTGCTCAAATTCTACGAGAATTTTTCTAAGGAAGATTTTCCTAAGCTGCATTTCTATGTTTGGTTCCACATGCATATGTGAAAGGTATTTTTTCCTGCTTTGACTTGTACGAAAACTAGATTGCGGGTGAGTAGGCCTATTTCTGATTGTAATGTAAAGAAGGCTCTCAAATTGCTGACAGCCGATCCCTTGTTCCAGGTATAACTGGTATCATTACAAAGATAAAGGAAAAGAAGAGCTAGAAAAGATAAATTGCCTGCTCAAACCAAATTGAAAGAAGAGTGTTTTAACACCGGTAACGTTGTCCCATACAACAGTGTCACCGCTCATCGAACATAAATATTTCGCAGTGAGGGGAGGATCAGCGGGGAAGGTGGAGAAGGCGAAGACAGGCCGAACGGGTGAGACAGGTGTAGGGGAAGTGGAGTAGGGGTTTGCACTCTGGTCAACCTAGTGAAGTCGTCTCCTGCACCTTGCGCCCGTGCACTGCACGGCGCATGCACCCTGAGAGGCCCTGGTTTAAATCATACCACGTATTAAGGGCCAGTATTCAGACTTCTTACATTAACTTTATACAGAACTCGACAGACTGCACGATTAGCGTTGGCTTCGAATCATCTTCTTAATGCTGACATAACTAAAATTTATTTTAACCATAGCTACTCAAAACCTAAAACATTTCGAATTCTGCCCATACACTTTGCCACTGCTAGATAAATTACTTCCTTATTTACTTCCTGGTCAGTTGTCTTCTACGTAATATACTTTTTTCTGTAGTTGCTTTTTACTTCTTTGTGTACTTGCTTGGTTAAGTTGTCTGCTAGACAATTTACTTGTTTGTGTACTTGCTTGGTAAGTTGCCTGCTAGACAATTTACTTGTTTTTGTACCTGCTTGGTAAGTTGCCTGCTAAATAATTTACTTGTTTGTGTACTTGCTTGATAAGTAGCCTGCTAGACAATATACTTGTTTGTGTACTGCTTGGTAAATTGCCTGCTAAACAATATACCTGGTTTTGTACTTGCTTGGTAAGTTGCCTGCCAGATAACTTATTTGTTTGTGTACTTGCTTGGTAAACTGCCTGCCAGGTAACTTATTTGTTTGTGTATATGCTTGGTCAGTTGCCTGCTAGGTTATACATTTGTTTGTACTTGCTTGGTAAGTTGCCTGACAAGTAACTTATTTGTTTGTGTATTTGCTTCGTCAGTTACCTGCTAGGTAATACATTTGTGTATCTGCTTGGTAAGTTGCTTACTATGTGACTTATTCTTTGTACTTGTTTGCTCAGTTGCTAGCTAGATAACTTATTTGTTTGTATACTCGTTTAGCAATTTTGTTGCCGCCTTAATTGAACCTATACATTGCCACAGGAACGGATATGTTTTTTTCTTTTCTTTCTGTTAGTTGGAAGATCATAGATGATAGTTTTAACATTACACGTGAAGGTTTTTACACATGCACATGGAAAATCATCGATGACACACATGTGCGTCAGGCGGCAGCCGACGTGTTTATTTCTTCCTCACCGAGCTCGATAGGTGCAGTTGCTTAAGTGCGGCCAGTATCCAGTATTCGGGAGATACTAGGTTCGAACCCCACTGTCGGCAACACTGAAGATGGTTTTCCGTGGTTTCCCATTTTCACACCAGGCAAATGCTGGGGCTGTACCTTAATTAAGGCCACGGCCACTTCCCTCCCACTCCTAGCCCTTTCCTGTCTCATCGTCGTCATAAGACCTATTTGCGTCAGTGCGCCGTAAAGCAACTTTAAAAAAAAACTTCCTCGCTTTTTCTTGATATCCATTTACTTGTCAAAATAGAGATCTTCCTTGAATTTCGTGTTTAATTAATAGAGCCTTGGCCTGAGTTTTCCGAAGGGGCTCTGGACTATATAAATTACAGCCACATCGAGGTGCAGGATGGAGGAAGGCATTTACGCTTAGATTTCAAATAATTAACTTCGCTCTATCACATAAACTTTCAGCGCACTTATTTCCAGTTTCCTCAGACCAAGGTATTGAGATATGGCGATCGGTGGCGTGGCGCTCTTGTTAATACACCTGCTCCTGGATCACATGAAATGCTTCATCAAGCAGCGCGACATGATCAACAAATGTCCCGTTCCGCTTCGTCGCGTGGAGAGCTCCAGCACAGACACTTTATTAACGAGAAACCGAGCTTCTCGTTATGTGTTATTCGCTGGTGTGGAAAAGCAGTCTGCAGAAGCTGATCGCTATCGCGAGGTTTGGCTTTAACAATTCATAGCCTTCGACATAATACTGATTATCACTTAAAACCATTTATTTTCGTTTTCAATATATTTACTCTGAATATAATCATATACGTGTTCACATGATTGATATAAATAAGACCACGAGATGGGTTTGGTGCTGCTTCAAGTTTTAACAGGCTGTCCTCTCACCTGTCTTGTTTTCTCAACGTTTTTCAATATTGTCTATTCGCTTTACTTCGCACCGAAACAGACAGGTTTTGTGGCGACGGTGGGATAGGAAAGGCCTAGGAGTGGGAGGGATACGGCCGTGGCATTAATTAAGGTACAGCCCCAGCATTTGACTGGTGTGAAAATGGGAAACCACGGAAAACCATCTTCAAGGCTGTCGACAGTTGGGTTCAAACCCACTATTTCCCGGACGCAAGCTCACAGCCGCGCGCCTCTATCCGCTCAGCCAACTCGCCCGGTTATTATTATTATTATTATTATTATTATTATTATTATTATTATTATTATTATTATTATTATTATTAGATTGTTATTATTGTTACGGAGATATCTGTGGAGCAGAAAGAGGTGAAAGAAGGTGCTGGTGATGAATGGGTGCAACTACGATATCCAAAAATTGAATAAGACTTTAAATAAGGTTATATTTATTTTCAAAAAACAAACTTAACAATCTTTCACTTAGTGAAATAACAATGACAAATTTGGATAGTAAAATAAAGAAATCCAGAAAAGTGAATTTAACAATTTTGGGCTTCAAGCCCCTAATTTACAAATTCTGAGATACCAGATCAACTTTACAAAATTTGTGCAAAATTTCAAAGTTTAGACAAGAACCGGAATATTCCAATATAAGAGCATTTTGCTCCAACAACTTTACAGCCTTCCCGAGACTCCCCTCAATATTGCAGTTGCATTTAGAGAACACAGAATATAGCTTACATGCTGTCCAACTTTAACAATCTTCTTACAGCCTACTGAAGGCAACATTACATCAAAATCTTACAATGTCTGTCCTCTCTAGGCACAATTTACAATTGAAATTACTTTACACAGGGGTATCTATCACCCAAAGTACTGGGCATTCGTGGAAAAGAACAGGTTAGATTACTGGCCCGAACACAAAAAGAATGGAGGCGTACACTACACTCCTATAACTTTTAAAACCCTAATCGGGCTTTTGGCCCGATGATGCAGAGGCTAATCCCAAGCTACTGAGGTGACTCGAATGAAATTAATTTAATGTATTACAGGAAAGAAGAAAAACAGTTACAAGGTCGTAGTCACCTCAAACCAAGTTGAAGGGAAACTCGAGAGGGTAACGCACTCTCTATCCCGGATTTACAGTTTTAAGAATTTATGTTTTACATTAGCCGAAAGAAAGTTTACATTTTAGAAAACGGGTAACATAGTTAGAAATTAGGACCTTCCCCTCGCGTAAGTCTGCGGAGGTAACTACAGAAAAATAAGTCTGATGGTCATTATCTGGCTGTTGTTCAGCCTGCCGAAGAATGAGGCGCCCCGCCTCCTGTCTTAATACACACACTCAGAAAGATGACGATAAATGAGGCAAGGTAGCCAGAAAAGCCGCAGCTTGTATACACGAGGGTACGGTTCTAGAGAGTTCTGGACTGATCCGGATACACCCTCTCAATTTTATTCGTAAAATAAGTTACAAACAAGAAGCCTGTGACAGGGTAACAAATAATTACAGAAAATTCTTATTGGTCAGATTCAGAACTGGCGGAATGATAAAAAGGTGTTGCAAACTTGGAAATATATACAAAAAATAAACGAAAGTTAATTTACTTGAGAAAACCCATGAACACAAAATTTCTTTCAATGCACCAGAGTGCATGACCACAGTTTTTGGTAATGACATCTATGGAGAAATATCCAAACTTCTTGATGTACCGCAAAAACAAACCAAATAAATTCAATCAGTTTAGGAAACTTAGATATGACAAACTTCTCAATTATGCCGTAGTGACATGTTCTGATTAATGTCCCAACTTGATGTAGTAGCTGTTTCACGTTTGTTGGATAGATAGAGTTCATTAAGGCGCTTCTTTTGAATGTGCGGGGTTGAGGTGTACCTCCCGGTACAATTATTATTATTATTATTATTATTATTATTATTATTATTATTATTATTATTATTATTATTATTATTGCCCTTTCTTTTTTCTTTCTTTCTCCATTAGGGTTTCTATGGACCATGTGAGAATTTCAATGCTTCATCCTTTGTTGTTCCTTTAACTTCCTCTCTTATACTCTTTCATCTGCCCACTATGTATCTTTTTCCACTCCTTGGGCAATTTTGAGCCTGTTTTATTTCCCTCCCGACCTTGTAGTCCTTCCATTTTTAAGACTTTATTTCTAAAAAATTACCCCTCTCTGTTGCTGCTTGTTCTCTTATGTTGTTTCTTTCCAAATATTTCTTGACTTCACGAATACAGGTTGTTGTTGACGCCTTGTTCCAAAGATATTGGAAGATCTGTTTGGTTAACCTGTTGTCATCCATTCTGCATAAATGTCAAAACATATCAATCGCCTCTTCCGCATTGCTTCTGTTATGTTTTCTATGTTTCGGTATATTTCAACCTTACTTCTTGATTTCCAGATTTCTGTACTTCTTAATAGTACCAAAGTTATTTGCTTTACGTCCCACTTACCATTTTTACGGTTTTCGGAGACGCCGAGGTTTCGGAATTTAGTACTGCAGGAGTTCTTTTACGTGCCAATAAATCTACCGACACCAGACTGACGTATTAGAGCACCTTCAAATACCACCGGACTGAACCAGGATCGAATCTGCCAAATTGGGGTCAGAAGGTCAGCGCCTCAACCGTCTGTGTAGTTCTTAGCGGACCAAATATTTTCCACATAATTTTTCATTCCAGTACTTCTAACTGATTCAGCTTGTAATTCATTACTAGACATTGACTCACGCATAGGCAAATGACTGCAGAAAATGAATGCAATTGAAAAAAAAACTATCGAGTGGAAACTTTCGTAGAGCTTTGAAGCAGGCTGATGATAAAAGCAGTGGGAAACTGAAAGATGATGTTCTTTTCCAGTCGAATATGTTTGTATAAACAATGATTCCCAAGAAAGAATATAAATAACACTTAAAGTTTTATTACCAATTCAATTCCTCAGATTCGCAATTTAACGGGCTTCATGTGCTAAGAACAACCTTTAGCCTGTGATAATCCGTTAAGTCGAGAGTTAACTATTTATATTGAAGATTAAGACATACAAACGCACTTCAAAAAATGATGTAACATCAGCACGGATAAACTTTATTTTACATGCAGATATAAGGGTACACAGTGGCAGGCAATGATACGGATCACTATTCAACAAAGTTACGACTACGAATGAGGTTTGTACACTCTGTATACAGCTAAATGGGGAGGAGATAGAGAGTGTGGAGCATTTCAACTTCTTGAGAACCAAAATCAGTCAAAGTTGAGATTGCGGTCCTCAAATTAAAAGACGGATTTCACTTGGATGAATCGCTGTAATGACTATGTCCCCGATCTAGAAGAGCAGAGATATCAGTTTGGCTACAAAGTGCGGATTAGTCAGTGCGATTATATTCCCATTGTTCATGTATGGATGTGAGAGCTGGACGTTGAAACAAGGAGACAAGAGGAAGATCGATACTTTTGAGCTCTGGTGTTGGCGAAGACCCTTACGAATACCATGGACTGGAAATATCAATAAGGAAGTTTTAGAGTGTATCAAGCCCCGTATGTCATTGGTTGGTATCATTATGAAGCTAAGACTAGCATACTTTGGCCACGCTATGCGATCAGATGCATTGTAAAAGGCAATCATGCTAGTAATGTTCAATGGTACAAGAAGACCAGGTCGCCAGAGGACTCGTTAGTTAGACATCACTTAAAAAAAGACGCCATCCTCAGCCTGGAAAATGTAGCTATGGAATAAGAAGTTGGGAGTATTAAAGGACCTGGCGCGAACAAATGATGGCTTCCTCTACAGTATTTTGTTTTCCCGTTTGCTTTGAGCGATCCCCTGAGTCAAGAGGGTGCTACCTGCCACGTTCTCATTTCGGTCGAAATGCAAGTCTTTCTGTGGTCGAACTAATCGCTGTGAAGTTATGTCTTGGCTGTTGTTTCCACAGCACATCGGAAAAGGTGGGCACACATGCGCAAAAGGCAAAGTTCCTGCTTTCTGGCAAAGAAAAGGAGGCAGTGTGGAACAGGACAACTTGGAGAGTGCTATAATTCATAGAATTGCCGATGGTCGCTTTCGACTGAACAGATGACATCATAATCTTCATTCAGCATAGTCACTACTCTTGTCCAAGCAATTGTTCCAGTGCTACACCAAGTGATCGACGCCGACATGGAAGAAATCTGCGTCTAGTTCCTGAAGGAACCTCATGACGGCACGCTAACTGGCCGTATCGTCGTTGAACCGCTTACCATCCAGATGCTTCTTCAACGGTCCGAAGAGGTAGAAATCACTGGTTGCCAAGTCAGGGACGTGGGAAGGATGGTCCAGATGGCTGATTTCCTCACCCGGGGAATGGCAGTGAATGGTGTCAATTATTTTGACACACTGGAGCGTTTTCAGGTAGCAATTTTGCAGTAAACGAATTGGACATTCACCCAACAGCACGCGTAAATTGCTACGGTGCTTGCGATGGGAGGTACTGGATCATCCTTTCTGGCATCCGGTGATTGCCGTTCCCTTCGACCGTTGAAAAATCATCCGGAGCCTTCTAACTGAAGGCCGCTACGCTGACCGTTCACCCACCCAAGGAGGTGGACTGGTGTTACAGTCAAAAACAAGAATAATCTACAAGAACAGCGGAATGATATCATGTTGCAGTTCTCGAGGCTCCATAAGATTTGTATGCCACTAAATCGCGAAACAACACGAAAAAATAGCCTATGCCTAAAGGCAGTTTCGGCACCCGTAAGTTTACTGGATAAGAACATTATTCAAGAGCAAATGTTAAAAATTACTGACGTACTTCTTTTACTAGCACTATGAACGTAAACCAGGTTATAACTTGCAAATCACTCAGAAATGGAGTGATGTGTGGAAGAGATTGTTGGTGAACAAACCTATACATGGGTTATTTATAGAAACGGGTTATATATTAATGAGATTACTATCACAGAAGTGCCAAAGACAGAGGACGGCATTCCTTCCTTAAATTTGTTTAAATGCACGAAAATTTTATCTTCTTTTATCTGCATAAGGATGTGAAAGTAAAAGTCAAGAATGATGTCAGATTTATGGGATGAATATAATTATACAATGGAATAAATAATTGTACGAGTACCTATAAAGAGACATGATCACATTTGTTTATACAAGACGTGGCAGCAGAATGACACAACAAGGAAGCACGGCATGATGTCAAGGTTGAGGTCAAGGTTGAAATGTAAATATAGGAAGAGAAAATATACATGCAGAATAAACTAAAATTCCCGGTGAATTCAGCATAAAAGAAGGCAATTCATTACGTTGAACTTATATAATAACTTGTTGTCACAAGTATTAACCTCCTCATTCACCCCCAAACCCACACCCTACTGGGCCAGATGACTCAGATGGTAGAAGGCTGGCTTTCAGAGCCCAAGATGGAGTGTTTGATCTTGCCTCAGTTTGGAGTTCTGATGTCCGTACACAAGCCTCGAGTTTTCAGATTTACCGGGATGTAAAGGAACTCCTTCGGGACGAAATTCCAGCACTTCATGTTTTTTGATTCTTGTTTTGATATAATAATCGTAATATTTTGTTTACATGTAATTGCACTGTAGCCTATGTCGTTTTTTGTTGTTATGTAAATTATATTTTCATTTCATTCATTGCCATACAGATACTGCCACCAGGATATCTTCCAATTGCAACCTACTCTGTTTGTTTATAAATGCCTGCGGGATGTTGATGAAAAAGCGGAGGTAATTATCATCATCGTCATCATTATCTAAAGGCTTTGCCTTGTCGCTGCAACCATTGATCTCTTCTCCCTGCGATCCTTTTCTTCTCTCCATAGGCATCTCAACTACCTCTGCAATGATCTTCTTCCGTGGTTTTCCTCTGACTTCCTTTCCCATCACCTTGCCTTCGAACAAGTTCTTTGTGAAGTCATTATGCCGGAGAATGTGACCAAAAACTGACGCGTTTCTCCTTTTTATCGTTGTTATTAAATGTCTCTGGGTGTTTATTTCTCTAAGCACTGCTTCATTAGTATTCTTCTCAATCACGCTAGTTCTTTTCATCTTCCTCTATAGCCACATTTCCACTGCCTCTAGTCGTTTTTACGTCCCCCTTCAAGAGAGTCCATCCCTCACAGCCATATAGCAACACAATCCAAATGAATGTTCTGATACACAATTTCTTTTGTTTAGTATCTAAGGATTCATTAATTAAGAGCTGCTTCTTCTCCTCAAAGGCTTTCTTACACAGGGAAATTCTTCTTTTTTATTTCCACAGTGCATCTGTTGTCATCGGTAATATCTGATCCTAAGTACCAGAACTTGTGCACATGTTTTATTAAAATATTTCCAATTCTGAGATGTGCATCTGGCTTCATTTTAGATTTGCTTACAACCATAACATTAGTTTTATTTACATTAATGTTAAGTTGGAAATCTCTTACAATGGATGCTAATTTGTTGAGCATGATCTGCATGTTCTTCTCATTGTCAGCCAGAAGTGCAATGTCGTCGTCAAATCTGATACAGTGTACAGTTGTTCCATTCATTTTAATACCAGGTGTTTTCGAGTTACAAATTTTCATGGCCTTTTCAATGTACAGATTAAATATAAATGGTGATAAGGAACACCCCTGTCTTACTCCTTTCCTGATCCTCACCTTTCATACTGTTTCATTACTTTCAACGTTTATTCTGTGATTGATGTAGAGGATTAGTATTGAAGGTAATTATAGAGGGAGAATAATTAGCGGAAATTGAGTCCAGCAGTTACCTAGGAACACCTT
This sequence comes from Anabrus simplex, assembly GCF_040414725.1. NCBI lineage: Eukaryota > Metazoa > Arthropoda > Insecta > Orthoptera > Tettigoniidae > Anabrus > Anabrus simplex. Next base: position 53,598,173 of record NC_090268.1, read on the forward strand.
ATCCCATCAGACGGAGCATGCGGCAAGTATGTAATGACCAGAATCAGCCTCGGAAAAGAATCCTTCAACAAGAAAAGGCATGTTCTAACATCTAAATGTCACTGAAAACAAAGGATTAATTCATTAAAAAGAAAATATCCATCGAGCATCACCTTAAGCCTCAGAAACATGAACTCTATGAAAACGTTCGTGAAGTGGTGTTGGCGCCGAATGGTGAAAATATCCTCGACAGCCAAGGTGAAGTAAAAAGGTTACTGCAAGAGAAAAAATACAGTCTATTGGAGGTCATAGAGAGGAGAAGGAACAGGATAATCGGCCGTCTAAGATATAACTCTGATTGATGTACGATCGTCTGACCTGTATGGCAAGGGAGGAAGACCGTACCCCTTTATTAAGAACCTTGGAATAAAGAGAATATCTCTTCAGTACAGACATAATGTCCACCAACCAATAGACTGAGAAGAAGAAAAACATGTATTTTATAGTCCTCTTTATTCACATAATTATGCAGTTGCCAAATTGCAACTTAATTTCATATTAAGCACATTGTTATTTAAGCAGCCCATTTGTGTCCAACGGGCATTTTTGTGCCATCTTAGAAATTTAATTATTAGATGAATTTACGATGTTTTAAAATGTCTGAGCATTATTAGCAAGAAATAGGCACAACAATGAGCATGTATGCGTGTGTGCCTATCAACTATTGCGTTTGAAAACTTATTGACAGTTAAAAGGAAGGAAGGAAGGATGTTTGGAATGCCATCACAAGCTCCAAAGAGGAGGTAAGCTTCATACACACTATCGTCTGTGTAACTGAATTGTTAGCTGAGAAACATCATGCCAAGACGTGCAATGATGACATTGTCACTAGGTGTGTTCATGTGCACTTAGTGTGATTCTTTGATACAAAGAACTTACAGTGGACATGAAAGTGCCCATTGGACATGAGTCCTACAAACATGTTCGTAATCTACCGTATAAGACATTTTTGACCAAAGTAATTGACATATGTCTGACGCATAATCCTTGAAGATGTGGTTTTATGTCAATTATCTGGATCCTGATACAAAATTATCCAAGAAAAGATGCAAATATCAAAATTAGATTCGAAAGGTTTTTTTTTTGAAGCAGTGAAATGCATGTTATTTCGGTTGAATTTCAAAGGATAACTAGTCTGCTTATGAAGCTCCCTTAGTCTTATTTCTGCTACGCTTGTGCACAGCATATCGCCATTATATCTCAACATCCATCTTTCAGCACATGGCATTATTTTACTGTGGCAGTGATAACTGAGAAGCTTCAGACTCTAGATTCGCCAGATGTTCTTGGTGCTGATGTTTGTATTGGACCTCCTGAAGGTGTAGCTCAGACGATGATTTGGGAGACACTTCTCCAGAAGTATGACACCCCTCCGAAGACATTAGGACCAATGCGATATTCTGACAGGATAAGCAAACCTGCTCGCGAGACCCGTTAAGGTCATCTCATCAGAAAGGGGCAAGTTAAAAGATGTGCACTTTTTCGCAAGGTGACGATGAAGACCGTAATGGCTTGTGAGAGATGCCAAGTTCCACTTCGCAGATATTCCTTTGCTGAATATCACAAAGAGAAAACTTTTGTGTCAATACTCTAAACGAATATGGCGAATATATTCAGTTTTGTTAGCTTTGAGACTATATTCAAAAGTTAGTTGAAATAGGCGATTTAACAAAATATTTATAAAATAGTGTATTTAATGAAACAAAATAGTTATTTCATTGTAAAGAATTGTAATTTATCATTATCAACTACATTTATAATCAAAATATCCTTTCGTGGTATCTTACAGGACTCGTGACCAATGGGCAGTTTCGTATTGCGTGTAGAAACTGTACTTGCGAAAATTACTCTAAATATATCACATTTTGACTTTATAAAATGATTTTCATTTTAAAAATCGAAATAAAAATTTCCGGGCATAAATGGATTACAAATGTAAATTCTGTTCAATGTTGTTTATACGCCTGTTTTTCGTAGGTCGCTGACATGGAAGAGCAAGAATTTAGGTGACAGCCAACAGCAGGTGTTTATACTCGCTGGGATATGAGTTAGAGTACAGACAAGACTGTCTCTTGGCCATACAACATCTCAGCCGGCGACTTCAAACACTCACTCACCGGCTTATTGAGATTTATCCTAGCATCTGCATTAAGAGGTAGCAGAAGCCTTCCTTATAATCTTCTGGCTGTACAACATTCCAATGCATAAGCCTGCCGACTTTATTACAATTCATGACTTTATTCGAAGAAAATATTAGACATAGATTGTGTTTGATAGCTTTAGCGCGCAGTTCTACACACCGTAGCGAATAGCTTGATGCTTATCTCCCATTTATAGGAGAAGAATTCTCAACAATAAAGCCTAGTCAGCTTATACTTGCCAACGCTTGTATTACGTCATCTCTGAATGTTCAGTGAGATTAAATATTTTTCTCACAGTTCTCCTTCCACTCATACATGAATTTGCACTTTTTGTTAATTACTTACAGAGGTTTGTTATCAGTGCTGCTACCCTTTTATCAGACGGCAATATCTATCACCTGTGGTAGGGTGGGGTAATGTGTACCTGGTGTATTCATACGTTTTGCCTGTTTTTGTGGTAAAGAAAACACGTAATTTTAAACGGAAATTCATTTTTTGCTTATTCAAAGTATTGATCATCGGCTTCTACACACTTCGCCCATCTTTCAGGTAAGTTACGAATACCATGCCAGAGAAACTGCTTGTCTTTTGCGGCAAACCATTCATCAAGCAATTTTCCAACTTCTTCGAAATTGCTGAGGTGCTGCTCTGCGAGCGCATGCTCCATTGATGCGAAGAGGTGATATTCAGATGGCGCCAGGTCGGGCGAGTACGGCGGATGCGGAAGGATGTCACATCCAAGCGATTTCAAGGTATCTTCCACTGGTTTTGCTGTGTGAGACGGTGCATATTTGTGTGACAAAATCACTTTGCCATGTCTTCTGACCCATTTCGGTCGTCCTTCGATCAATGCGTGATTTAAATTAATCATTTATTGGCGATAGCGTTGTGCATTATTCGCCGGTCTTCAATAGTTCATAATACCCAACACCTCCCTGGTTCAACACAAAGCATGGTCTTCTTGCCGAAGCGATTTGTCAAAACCATGTCTCATCGATGGAGCGTGTTCACCATATGTTTCTACCAGCAAACGAGGACTTTCTATAGCCTTTTTCTTTTGATTAAATTAGAAAAGCAATGCGTGCCGCAAATGTTCTTTTTCAGGCACAAATGTCGACATGATCACTGAACGATACAACACAGACGCTTGTGTTTGGCGGATTCGACTTGTGTGTGTTGGTAGGTTAATGTCAGACGAACAAACTGACTTTTGTGTCAAATTCATACGCTGCGTACTGTTCGCTGGCACCATCTTTTAGTGAAACCGGAAAAAAACTTATGTATACACCTGTTATGGATGCTAGTCTGGGTTTGGAACAAGCTAGAACGCGGTGTAGAGATAACCCTCTTTCTTTGCCCAGAGACCACTTCGTTTATTATATTTTTATTCCGCAGTGAAGATATGGTTGGGTAGTTGATTCTTTCAAGAAGCGTTTGTGAACTGGAGTTGTGCTGAACAGATGAATTTCTGCAAATCTACGATAGAATTCATCGTCTGCCATACCCAAGATCTATTAGTAAACTCGTCTAATTAAAATACGTAAATACCTACGTATTATTCGAAAATATAGAAAAAATCTAAGGCATCCTTTAAAAAACTATTTGGAAATTCGATCACAACAGCTGTCTTATGTAGCATTTACTTAAACCGGCTGAATGAACATTTAATTCCATTGATTTTTGTTTTTCAAATCAATAACATTTTATAACGTTAAGTATAAAATTTACAAGCAGGACAGGTAGGAGCGACCCACGTTGGAGACGGGACGTGGACGAGTTGATACAACATAATATGAAGCGAGCGTGTGCTGACTCAGTAGTTTTGAAATATTACCTCACTTGTACGCCATTAGCTTGCTTAACAAGTCCTGGGTTCGAGTCTCATGAACGGATGTCGTTCATCACTCACGTGGCAACGATTTGACTTGTCTCGCAAAATAGCAATGTAGATAAAGCACGGTCGAACAGCTCAGATAAGGGTATCTGTGACATCCTGTTCTTAACTGCCTATTCATACTTCGTAAACTGTACATACTAATTACATTTTATGAGATTTTGATGTTATGTCCGTATCTAAGGGTTAGAACAGTAGCTTTTGGTCTGGTTCGATTCCCAGCTCTGCCATAACTAGTTTGAAGAAGTCGAACGGGTGACACTCAGTCTCATATACCAAGATTGATAATAATAATACATACATCTTCGTTAATAGACCGTTATGCCTTTCAGCGTTCAGTCTGCAAGCCTCTGTGAATTCATTAAACGTCGCCACAATTTTCTATTTGTAACTAGTTCCGTGGCCTCGTTTAGTTCTATACCCCTTATCTTTAGTCCGGCTCCATGGCTAAATGGTTAGCGTGCTGACCTTTGGTCACAGGGGTCCCGGGTTCGATTCGGGGCAGGGTCGGGAATTTTAACCATAATTGGTTAATTCCGCTAGCACGGGGCTGGGTGTATGTGCCGTCTTCATCATCATTTCATCCTCATCACGATGCGCAGGTCGCTTAAGCACGTCAAATCGAAAGACCTGCACCTGGCGAGCCGAAATTGTCCTCGGACATTCCCGGCACTAAAAGCCATACGCCATTTCATTTTTTTATAGGGGCCGATGACCTTCGATGTTAGGCCCCTTTAAACAACAAGCATCATCATCATCACCATTTCATTTTTCTTATCTTTAAATCATTAGAAACTGAGTCTAACCATCGTCGTCTTGGCTTACCTCTACTTCTCTTACCCTCCATAACAGAGTCCATTATTCTGCTAGGTAACCTATCCTACTCCATTCGCTTCACAATATCCTGCCACCGGAGCCGGTTTATGCGTACATCTTCATCTGTTAAGTTCATTTCTAACTTACCATTTATCTCCTAATTTCGGGTAACCTCCAGCCATTGTTCCCTACTGTGTGTAGCAACAATCTTTCTAGCTACTTTCATGTCTGTTACTTCTAACATATGAATAAAATATCCTGAGTCTACCCAGCTTTCACTCCCTTAAAGCAAAATTGGTCTGCAAACAGATAGTTTCGTCCGGGAGCTGATTTCCTTCTTACAGAATACTGTTGATCGCAACTGTGAGCTCACTGCACTGACTTTACTGCACCTTATAATAATAATTATAACAATAATAATGATAATAACAATAAGAAGAAGAAGAACGAAGAGAAGAAGAAGAAGAAGAAGAAGAAGAAGAAGAAGAGATCGGTAGCTTCTCGCCTGGTTCGATTGCCAACTCCGCCATAACTAGTTTGGACAGGGAAAAACCTTTTCAGGGCTGCCTACAGTGGGGTTCGAACCCACTATCTCCCGGATGCGAGCTCACAGCATGTATCTTGCCTTTTCTTAGCTTTGTGTCACAAGTCTTTTTTGGAGTATCCTACCATTAACAACATGCCTTATGACTGAATTGAATGAGTGGATGACTGCATGAGTTGGTAAATGGATGGTTTCATCGGAATGCATGGATGGATGCCTGAGTGTAGGATTAGATGAACTGGATTCCAAGTCCTCTCTCCCAGTCGCGATAACCACCAACTGAGGAGAGAGTTTTATGAATGAGTGAATGAATGAATGTTCTCATTCATTTCACCTGTACTTAACGGCGGAATTACGAACAGAAGGTAATGACACGACAATACAACAATTTATATATTACTTCCTTTTTCCCTTTCTTAATCAGTTTACCCTCCAGGGTTGGTTTTCCCCTCGGATTCAGCGAGGGATCCCAACTCTACCACCTCAAGGGCAGTGTCCTGGAGCGTGCGACTTTGGGTCGGGGAATACAACTGGGAAGGAGGACAAGTACTTCGCCCAGGCGGCCTCACCCGTTATGCTGAACAGGGGCCTTGTGGGGGATGGGAAGATTGGAAGGGATAGACAGGGAACAGGGAAGGAAGCGGTTGTGGCCTTAAGTTAGGTGCCATCCTGGCATTTGCCTGGAGGAGAAGTGGGAAACCATGGAAAACCACTTCGAGGATGGCTGGGGCGGGAATCGAACCCCCTTTATTCAGTTCACCTCCCGAGGTTCAGTCGACCCCGTTTCAGCCGTCGTACCGCTTTTGTTCAAATTTCATGGCAGAGTCGAGAGTCGAACCCAGGCCTCTGGGGAAGGCAGCCAATCACACTAACCACTACACCACAGCGGCGGACCTTATATATTACTACATTTGATATTATATATATATTTGCTATTGGCTTTACGTCTCACTGACACAGATAGGTCTTATGGCGATGGTGGGCGAGAAAGGGGCTAGGACTGGGAAGGAAGCGGCCGTGGCTTTAATTAAGGTACAGCCCCATCATTTTCCTGGTGTGAAAATCGGAAAGCACGGAAAACCATTTCAGGGCTGCCGACAGCGGGGTTCGAACACACTATCTCCCGAATACTGGATACTGACCGCACTTAAGCGACTGCAGCTATCGAACTCGGTGATATTATATTTAACTTACAAGTAATTATATTCATTAATGCAGGACAAGCAGGCTCTTTATTCATCTTATCCTTATCCTTCTACGTTACTTATACGTTGGATATGATTCGAAAATGTAAATGTTATCTTGGTGCAAGCTGGCAGCCATTTTAATGTAACGCTGAACTCGAGGTTAATGGCCAATGAAAGGAACATGTTATGTCTCTGTTATTACATCGTATTTCAGGAAAGGTGTTGTGACAAGAAATGTACAGTTCTCGTTTTCATCTCGTAGACTACAAGGATCACGTGCTTCACGTAGCTGTTTTTATGACCTTCCCGAAAGTGGGTGTTCTCTAAAACGTCTGCAAGCTTTTTCAAGGGCAATGAACGAACGGAAGAAGACTGGCTTCTTTAATCAAGCTGTCTAAATGATCAAATCAAATCAGACAAGTTTTCATCGTGTCTAGTATTGTATGCAGTTATTTGTGAAGAACGCCCATCCTAAGTCAATATATAAAGGACTGCTCTTGTCTTGAAAGGCGTGGAAGAAGGGAGGAGAACAATAATTAGGAACTCTCTACAGGGGCGTTGACACTCGCAGAGTGCTAAGAAGTTGAAACAAGTTCAATGGGCGTACAAGCTGGGATTGTACTACAATGAGATATATTTTACTATATGTTTTTGTGTAAAGGATTTCTTCACGTAGTTCTAGAGTTTCCCAGTCACATTTCCAAAATAAAGTTAGGTGGTATGGTGACGTAATGTAACTGTTGACATCGTGATCATAACGACGAGATCTCTACATTTTTGATGGAGTCCAATCCACAAGGACGTGACATTTAATTTGACCGAGCAAGTGGTTTGGGTCACGCAGCTATCATCTTATATTTGGGTAATAGTAGACTCGAATCTCACTGTCGCCAGCCCTGAAGATGGTTCCTCGTGGTTTCCCATTTTCACACCGGTCTTATCGACAATGCAGCCACCTACAGTTTTCTATTTTTCTTATTATTAATTCTTCTTCTCCTTAATTTGTTTACCCTCTAGGATCGGTTTCTCCCCCAGACTCAGCGAGGGATCCTACCTCTACCGCCTCAAGGGCAGTGTCCTGGAGCTTCAGACTTTGGGTCGGGAGATACAACTGGGGAGAATGATCAGTACCTCGCCCAGGCGGCCCCACCTGCTATGCTGAACAGGGACCTTGTGGAGGGATGGGAAGAATGGATGGGGCAGGCAAGGAATAGGGTAGGAAGCGGCCGTGGCCTTAAGTTAGGTACCATCCCGGCATTTGCCTGGAGGAGAAGTGGAAAACCACGGAAAACCACTTCGAATATGGCTGAGGTGGGAATCGAACCCACCTCTACTCAGTTGACCTCCCGAGGCTAAGTGGACCCCGTTCCAGCCCTCATAACACTTTTCAAATTTCGTGGCAGAGTTGGGAATCGAACCCGGACCTCCGGGGGTGGCAGCTAATCACGCCAACCACTACACCACGTAGGCGGACGTTATTAATTATTAATAGATTAATTTCTGTAAAGGCGTACTCGGTTCGCCCGGAATAACGTGGGTTCGAATCCCCGTCAGAAAGTCGTACAATTTAAGAAATGAGATTTCTACTTCCGGAGGTGCATATGGCCCTGAGGTTCACTCAGCCTACACCAAAATGAGTACCAGGTTAATTCCTGGGGACAAAGGCGGCCGGGCGTAGAGCTAACCACTCTACCCCATCAAGTGCCGAGGTTACGAATAGTGGAAGCCTTTACCTTCCACCACTACCAGGGCCTTCATGGCATGCACGGAGATGACTTTGTTTTGCTAATAGATTAATTTAAGGCATACATTCAAGACGCACACAAACATTCAGGCCCGAGCCTGATGAATTAACCGGGGCCCCCCGAACCGAAGACCACTAAGCTGACCATTCAGCCAAGGAGCCGGGAATAATTCATACGTATATTTCTTTCTTTTGTCTCTAGTAACTGTGTAACTGTCTTACTGAATTGAATAGAACTGCAAAATGTTCTGCACCTTAGGACCACAAAAAAGAAAGATCACCCTGAGTAGTTTTACTCACCTAACATGGGAAGAGTTATTAAATGTGAATGAATGTCAACGACATCATTTGTGTAAGTAATTTCAGAACAAGTAATGCAGTTAATTGCGAATATACAAACGTGTTAATAGATGCAAGTTGGTGGTGATAATTATTAGAACAAAGATATTAATAAAATGGCTCGGTAATCGAGAATTACCAGCACGTTAGATATACCGGCCACACCTAACGCACCATCCAACGTAATTAGATTATCAAACACAAGAACACGAGAGCTTGTACTCTCCATTTTTAATGTTGTGGAACGAAGCTGAGACTAGCAAAGCTCCGCCTTACCTCACTTGTTTATGTAAATGGCATTTATAATGAGCAAAATATTTAAAGATTGAAACTTCATTTCGCATATTCTTCCCTTGAAGCAAATATGTGATTTAAGGGAACGTATTTTGTTATTAAGATTTTGTCGTTCAGGGATCAAATATTTAAGTAAGCCATCATAATTCAGCAAGAGTCGAGGTGGTCTTATAGGAGTCATGTTTTGCTTTTATTGGATGGAACAGCGCAACTTAGCGCGTTATACTGTTCGCAAGTGAGGTGAAGTGGGAGAAAAGGAAAAAAAAAAAGACCCACAAAGGTTGGAGTTTTACATGCCTGTTGATATCTGGACTTCAATTATTACGTGGATTTCGAAGCATAGGAACACAACTCTTAACATAAAAATTCCTACATGCAGTGGCCGGAATTCGAATTCGAACCACCTTGGTGAGAAGCTAGGGACAATGTAATTTGGCTATTAGATCTCAAGGACTCGGGAGAGTCATACTTGAAATGGTTTTCTACCATAACCCATATCCCCTTCATTGCGGATTTTTGTCGTGTGAAAAAGGAAAGTTGTACGGAATTTTTTCGTTTCACGAAAACTTTGCTGCACGTCCTCATTGAGACATTTGAGCAACCACGACTGCGAATGTCCCAAACATATCCCTTTCAACGCCCATTTTTTGTTTGTTTACAAGTTGCTTTACATCTCGCAGACTCAGATTGGTCTTATGGCGACGATGGAAGAGGAAAGGGTTAGTAGTGCGAAGAAAGAGGCCGTGGCCTTAATCAAGGTACAGTCCTATTATTTGCCTGGTGTGAAAATGGGAAACCGCGGAAAACTATCTTAAGGGCTGCCGACAGTGGGGTTCGAACCCACTATCTCCCGAATACTGGATAGTGGTCACACTTAAGTGACGGTGCAGCTATCGAGCTCGGTAATTTCCAATGAAGTCCAACGTAATAATTACAAATTACACAATATGAGCCACTACCGAGCGGAGTGACTTTGCGCGTTAACGCGCTACGGGTTTTGAAGCCAGGTTTTGCATTCGGGAAACACGTGGGTTCGAACCCCACCGACACCTGTTCTGAATATTGTTGTCTATGGTTTCTCATTTTCAGGCAAATCCTTCCATTTTTCTTACCCAGTTTCATTCACCGAGGTTGGTATCAGGAAGGGCATCCGGCCATAAAAACACGCCATAAAATATCATCTCACCTTATCCACGAACCCGTATCACGGAAGGGGTAGAGCTAGACAAGATCAGACACTAACGTCTCCACCTATCGACTTAAAACCGATGAAGCACGCGTAGTGATCATGGATTGATGACTGTTGTTTTAAGGCCTCATGCCTCGAGATCATTTGCCCGTCTGGGTCCTTATTGAGTCTGGAAGATTCCATCCTTATTCTTATACCAGACTATACACGCTATCTCCTTATATCTCTTTTGGTTCGTGCTAGCTTTTCCACACAGGCATCAAATATTTGATAGGTCAGTGTTTTCGCCTTCGGGCCTCGGGATTCTGGGTTCTATTCCCGGCTTCGTGGTGGTATTTTAATAATAACCGCTTAATTTCCATGGCTCGGCGATTGGTTTTTCCTGGTTTCCAATTGTCATCCGAAGCAAATGCTAGGACTGTACCTTAGTCTAGGCCACGGCCATTCCTTCTCACTCCTAGCCCTTTCCTATCCTATCGTCGCCGTAAAACCTGTCTGTATCGGCGCGACTTAGAGTAGAGTATTAAAAACCGTAGACGGTAGATGCTGCCCTCCCTAATCGGAGGGTCGGCCTTACAAGAGCTGCGTTCATTTGTCACTATCTGTCACCACCTCTAGGTGGGGTACGCAGATGAAAAATATACCCACGGTATCCCCTGCCTGTCGTAAGAGGCGAATGAAAAGGGTGACCAACTTCTGTCGCGATAAAACCTTTGAGTTAAAGCGAGTATAAACAAATCTAATAAAAAATATCTCCCGTTCTAATACCAGCGGCGAACGAACGTTGTAAGCCGTACCTATTTCCACACCATGATTTAAGAAGTTGATCCTGTGTAACACTGTTGTTCATATTATATTACCTGTTAATGTATCTGGTGAATTTTTGTGGATTTTTTAAATTATGACATTGATTGATACTTTAGCAACTTTTTATACTTTAAGAATTATTATTGTGTCTTTAATTTAAAGTTTTATTTATTTTTTAATTTCTTAAAATATTATATTGTTTCGGGTGGAAGTTTGTCCTTGTTGCAACCCATATTATCTGCTAATTAGATGATCCTTTCAGAAAAATAAGAAAAATAACTTAAGTGATGGTGTATGTGTCTACGCGTAGTGCAATAGATACGATGTACACGATTCCAACTGTAATTGGGACTGTCACCAATTAGCCTAGTGAACCCGAGATCAAATCCTCACACATTGGCGGAACTGAAAGGAAACGTTACGAATGAAATCAGAAAACATTACAGTGGCAGAACTCCCTCGCGTCAGGTAGAATATGGTTGCCAGATACAGTGCCTGTATAACCCAGAAAAGACGATACTCCCAGCATATTTTATAAGGTAAGATTTCATACTAGGTTGTATACACGCTTAAAGCAGGGCGGCCGTGCAAGACGTAAGCTAAGTTCGGCTGAGGCAACTGTCGCAGCGCAGAGTAAAAACACCGTTCGCTCGGTCCTAGATTATATGAGAGACCCTGTAGATAAGTTATTGAAAAGGGATCATAAACTTCATGGTGCGGTCAGCTATATGAGGACTTTTTAAAGTAAATACGCTATATTTTTTAACTTTATTCTTATTTCGTTCCATATTTTAATTTTCCGTCAAATGTTGCCTTGAACGCTGCTCGCGTGCCTCACTAAAGGCCCGCTCCCTCCTAGTGGAATGGAATCGAATCTAACTGAACAGGATTTGTTTTTTTTTTTTTGCTAGGGGCTTTACGTCGCACCGACACAGATAGGTCTTATGGCGACGATGGGATAGGAAAGGCCTAGGAGTTGGAAGGAAGCGGCCGTGGCCTTAATTAAGGTACAGCCCCAGCATTTGCCTGGTGTGAAAATGGGAAACCACGGAAAACCATTTTCAGGGCTGCCGATAGTGGGATTCGAACCTACTATCTCCCGGATGCAAGCTCACAGCCGCGCGCCTCTACGCGCACGGCCAACTCGCCCGGTGGATTTGTTTTTAACATGAGTTTAAATGGGAGATAGAGGTGGCGATCTCCACGAGTCGTATCGAACCGAACGGAACAGGATTCTCTGCCAAGAATGTTTTTCAACTAGCGAAGCGGAATCGAACAGAATTATCAAGATTTGTGCAACTTCGTGAACGGTCGGGTCGAGATCTTTCGGACGACCATTTGGTGGCAAATGTGTATCAGCTTCGGCTGGAAAGTCAGCTGTTTTTTGGACACGGTGTGATAGTACATATATCACACCCCCGAATTATATGTAGAAGTTATAGATAGTATTGTCAGTATTCGATTTATTATTATTATTATTATTATTATTATTATTATTATTATTATTATTATTATTATTATTATTATTATTATTATTATCAGTATTTCATTTGTATATTTTGCCATTTATATTGGTAAGCTGGAAGATATCCACATATGTAGGTATGAGTAATTTGTTTTGCACGAGTGGGAAAACATTGCTTTAATAACTCTGGTAATTTGAATGAGTCATATGGCTACCCCAGTGTTTGTTGATGTACTTGTGTCAGGAAATTCCATTAGTCATGTACATATCCCAGCCTGATGAGATGAGCTTGTTGTTGTACCAGGGAAATTTGATAATTCATGCAAAACTCCCGAGTGTTTGTTTATAACTTGGGAGAAAGAAGAGGTTCACTCATGATTGGCTGGCAAGCACCAATCCAGACGTATCATCTGAGAGGAGGGGGATGTTGATGTCTATAAAGGTTGATGATACGGCGGCAACGAGGGACATTGTAAGGGACATTGTATAGGACATTGTGAGAGTGATTGTAAAGGAACGAGAAGGAACTACTACAACTACAAGCAGTAACACTGTTTGAAGGAACTACAACTGACGCACTGTACGAGAAGGAAGTAGTGCTGATACACGGTACTGGAGTAACACGGCAGCAATGGACTGGACTTCAAACGTTCGTGGAGCGTAGTCTTGTTCTGTTCGTGGAAAGTGGATGATTGTGGACAGTGCTTGCGCATTAAGTATTGTAGCCCTTGTGGCGGCCTAGCATTATATGTTGGTGAAAGCTATCTCAGACTTTCCATAAATTTATGTTGAGGATCGACAGACGTGTGTATAAATCTTTACAACAAGTGTTAAAATATGTGAACACAGTAGTACAAGGTACAGTATCTGTGTGATGTGATAACTGCCGATTATGAGAATCGGTAAGTCGAATTGATATAGAGACAGTGAAGGGTATTTATCTTCATACATGTACATTGTTCATCGGACTATCTACAAATGGTAGCTTAGTTCTCCCTGCTGCAGGCCTAACCTAACCTCCTGAAAACGACTAATTAGGTAGGAACTGCACCTAGGTTCATCAATAACACCGATTCTAAAATAGCTAACTATATTCTGAACAAATTCCGTGCATGAGCACCTCATCAACATACAACATTATACCTATAATACACACATAAAATATTGCTGGAAGACTCCATATTTACAACAACAAGAATAATGAAAATCGCGGGAAAACGAAAGCGAGAACTAAGCTACCATTTGTAGATAGTCCGATGAACAATGTACATGTATGAAGATAAATACCCTTCACTGTCTCTATATCAATTCGACTTACCGATTCTCATAATCGGCAGTTATCACATCACACAGATACTGTACCTTGTACTACTGTGTTCACATATTTTAACACTTGTTGTAAAGATTTATACACACGTCTGTCGATCCTCAACATAAATTTATGGAAAGTCTGAGATAGCTTTCACCAACATATAATGCTAGGCCGCCACAAGGGCTACAATACTTAATGCGCAAGCACTGTCCACAATCATCCACAGGTATGTATTCACGTTTCGGACCAAAATCTGTACTATTTTATCAATGTTTTTGAAATTTTTACAATGAAATACTTGCATTTACGGAAGATATTTACACTATAAAAATTTCACACGTACTGTACCGTTTCCTAAATAACTGACAAAAACTCCAAAATTTTGCATAAATTTCCAAAAATCATAGCATTCTGGACAATAGTTCAATTCCGATTATTTTTGCGCATAATTCATCCTAATAATGCATATAATGTGATGAACTAAACAGAATTTAAGAATTCATTGATATCATATTTTTTATAATATATTTTTCATGGCGGTCAAAATTTTAGAATACTTAGATTTGTTTTTTCATTTGGTACCTTTTTATTATAGTCTTATTTATTACTATGTTTAGTTCAAAACATTCTACTTTTTATAAGCTTCAATTTGACATATCAATGTATTCTATAACTTAAAATTTGATGACGTTATGATTTTTTGAAATATGAAAACTCTGGAGAAATTCACTGTGTGGAAAATTGAACTTGAATCTTGGAAGTTTATTTCGGGATTGAAATTACTTACTTTGGCTAATTAAAACCCTCCTGACGCATAAGAGCCGGCCCAGTCATGTGTGGGTAGTGTGCCTACCTCTTACCCGAAGACCCCGGGTTCGATTCCCGGCCAGGTCAGGGAATTTTACCTGGACCTGAGGGCTGGTTCGAGATCTACTCAGCCTACGTGATTAGAATTGAGGAGCTATCTGACGGTGAGATATCGGTCCCGGTCTAGAAAGCCAAGGATAACGGCAGAGAGGATGCTTCATGCTAACCATACGACACGTCGAAATCCGCAGGCCTTCGGGCTGAGCAGCAGTCGCTTGGTAGGCCAACGCCCTTCAAGGGCTGTAGTGCCAGTGGGTTTGGTTTGGTTTGATGCATAAGTAGGTCCCTCTTATTGTAGTATTTTGTCCTCTTTGAATCGTTTTCTTCCTCAGATACTTTCAGTGGTAACTTCAGCCAGAATCTTGGCATATTCAGTATATACTGCAGGTGCGGGCGGTGAAGGTAAATTCAAAATATACGAAAATTTTCTTGCTTCACTTCGCCCACAACCATTGAAGCGCATCCCATACACAATTCTTCTATTAGTTTCAGGAATGTGACCAATTCTCCTTGATGTACACTGAAGTTCAGATTGAAAATCACTACTACTACACCCCAAACTAACAAAAAAGCCCAATTTGTTTACAGAATTTTTTCAGCGATATTGATCCACATTTCATACAGACAGGACATACCAGCAAAGATAACATTTTTTCTACACATTCCACACTAAATATAATGTTAAAACTACCTCGAGAATCACCACAATTACTGTCATAATGCGAAGTAGAAAGTTTTAGACTCAGAAGCACTACTGACATTGGGAAGTTTATTTTTATTGTTCTCATTTTGGACTACTGTCTCAGTAATATTTCGTTTATTCATTGTATACTTATTTCCATAGCAACGGCGCTTTCTTTTGTAGCCACTATGTCTCTTACTACCCATTATTCACTTAGCAGAAGTTAGTTACTCGATATAAACACAAATAACACAGCACATGGCATTCGTAGTTGGATTGCACAGCATTTATGCAAGATTCAACATTCCTTCTCCAGAGATATATCATATGACAACCAATGCTATCTTTTGGTTCACAAAGGTACTACATGGGGAAACACCAGTGCAATGTATTGAAATGTAATTATGTAGAAAAATCTGCTTGAGTATGGAAAGCTAGTGAATGTTAGCACCTGACCACGCCCCTGGAGCAGAGAAATCATGAACGCAGTGGTCCATTTAAATGCAATTTACGGCCTTTCTGTATGTCTCCGGACAATGATACTTACATATTTGGAAACTAGAAATTCCAGGCTTTCATTTGACACCAAAAGCCAAATATTGATTATTTTGACCTAAATCGCAGTTTCAAACGTGAATACATACCTTAAGTATTGTAGCCCTTGTGGCGGCCTAGCATTATATGTTGGTGAAAGCTATCTCAGACTTTCCATAAATTTATGTTGAGGATCGACAGACGTGTGTATAAATCTTTACAACAAGTGTTAAAATATGTGAACACAGTAGTACAAGGTACAGTATCTGTGTGATGTGATAACTGCCGATTATGAGAATCGGTAAGTCGAATTGATATAGAGACAGTGAAGGGTATTTATCTTCATACATGTACATTGTTCATCGGACTATCTACAAATGGTAGCTTAGTTCTCGCTTTCGTTTTCCCACGATTTTCATTATTCTTGTTGTTGTAAATATGGAGTCTTCCAGCAATATTTTATGTGTGTATTATAGGTATAATGTTGTATGTTGATGAGGTGCTCATGCACGGAATTTGTTCAGAATATAGTTAGCTATTTTAGAATCAGTGTTATTGATGAACCTAGGTGCAGTTCCTACCTAATTAGTCGTTTTCAGGAGGTTAGGTTAGGCCTGCAGCAGATGTACCAGTACGCAGCATTATGTACACGCCCTGGGATATAAAGTTTATCATGCTCTTATCTAAATTCGAGGGATCCATTATGGTGAACTCTGGCGCCCATACTACGGACATTTCGGTTAATTATGCTTATTAATTTTTTGAGTAATTTTATTTATATATTTTTATTCATGATTTATTATTATTATTTATTTGGTAGTCATCATAAAAAGTTACAACGGTCGAGAACGTTCTGTTCTATGATAGTTTCTTATTTTAACTTATTAATACTAGACACGGAAAAACTTATCAGTTTAGTTCAAACATATAATTTCCTGTACTCCAAGACCCACAAGCATTACTGCAACAACGTAAAATATAATGCCGGGGAGAAAATAAGCAAGGCTATGAAAAACCAATCTTATTAGAATATTCAATTTTGTGGTAGGTTACTGTCCATATACAATTTATTTCATAATTTTTGTTGACTTCATCACAAAATCATGTTATGTTGGAGTCCACATAGAGTATAATAGTACAATAATTGACATCGAATCTCGCATGAGATGTATATTTACAGTGAACGATTTTGTAAGTGGCAATCCCTAGGTTTCAAACTGTCGTGTATGTGTTCCTAACAAATAGTAGGCTACTGTACACGAAATTGCTCTGCTGTAGACAATAAATACACTTCACGATCTTTAATTAATGTTACAGAGAATTGGCCGTGTGGTTAGGGTCAGGTAGGTGTGAGTTTTTGTTCGGGAGATAGTGGGTTCAAAACCCACTGTCGGCAGCTCTGAAGATGGTTTTCCGTTCTTTCGCAATTTTTACACCAGGAAAATTCTGGGCCTGTGCCTTAATTAAGGCCACGGTCCTAGCCCTTTCCTATCCCATCGTCGCCATAAGACCTATCTGTATCGGTGCGACGTAAAACAAATTGTAAAACATAATGTTGATGCTACTTCGATTAATGATTTTATTCTGTCACGGGACGCAATCTACTGCATTAAAGTAGTTTCAAAAGTGATCACGAACTTCCATTTCATGTGAGGTGGCATTTCCTCCTGTAAAATTGAACTTTTCTGTTAAATTTTACTATCTGAAATAATTGTTGAATTTGCAATACAGTAACTCTGAAGTACTGTAGGCCTACCGTCGAGACTCAGCTTCATCGCGCAATAAACATTCAAATAAGTTTGAATACTCTCCATTTGGCTCTCTTGTTAATTTCATGCATCCAGAGACTTCTCCGATCTCTCGTAATTTTATGCCTCCTCACATCTTCTGAAGTTTCCCATAGAATTCCGTTCGATTCTGTTCCGATAGTTGTGAGCGGTCGACTGGAAATTTCGGCTGTTCGGTTCGATTCGATTTTACAAGCGAGCCTTAACAGTTTGAGGCGTACCTTTGAAGGTACGCGTACTACAGTTTGAGAAGCAGATCTAAACATTCAACGCGCTGTCCATTAAACATAGGTACGGTTTACATAAAATATTCATTACATTTAATTCCTGTTATGAATGAAATATTTGAAAATGATATTACGCCAGCATATATTTTGCAAGTATCTCTTATTACGACAGAGCAGTAATAAAAAGGAACGAGCCGTCTCTTTGAGTGTTTAATACATCTTCACTTAAAATTCAATCTAGAGAATGCTGTGCGGGCCCTTATATGGAAGCACAGCCTTTCTCCGAAGCAATTTACCCTGCATGGACACATGCCTGACATACTCCAGCCAGGATCAATTACAACAAAAGAAGCCAGGTTATTAGAACGATTCAATTCATAGCAGGCTTTGTAATTTAGGGAGTACGGTACTTAATGAAACGAGTTTTTATCAAAGGAGGGAGGCTGCACTATTATACCACTATTCTTGAGTTCACGTCGCAGTGATACTGTAATATCTGAACATACTGAAATCAATATTGTATTTAAAGGAACAAATATTCAACCTAAAATGTCAAAATTGAAGCTATTAGTTTTCGCGTTTTAATGTTGTAAACATTTCTTGTCAGACAAAGTAGGAGTCCCCTTACAAAAACAAAAAACAAACAAAAAAACCGTAAAATTCAGTAATTTCATCAATTTGACGAAAGTTGAAGAGCCCAGAAAGATTTCAAATTCTGAGTATTGGATAGCTTAATCTAACTAAAACACAAATTTCGAAAATCACTTCTCTTCCGGTTTAAATGCAGTTCCGGGAAAAGCCTAAAATCGCTTGTTCATTTACTCGTTTTATTTTTGAATCAAATCCTAGCCAAATGAACTTATTTACATAATTATTTCTGTAATGTGCTCTTTGGTTCAATACTCTTTGGCTTTTTTAATTTTTGAAAAATGTCCACACTGAATATAGTTATAAGGGCTTAAGTGAAACTCTGCATTGACTCACATTAGCGCTCGTAGTGGTGCTTAAGTGAAACAATGCATTGACTCACATTAGCGCTCGTAGTGGTGCTTAAGTGAAACAATGCATTGACTCACATTAGCGCTCGTAGTGGTGCTTAAGTGAAACAATGCATTGACTCACAGTAGGGCTCGTAGTGGTGCTTAAGTGAAACAATGCATTGACTCACAGTAGGGCTCGTAGTGGTGCTTAAGTGAAACAATGCATTGACTCACATTAGCGCTCGTAGTGGTAGAAAATGGCAAACTGCTAATCTAATCGACCGAATAACGATGATCAAGAAAAGGATTGTGATTTTCAGGAATAAATAATATATTCTCCTACTTTATTATATTTTATTTGTCTAAAATTTGTATCTCATGTCCCTAGGATGCTTTCTACATTGAGCTTCTTGCCTGAAGGGCCAGAAAAGTGGATTTATAAAGTAATTTTTGCTATGAATTCTTTATGAGCCATGTGGTTTTGTACGAAAAAACAGAACGAAGTATTTGCACAGCTAATAGAGAAAGTTCTCGATTGAAATATACTCTTTCAGGCAAAAATACACGGGTATAACCCAGAATGAACTACTCGTAGTAATATGCGGCTTAGATCCTGAAAGAGAGTAGCAATATTGTTTTGATGCAGGGCATGAATGCTTTAATCAACCGAATATGAAGCCAGACTACAATGCTGAGGCGAGTTTTTGAGGCAGCTGTGTGCGTCACATTGGAAGGTGTTTAAATGCGACGAATTATCTGTAGGTTTATCGTAAATAACTTGTGCGGGAGAAAGAAGAAGGCACGTCAGCATCTCCAAACGCCACAATTGAAGGGTCTAGTGCAAGAGGGTAATTCTGCCTTATTTTCAGGAGGAACATAAAACTGATAAACATATTTCGAATAAATATTTTTGCTTTTCAGGCGTTTTCAATAGTGAAATTACCAGCGTTTCACCCCAGTGTAGCAGTGGGGTCATCAGCTGGATTGCTACATCTTTCCAAGGCGTAATTTGACGATTGAAAAGGCATAAAGAGCTTAATTAATTAATTAATTAATTAATTAATTTTTGATAGATTTCATATAGCTTGAATAGTTCTCAGAGATATATATTTTCGCATCCGGGAGATAGTGGGTTCGAACCCCACTGTCGGCAGCCCTGATGATGCATTTCCGTGGTTTCCCATTTTCACACCAGGCAAATGCTGGGGCAGTACCTTAAGTAAAGCCATGGCCGCTTCCTTCCCATTCCTAGGCCTTACCTATCCCAACGTTTTAAATTTAAAATGGATGTACCTATGTCTTGCACCAAAATGTTAAAGTATGTTTATTTGAGAATGGCTCTTTATTTAAATCATTTACGTGGAAGATGATAACTGTGAAATTATAATAAAGACGGAGTCAGTACAATCGCCACTTGCCCCAAACCGGTCTCGATAGCTGCAGTCGCTTAAGTGCGGCCAGTATCCAGTATTAGGGAGATGGAGTCGGCAGTTCTGAAGATGGTTTTCCGTGGTTTCCCATTTACCACCAGGCAAATGCTGGGAATGTAACTTAATTAAGGCCACGGCCTCTTTCTTCCCATTTCTAGCCCTTCCCTATCCCATCGTCGCCATAAGATCTATCTGTGTCGGTGCGACGTAAAGCAGCTTGTAAAAGAAAAACTTGCCTCAATTGACGTATACCTCAGTGCTTTAGAGTACCTTCATTGTAGTTAGTGAAATGTAATCCAAAAATATCAATTATTACTTTTGTTTGTTTATTTCAATATTTTCCAAGAATTATGGCCAAAATTTAAGGGTCAACGATGAGAAAAAGTCAAGTCCTACTTTGCTGAGAATTTCTGAGCCCTCGACTGCAGGCACGACCGAAAGGAAGGGGTACAATATCTGTAGTAATATAACCAGAGCTCCAGATTTTATCGCCAACGTCGGTATGGTAATAGTTATCTGCAACGACTGTACCTCAATGTCTGCCCTGCTTCATGCCTAAATGTTTAGCGTGCTGGCCTTTGGTCACAGGAGTCCTGGGTTCAATTCCCGGCAGGGTCGGTCATTTTAACCATAATTGGTTAATTTCTCTGGCACAGGGACTGGGTGTATGTGCCGTCTTCACCATCATTTCATCCTCATCACGACGCGCAAGTCGCCTACGGGAGTCAAATGACATGACCTGCACCAGGCCTCTCCGGATTCCACACCCATTACCTCAATACCTTGTGATGCTTGTTGTTTTAAGGGGCCTAACATCGCAGGTCATCGGTCCTACCTCAATCCCAACGCATTTTAGGACATGTTCTCAAAGAGACATTTTATTGTTTTTATCCCGTGAATATACCCCCCCCCCCCCCAAATCCGATGTCTGTTACAAGTGTTTGGATACACCTTGTGTACATATTTAATACGTCGTATTACATATTTGAAGATACTATCAATATATGAATACCATTTGCATGCCTCATTTTTCTACTCTGGTAATTTCAAACTACTTAATGAAAGAGCTTGGTCAGAATCAGGTTATTGTCTGCAATTACTGTTCTTTGCTTTCTAGTACTCGTAATTGCCGGTAACGTAAGTTTATTTGAAAGTCAGTTCACGTTTGATTACAACTCCCTTTTTATGGACTGCCTCTAATTTACATTAAAGGCATTATCACTATCCCGATTTTTCGTAACTGTAATGGTCAAATCGTGATGCAATACTGATACCTCTCACCTAATGTAAGCCTTTGAAATAGGAGTGTGATGCGAACAGGTGGAGATTGGGCGGAGATTGACTGTCTCTGTTTAGAGTCACATTATGAACAAATTTATAAGTCATGCGAAGACTCCTCAAGGTACGTTCTGCACAGGAAATTAGTGAGATACATGTGGAGTAGCGAATGAAATATTCACCTAGTACGAAGAGGAAAGATGTTCTTAAGGCAGTGATCTACGTTAGTCAGTCAATAAATAAGAACGTAGGATGTTCAATTACTTAGGTTTAAAAACATTACAATAATTAAAAAATAATTTATATGATGTGATTTTTTTAAAAAATCAGTGCATGTAGAACATCTCCCAATGTATTTAAAATAGAAAGAGTTAATTTCGTATAGAGTTTAACTTACTCCAACACAACCTCAAGTGCTAACTGTGACAAAAGCTATAAGGAGAATACATTGGCCTCTGTTCACTTATAAATGTAAGTCTAATGGTCCAAAGAGGAATAAAGTACGATTGTTCTTCTCATTTGTTACAATTATTGGCTTTACGTCGCACAGACACAGTTAGGTCTTGTGGCAACGATGGGATAGGAAACGGTTAGAAGTGGGAAGGAATCGGCCGTGGACTTAATTAAGGTTCAGTACCAGCATGTGCCTGGTGTACAAAAGGGAAACCACGAAAAACTATCTTCAGGGCTTGCCATCAGTGTACAGTAGTTCGAACCCACTCTCTCCCGAATGGAAGCTCACAGCTGCGCGCCCCTAACAGTACAGCCAACTGGCTTCAAGTACGAACTTTTGGAGAATTAAAGTTGATTCTTGTAATAGCGTATTCGTTTTTATTGTATTTGGTTTATTATTATTAATTATTATTAATTATTATTATTAATTTCCAAATTATGGCACTTTCAAGTTCCTATGTCATTTTAGCAGGATCTTTTGATCAATACAACGACAAATCGGGGTAACGCTTCAGTGTAAATTAATGGCAGTCGATAAAAACGGACGTAATCAAAAGTGAACAGACTTTCAAATAAACTTATATTACCTGCAATTATAAGTCTGACCTTCGACTTAATCTTAAGTAATTAGCATATTTATGTTCATAATAACACTGTAGATTATATATATCTCTTTGGCAAAGGAAATACCACAAATCAGGCATCTAGGTCTTTCACCCATCTTGGGAAAAATATTCCTCATGGCAATTTGATAATCGGAATTAAGGCGCACAAGCATCACGTCTTTTCGGGTCGTATTACAGAAAATTGGACCCGTCTTACATTGCATCATCACCATGTGAGGAAATCACAACCACAATTCAACCAGGGCCCTATCTACTTTCCCTGATTCGTGTATTCACAAGTATCCTAGGAAACGGCAGTAGGCATCAATCATTACCGGGTCCAGGATTTTGATGACCTACAAGTGGTTAAAAAATTATCTATAAAATGATGGCAAAAATCCAATAAAATGATCCTAGAAGTTTTAAAAATGACATAAATTTTTAATGAAATTTTACAATCAATTTACTAATCGATTTGGTATAGCCTATATTTATGTTGTGGACATTAAAATAAGCTCTTGAGGATTTGCCATGTCAAGAAAACACGGTGAAATTCTTTACGTTTAGCAGAAAACTTTGCTCTGCATCATCAGAAAAAAATCTCGACTGTTTACGATGAAGACTTCTCCGATTGGAGGTGTCTCTTTTGGAATGTGGACATTTCCAAGATGTAAATGGTGAACAATGTTTCTTTGATCCCCAGATTGGAAAAGCACTTTGAAGATTCTCAAGTCTTCGTATTCATCCTCACTTAAAGTTGTGAAAATATTCAATACCACACGTGTAAATGCTTCAACATTCTCAAGCATATAAGAAAATTACTCAAAAACTATAAAATCATCTAATAAATTTTATAAAATGACCCAAAAATATAAAATGGGAAAATTACAAAAGGATGACCTAATAAATTACCATTTCTACAATTTGGTAACTATGATCACGATTTCTGTACAAGTTAGCAATGTCTGTTGTGCACCAAATAACTGATGACACGTCATCAAAATCCTAGCCCTGGTCATCACTCAAGAAAGGATGACACATCAAGCAAACGATGATGATGATGATGATGATGATGATGATGATGATGATGATGATGATGATAATGATGACGATGATGCTTGTTGTTTAAAGGGGCCTAACATCTAAGTCATCAGCTCCTAATGGTACGATATGAGACGAAATGTAATGACAATTTATGTCCAAAACTCATCCACTGACCAGAATTCAAAACGTTATGATGAAGAATGAATTGATGAATATGAATTTAAAATAATCAGCGGATTCAACTCGCAATATTCAAAGTTAAAAATAATTCCGAAATTAATCCACTGACTAGAATTTAAAAAAGAGAGATGAACGACAATGGTTATGAACTTAAAACAATCAGTGGATCCGACCTGCAATGCCCCACCTTCCCAGAAACGAACATAAAACAATAGTATATAATAAACAAGGGTCTGCTTCCAAAGCACAGTCCTGAATTGATGATTCTTGTTGTCAAAAGTGATCTAAAATCCAGATCAACGGCCCCTCATCGCCAGGTAAGTAAGTGCCATGGTATTTCTCATGTAGCGGTACTAATCATGAGTTACGTAGACTTACGGTGTTCCACACATTGTGATACTACTCACAGGTAATGTAATATACACAGGTAACGCAGAACTATGCTGTTTCTCACATTACGGCGCCACTCATAGGCAACGCAAACCCATAGTCTTCCTCACAGAGGTGTATTAATCAAATCAAATAAAATCAATCAAATCAAAATACTATATGTGCAATCTACCTCGGTGGTAAATGATACACAAAAATACATCGTTCTCAACAATTAAATTTTAAATTAAAAAGAAAAGAAGACATTTTCCATGAAATATAGTATTATACAATTTTCATTAATAATTTTTCTATTAAACACACAGCTCATCCTTTAAAAATTTATATTCTTTTCAAGACTCTACTCATAAAATCTTCTGCACTTACACACATAATGAATCATATACAGATGTGGAAGCACTTCAAAAAGTACTATACAATTGATATATTTAAATGTACATTGCCTTTCCTTAAAAAAATATTTTGGTACCTAACGTGCAGAACGACCTGCTGCGTCCTAACCAGAGCCCCTTTTGGCACTGCTTTTCAGAGTTCCTGAAGGGCCTACATAGCTACCGTATCGGTTCCAGGGTCCTCGAAGTCCCCACTGTACTTCACCCCTACAGGCAATCCTCTACTTCAGCTGTCACAGGGACTCTTATACTATCCCGTGGTGTTCCTCACATTGTGGGTACTAATAATAGGCAACGCAGACCCACGGTGTCTCTCATATAGTGGTACTAATCACGAGTGCTGTAAAACCTGTACTGATTCACCCTTTCTTACTACTAATCACAAACCTGTTGTGTACCTATCATAGTGGTACTATTCTCAAGTAAAGGCGACCCATGGTGTTCCTCGCATGATAGTACTAATTACAAGTAGTCTCATGGTTCTAATTCAATCATCCCTATGTCGCCGAGAGACGGGAGATTTCGTGGACGTATTATTTGTCTGCGTCCCCCACCCACAGGGGGCCATCAAGCAAAGAAATGTACTTACAAATTCACTTTTTTGTCTTTACAAAATATTCCTCTTGTATGTCCAACATCATCGCTAATGCATTCTACAGTACCACCTCAATAGAGAGATGTACGTGCAGAGTTCTAAGCCTTACCGTGAGACCTAATGTTGTAGTGCTCCTGGTGCTCCATCAGTCGTAGACAACATAATAAGGTATAACAGGAACGTATTAATATATGCCTACTTATCTTCAATAGGTGAAGTAAATCTCCGCTTGTTCCATTGCTGTCACAACACAAAAATCCGCATGTATAAACCACCATTCACGTATGATGAAGAGCATTGCAACGAGAGGACAGCATAATCCTGGTAATTAGCGGTCCTCAAAACGACATTGCTTTTACACTCTGATCACGACCAAGATTTTTAGAATAAGTATATAATTAAAGTTTTTTAATTACTTCCAAAATTAATTAGAAGGAGTTTAAGCGGGACAAGTAAATAACTCACACGTTTCTTGTGAGTTAATTACTTCATTTGTGACGTATTCTAGACCTGTGTTAACTTGATAGTCACAAACATTATCACAGACTAAAGAACTAGTTAAAAGAAACAAGTTCCGTATCAATTAATGAGCGAAAATTGAAGTTCATTAACGATCAATTTCAATAACTTCTCGTAATCAGAGTGTAATTAATTTGAAAATAAAATGTCAGGATGTTTTTATAGCTTGTAAGGAATTTTGGAGATATTCAAATTGTCTACGAGTGTAATTTTGACGCCATCTGATTTTTATATACTTCGACACGTGATCGCATTGCACAGATATTATAGAAATATATACCATTTATAAGGTGGAAAAATCAGACGAGAAAGACACAAGAATGGTCAGTACAATGATCAGATTAGAACAGTGTCAGGAGAGAACTCCTAATAAAACTATAAAACTCAATTCATATTTGAAAACGGATGAAACTACACGTTCGAATCTGTTTTAAAATGATAATTCTATGAACAAGGACTAATTCTTGCCGTTAATAGAATTTTATTTTATTTATTTATTTATTTATTTATTTATTTATTTATTTATTTATTTATTTATTTATTTGATAGTACGAAGGTACACAGGCTGAGCCCAATTACGTTCATGGCAAATGGGATTTAAACTTTAAATAGGCTATGGATTAGATATAGAAAATTACTATGCAAGTTAGAAAAAGAACACAAAAAGCGCTTGAGTACCTAGCATTCCAGCAAAAAAGGTATTTAACAATGATTATAATTTAGTAAAAAATAGCCTTTATATGCTTATTGAACAATCTAGTGCCAGCAAATAAATCAACCAATTGAATTATAAAGCGATACTATTTTAACTAGTGGTGAATGAGAGAGATGAACACTTTTAGATCTTGGGATGTGAAATAGTACTTGCTGTCGTGATTTTACTTGTAGTACATAAAAAGGGACGAAAGTATGTAATTCTTAACGGTCAATTTTTCCATTCAAAATTTTCCACAATATCTGTAACGAATTTTTTTCGAAGACATGAAATCGAACAAATTTCTTAACAATTCTGTTGAAATGTCAAATGGACAGAATAATTAAAAGTTGTATGATACAAATATCTTACAAATGTATTTTGTACAGTCTCAATGTGACGTTTTTGGTTCTTATAAAGGGGGTCCCAGATTACCGATGAATATTCTAATTGAATCATTAATCAGCTCGTTTCGTCACTTTTACTTGAAATTATTAAACGATTTGCGAATCACAGATTCTTCACCTCTTCTCAAATATCGTATTTCCAAACATTGCTACATTGGTCACAGAGTCCCAATTTCTCAAACGCCAAATTTCACATGTGGTTTTAAGACCGAATTCCCTTCTGGCTGTAATGCTCCAGATCTCACCAAAACTGACTGTGATTCGAACCCGGAACACAGTGATGATGTTAAAAACCTGGCAGTGGATCGGCCTCACTGAAAAAATTCGTTGCTGGACATTCTATTTAACATGGCAAGGTAACACAATCAAATTTATGTTTCAAATTAGGCTGTGAAAAGGTAACAGACAAGGCTTTAATTAAAACCAGCTTTTTCCTTGTATTACGAAAAAGAAACGGAATGGAAACAGCAATTCTTCATGACTGTTGATAACATGATTACAACCATGAGATTTATAGTTTAAGGAAGATTTCGAACATTAGAAATATGATTTTTCATATCAAAAACCTCATGTGCACTGGCCAGGATTCGAACCGCAGCATTCTTGGTGAAAATCCAGTAACAATTTTATTCAGCTATAACAGAACAAGTAATTTATATGATATGTTGCTCAGGGTACAGTGATGCACTGCGCATGGAACGATGCACTTTGGAAGCCATTAAGCAAAAACAAACATACCTTTAAGCTGTGACGGGAAAGGAACGCAAGTTCTTTTAACGTGAATGCGTCAAGTTAATGGAGTAGAATTTAAATAAAGATATAAGTTTAAATGAGCTGTGTGTACGGTCGAGGAAGTGTCCACTAATACCCCTAACAGGCTAGCTTGTATCTGGCGATGGAGAAGAGTATAATAGTAGTAAATATAGTGCCGAGAAAGTTACTAAAAAGTCCTACTGTATTTAGACGTGTAGGATTGTGAAGATGAAGAACATTGTAAGGGGGTCAGACCCTCCTACTTTAAAAAACAACTTTACATTCAGATATTATAGAAAAGTGAAATCTACTGGTGATTACGTTTGGAGATGCTTGAAGAAGGAGAACTGTAATGCAAAACTTTTACATTGGGGAGTGTTCATATTTTGTCTAGTTGCGTGGGAAATCACACTCGCGAATAGTACAAATACACTCTTACATTCGGCTATATAGTGTTGGCTCTGGTTCTGTACCAAAAACTGACAATTAAACGAAAAAAAAAACCATCCAGAAGAAAATTGTGCAATGGTAAAATGGTGAAATGGACATATTGCAATTTTTTAAATGTGTTTCGTACAAAGTATGTTATTGTTAGGTTTAAAATATATTCTAAATAAAAGTACTTGCAATTGAAGATGGTTATTGTACGGCTTACTGATGTGTTGCGGGAAGTAGCCAAGAGAAAATCGTAGGTCAGCTGCTAGTTGTGGAGTTCTGACACTGGCGGTAAGGGTAGGGCAAGGTGCTGAGCAGGTAGGAGTTGCAGAGTTCGTGTGAGCCGCAGAAAGCCACGTGTCAATGCGATGTCGTCCTCGATCGTTTATTTTTTATCACATCAAAATAAACTCAATTTATGTATATGGTAGACTGCTTGTATATTTGGTCATAACACAAGACTATTGCGAAGGATTTCCTTTTTTAATGTATAAGAGTATAGAATATGTGCACGTATACAACATGACACTTGAATGGAAGTTGAACTAAGAAGTCGTGACGCCTAAGAACCGGTGGCACTTGTATAGCCAACAGATAATAAGGCTGTTGAAATTGAAATACCAAAGAGGAAATGAGAAATTTTGTGCTTTGTCACTGGATGTATCGACCCCTGGCGGTTTTGGCTACCCATGGGGTACAGTGACGGCATCTCTGATCAGCCGGCTGTTCATCTTCACTACATCAGACGTCTCTCAGTTTCATACTGTCGCTCAACGTCGGTTGCTGCTGCTGTCTGTGAGATCAAATTTGAGCATACTGAATACTCTTATCAAGATTAAATAATGAACCTATGGTGCACTCCCGATAATTCACGGTAAATAGCCGGGCTGAGTGGCTCAGACGGTTGAGGCGCTGGCCTTATGACCCCAACTTGGCAGGTTTGCTCCTGGCTCAGTCCGGTGGTATTTGAAGGTGCTCAAATACGACAGCATCGTGTCGGTAGATTTACTGGCACATGAAAGAACTCCCGCGGGACTAAATTCCGGCACCCCAGTGTCTCCGAAAATCGTAAAAGTGGTTAGTGGGACGTAAAATAAATAATATTATTATTCACGGTAAATTGTGTATCGACGTCCGCGAATGATCAAAATTCGATAATTCTTCTCAGTTTTTCTCTCTTAACGCCTAGTAAAACGTACTCTCATTGGTTCAACGAAGGCGATTTGCAATATAATCAACTGCAAGTATGATTTATATTTACGTTGTATACCACACCTCCGTGGCTCAGGCGGCAGCGCGCCGGCCTCTCACCTCAGGGTTCCGTGGTTGAAATTCCGGTCACTCCATGTGAGATTTGTGCTGGACAAAGGGGAAGTGAGAGAGGTTTTTCTCGGGGTACTCCGGTTTTCCCTGTCATTTTTCATTCCGACAACACTCTCCGGTATCATTTAATTTAATCTGTCAACCATTAATCATTGCCCCAGAGGAGTGCGTCAGACTTCGGCAACCGGCACAGTCCCTATCTTCGCCGCTAGATGGTGGCTTCATTCATTCCATTCCCGGTCGAATGACTGAAAACAGGCTGTGGATTTTCGTATTTTTCATTTTTTATATTACCTCATTCCAGTGGAATAATTAGTTTTTCTAAAAGTACGAAACAATTTCACAACATATAAAACGGCGCTCTGCCATAGTCATTGAGAATCTCTCATTGTTTTATCCTTTTTTGGTTGAGAACTGGTATTCTTCCACTTCTTAAATTGCAACATTTTCACGAAAACAGCATCTGTAAATGAACAGTAATCACGATTTTTGCAAAACCAACTTGGTTGTGTGTTACGTTCGTACACTTACACTCATTATCTTCCCTTCTCCACCTGATGTCCGATTCCGTAAAATATTCTTATACACTTGTCTGTAAAAATGATCTTACTTATCGATCTCTCACCATTCAGTCGTTCCACTTTCCTCTGCAACTTGAAAATCTTCATTCGCGTTATTGGGACGAGAATTGTAAGGCTTTCGAAATATCGTCATCCAAGTCAACAATGGCCTGCATTTCACTCAGAAGAGGTCTTCATGATCTGTTAGAAGTTTCCAAGTACTCTTATCTTACAGAGCAGCCAATGTGAGCTGTGATATTCTCGTCGTCCCAAGCATTAAAATTCCATTTCACAGCGGAAGTAATAACTTCTAATGAGGAAGGTTACTGTTGAAATTACAAATTTAACAAACAAACAAACAAACAAACAAACACAGCAGACCTTAAATTAAGCGCAATGTATTCTACGTATTTAATTTATTTCCTTTATGTTGCACTGACACAGATAAATCTTATGACGAAGATGGGATGGGAAAGGGCTATGGATGGGCAGGAAGCAAGGGTGAGCTTAATTAAGGTAACCCGAGCATTTGTTTGGTGTGAAGATGGGAATCCACGGAAATCCGTATTCAGGGCTGCCGACAGTGGTGCTCGAACCCATTATCTCCCGAGTTCAAGCTGATAGCTACGTAATCAAAATCAAGCAGCCCCTTGCTGGGTCTAGGCATTTAAAAATCGTTAATGACCTTTATATCGATTTAAGAATACGTAAATATTTTACTGTAACACGTGTTGCCGAATTCAACGTCTTCTGCGACATAAAGGACTCATGACTGTTGGAAGAATTTCTGGACATTTCTTGATCAATTATGCACTGTAGTATAAAACAAAACCTAAAAGGATTTCACCTATTCAATACTATTTATTGTAACCTAAACAAAGTTACATATTGGCCTATTTAATAAAACTAATTTCATTAAAGTTAAAGCAAGACATGAATTATAGATATATAAATTTTATGAAGTAAGCGTGTGTTGTTGATATCCGGTGCAAGACAAGTAAAATGTTGAATGTTAAACACTTAGCACGATCACACGTTCTGTGTAAGTTTTAAAAGTTTTTATCCAATTTGAAGAACGCACTTCACAAACTACCAGGTGAAAAATTAAAATACTAACACTTGAAAAATCTTCTTGAATTCAGTTCAGCTGAAACAAGGCTGAACAGAATAATGTTGATCGTATAAAAACGTGTAAATACAACTTCATTTCAATTTCTCTCTCAGGAGCAGAATAGTTTTCTTTCTTGCCCAAAATCCGAGATTTAGTGATGATATTCTGATTTCACAAATATCCTGAGTTTTCGTTAGCTAAACCAGTTGGTTAACTCGTTTTTTTTTTTTTTGCTTACCACTTAACCCACTGTTTTGAATGTATTAACAATTTTCTTTAATTCCTTAACATTTTGGTATTCGCGCTCTAGGATATTTCTTGTGGATTTCTTCTATTCTCTCTTGCAGCACACTCGTGATGTAAACATCCACAAGATATGAAAATACGCTGCTAATCACTTAATTCAGAAGCCATGGAAAGCGCCAAACGATCAACTACTGCTGTATAAGGAGCAATCACGCTGTACGCTGTACGAAAGCTTATCGCAGCCTCGGCTAGAGACCTTGCATCATCACTGGGCAAGCTATATAGGTCAGGCAGCTATTGGTTCATCCACTCTCCCAGGCACAGGGAACCTGAAACTTGATTGAAGTTTGCACTTTATTTTAAATTGTGTAATCATTCGATCAGTGCAAGTTCCGTGTCATTGACCAAAACTAAACCACAACTTTTTCAACGAAGAGAGCTAAATAAGCCACACCTCTAGCAGACTTATCATGGCAAAGAATACACCAAAACATTTCCACGGAACTACGTCGAGCAAGGTCACCTCGCAATTTTGACCATTCATCTTGAATCCTATATTGCTACGATTATGTAGTAAATTCTGTTAATGAAGGCTATCTGCTTTAAATAGCTGTCCTTATAATCTAAAGCTATTAAAAGATAATAATACGCATACAAATTTGTGGAAAAGGAGATTTAATTTTAACACAGGGTATCCCAAAAGTTGTCATTTCGTGGCAAGAATATCAAATAGCCTAGGAAGTGTAAAAGTAATTTCATGTACGAGAAACGATCAACTCTTCAAATTCTCTGCACTAAAATTTTAACTGAAGTTAATTACTGAGATCGTTATCAGCAACCGATGTTATTTATTGAGAACTATTTAGCATGCATGTACCCTAGTAGATAATGACAGTGCACATCTATATTGGATTCGACACACGTATTCTACTGTAGGGGCCGTGCAGAAACATCATCAGAACACAGAAGAGAGTAGGACTACAGATGAATAGCATTCGTTTATTATTTTCTATGAATGAGAATCATAATTTGAAACTCATTTGTAATGTTACTCTGAAGACGTTCATGGGTTCAGATGTAATTTCGATTTGGTTCATAATATCGTAGTAGGGCTGCCTGAAAAGAAGAATCATCCTTCCCTGTTGCAATTCTCGAAAAATTCATTCTCTAGATGAAGAATGAATTTGTCGGGTAGAATGATGTGTCATCATACAAAGATAAAGAGTTTAACATGAGTGAAGGTGATAATATTATCGTTTCTGTTTTGTTAGATATATTTTATTATGACTATTATTATTACTGTTATTATTATTGTTCGCCTCTGTGGTGTAGTGGTTAGTGTGATTAACTGCCACCCCCGGAGGCCCGGGTTCGATTCCCGGGTCTGCCACGAAATTTGAAAAGTGATACGAGGGCTGGAATTGGTTCCACTCAGCCTCAGGAGGAGAACTGAGTAGAGGGGGTTCGATTCACTCCTCAGCCATCCCTAAGTGGTTTTCCGTATTTTCCCACTTCTACTCCAGGCAAATGCCGGGACGGTGCCTAACTTAACGCCACGGCCGCTTCCTTCCCTCTTCCAATCTTCCCATCCCCCCTCAAAAGGCCCCTGTTGAGCATAGCAGGTGAGGCCGCCTGGGCGAGGTACTGGTCCTCCTCTCCAGTTTTTAACC
Source organism: Anabrus simplex (assembly GCF_040414725.1). NCBI lineage: Eukaryota > Metazoa > Arthropoda > Insecta > Orthoptera > Tettigoniidae > Anabrus > Anabrus simplex. The sequence continues at coordinate 53,631,106 of NC_090268.1, forward strand.
CCGACACAAAGTCTCACGCTCCAGGATACTGCCCTTGAGGCGGTAGAGGTGGGATCCATCTCTGTGTCCGAGGAAAAAACCAGCCCTGGAAGGTAAACCGATTACGAAAGAAAGAAAGAAAGAAAGAAAGAAAGAAAGAAAGAAAGAAAGAAAAAAGAAATGGAGATTATTAATTTTAGTCTATTATTATTATTATTATTATTATTATTATTATTATTATTATTATTATTATTAATACGACCAGCCAGCCATTCCTAGGTTGATCTCAACAGGGTTTCGTTTTAAGTCACCTTTAATTCATTTTGACGACACACTCGTATGGACTTAAATGTTTTAAATAGTTTTAACACCGATGATGGACCTTAGAGTCCAAAAACCGGTTGTAGAATAAACCAGTGTGCTGATACGATTGTTTGTGATCAATAATAATAATAATAATAATAATAATAATAATAATAATAATAATAATAATAATAATAATAATAATAATAATAATAAATACTATCATCAGCACTGTTAAAATTTGGATTTAAAACTTTATAATTTGTTAGATATTATTTTTTTCATTTGAAGGTTTGGGACGGCGGAGCGCGTAGGGGTTGTAAAATATATCCACGGTATCCCCTGATTTTCGTAAGATGCGACTGAAACAGGTAATTCTCAAGAGCTCTCAACCTGAATGAGTGGGTTAGCGACTACGGGGGCCCAAGCTGAGTCCGGATTTTTCCGCTTACTTGAGCCAGGCTACTCAGTCTTTTCTGTTCAACTTCCCTTGGTCAATATTTGTCCTATTGCGACCCTGAAGGTATCAGTTTTGAGAGGCCACGCCTTTCGTGGCCCTTCTCTTACTTTTCCATTTTATCCTCTGATTAGTGGTAAGAATGAATAGAGCCTAGTTATGCTGTGATAGTACATACACCACACTTCCGGATTATATTTATTATCACGTGTATTCTGTGTTAAATTAACCATTTCATATGTTAAAGCTGGAAAGTTGTGAGTCTTTTAGAATTGTAGTAAATGTGAAGGGATGCATAAAACAGGATCGCAAGGAGCTGGTGGATCACCCGGTATATTGGCTACTGTCTGTTGGCTGAAAGCTGGTATGTGTTGGTGAATTGCTAAAGTCTACGGTTTTGTTTCAATGCGTAGATGAGTCTCGTCAAAGACGCGTGTGTTTTTGAAATGTGATGATACTTGTGTTACAAATCAATGAGTGGCTGAAATGGTAGTACAGTATAACAAGGGTGATCTGAATCAGAGTATTACGTGTCGATGGAATAATTCCTGAAAATTGTATATAATGCATAAAAATATTGAAGTGTGTTGCCTGTATCTTTGTTCGTTGTTGCTAATACGATTACCACAAACTGTAGTAGATCGTAATGTCTAATGTTCCATGTATTTATTTCAGCTTTAGATTTGTGTTGATATGTTAATGTGTAAGAGGAAAACTTTCCAGTCTTTGTTTTTTCTGAATGGTTATGAGGTATATACAGGATATATAAAAACTAGACGGACAAACTTACGGATACTGTAAAGGATACCAAATAAAACTACTTTTCCTAATGTATTTTTGTGAAAGATTGGGTTTTATCGTTAGATGACTATACGTTTGTCAGTAATTTGGTAAAGAGCTCATGATTCGGCGATATGAGAGGTCAATGGAGGTGTTCTGGAACCTCCTCTGCAAAGTGCACTGAGGTATGATTCTTTTGTGGCACAGTACTTCAGAGGAAATTTACACGTACTAAATGTACTGTATTACTGCAGTAAAGTTCTTAACATTATCCTCAGTAAGCAAGTCTCGCAGGGAAAAAAGGACTTAGTAAAATTTGGCTATCTTCGTGTCCTATAAAACCTCTGTAAGTTTGTCGGTCTAATTTAATACACCCAGTATATAACTAGCCGGCCCCGTGGTGTAGGGGTAGCGTGCCTGCCCCTGACCCAAAAGCCTCGGGTTCGATTCCCGGCCAGGTCAGGGATTTTTCCCTGGACCTGAGTGCTGTTTCGAGATCCACTCAGCCTACGTGATTAGAAATCTACAGGCCTTCGGGCTGAGCAGCGGTCGCTCGGTAGGCCGAGGCCCTTCAGGGCAGTAGTGTCATGGGGATTGTCTGTATATGACTGTTTTTAGAGTTTGATGAAGAGGATCTCCGTGGATTACGTCATAGTAGAATATAGCTAGTTTATTCCATGTCATTGTGGAGGTCTTATTTGAGGTAGATAACCTCACCCGTCTTATCGTTTTCATTAGTAATAATAATAATGTTATTTGCTTTACGACACACTAACTACTTTTTTCCGGTTTTCGGAGATGCCGAGGTGTCGGAATTTTGTCCCGCGGGAGTCCTTTTACGTGGCAGTAAATATACCGACACGAAGCTGACGTATTTGAGCACCTTCGAATACCACCGGACTGAGCCAGGCTCGAACCTGCCATGTTGGCGTCAGAAGGCCAGCGCCTCATCTGTTTGAGCCACTCAGCACGGCTAATCATTTTCAGAGGTTTGGGTTATGCCCGTAGAGGATTTACCAGTATAGAACCTCATTTACATGTCCTGGGAGAGAAGAAAAAATTAGCATGCTATATCTAAAATCGAGGAATCCATTTTGGTGACTATGGCACCCAAATTACAGACATTTGAATTGTATTATTTAGTTGAACTCAAGTAGGATCAGTAAAGTTATGAGGCCAGTACTTCCCCTCAGAACAATACCACCACCACTATCGAACATCTATGGTAATTCATAGCGCGCATTGAGATAGAGATATGAAAAAAAAATACGGTGCTAAATTTCAGCAATAGGTTCCTCATAAGTAGAAAAGAAAAGTTATTCCTAAGAATATGGGTCCGGAAATACTTCGTTTCTGAGTTTGGGTGTGCTACACGTTCACTGGTTGGAACAGAATCCGAGACACCGATGTATTATAAAGTCTATCTATCTTGGCTGAACTGTACGAGGCTACATCAGCCCTCCGGGAGTAAATTCTAAAACATTTCATATAAAAAGAACTCCGTGAATAATGTTGGAGCTTGTTCAGAAATCGGTAATGTAACGATCCGAGGCCTGTATGCAGACAGAGATTTTGTTTATTGGATTTAAAGAAACGCAAAGCAGCGTGTCATAATTCCACATAATAACGTTATATTTGAATAGAGTAAACGAAGATCACACTTAAAAATCAGATAAGTGAGAAAGTAACCATTTCCGGACTCAAGTTGGTAACCTACTTTTTGTTCTCTAAGTATAAAGAGAGAGGAGAAAAACGGAGTCTGGCAACTGAAATTGAAAAACGGAAAATAAAATTTATTGGTCATATTCTGCGGCATGAAGTATTCCCTTGTAACATCACTGAAGGAAGAATGGCTGGAAAAAGAGGAAGAGGACGACCCAGAGTGTCTTATCTAAAGAACCGCTTCTGAGGGCGAACTGCAAGACCTACGCCGAGCTGAAAAGCCTGGGATCTATGGCTGTGGCAACAAGCCATAGCCTTTATAATATGAATGAATGAAAGTATAAAAACACATTCATGAAATTTTGCCCTGTGGTTTCGTTACATCCTGTAGGCTATATAAAACCTGTGTTCTTTTAGATTCTGTACTGCCGAGCTGAGTGGCTCAGACGGTTGAGGCGCTGGCCTTCTGACCCCAACTTGCCAGGTTCGATTCTGGCTCAGTCCGGTGGTATTTGAAGGTGCTCAAATACGACAGCCTCGTATCGGTAGATTTACTGGCACGTAAAATACCTCCTGCGGGACTAAATTCCGGCACCTCGGCGTCTCCGAAAAACGTAAAAGTAGTTAGTGGGACGTACAGCCAATAACATTATTATTATTATTATTAGATCCTGTACTGATGTGTAAACGATCGGTTACATCACACATCCGACGTACTCCAGAGGAGGAATCAATTATTGTGGATGCAGTCAGAATTAATTTCGAAATCAGCAACAGAATACAGGCAGTATCGGGAAACACGAAATCATCAACAGATGGCGATGGACAGCAACACGTCAAGTACGAATGGTCAAACATGATTGACATGACATGGGGTTTTATAGACACCAACAACGAGAGCACAGACAGGCTAATAGATGGCGCCGGACAGCAACACGTCAGTGATGCCGCATGAGAGCCGTGTATGGTATAAAAGGAGCTGTCGTGAGAGAGAGCGTTCTCGCCCAGAGCGAGGGCGCAATCCTCTTGGTGGCCCGCCTCACCCCTTCAAGGAGGTGATTGAAAACGGAAAAAAAGGAGAGAGCGTCAGATACGCCTGTTATCACGGCGTGTTGACGTTACCAGAAAATGCACTGTTAGAGAATCTTTATTTTGGTGTCAATAAAACCCCATGTCATGCCAATCATGTGTGTCAGTTATTATATCCTACCTCCAATACTCCGTGAAGTATTACCTCGTCAAATGTTGACGGACTTCTGCGTCATCCTGTATATTAGATAGTGGAGAAGCCGGCGCTAATGTAAACGGCTCAGGTATTACCATGGAATAAAAGAGAAGTGAATAGAACGAAGGTGGCCAAAATAAAGATCTTACAGTGGATGTGCGGGGAGACAAGGATGGATGAAATAAGTAAGATATGAGCGCGTCAAAGCGTCGGTGAAATACCAGAGTTAGTAGGCAAGATCCATCAGAGGAGATTAAGATGATTCGGTCAGGTAATCATAATTTCGCGTGGCTATTTCTAGCCGAGTGCAGCCCTTGTAAGGCTGACCCTCCGATGAGGGTGGGCGGCATCTGCTATGTGTAGATAACTGCGTGTTATTGTGGTAGAGGATAGTGTTATGTGTGGTGTGTGAGTTGCAGGGATGTTGGGGACAGCACAAACACCCAGCCCCCGAGCCACTGGAATTAACCAATGAAGGTTAAAACCCCGACCCGGCCGAGAATCGAACCCGTGACTCTCTGAACCGAAGGTCAGTACGCTGACCACTCAGCCAAGGAGTCGGACATTCGGTCAGATTATGAGGAGAGAGAGGGACCGAGCGAGTTGGCCGTGCGGTTAGGTGAGCGCAGCTGTGAGCTTGCATTCGGGAGGTAGTCGGTTCGAATCCTTCTCTCGTAAGAAGACGGTTTTCCGAGGTTTCTCCACCAGGCACCCTCATTACCCTATTAAAGTCCATGGCCGCTTCCTTCCCACTCCCAGCCCTTTCCTATCCCATCGTCGCCATAAGACCTGTCTGTGTTGATGCGACGTAAAGCAACTTTAAAAAAAATAAAATGGAGAGAGAAAACACATGCGGAGAAACAGGTACCTTTGAATACAGAGTTAGATGGAAGAGAAAACAGGAAGACACAGAAGAAGATAAAGAGAAAGTTTAAACACTATGACTTTTTTGCGATGCCGTATTTAAAAATTCAGTCTATTAGCCCAAAAGAAGATGTAAACATAAATTTCGTAACTATTATTCTTGTTAGTAGATTGCTCTGCTTGTTCGCTACAAACTTATAGGTAAATTCCAATTAACTTTTAATGTAACTATAAAGACACAGCATTCCTGATCGCGATGGAACAACGGAACATGAACCACGATTTCAATTCGCTGAAGATGTTAATGGCTTTCGCACCTGTTGGCAATCGCGAACATAGTTTATAACTGATAGATGATTGTCATGGGCGTTAACATTGAGAAAAATGAGATAAGGAGGATTGTTTAAAGCTTAATTATAAGGAGGGAAGGAATAAAAAGCTTTTAGTAAAGAGATGATGAAAGATGGCGGCAAATTTAATAACCTTTCCTGGAAGTCAACGGACTGTAACATGGGAAGAGAGAATGCTTAATAGTGCTTCTTTACTTTGTATATTAGCTGACATTGTCGATATAAAGACGCTTTGATAAATTGGGTTACGTAGAGAATACTGAGGGGATTCAGACCGTCTTTGGAGAGTGTTTGAATGTTCTCTAAAGAGTCCTATTGATTGTAACCACAGTGTATAGTTGTAAATACTTGGGCGTGGTACAGTATTTGATCGTGTATCTTAGCAGTTTGACGTTGTTGCTGGATTCTCATCAACTCAATCAGTTTGTATCCAGGTTAGTGTATAAGCAGTCTTTTAAATGAAACGTCACGTCTTTGTGGTTTGGATATTCCGCAAATCTGAAAGCTTTCTTCTTAAGTTCTAATAGTAAGGATCGTTGCGAGTTATTTCCTAATATCACATCTCATGAACTGAACTAAAAGCAAAGCAAAGTCATCTCCCTACAGGCCATGAAGGCTCTTGGAGGGGTGGAAGGTAAAGGCTTCCACTATTCGTAACCTCGGCACTTGTTGGGGTAGAGTAGTTAGTTGTACGCCCGGTCGCCTTTGCCCCCAGGAATTAACCTGGTACTCATTTTTGGTGTAGGCTGAGTGAACCTCGGGGCCGTGTGCACCTCCGGAAGTGGAAATCTCGTTTCTTAAATTTTACGACTTCCTGACGGGGAATAGAACTCACGTCCTTCCGGGAGAACCGAGCACGCCTTTACCACCTCGGCCAGCCCATTGAACTGAACGAAAGTCCTCAGAATATTAGGGCTATACAAAATAAAAATGCCTTCAGAGCAGCTGTGTGGGAATTCTTATGCACATAAATGAGCGTATCTTCCTTCCATCTTACTAATTTTAATGAAAAAGTACATTATAACATTGTTTTGAAGTACTGATAAAATATAGGAAATGTACAGTAACTTCAACGTTTTCCAGTCTGTAGAACACTAATTATAACACCTGTAACACAATAACATGCCTGTAAAAACGCACTATTAAACAAAGAAAAGATTCCTTCCTTTTCCTCCACACAAAGCCCAACATATAATTTCCATTATATTGTCTTCATATTTCTGACATTTATTAGGCTAAGTGGGTTGCCTCGATCCATCAACTATCAACTACCTTGAATTCTCAATGAATCCCTTATCAGCTGTTCCCTATTTAGGTATTGATCTACTACAATGTGATTGTGAAAATAAATCTGAAAAAATATCATAGCCATGGGCATTACTGACTTTTTAAGAGTTGAGTTACCTCGTACCGACCGACACAGATTAATCTTATGGCGACGATCGGATAGGAAAGGGATAGGAGTGGGAAGATAAAACTGCCGTGGCCTTAATTAAGGAACAGCCCCAGAATTTGCCTGGTGTGAAAATGGGAGACAACGAAAAACCATCTTCTTACTTTTTTATAATCTTTTTTTTGCTATATGCTTTACGCGCACCGACACAGAAAGGTCTTATGGCGACGATGGGAAAAGAAAGGCCTAGGAATGCGAAGGAAGCGACCGTGGCCTTAATTAAGGTATAGTCCCAGAATTTGCCTGGTGTAAAAATGGGAAACTACGGAAAACCATATTGAGGGCTGCCGACAGTGGGATTTGAACCCACTATCTCCCGGATGCGAGCTCACAGCTGCGCGCTCCTAACCGCACGGCCAACTCGCCCGGTGAAACCATCTTCAGGGCTGCTGAGAGTGTGGTTCGAAACCACTATCTCCCGAATGAAAGCTTGGTACAGACATGCAAAGCTTAACATTTACAAAGCAATATGCTGACCTGCACTTTTATATGAAGTGAAGAATGGACCATTGAGATGCGGAATGAATCTAGGATGACAGTTACTTTGTGAGATTTATAAGGTAAACAACAAGATTACTCACTACGGGACCATACAGGTAATTAAGACGTGATGAGAGAAGTGAAAAATTTTCAGCCACTGGTCGATGAAGTAGCGCCGGTCTCCTATGCACATACACTTCTCTGATATTTTGAGACTCACTGACTTATTTGTCTCGGCTACATACTTCTTGCAGATAGGTATTTTGATACTGTTTTCTGTCAATTTTAGGTTCGGATATTTTGAGACTCGGATGTTTTGAGACTGCATCCCACAAACCGTAGTTAGTATTCCTGGGCCCACAAGAGTTGAAGTCTGACATTTGAGTGGCGGAAGCAGTAACTACGAAGTAGGCTGCGTTGTCATAGTTACCTCCATCTCAGGCATATCGCCCTTTCATTCAGGCTGAGTATTTAATGAAAATGAAATGGCGTAAGGCTTTTAGTGCCGGGAGTGTCTGAGGACAAGTTTGGCTCGCCAAGTGCAGGTCTTTTGATTTGACGCTCGTAGGCGACCTGCGCGTCGTGATGAAGATAAAATGATAATGAAGACGACACATACACCCAGTCCCCGTGCCAGCGAAAAATTAACCAATTACGGTTAAAATTCCCGACTCTGTCGGGAATCGAACCCGGGATACCTGTGACCAAAGGGCAGCACGCTAACCATTTAGCCACGGAGCCGGGCTGAGTATTTAATAAAATGAGTAGGCCTAATGCAATTCAATAAACATTGACCCGTTCCTAAGCTCGTGTTAATAATTCCAGCATTGCCGATAAATATGAGATTTCATAATCACCAACAAAATCATCAGTTGCTGACAATAACCTCAACAAATGTACATGTTTAATACAGAATAGAACTGTACAACTAGCCACTGATTCACTTACAAAAAAATAAACTAACATCGAAAATAATATTCAGGAAACATTCAGGTGACATAAAGAAGTCACAGCTAACACAGCGCCACTCCGTGTAATATCATACAAGCGACTGAGAGCAAGCCAACCCGCGTGGGGACAGCTACCTTAAAGCCCGGCTTCGTCAACACATGTTAAATATATACTAACAAGTAGTTAGTTAATACGGAGTTAAAAAATTAACATCTTGTTAGGTTTCTTGCGTTTCATCAAACTTTTCTTGTGAAATGTTAACTAATCGACTGTTAACTCTTCCAATATTGCGAACTGGTGTGAATCAAGGAGGCAGTGGTATGAAGATGCTGTTTTACAACGCGCTCCGATGCGCTTTTGTTTGAGTACAGCTGTAAAATATAGCGCGAGAAGTCAAACGGAATAGTAGTTCTAATTTTTCCTCCTTCGAAAAAGAGTTGTTAATTGAATTACTTAGTAAATATATATGTTATTGAATGCAAGCACACAGATGGCTTGACGATAAAAGAAAAAGACGAGGCGTGGGAGAAAGTCCGCGAGGGCTTGTATGGGGTTAACAGATACTTTTTTAGCGGGTATCCACTGTCACCTAACAAAATCACTTCGTTAATTGTCCCACTTCAAACTGTGCTCCGATATGGGATTTATTAAATATTGTATTGTCGTGAGCAGAACCAGACCACCTAGCAAGTATATCCCTGATTTGGAGGTAAGGCTCACTAATCACCTGAACATTAACAGACAAATATCCCTTCCGATTACGATATATTTCGGCCCAATTGCCTCCAGGTGATTGGATTCTTACATGTGTGCAATCTATTTCACCTAGAACAAACACCAGGAAAACGGCTTATTTCATAGAAGTCGCGGATAATTTGCTGACACTCTTCTACTGAAGGGAATGTTATATACCTCCTTCTCATGGATGCTATTGCTGCAGACACTCGACAAACAACTCTACTAACAGTGGATTTAGAAATTCCAGCATTGTCTCCGACCATTATGTGAAAAGAACCAGTAGCAAAAAATCGTAATATTATCAGTACCTGCAACATTGGAGAAAGAGGTTTCTCTTCGTAGGATATTCCAGCCTCACTCGAATTTCGCCAACAACCTTAGCAACGATTATTTTCGATAACCTGTATCTATGAAGAAGTTCCGCATCCGTCAAATTCTCAAAGTCATTACGTCGCTAAACTCTTCTTCGATCAGGATTGTTTTGTAAAAGATCTAAATAGAGCAATTCCTCATCGAAAGCGAGATTCACAGCAGCCATTTTGGAACAGGTTGCTAAATGCTAATGTTAGCCATTTAACATTGGAAATGGCTGATGTTATCTTTAATACGCAGTTTAACATTTGTTAATGTTAACAGTTGTTGATGAAACGCAAATTTTCTTAAATCGTATGTAAAAATGATTTAACACCTTGTTAAGTACTAACATGTATTGATGAAACCGGGCCTAAATGTGGCATCGCTGTTATCGTTGCCATAGCAACAGAACATTTTCGAGCAGCGTCAGTCAACTTTTTCTCGCTGGTGACGCTAAACGCTGACTCTCGTGGGCCTTAGTATATTTAGTGGGGGGAAACCAGTGAGATTATCTACCACGAAATATGTCATCGCTAAATGTGTTAGTACTTGGAGTGGAAGAGCACAGTATGCTAATCTATTCATATGAATGTTTGAAACGTGCGCCTTGTTAGCGATGCAAGAAATCAGACCAGTGTTGAAACTGCTGCGAATGTGAAACCCCCCCCCCCCCCCCAACGCGGCGCTGGTAACCGATCTGAAGATACGCACTTGATGGATGAGTTTAGTGGCCTTAAGGCTGCTCATTACCCTGAAGAATGTGTGTTAAATGTTAATTAGTAACGGTGAAGCTGCAGATAAATCAACGAGCACCAAGCAACACTTCACCTGAAGTGTCAAATACTGATGTGTTCTCTGATGTATTTAAAACACCTAATTACTTCTAGAGGATAGTTCTCTCATTTTCACCTGCATAGATAAGTATCTTGTGTCCTTTCCGTTCAGCCTCATGCTTTCACACCTCGTGATATTACAGTATTGTTAATACCATTTGTTTAGTCCGATGTTGGTCTTCGAGAGAGGCCGGAACCAGACAATGCTGTCACCCATAACTAATGTCCTGAAATACTGCCCATACACTCAACATTTTCGTTACGGACTGTTAAGTCTGTAAGCGCCCGGTCTTGAGGTTTCAATGAGTGAAGGTGGTGGTGGTGATCAAACGGGATTTAGCTTTAATCATAGAAGAAAGTTTTTTTTTTTTTTTGCTATTTGCTTAACGTCGCATCGACACAGATATGTCTTATGGCGACGATGGGATAGGAAAGGCCTAGGAAGTGGAAGGAAGCGGCCGTGGCCTTAAGGTACAGCCCCGGCATTTGCCTGGTGTGAAAATGGGAAACCACGGAAAACCATCTTCAGGGCTGCCGACAGTGGGGCTCGAACCCACTATCTCCCGATTACTGGATACTGGCCGCACTTAAGCGACTGCAGCTATCGAGCTCGGTCATAGAAGAAAGTGGGAGATGGGGGGGGGGGATTCGACCCTTAGCGCTTAAATGCGCAATTTATTATTTCCTTTAAATACACTCATCTCTCGATTTACCGTAATCGGATCAACCGCGTTGCGGCTTAACCGCGATATCAAAGACACTAAAAATGCACGAGTGTTAGGAGTTACAGTAATACAGAATTACAAAGGGTCGGGATAATATTGCCAGGATGATGCTCTAATCACCTAGAAAACTTGTTTTGGAGAGACTTGAGAAGCAAAACAAAGAAAAGTGTTTCTCGGTACAAAAGCAGATATTTTTCTTTGCCTTATTAGTTTCAACGCAAAGTGCTTTTTTTTTCATTTATTAATTGTGCTAAGCGCTATTTTTACTGCAACGTATTGGGTAAGTTAATAAAAACACTTTTTTTTTATAAGTTGCTTTACGTCGCACCGGCACACGTATGTCTTATGGCGACGACGGGACAGGGAAGGGCTAGGAGTGGGAAGGAGGCAGCCCTGGCCTTAATTAAGGTACAGCCCAAGCATTTGCCTGGCATGAAAATGGGAAACCACGGAAACCATTTTCAGGGCTGCCGACAGTGGGATTCGAACCCACGATCTTCCGAATACTGGATACTTGCCGCACTTAAGTGACTGCAGCTATCGAGCTCGGTAATAAGAAACCAATACGATAGTATACTGTATTTTAACTGTACTTTCAGTACGCCTGTTCTATTTTTAACTTTTTGTGGGTTAACCACGATTTTACTTATCCGGGAAGCCTTAACCCTACATTATCCCGGTTAATTGAGATTTGAGTGTATGATGGTTTTTATTCTAAAAGTAATACACTATTATCAGAAAAATATTTTTAAAATATTTGTCAAAATTATCATTTTTATTTGTTTGGATCATTCGAAATATTGGAAGTTTTGAATGTCTCTGTTTCTTCAATCCACATTGCTTCACGACGTCATCCAAGCCGAAAATAGCTGAACTTCTTTCTTTGACTTGCTCTTCTTTTACATTCAATATAAAATATCAGCGCCATAATAACAACAGTGCTGATGATAGAATTTATTATTATTAATCACACCAGTCGCATCAGCACACTATATTATTACATGGTTCAAACAATTTAAACGTGATGATTACAATGTGAAGGACAGTGCGTTCTGGTAGACCACAAAAGTGCGAAGACGAGCAATTGTAGGCGTTATTGGATGATGACCCAACTAAAACTCGACGCTATCGCCAGCAAATTAATCATTTAAATCACATATTGATTGAAAGACGACCGGAATGGGCCAGAAGACATGGCAATGTGACTTTGTTACTCGACAATGCGCCCTCTCACACAGCAAAACCAGTGAAAGACACCTTGAAATCGCTTGGATGGGTCATTCTTCTGCATCCGCCGTACTTGCCCGACCTAGCACCATCTGATTATCACCTTTTCGCATCAACGGCGCTCGCGCTTGCAGAGCAGCATTTTCAAGGAAGTTGGAAAAATGTCTCGACGAATGGTTTGCCGATAAAGTCAAGCAATTTTTCTGGCGTGGTATTCATAACTTGCCTGAAAGATGAGGGAAGTGTGTAGAAGTCGATGCCCAATATTTTGAATAAACAAAACATGAATTTCCCTTGAAAATTACGTGTTTCTTTTGACACAAAACTGGCAAAAACTTATGCATACACCTAGTAATTTCTCCGCTTCGTATCAATAAACAATATTTCTAAATATGTATTCATCAACATACATCACTTCATGTCGTTTATAAAATATCCAGTAACTACTAAAATTATTTTTATTTGATTTTTCTTCGTTCCTTTTAACAATTAAGCATCCTGGAATGTCATGGGCTGCCAGACACTGAGAATACTACTGATCTTTCTCCCAGTGCTTACGTTGCGCTTAGTGGATGTCTCCACCCCTCTCTCCATCACAGGCATTCACAATCTTCATGGAAATGGAATATTTACTTACAAATAGAGAGACTCGCAAAACAGAGGAAATCCAATCATCGGGAGCCCTAAAGATGGTTTTCCGTGGTTACTCATTTTCACACCAGGCATATACTGCGGCTGTACCTTAATTAGGGCCATGGCCACCACCTTATCCTTCCATCACCGAACACTTTCGATGTGTTAGTGCAACGTCCCTTTAATGCATGATATTTATTTCATGTTTGAAAGTTATTTTTGGACTTTCCATAAGGTTTATACATAGGTGGATCAAAAGGTTAGTTGCACTAACGCGCCGCAGCAGCGCGCTGTGTGTCACAAACGCGGGCACTGCGGAGAAATGGACAGACACTGCCCACACGTCTGTTAGGCAGGTCGCTATGGTGTCTCGTCTAGTATTGTGTGAATAGCGGCCAAATGCAATGGCGCGTCAACTGGACGTTCACTCCATATATGAGGCGCGTGCGACAATCCGATTCCTATGGAGCAAAAGGGAGAATTGTACGGACATTCATGGTGAAATTAGTGCTGTGTATGTGGAGCGGGGCATTTGCCGGCAGGGTATCGTAAAGAGGTGTCAGCAATTCGAAGCCCGACGCACGGATATCACAGAAGACCATCGCGAAGGCAGGCCCGCAACGTCCAGGACCCGTGCAAAGATCAACAGTGTGAATGCGATCATTAGACAGAACCGGCGCATTAAACTGAGGGAAATCGCGACGCAGCTGAACATGTCGTATGGGAGTGTGTTCGCCATTGTTCACGAGGACCTTGGATATCGTAAGCTGTGTCAAAGATGGGTCCCACGTCTTCTCACCGATGAGCACAAGGGACAACGTTTCCAATCCTCCCTGGCATTTTTGCAACGCTATGCCGTAGACGGCAACGGGTTTCTGCGGCGAATCGTCACAGGCGATGAAACGTGGGTCCACCACTTCACCCCCAAAACGAAGTGAACATCAATGGAATGGGTGCACCCCTCATCACCACAACGAAAAAAGACCAAGGTTCAACCTTCAGCCGGTAAGGTTATGGCGACAGTGTTCTTTGACATGGAGGGTTTGCTGCACGTGGAATTCATGCCGAAAGGAACGACGATCAACGCTGCGTCGTATTGTCAAACGTTGCACCGGTTGCGTAAAGCGATTAAAGAGAAGCGCCGGAGGAAATTGAGCGCCGGTGTGATTTTGTTGCACGATAACGCAACACCTCACAAGGCCCACCCAACGAGAGAACTGCTGCAGCTTTTCAAGTGGGAGGTCTGGCAACAACCACCCTACAGTCCCGACCTAGCACCATGTGACTTTCATCTGTTCGGTAAGATCAAAACGGAGCTCGGTGGTCGACGTTTCCAGGAGGTGAAGGTCGCTGTCTCCGAGTGGCTGCAGAACGCTGGAGGAAATTTCTGTGCATCCAGCGTCGACAAGTTGGTTGTGCATTCGCAGAAATGTTTGGAGTCTCTTGGAAACTATGTGGAAAAGTGACGTTACAGTGTATGTCGTTATAGTCGTGTTGCTGTTGTATAGGTGGTGTAATAAATGGCCATAATTGGGAAGTGCAACTTATTTTTTGATCTGCCTTCGTAGAACGGGGAAAATATTGAAGAAAGTATCAATCAGTAAGCTTTCAAATAAAGGAACATTGTTTAATGTTGCATATATGATACATCACGAGTAAACATTATCTTTGATACAGTTGCCATTCAACTAGTTACTACATAAAATATATACAAATTGGTAACTAAGGTCAAAGATATTCTATAAACACCTTGGAACACATGTGGAATATGCACTGGTTAATGAAATGCCCCGCCAGAGGCGTGCTAATAATGTTGTTGATATATGCTACACCATGCAACAAAGGGTTAGACCAGTAAAAAAAAAAATGACGGAAAGTGTATGCCTTCAGTAATCTCAGTAATCTGCTAGTTCAAGAATCAAACACATTCAGCTCTTAATGCAAGTCACAAAAACTACACACAGCAAAAGGAACTAACACATTTAGCCACTACGTTCTGTATTAACAGTGCTACGTTCTTTCGCTGTACTGATGTACAGTTCGTACATCCGCTAACACTTCTGCTCACATGCTACTGTCCTACTCTATCTCCTCTGCTGGTGTGGGCTCAACACTTAATTACACCTTCATTTCTCGTCCGTTCCCTTGAACCATTTGTTTCTATCTCCATTAACTTGAGCTGTTTTTCAGACTACTTCAATCCACTATCTATCATCCTCACCAGGCTGTAATAATCTTCCCCGTGGTCTCTCATTTATCTTCCTTGTCTCGGTATTAAAGCCCACCAGCATCTGCCTATGATTTTATCAGATTTGTCTCTTCTGTTCTCTGTCAAATGTTTCATCATGTTTTATTTTTCTCCTTGCCCGTTTTTCTCTGTCTGTGTGTAATCATGAAAATAATTTTCGTCACGATGCCCGAAGAACATTTCACTACTTAATTCGTCCACCGCAGTGTCTTACATTGCTGCCAATTTGGACAGAATATGAATATATTATTATTATTATTATTATTATTATTTCTTTTTCGAATTGACTAGTTAGGATCACGTCTGAAATTTCCTCTTCCTCCTGTGCTCCATCATATGGGCGGTATGCTGTTTCTTTTGTTTATCTGTCCAGGCTCTTCCCGTCTTTGCAGTTCCTTCGACTTGACACCCTTCCAAATTTTGAATCATGGTCCGAAATGTTTTCCTGTGTAACATCTGAACTTCCTGGACGCTGGACTTCTCTAGATCTTTACGAACTTTCTGAATCCATGCCGTCGTTGTCTTCTTCTTCCACAGGTAGTCAAATAACTTTTTGGTGAATCTGGTTTTCTCCATTCTGTACAAATGTCCGAGAAATTATAACATCCTCTCTTTCATGGTCCCACATTTTTGTACACTTCATAGTTGTTCCGAAGATTCCAGTCGGTTCCAGTCTGGATTGGGCCCAAGATTTTCCGTAGTGTTCTTCTTTCTAGGATCTCAAGCTTCTGCAACTTGTAATTCAGTATTATTATTATTATTATTATTATTATTATTATTATTATTATTATTATTATTGTTGTTACCGTATTTTTGTGGTAGGTAGAGGTGAAAGAAGGTGCGGGGGTGAACGGGTCTCAAACTACGAAATTAAAGTTAATGTAAAATTTAACAAGGTTATATTCTCTTTTCAAAATCAAGAAATAACAAGCATGGAAGGTACAGAGTAGCAAGGCAACAAAAGAGCAACAACAGTATTTACAGGCTTTGGGCTTCGAGCCCCGAACTCACAATTCTTGAGCAGTTAGCCCGAACTTACATGTACATAAGGTTTAACAAAGGGGCAGAAAACCCCAATCATGCCCAGGAGCACTTGCTCCAAATTACACAGTAAGACCTCCTAGAGGCACGCAGAAACAAATTTCAAAAGAGCGATCAGCTCTCAAAGTTTTAAGCCTATCAAAAGGCCACACCTAACTCGACCTTCAAGCTGTCCTCTAAGGACGTAAACACAGGAGTAAAATACTCAACCTACTGAGGCCTATTAAGCGAGAAAAGGATAATTACATGGCCTCTAAAATACCAATGTGAGAGGAGGCGAACTGCACTCCTAATACATTTTGTTTTAAAACCTAATCTGGCTCTAGGCCACAAATGCAAGGGCTAATCCCATACTAACGAGGTGACTTTAGAAGGAAACAATTTACATTACGTTAAAGAAGAATTGGTTGTGAAAAGGTAAGTTCACCTCAAAACAATATGAGTGGGAGCTCGAGAGGGTTAAGCACTCTCTATCCCAATATGTAGCATAAAAGAGAATAGATACTAAGAGTCTTTATATTTTAGGGAAAAGTTACATGGTGGAAGAGCTTCGGACCCGCCCCGAGAGTTAAACTGCTGAGCTAGCAAGAAAAGAAGTTATTATACGGCCATTACCTGGTTGTTGAACTGCTGTCTGAAGAAAGAGGCGCTTCCCGCCCCCTGCTATGTACTTTACACACTGAAAGATGGTACAGAAGTGGCGCCGAGACCCTAAAATCAGCAGTTTATATACTCTCGCGGAAAGTTCGAGGCGTTTCAGGAAAGAAAACACCCGCCCACAATCATTTATTGGTTAGGGTTAAGCAGCATATCCAATTTGAAGAAGAAACACCTTATTGGTCATAAATTAATTAAAGAAATTCGGGATTGGCTAAATTCAAAACAAGGGGAAAGAAAGGGGTATACAGCCAACTTAAACAATACCAGAAAGAAATTTAACAAGAAACAAACTTTTGAAATAAAAATTTCTCCAAAAAAAACCAGTTCTTTCACCTTGCACTAGAGTGCACTATAGTAGTTCTTCAGTAGTGTCCTCTAGAAGAGAAAGTTCACACTTCTTACTACAAGCAAAACAAAAATACGTCGAAAACGACCCAGTTCAGAAACTTCAAAATTTCCAAGTAGTGACATCTTCTGGGTAACTTGAAAATTAATACATTAGATAAAGTTCGGACTTCCTCCAGCCGAGGATTTTCAACTGGCGCAAAGTTTGAATTAGCGGCGTGGAGGTGTACCGCCCGGTACAATTATTATTATTATTATTATTATTATTATTATTATTATTATTATTATTATTATTATTATTATTATTATTATTATTATTATTATTATTATTATTATTATTATTATACGTTTGACTCTCTAAGGAGCACGTTGAACCACTAGTTAGCTGTGGTCTTCTTCTTCTACTTCCTATTATCTTCCCGAACTTCTTCAACCTCTAGCTACTGGTCTGTCGTCTTTCTTTTGTCGACGCATTTTTGAATTTCAAATTTCTTGCCGACGGCTCCTTGGCTGCGAACTTGTAGGAGTTGACTTTCTGTCTGTATGTACTGTAGTCTTTCTTCTTTATTCGTGTCAGAAGTATCAACTTTACTTATAGATATTTAACAAAAAGCAACAAGATATCTACATTCCTACTATACAAATATACAAGTCTATTATACAATCACAGATAGAGCAACAATATTCGAGAGCTAGATGATGCTTGCCCAGTATTGGGCGACGTCAATAGCGTTGGGGGAGGCTGCAATCAAGTCTTTCATAGTGCACATTGAAGGACATAAAACACACTGACATAGATGTTGGATCGTCTGCTGCTCTCCGCAATCACAAAGTGATGAATCACTTGAGAAGCCCCACTTCCGCAAGTTTACTTTGGTTCTGCCGACTTCTGTACGGAGTCTGTTAAGGGCTTTCCATACTGTCCACTTCTCCTGGTGTCCACATGGAAGACTTTCCTTTGGCTCTATCCAGTTGGAAAGGTGGTGGATTCTTTCTTTCCACATTGTGACTCTAGCATTCTCTGCTTTCCCCTCAAGGTTAACTGATGTGCGGAGAAAACTTTTCCTAGATTTTAGCCTCTGTGTGGCTGGTTGGTATCCATAGAGAGGATGTGCTTCTGAAGAAGATGCCTGGAGCCTTTCTTTGTTAGCTGCTACCTCCCTACGAATCTCACCGGGAGCAATACCAGCTAAAAGTTGGACCTTCTCAATGGGTATAGGTTTCAAACATCCAGTGATGATCCTGCAGCTTTCGTTTAAAGCGATGTCGACCTGCTTCGTATGAGCTGACCTGTACCAAACCGGGGAGGCATATTCTCCTGCAGAATAGCATAGAGCTAGAGCTGATGTTCTAATTGTTTGTGGTTGTGTTCCCCAACTTGTTCCTGATAACTTTCGTAGAATGTTGTTTCTGGCAGCTATCTTTTGTTTCAGGTTTTGGCAATGTTTCTTATATGTTAATGTGCGATCCAGCATAACTCCCAGGTACTTTGGTGTAAAGCAGTGTTCCAGTAAGTTCCCCTTCCATAGTACTTTGAGTTTCTGAGAGGCCTGCGCATGCCGCAGATGGAACGCACAGATTTGAGTCTTAGCTGGATTTGGTTTGAGTTGGTTTTTTTCATAATAGGTACCTAGCTCTTCTAATGCAGCAGTATCTACCAGTCAATATGTACTGTAGTGTATGTAGTTGCTAGTAGGTCAATGTTGGCTTTTACGAGATCCTTTTGGGCACCTATTAGCCAGTTTGTCGGGTTACATTGATGGTACGGAAGATTGTCTTGGTCAATCGCGAGTTGTCCATTCCTGCCATGTGTCCATAGAATTTAATTTACTACTAATATTGTTTTTTAATTGGCTTTACGTTGCTCCGATAGGTCTTAAGGTGACGATGGGTGAGGAAAGGGGATGGAAGCAGACGTGGCCTTAATTAAGGTACAGCCTCGCGGAAAGCACGGAAAATCATCTTCAGGGCTGCCGGCAATGGGGTTCGAATGCAAGCGCCCAGCTGTGCGCCCTACCCGCATGGCCAACTCACTTGGTATTATTATTATGATTATTTCTTCGTTATTTCCTATTCAAAGAGCGCGGGTTTTCGCCTCCTTATCCTCCCAAAATCTCTTCATGAACGCTCTGTGTTGCACCTTACGTTCTGTGGACCACCTTCTACCAGTTTTCCTTTTAGGTTTCTCCACGAATTTGTGCTTGGCTACTATTGTACTAAAGACTCTACCATCTTCTATGATGTCGTCCGTGATATTCATTTTTGAGAGGTCCGCTTTAGTTTCTATTAGCCAGTTTATTCCGATCTTCTTTGAGTTGATTACTTTAAATAATCTTTTGGTGAGTCTGTCGCTGTCCATTCTATAGACATGGCTATAGAATTTCTGGCGTCTCTTGCGTACGGCATCAGTGAACCTGTCAGTTAATGAGTAGAGGTCCGATGTCCTCCTCTTAATCCACATTCCATGTTTTTCGTGCGACCATAAATTTTCCGGAGAATTTTCTTTTCTTGCTTTTCAATATCTATAATTTTAAAGTGAGTTCTGAGGGATATGGTTTCTGAGGCGAAGCAACTCTCTTGTAATGTCGTAATTTTGCATTACATGATTATTATTATTATTATTATTATTATTATTATTATTATTATTATTATTATTATTATTATTATTATTGTACCGGGCGGTACACCTCCGCTCCGCTAATTCAAACATTGCGCCAGTTGAAACTCCTCTACTGGAGGAAACCTGAACTTTAACTACAGTGTTAATTCTCAAGTTTCTCAGAAGATGTCCCTACTTGTAAATTTTGAAGTGTTCTGAGCTGTGTCGTTTTCGATGTATTTTTGTTTTGTCTGTAGCAAGAAGTGTGAACATTCTCTTCTAGATGGCACTACTGAAGGACTACATTATGCACCCTAGTGCGAAGTGAAAGAACTGTGTTTTTGGAGAAATTTAGTATTTATAAGTTTGTTCCTTATTAAATTTCTTTTAGCTTGTGTTTAAGTTGGCAACGTTAACCCTTTCTTTCTGCCAGTTTTGAAACTGGCCAATCATAAATTTCTGTAATTAATTTTCCACCAATCCGGGTTTTCTTCTTCAATTCTGACATGTAATCTTTTGGTCGTCCAATAAAAAGCTTGTGGGCGGGTGTTCTCATTCATGAAAGGTCTCGAATGTTCCGCGAGGTTATATAAACTGCTGATTTTCGGGTCTCTGCGCCACTTCAGTAACATCTCTCAAAGTGTAAAGTATGTAGCAGGGGGCGGGAAGCGCCTCTTTCTTCGGGCAGCAGTTCATCCAACAGGTAATGGCCGTTTTATAACTTATTTTCTTGCCAGCTCAGCAGTTTAACCCTCGGGGCGGGTTCGAAACCTTTTACCATGTAATTTTCCTCTAAAATGTAGTAGGCTCTTGGCAAAAATTCTATCTCTTTAAAATATATATTGGGATATAGAGTGCTTAACCCTCTCGAGCTCCCACTCATATTGCTTTGAGGTGAACTTATTTTCACAACCGTTTCTTCCCGTCTAATGTAATGTAAATCGTTTTCTCATATAAGTCACCTCTTTAGGATGGGATTAGCCCTTGCATTAACGGCCTAGTGCCAAGTAGGTTTTAAACAAAATGTATTAGGAGTGCAGTTTCGCCTCCTCTCAAGTTGGTATTTTTGGAGGCCATGTAATTTTCCTGTTTCTTTAATGAATAGGCCTCAGTAGGTTGGATATTTTTACCCCTGATTTCATGTGCTTGGAGGTCAGTTTGAAGGTGGAGTTTGGTGTGGCCTTTTATAGGCTGGAACTTGGAGAGCGGATTGCTCTTTTTGAAATTTGTTTCTGCGTGCCTCTAGGAGGCTTTACTGTGTAATTGGGAGCAAGAGCTCCTGGGCATGATTGGGGTTTTCTGCCCCTTTGTCAAACCTGGTATCTGGCTAAAATTGGGCTAATTGCTCAAGAATTATGTGTCTGGCTCTCGGAGCCCAAAACCTGTAACACTGTAATTGTACATTCTCGATTTGTCGTTAGGCTACTGAGTACCTGTTATATTTGTTATTTCTTGCTCTTGAAAAGAAAAATATAACCTTGTTAAATTTTAAATTAACATTAATTTCGTAGTTTGAGTCCTGTTCATCCCAGCACCTTCTTTCACCTCTAACTACCACGGATAACTCCGTAACAATTATTATTATTATTATTATTATTATTATTATTATTATTATTACATATGTAATTTTCTTCCTATGTTCGTGATCATCCGATTCTAGATCCTTCTGCTGATGGTGTATTACTAGTGCTCTTGCACAACAGCCAGACCAGAGAGCGGTCAGTACAATGAACGAGTGTACGTTGTGAATGAGTTCATAAAATCTCTCTTTCAAACCTGCAGAGTGCTATGGAATAATGGATAGTCCAAGGGCTATCATAGACTACAAGTTTCTATGAAGAAGACGGTGTAGCAGAGAGTACAGGTGTGGCTAACAGTGTGAATGGGAATTAACCTATAAAGTGGACTCGTGCAAGGAAGCAAGCAGGTCCCCGCCACTTAATAGATTCTCCACAGTCACGTAAGACCTAGAGCTTTATTTACAGATGAGAATTCGCTCCGCTTGCTGTTTCTTCTTGCCCTGGCTGGATTGCACGTTCAAATCCCATTTTAAAAGCTGTACGTGCGATGTCTTCACTGTTATGTTTTCCCCCTGAATGAATGGGCTATCACGTCTCCTATCTTCATACGTAAACAACCCAGAGAGTTTGTATGTGTGTGTATTCTCTTGCGATGACTGCGAAATATATGGTAAAATACACGGCTTTGTTTCGGTGTCAGTTCGTTGAATTTCTTCGTATTCATTGAACTTGTACAGACGTTTATCAAAGCTTTTTCCAGTACTCGGAATTATTATTATTATTGATGATGATGATGCTTGTTGTTTTAAGGGGCCTAACATCGAAGGTCATCGGCCCCTTTTATTATTATTATTATTATTATTATTATTATTATTATTATTATTATTATTATTATTATTATTATTAATACAATACAGTTGGGGACGCCTCAGTTGCTCAGGTGGCAGCGCGCCGGCCTCTGACCGCTGGGTTCTCTGGTTCAAATCCCGATCACTCCATGTGAGATTTGTGCTGGACAAAGTGGAGGCGGGATAGGTTTTTCAGCGGGTACTCCGGTCTTCCCTGTCATCTTTCATTCCAGCGACACTCTCCAATTTAATTTTATTTCATCTGTCATTCATTAATCATTGCCCCAGAGGACTGCGACAGGCTTCGGCAGCCGGCACTATTCTTATCCTCGCCGCTAGATGGGGGCTTCATTCATTCCATTCCTGACCCGGTCAAATGACTGGAAATCGGCGTGAATTTTCATTTTTTTTTTCCACAATACAGTTGGGAGATTCCCTGGTAGCAATGTTTGTTTGCTTTGGTATAGCAATGGAATGACGTTAAATTCAAATTAGCCTTATTGCAGGAAATTATATCAAATGAAGAAATAATAAAATACATTAAAACAAGGAAAGAAAATGTATGACAGTTAAAAAGTACTTATGTATAGTGTAACGTAATCATTAAAAGCAATCGCATAGAAATTCATACATTTACTTAAAATAAGTTAAAATCTTCCCTTACATGTAAGTATGTATATTTATGTTGGAGTTAAAATTTGAAATTGGCAATGTAACTACTTCTGCGACCTCTCCGAGTGTCTCATGCGCCTCGGAGATATATCGCTACCGATCAGTAGAGGCATGCAGATTTGTATGACGACCAAACAAATGTACTGATGTTATAGATATACATGTTGATGTTCTTGCTAAACAGGTCTCTCAAAATAATGAAACTAAAAATGAAAATCTGCAGCCTGTTTCCAGTCATTTGACCGGGTCAGGAATGAATGATGCCCCATCTAGCAGCGAGGATAGGAATTGTGGCGGCTGCCGAAGCCTGTCGCACTCCTCTGGGGCAATGATTAATGACTGACAGATGAAATTAAAAGATAATGGAGAGTGTCGGTGGAATGAAAGATGACAGAGAAAACCGGAGTACCCGGAGAAAAACCTGTCCTGCCTCCGCTTTGTGCCGCGCGAAACTCGCATGGAGTGACCGGGATTTGAAGCACGGTGTCCAGCGGTGACAGGTCGGTTCACTGCCGCCTGAGCCACGGAGCTTCTCTTTCAAAATAAAATAAACCAGAAAAAATTATTTTTTTGTAAAATCGTTTGTCTGGAGTGCACTACTTTATGGTTGTGAGAGCTGGACTGTTGAGAAAAAGGAAAGAGATTCATTGGAAGCCACTGAAATGTGGATGGAGGAAAATGACGACGACATGCTGGAGTAAAAAGAAGACGAATCGAGATGTTCTAAAGGAAATCATTGAGCAACGGAAACTGATAAACGATACGGAAGGAAGGAGGTTAAAACTTGCTGGTCATATCCTGAGACATAATGACTTCCTAGTAAACACCTCTGAAGGAAAATCCTCATGATTACGAAGTTTCTTTTTTTATCACAGAGGAATAAGAACAATTCGATTTGTGTGACAACAGTGGTGCGGCACCATATTCTCTATGCGGTCCGCCCTTAAAGTTACAAGAGTTGGCTGCAGTAGCATAGTAATTTAAAGGGGGTATGCGAAGTAGCTCCGTAGGGAAGAGCTTTTGCATGACTGCATTGGCGTTTGCAAGACTGCCGTTTCTAGGATCAATATTCTCTCTTGACCACGCGCCAAAATTTTTGTTCACTGTAGCTTTTCGAATTTCCACCTTGAAAGTCTTGCAGGCGGTCATTGACCGGGGGTGACAGTGGCGCTTGAGTGGCAGTGGTCTAGCGCCGGGGATGTCTTGGTATGACCGCGACAGGGTGACCAGTGCCGAAAGGGGATATGGGATTGGCTGGTGTGTTTAGGAAGGTTTCTCATAACTTCTCTTTTACGGAGGGGTGGAAGTAGCTGGCAGAAGACTAGCCTTTGCACCTCAAATTATTCCGTACTC
The DNA here is from genome assembly GCF_040414725.1 of Anabrus simplex. Taxonomy (NCBI): domain Eukaryota; kingdom Metazoa; phylum Arthropoda; class Insecta; order Orthoptera; family Tettigoniidae; genus Anabrus; species Anabrus simplex. The sequence continues at coordinate 53,655,406 of NC_090268.1, forward strand.
TTGTACTGGGCTATGATCCTGCGTTGGTACTCGCTTGTCCGTCATTTGTCCAAACAGGTAGGTCACCACGGGCTGTGAGGCGGAGTCGGAGCCTCACAGCATCCTAACACAAAACAAGGACATGTAATAACACAACACCATTCGCTCTATCTCCTCTAGAACGAGGTAAAAACCTAGTCGAGCTGGACTGAGCGATGACCATCCTCCCTGCAGCCTGGACCAGGCACAAAGAGATTTCCATCTCTTCGGGCCTTTGAAGAAGCGCCTTGGTGTTAAGCGATTCAGCGACGATACGGTCGTCATGACGTGGCTTCAGGTACTGGACCCGATTCCTTCCACGCCGGCATCAAAGCCTTGGTGTACTGTTGAACAAGTTCTTGGACAAGAATGTTGAGTAAGTTCAACAGTAAAGCGTGCCCTAATACTGTGTGTCTGGCTGTAAAATGAAGTTTCTCCACACGAGTTCTTATCTTATTGTTTGAAGCTACCTTGTACAAATGGCAGAAGTGCCCCCCATAGTCGGAGGTCAGCCTTACAAAGACTGCACGAAGCTTAGCAACAGCCAAACAAAATTATTACCTACAGTCTGTCTCACCCAGTTTGAGAGTCGAAGAAAAAAATCGCAAGCACGTGTATCCGGAAGTACTACCCGTTTCAAAAAAGTTCTCTTTCGTTTATTAGACTGTTTCGTCTGCGGGAACCGTTTTAATTTCCTTTTGTAGAGAACAATAAGCCGTTTACCCATGCCGAAGGGAGATTTCGACCTACTCGATACGAGTAATCCCCTAAGAAATCCATCTTTACTAGATTTTATAGATTCATCTTTCCAAATTTCCGTAGTAGTGTGCCCTGCATTTACCCGCGTCTTGCCAAGGAAATAAATACAGTATATCTACCCTCTTCACGAAATTTCTTAATCTGACATAAATACTTTCTTCTCCCCAACACTATTTCATTCTTTTTAGTAAGCCCCCGCTGGCAATTTGGAGACACTTTAGTGAAGTTCATAATTTTCAAAAGCCTGTGAAGAGTTGCACGAGAAAATGTGGGCAATGTATCGTCACTAGTAACTAAAGCTAATATTTCATTAAGAATTTGCATTTTATTTCTTTAAAAAAGTCGTGACTTTTTTACAGATAACGTCTTTCATAAAAGTGTCGTATTTTCCACTTGGCTTTGTCGCTTTACGTGTTTTCTTACGAGTTATACTATTTGCTTTACGTCGCACTGACACCGATAGGTCTTATGGCGACGATGGGATAGGAAAGGCCTAGGAGTTGGAAGGAAGCGGCCGTGGCCTTAATTACGGTACAGCCCCGGCATTTGCCTGGTGTGAAAATGGGAAACCACGGAAAACCATCTTCAAGGTTGCCGACAGTGGGACTCGAACCCACTATCTCCCGATTACTGGATACTGGCCGCACTTAAGCGACTGCAGCTATCGAGCTCGGTTTTCTTAGCAGCAACCAGTTTCCTGTCAACATTAAAATCTTTCCTAGCAAGTTAAATGCTCGCCTTAGATATAGCTGTTACGTCGTCCACTACACGTGTTACTTCATCCAGAAGACTTCCAGAATTTTCTTCACGAAATTTGGACAACACATTCAACACATTTGTCTTCTCGCCACTCGCTAGTGGTTTTCCCTTTTTATATTTAATCACAGAATGGCCTGTTTCACAATTACGGCTGTCTCTTTCTCTCTTTCTTTCGCACACACACACACACACACACACACACACACACACACACACACACACACACACACACACACACACGCGCGTACAAGTATATACTGCACGGACGTTTGCATTTCCAACTAATTAAAAAAATAAATGATAAACGTTATGCATTATTTTTTCCACAATAAACTTAGAACAAGTAAACTGGACACATGTGCTTCGGATCAGCAAACACTGAACTACTAGGCTCAACGAACAATGTTTGCGAAACGGATTGTCGTTTCCCGCAAACTCTTCAGTCAACTGACTTGCCTCCTTATGTCTGGGAGAGGTAACGTATATGTATATACATGAGAAGAATAAGGAATACTCAAATTATATTACTAATAATGAGCAAAAGCAGCATATGTTAGGCTTGTTAAATTTCTTTCAAACTATGTCAGTTGAGCAACGTTAATTTTTGTGCAGTTGTTCATTTGAGGAGTGCGTTCCTTAAATCAAACCTCGCATAGATTGCATAGGCTATTCCGTCCCTCAAACATGGTGAGAGACTGTAGTGGCGATTGACAGCACACCGTCAACGACAGTTAACATTGTTCTGTTAATTTGGACCGGGCGAGGTGGCCATGTGGCTAGGGACGCGCATCGGGGAGTTAATGGGTTCGAACCCTCCAAATGGTTTTCCGTGGTTTTCCCTTTTCACACCAGGCAAATGCTGAGGCTGTACCTTAATTAAGGTCACAGCCGCTTCCTTCCCACTCCCAGCCCTTTCCTATCCCATCGTCGCCATAAGACCTATCTTTGTCGGTGTGACGTGAAACAAATAGCAAAAAAAGAAATATCTGTTATTTGGTGCAGGGTCTTTACTGCGGCTTAGAACTACTCCCATGGAATTTTTACGAAAATAAACTAAACATAAACTGACGATAAACAATAAAATAAACATACAGAGACACAATTGAAGAACTAACAGATCTGTAATTCACTTGTATCAGTGTCCTTATACTGACAAACCATTTCCCCCTGTGGGTGGGGGCGGTAGAATAACACCCACGGTATCCCCTGCCTGTCGTAAGAGGCGACTAAAAGGGGCCCCAGGGGCTCTGAACTGTGGAGCGTGGATTGGCGACCACGGGGCCCTTAGCTGAGTCCTGGCATTGCTTCCACTTACTTGTGCCAGGCTCCTCACTTTCATCTATCCTATCGGACCTCTCTGGGTCAACTCTTGTTCTTTTCCGACCCCGACGCTATTAGGTTTGCGAGGGCTAGGGAGTCTTTCATTTTCATGCCCTTCGTGGCCCTTGTCTTCCTTTGGCCGATATCTTCATTTTTCGAAGTGTCGGATCCCTTCTATTTTTCCCTCTGATTAGCGTTGTATAGAGGATGGTTGCCTAGTTGTACTTCCTCTTAAAACAATAATCACCACCACCACCTCAGCTGAGTCCTGGCATTGCTTCCACTTACTTGTGCCAGGCTCCTCACTTTAATCTATCCTGTCCGACCTCCCTTGGTCAACTCTTGTTCTTTTCCGACCCCGACGCTATTAGGTTTGCGAGGGCTAGGGAGTCTTTCATTTTCACGCCCTTCGTGGCCCTTGTCTTTCTTTGGCCGATATCTTCATTTTTCGAAGTGTTGGATACCTTCCATTTTTCTCTCTGATTAGTGTTATATAGAGGATGGTTGCCTAGTTGTACTTCCTCTTAAAACAATAATCACCACCACCACCACCTGACAAACCATTCATGCACTTTCATTGTGTTCTACCATAATTTGGTAGCTACCCCCCCCCCCCTCCCCGCTTCCTCCTTGCATCGGCGAATCCTGGCTACGCTACTGATTTGATGCCTTCTCATACCGTTCTTTAACGCGAAGCAAACTCGGCCCGTTCTGACGCCCCATCATATGACTGGAAATAATGTTCCAGAGTAAACACCTTCTCCTCTGTTGTGGGAACAGTAATTGCAGAAGTAAACACAACACTGAATTCAAAATGTTAGGCTGATGTTCAGTACAAATAAATATTTCGATACTAAGAAAACGTGGCCACCAGATGAGCAATAATTTCAGTGTCGTTTGCTTTACCGCATGCCGTATACAGGGTGGTCGTAACCTACATGAATCGGGTATATTAGCTCTATTCTTCTTTCCTGGCTGTATATGCACATATAAAACGGCAACTCCCGAGCTTACTCATGGTCGGCTCGTCTGACTCAGAAAGGGTATGTCCGACGTTCTTGTACCAGATCCAATGGCACTTCACTTTTCCTTAAAGCAGCCTCAGCAGTTTGTTTCCATGTTGCCTCAGGACGCCCTCTTCCTCTCTTCGATTGCAAGAGCTTTCTGTGTGTTCATTTCTTCTTCTGGCGTGATAATACCAGCGAAACTGTTTATCCTTCATCTTGTCATTGATGGGCACAACTTTAAAGGATCCTCGCACGTTTACATTCGCACTTTGTCACGCAGAGTGACTCCCGCCGACCATCACAACATCCGCATCTCTGTGAAATGCATACCCTACGCTGGTCATGCCCAACACTCGGAGCCGTACATGAGGACAGGCCGGACAGTGGTTTTGTACACTTTACCCTTTCATTTGACTGGCATCCGCTTATCACACAGACCACCAGTAGGATACCGCCATTTCATGCAACCAACACTGATGGTGTGCTTGACATCTGCATCGATATTACCATCAGTTGTGATGACTCATCCAAGATACTTGAACTTGTCGGTCATCATCAGTGGTTCTCCAGCAAGGAAGACGGTGTTTGGGCCTGCTTGCCCTGACTGCGCAAGGTTGAAGAACATGTACTCTGTCTTCTTGCGACTTATTCTTAATCCACTTGCATCTAGTATTACTCGCCTATGTTGCATGACTGCCTCAATCTCCTGACATGACTCACAGACCAAAACAATATCGTCTGCATGAAGAATAGTCCATCCACGGGAACTCTGTCATCAGGTAATTGATGGCGCTCATTGCTGACCCGTGATGTACACCAACATGAACACGCAAACTATCTGAAACACTTGCTGCGGTTTGAAAAAAGTACCTCGATATTTCGCGTCGTTGTCATTTTAGCAGCTGCTGAAGTTAGCCGCTGAGATCGCTTCGAAGGCGAATTCAAATGGACTTTCGATGTGGCCTAAGACCGGCTTGAGGGCACCAATCGAAGACAATTGGGAGGTATTTGAGTACAGACATCTGGACTGACAGGATCGCGCTACGGCGACACTGGCTGCAACCCACGGTGTTCTTGTGTTTGGTGCTGATTTCTCGGCATGGTTCTCAAGCCTGTCTAAGCCACCTGCAGTTGTAGCAACATGGGCGTGCAAAGCCGATTTGATTTCGCCCGCGAAAGGATCTGATTGGCTAAATTCATCAGCTGATGAACTGACAACGGCACGAGATATGGAGTTATTTTTTTCAAATTATTTATCAGTATTATCAACCCTCTAGAGCCTTCGTGGCTCAGACGGCAGCGCGTCGGCCTCTCACCGCTGGATACCGTGGTTCAAATCCCGGTGAATCCATGTGAGATTTGTGCTGGACAAAGCGGAGGCGGGACAGGTTTTTCTCCGGGTACTCCGGTTTTCCCTGTCATCTTTCATTCCAGCAACACTCTCCATTATCATTTCATAGCATTTATTACTCATTAATAAATCACCTTGGGAGTGGCGATCCCATTGTAATAACAGCCTATATATGTTTCACTCATTACATACCTGACCCGGTCAAAGACTGGAAGACAGGTTGTAGGTTTTCATTTTCATTATCAACCCTCTAACACTCATGTACCCGGTTGACATTGTTTCCGACCACCCTGTATATTTTATTTTCTCAAGGAGGATACCGGAAGGTGCATACGTTCATTTAAATCAGCTATCTGTACAAGATGCATTAAAAACCCAAATGTAATAAAAGCTACTAATGATGTTTTTCTGCTGTTCGTGACGGCAGTGAATGAGGTATGATTGGTAAAATATCTGCTCCGGTCTGTATTGACAGGCTCTACGTGTTCGCTGGAGTGATGGACGTGGCTAGACTAGGGCCTCATTTGCACTGAATTAACTTTAGTTGGAATTTCTTGCTCTATTTTCTCTCAGATCACTGGTGATATCAATGGGAGAAAAATGTCGGCCTTTAAAGTGAACATGGCCTCCAAAACTTCAGTCGATCTCTTTTCATCTACCAGGACAAGAGAAGTTTCGGAATTAATTTCGAGTTAGCATCTACAGTACTTTCATCCACTCTACAGTAAGTAGTTCTAAAAACGAGGATATTGCTTTTCATCTCCAAAATTAAGCAATTTCCTCAATTGCACCGAAAATTGAAGGGCTAAAAGATCCGGAATGGTTTCAAATTGTCAATCTTAGATAGCTCTACCAAACTTTAAAAGAATCAAATTTTGAAAATCGCTTCTGGCCTAAATGCAGTTCCGAAAAGACAGCCTAAAATCTCTTGTTTCTTTACTCGTTTTTAATTCAAATCCTAGCCAAATTAACTTATTTACATATTTCTTTCTGTAATATGTTCCTTGGTTCAATACCCTCAGGAATTCTTTGATTTTTGAAGAATGTACACACCGATTGTAGTCTTAAGGGCCTAAGTGACACTCTGCATTGACTCACATTAGCGCTCGTAGTGGTAGAAAAAAGGCAAACTGCTAATGAAATCGACCGGATAACGATGATTTAGAAAAGGATTCTAATTTTGAGGAATAAATAAAGAATATATTCTTCATCTTCTTTTCCTACCGCTTTTCCCACACCTGTGGGGTCTCGGGTGTGAACTGCGTCGCACGTGTGGATTTGACCCTGTTTTTTTACTAGGGGCTTTACGTCGCGCCGACACAGATAGGTCTTATGGCGACGATGGGATAGGATAGGCCTAGGAGTTGGAAGGAAGCGGCCGTGGCCTTAATTAAGGTACAGCCCCAGTATTTGCCTGGTGTGAAAATGGGAAACCACGGAAAACCATTTTGAGGGCTGCCGATAGTGGGATTCGAACCTACTATCTCCCGGATGCAAGCTCACAGCCGCGCGCCTCTACGCACACGGCCAACTCGCCCGGTGACCCTGTTTTATGGCCGGATGCCCTTCCTGACCTAAACCCTATATGGAGGGATATAATGACTATTGCGTGTTTTTGTGGTGGTTGGTAGTGTGGTATGTTGGCTGAATATGATGAGGAGAGTGTTGGGACGGACACATATACCCAGTCCCCGAGCCAGACGAGTTCATCAGAAGCGATTAAAATCCCCGACCCGGCCGGAAATCGAACCCGGAACACTCTGAACCGAATACCAGGATTCTGACCATTCAGCTAACGAGTCGGACGAATAAATAAATAATATATTCTCATATTTTATTATATTTTATTTACCTAAAATTCGCTCATATCCCAAGGATGTTTTCAACTTTGAGTTGCTTGCCTAAAGGGCTAAAACTGTGGATGTTTTACATTAAAACCCTTCAAAATATCCATTAAGCCATCGACAACATTTAATAGCAGAGTTCTCTTCAGGGAGAGATGAACACCTACATGGGTAATATATTAAATTCATTTTTCTTTATAAAATTTATTTTTCTTTATTCTGGTGTAAAATATTATCTCCACAAAAGATATATTAATTGTTAACGTCACTATCAATCAATCAATCAATCAATCAATCAATCAATCAATCAATCAATCAATCATTCAATCAATCAATCAATCAATCAATCAATCAATCAATCAATCAATCAATCAATCAATCATTTATGGCTTAGGCAAGCGACTCAATGTTATATAATAATTTCGTGTGGCTATTTCTAGCTGAGTGCAGCTCTTGTAAGGCAGACCCTCCGATGAGGGTGGGCGGCATCTGCCACGTGTAGGTAACTGCATGTTATTGTGGTGGAGGATAGTGTTATGTGTGGCGTGTGTGTTGCAGGGATGTTGGGGACAGCACAAACACTCAGCCCCCAGACCACTGGAATTAACCAATGAAGGTTAAAATCCCCGACCCGGCCAGGAATCGAACCCGGGACCCTCCTAACTGAAAGCCAGTACGCTGAACATTCAGCCAACGAGTCGGACAACTCAATGTTGAAAACATCTTAAGGATATGAGCTACGAATTTTAGATAAACAAAATATAATATTGTATGAGAATAATATAATATTGTATGAGAATATATTCTTTATATATTGTTAGAAATTACAATTCTTTTCGTAATCATAGGGATCAATTATTTAACTAATCAATTCTTACATGGGCGCCCGCAAGGGGGGGCACTTGCCCCCCCCCCCTGGAATTCTAAAAATGTTGATGTTCAATTGTTTAATATCATACCAGATTATTTAATAAACTGAAATTACTGACAGTCATCTAGCATATGTTATAACTGGAAGTTTCTGTAAACAATTTAATGCTGCTGACGTTATATTGGTTTTTATATTCAAGAAAATTGTTAATGTGCCCCCCCCCCCCTGGAAAAGATCCTGCGGGCGCCCATGAATTCTTAAATGATTTCAAAGAAGCTCGAAAGCTATCGAACGTCCCCATTGATAAATTATTTCAATTTGTAATTCCTCTTCTCAAAGCGAGATTTTCCCCAATTTTTCATCATGAATTCCAAGTTTCAAGTTTATCTTCATATTTTGATCCTTCCTACTCTTAAAAACTCCATTCAAGCTTATCCGTCCACTGATGTCATTCCGCATCATCTCTCCACTGACAGCTCGAAATACCGCCAAGTTAACCAGCTCCTCTTCCAAGTCTTCCCAGGCCAAAGGTTGCAACATTTCAGTAACTACTCTTTTGTCGAAAATCACCCAGAAAAATCGTGCTGCTTTTTTTTGGATCTCCTCCGTTTCTCGAATAAAGTAATCTTGGTGAGGATTACATTTTCCAGAACCATAGCCTAATTGGGAGGCGTGCAGTTAGGGTCCTGTAGTTTGAGGTTGCATTGGGAAGAGAGTGGGTTCGAATATCACTGTAGGCAGCCCATGGCTTCCCATGTTAACACCAGGCAAATGCTGTGGCTGTGGCTGCTATCTTCTATCTGCTATCTGCTATCTTCCGAATCCTACCCCTTTCTCACCCTTGCGTCGCCAGAAATCTTCGCTGTGTTAGTGTTAGCAATAGGGAAAATAAACCACGAGATCTGTATCTGCCACACTATTATCGCGGCCACCAAATCCGGAGGGCCAGAGAAACTACGCTGTTGCTAAGGTTATGTAGCTAATGGCGAAGAAATATCTAATCGAACACATCATTTCTGAGTGCGAAGCAGTTTGTTCCCTCCCAAGCTCCGGCTGTTACCTCCTACAATGTTGCAAAACCAATAATTATACTACAAGCTTCTGGAGAGACTGCTAAATTCGGGAGTATAATTATTTTCCACATAAACCAATTAAAATAATTATTAAGAATAAAAAGCTGAACAATAAAATTTAAATCCGTAAAATCATGTATTGAAATTTTCATTAAACGGTCACGTTTTTATTTCTTCAGCCAATAAATTATTGTCTGCGGGAAAATGTAGAAAATCGTCTAATTTTTCTTATCTGAAACATGTTTTCATGATTCTTTTGGCTTCCCTGGAAAATGGCCGGAAAGCTCAGGTCGTTCAGGTCGCGCGCGCCAGCGCAGGACACAGGACACGGTATGTACTTTCGGATTACGTATAATTCTAAAATATTTTTATTTGTTTATGGTTTACAATATAACATTAAATACTATACAGCATACTAGACTGCGTAATATAGAAAATAGAGCTACTTTAAAGAATACGTGGACCTGGAGCGGACTGGCTTCGACTAAACTGCACTTCACGATCAGCGTTGCCAATCCGTGCTCAGACTCTGGACCAATTGTCACTTCGCCAGTCCCATATCTTACAACAGCGCAGTTTTCCTCACCCGCCTAATTCAATGGCCGCAGGCTTAGAGAACCAGTCTATGGTCCCGGGTTCGATTGTTCACTCTGGCACAAATAACCCTGTGAGGAATTGGAAAGTTCAGCGCCAGATAACAAAATTGAGAAGGGCATACTTCGAACAGTGTGTAACAATGTGACTTTTACATCTGTCTCTTGAAATGTACAGTAGCTTTCGCTGTTATCTTACTTACTTTCTAAAATGTTTTCATTCCTCCCCAGAAGTAGGAGGCGGGCCTCTTGGACGGTGACGCCGTCTCTCACGCCGGGAGATTTGTTACGGCGAAGGAGATGCTCGGAGAATGTGAGAGAGTTGGTGGCCCTGGCCTATACTAGGAATCGTCCCGGCATTCGCCTTAGTGCAGGAGAATGGGAAACCACGGAAAACCATCCTCAGGACACCCGACGGTTGGGCCCAGCCGTGAGGGTGGTGATTACTGTTTTAAGAGGAAGTACAACTAGGCAACCATTCCTCTATATAACACTAATCAGAGTGAGAAATGGAAGGGATCCGACACTTCGAAGAATGAAGTTATCGGCCAAAGAAAGACAAGGAACATGAAGGGCGTGAAAAAGAAAGACTCACTAGCCCTCACAAACCTAATAACGTCGGGGTCGGAAAAGAAAAAAAGTTGACCAGGGAAGATAGGATAGGACAGATAAAGGTGAGGAGCCCGGCAAAAGTAAGTTGAAGTAATGTAAGGACTCAGCTGAGGGCCCCGTGGTCACTAACCCACGCTCCCAAGTTAAGAGCCCCTGTGGCCCCTTTAGTCGCCTCTTACGACAGGCAGGGGATAGCGTGGGTGTTATTCTACCGCCCCCACCCACAGGGGGGACCGTGAGGTCCAGCCCTATCCCGTCTCCCGAATGCAGAGGCGTAGATCCGCGGTAGAGCCGTGGCCACCCCTCCTCTGCTCGGTTGGCACGTCAGAGTGCAGAGCCGTTGGACCACGGACCAGCCGTAGCCACTCTGCATCTACCGACGGCTGTTATCTCAATCTCATTTATGGATGTGACAGTGTGGACGCTATTGAGGTATGGGTAGTGCAGAGTAATGCCATTCAGAACACAACTAGTGCGTCTGGATGCTATGAAAGATTCGACTCATACGGTCAGTGGTGCTGAAATAGCATTTTCTACTTCAATGAAGAAAGCAATGATAAACCATCTCACTCGTCATCGTGCCAGTTCTCCTGATTATGGTGCAGCCGAAAGTTTGCGCTTTCCTCGTAATTTGCTATTTGAGAATCCAACTAGACTCTGGTCTCATGGCTTAAGGTAGACAAATAGACAGACATAGAGACAGTCAAAAAGACAGATAGACTGGCATGTACTTGGGTTTACATTTTAGGCCAAGGTGAGACGTCAGAATTGTTTAGTGTGACTATTTAAATATATCTTTATCATTTTATTGGGCTGTGATCCGCTGTTCATGGATGATGACATAAGATTTAATTATGTGTATCAACTTAAATTTAAACTGTTCATTAAAAAAACAAGACACATTTTACGTTATCTAAAATATGTCCATGTATTTCCTTAGCCGTTTCCTCGAAACCAAGCTGTCAAAACATTGTGCAAGAACAAGTAATTTATTACTTTAACGTGAATAAATTCTAGGAAATATTTTGTTAATAGACAGGAATCAGCTATATATAGAATATAGAAACAAGTAAATATAAACCCACACGAGCAAGTATAGTGGGCGACAAGGTAGAGATACGGAACGGTATGTGATATTTCATGGTTTACTTATGCAATAACTTCTCTTATGTTACCCAATTCTCGCTCTAGCAATGGATTTATACTTTATTGACTGCGACACTAGGGGGGACCATTTTATCGACGTAAACGATATAGGGAAAAGTGAAAGAACTATGAATTAACGTGCATGCCTGACCTAATCTACATTATAGCCTGTGTGCTTGATAAATAGACAATGTTGTCGTACATGCAGTGTAATTAGATACACAAATTTTGGTGGCACAGATTGTTGTTTTAAGGGGGAAACGAGATTATGTGTCCTGCTTAACATTAGACAAAATATATAGAAAAGAATGTATGAATTCTCAAAAGCTAATCAGCTAAAAGCATAATGACCCATGAAAGGAGTGAACAACAACTATACCACACTATGACGTAAATAAGTGTAATAAATTTAATAGCCTCGAATTTTCCTGTATGGATGAAGAATGCTAGTTGGAATCCACTATGAGTGATGAGATTCAAATCACGCAATTTTAATTGAGTATTTCATCAGTATCTTAACTTCTAGCGATAACGCTTGCTAATTTTAATCCCTGGCTATGAACTTCATAAACTCTTCTGAAATGTAGATTAATCTACAAAACTCTCTCCACACACTTGAAATATATTTCTGCGTGAATTATATAATACTTGGGTCAGAAGAACAGAGCAAATCTTCACATTAACCTTCCTAATTTTAAGGTGTGTCAAATGAGCAAATTAATTGAAGTCTCCGTGAATGTTTTCTGTTAAAATGCCTGTCTGTTAATTAAACAAGTGAATTGTATTTATAATTTATAATGCGTACTTTTAGCACATTTTACAATGCGTCACACGAGTGAATTGAAATTTCTCTGAATTCCTCACAGCATAAATGATAGTCAAGACCAACTTTAAACGGACCAATGACAAAGATGTCAGGCCACTTTGAACAACAACCATCATCATCATCATTACAACTTTAAAAGTCAGCTCCTCTAAAATCCAATAACATATATTTATTACCTATATAAATCTTCAATATAGACTCTTTCAGCGTTCAGTCTGTATGCCTCTGTGAATATACTAACTGCCGGTACAATCTTCTTCTTTTAACTACTTCGGTGGCCTCGATTAGTTTTATACCTCTTATCTTTAAATCCTCAGAAACTGAGTCTAAACATCGCCATCATGGTCTCCCCCTACTTCTCTTACCCTCCATAACTGAGTCAATTATTATCCTACGTAAGCTATCCTCCTCTATTCGCATAACATGACCCACCACCAAAGCTGGTTTATGCGTAAAGCTTCAGCCATCGGGATCATTCCTGACAGTTTCTAACTCCTCATTCCGAGTACCCACCTGCCATTGTTCCCTCGTGTTTCTATTAGCAATCATTCTTCTTGTTTTAATGCCTGTTAATTCCAACGTATGAATAATATATTCTGAGACCATCCAGCTTTCACTTCCGTGGTTATGATAATGTCTGTTGTTTAAAGGAGCCTAACACATAGGTCATGAGACGAAATGCAACGACAATTTAAAAGTCCAAAATTCATCCACTGATCAGAATTAAGAACATGATGATGAGGAATGGATGGATGAATATGAATTTAAAACAATCGGAGGATCCGACCGGCAATGTCTCACTTTCCCAGAAACTATATTACAGACCAAGGGGCTGCTTCCAAAGCACAATCTTGAATCGATGATGCTTGTTGTCTAAAGGGGTTCAAAATCCAGGTCAACGGTCCCTCAAAATGGTACTTATCGCTAGTAAATTAGAATCATTGTATTTCTCAAGTTGCGGTACTAATTAAAAGTAGCGTAAACTCACGGTGTTCCAAACATTATGGTACCATTCATAAGTATTGTACGTCGCATAAGTAACGCAGACCTATGGTGTTTCTCACATAATGGTGCCATTCGTAGCAAGGCAAACCCAGGGTGTTCCTCGCACAGGTGTACTAATCACAGGGACTCGTACTATCCCGTGGTGTTCCTCACATAGTGAGTACAGATCACACACAAGCAGACCAACGGTGTTGCTCATACAATGGTACTAATAACAGGCAACGCCCAGACCCATGTGTTTCTCACATAATCATAGGTGATGGAAACCCACAGTGAACCCTTCTCTGTTGCTACTAATCACAAACCTATTGTATACGTAACATAGTGGTACTACTCGCCCACCGGAAGGATTGACAGATTGAGAGCTCTTTCTTGATTCGGTGGGTGGTGGTGCATGGCCGTTCTTAGTTGGTGGAGCGATTTGTCTGGTTAATTCCGATAACGAACGAGACTCTAGGCTGCTAAATAGTCGCATCCGGTATCCGTTCGTGCTACCGGCGACAACACATCTGCTTAAGGTAATCGCCCACTACACCGCGCCGCACCGCGCAGCGCAGCCGAGAAGAAATTTCCGTGGTCTGCTTCTCGTGAAATGAAATGGCTTAACGCCCACTGCAGGGAGCCGCGCCGCGCCGCGCGGAACAAGCTTGTGGAATTTCCGCACCAGAAGCCCCCAGGTTTCTGGAACGGAACTTTTTCCTTTCGGCGCGCTTGTATGGGCGAGGGTAGAAGGAAGGAATAACGGAAATAATGTGGTTTCGTGGCGTTTCGGCAGTCTTCGTGAGTCCTCGACTAGTGCCAGCACGCTCGTACCTTCACGCGGTTAGTGGTATTGTGCACTGTACGCCTTTCTCGGCGAAAGGTGATATTATTTTCTCGCTCTACACACGGCTTTTTTATTTGCTAGTTGCTTCACGTCGCACCGACACAGATAGGTCTTATGGCGACGATGGGACAGGAAAGGGCTAGGAGTGGGAAGGAAGCAGCCATGGCCTTAATTAAGGTACAGCCCCAGCATTGGCCTGGTGTGAAAATGGGAAACCACGGAAAACCATTTTCAGGGCTGCCGACAGTGGGGTTCGAACCTACTATCTCCCGAACACTAGATACTGGCCGCACTTAAGCGACTGCAGCTGTCGAACTCGGTACACACGGCTTAACTAGGTTCAATAGTTCATAGAATTTTTCTTGGGACATACGAAAGCAGTGGGAAAATTTACTTCGATCCTTTAGTAGATCAGGAAATAAATGGTGAAACTCTCCGTACGTTTCCCTTTTCTCATAAATGTTGTGGACCCAAACTTTTCTTTCGCGTTTTTGTTCTTCCTCATTTGCAAATATCGCAACCGCAAATAATATGTCCTCCTCGGAACTGGAACTCATATTTCTGTGTGAGCTGCACTTCCCCAACTGGAGAGAGGCGGCGCGGTGAGGTGTGCTGTATGGGCAAAGTCTCGGAAAATGGCCCGTGGAATGTTCCACAAGCTTGTTCCGCGCGGCGCGGCGCGGTTCCCTACAGTGGGCTATTACCTTTAGAGGGACAGGCGGCTTCTAGCCGCACGAGATTGAGCAATAACAGGTCTGTGATGCCCTTAGATGTTCTGGGCCGCACGCGCGCTACACTGAAGGAATCAGCGTGTCCTCCTAGTCCGAAAGGACCGGGCAACCCGTTGAACCTCCTTCGTGCTAGGGATTGGGGCTTGCAATTGTTCCCCATGAACGAGGAATTCCCAGTAAGCGCGAGTCATAAGCTCGCGTCGATTACGTCCCTGCCCTTTGTACACACCGCCCGTCGCTACTACCGATTGAATGATTTAGTGAGGTCTTCGGACCGGTGCGCGGGATCTGCTTCGCGCAAGGCAACCCATGGTGTTCCCCACGCGATGGTACTAATCACAAGTAGTTTCATGGTTCCAGTTCAATCATCCCTTTGTCGCCTCTTACGACAGGCAGGGGATATCATGGGTGTATTCTTCGTGTGCGTCCCCCACCCACAGGGAGCTTTCACTTCCGTAAAGCGAAGTTGGTCTGAAAACAGACCGATGTAAAGATAGTTCGTCCGGGAGCTGACGTCCCTCTTACAGAATACTGTTGATCGCAACTGTGAACTCACAGCATTTGCTTTGCTGCACCTTACCGGACAAGTTGGCTCTGCGGTTAGAGGCGCTCGGCTGTGAGCTTGCATCCGGGAGATAGTAGGTTCGAATCCCACTGTCGGCAGCCCTGAAGATGGTTTTCCGTGGTTTCCCATTTTCACACCAGGCAAATGCTGGGGCTGTACCTTAATTAAGGCCACGACTGCTTCCTTCCAACGCCTAGGCCTTTCCTATCCCATCGTCGCCATAAGACCTATCTGTGAAGGTGCGACGTAAAGCCAATAGCAAAAAGAAAAAGTAGCTTTGCTGCACCTTGATTCATGACCAGGATTCGATTCCATCTGACGTCGATTCGATTGGCTTTATGACCAAGTCCACTGCCTATGTCATCATACAGCTCTTCGGTTGATCTGAGTGTATCCTACTCCAGCTGTCAGCCCAGGGACCTGTTTCATAAAACTAACTAATAATATCAGAACTCATAAAAATAATTATTTGTTAACCAAATTCAGTTTCATAAAGATTTACACATGACTAATAAAATGGTTTCTCTCATAATATTAGTTCATGAGTCAGCTGATACAAATAGAGGTTAGAATCAGTTTGTTGCATACCGTCGGCTTATTTCTAAAACCTCGTATGTTTCAATGTTCTTCCTATCCATTATATTCCATAAGATTGGCCACGCCTCCCAGCCACATATTTATGTTTAATCCACCAGAACCTTTTTCGTAGTGTTCATTTTCCTATGCACACGTGTAAAGGAAAACGGACCTTACCATACAGTATTGTAGGGATGTTGTTTTCATGGCGAATTGTTTTTTTTTTTCTGCTAGTTGTTTTACGTCGCACCGACACAGATAGGTCTTACGGCGACGATGGAACAGGAAAGGGCTAGGAGTGGGAAGGAAGCGGCCGTGGCCTTAATTAAGGTACAGCCCCAGCATTTGCCTGCTGTGAAAATGGGAAACCACGGAAAACCATTTTCAGGGCTGCCGACAGTGGGGTTCGAACCTACTATCTCCCGAATACTGGATACTGGCCCCACTTAAGCGACTGCGGCTATCGAGCTCGGTCATGGCGAATTTAAGCACTCCTACCGTTTAACGTATTTAAGGTTCATTTTCCTTTACACAAGCCTCCGTGGCTCAGACGACAGCGCGTCGGCCTCTCACCGCTGGATACCGTGGTTCAAATACCGGTCGCTCCATGTGAGACTTGTGCTGGACAAAGCGGAGGCGGGACAGGTTTTTCTCCGGGTACTCCGGTTCTCCCTGTCATCTTACATTCCAGCAACACTCTCCATTATCATTTCATAGCATTTATCACTCATTAATAAATCACTTTGGGAGTGGCGACCCCATTGTACTAACAGCCTATATACGTTTCATTCATTACATCCCTGACCCGGTCAATGACTGGAAAACAGGTTGTAGGTTTTCATTTTCATTTCCTATACAAATAACCATAGGAAAATGAACACAACGAAAATTATTCTGATGGACTGTACATCCATATGTGGCTGGAGGGCGTGACCAGTCTTAAGGAAGAAAATAGATGGGAAGTGCATTGGGAGATACGAGGTTTTAGAAGTAAGCCATCGATATGCTCTTGGTTTGTGTTTGTTCCTAGCAGTAGGCTAGTGCTTGACTACAAGCAGCTATTAATCCATATATTTATGTTCGATAGGCTCACTTGATATTTTCGTTGTTATCACTTTGATAAATATGAGAATGGATAGAAGAAGTGAAAATATTGTGAGAGAGGAACGGTTCTTTGCGGAAAGTGCTGAGTTAAAACGTCAACTATTCGCAGCCTATTGCACACACTATAACCCTCCTGTTCAGTCTGGACCAAGTTGCACGCGGCAGTTGGCATCCGTGAGCAATTTTTTCCCCTCTGAAAATGTTATGCAGGGGCAAGTCAAGGAGAATTATTCCAGCGGCCGGTTATGTAGACCAAAGGTATCGACGAAATATTACAATAATGTTTGTCCCAAATGGAACATAATAATTGCTTTTATACCAATAAGGTGAAAAATCCGCGGTAAATTAATAAATACCGTCGTTACAAGAGAAATATGTATACGTACTTACGGACCGTAGACACGACTCCTTTATGTTGTATTCCGCTGCTCGTGCCGTCTATTGTTTCTTTCTTGAGGTCCACGGCTAGCACCGACGAATGGGAGTGCTATGTTTGTGAATTGCCATTATCTTTGTCCACATGACTAGCGCGGGCAGTTCAAACAGCAAAATAGCATGATCCCTGGACCAATAAATATATTACTTGTTTCTTGAAAGGAAAATAGCATGATCCCTGGACCAATAAGTATATCATTTAATGAATGAGTTAGGCCACAAAACGAATTAGCAACATCTAGAAAATGACACCTAATTAATTCAAACAACTTCAGTGAGCAAAGAAATCACACACGAAAGTGTTAGACAAACAAAACACATACTGAAGCGCTGCGACGTAGCAAAAAAAAAAAAAAAAAAATAGTTGTAAGGTAGTAAAGTATGTATCCATATTACTCCCTGCAAGTAAAATATTTCGTACTATTTCTTAATTTAATGCAGATTTTACACTTTATTTGAATAAAATGAATTAATATATTCCATTTGGGACAAATATTACAGTGGCACTTCGTGGATACCTTTCGTCTACATAACCCCAACGGCCCTTCCACTCCTCCAAAGCACTGAAGTTGGTGGACGTCTTAAGTGCATAGTCACAAAAGGGTGGATGTCATGATCTAAGTCTTGGAGAATAAGAGCAGGTATATCGTTTAGAACAGATAGCAGAGGATTCTTAATAATATTATTATCTAATAACTCTATGAAACGTAATACTAGTAATACTAGTTAATAATATTGGTTTCTTAGTAATAAAATTAGTGAAAATTATTTTATGAAACAGGGCTCAGAATTAAAATAATCTGACAATCGGGAATCCAACGTACCGAATGAGGCACACACAGTGGGGCTAAGGCTTTTGATAAAAATCTGTCCATCCTCATCACACCTACTTCATCCTCAACTGCTATAACTACGTTCCTTTCAAATTGAGATCAGGACAAGGCTTGAACTCGTCCACCACTTCACTGTAACAATATTTCTAAACTTTATAATGTTATTGACATAGTTCGCTCCTCTCTCACGACCATTCCTTCGACTCTGTTTGCGCCGTTAAAGGTAAAGTCAGACAGGTATTAGTCACGACGTAAATTTCCACACGTCTAGAAAATGATAGTTGTTGACTGTATAGTCGCAGAGCACCATGAATTACGAGACTTCTGTACGGTATAATCACCGCCAGTCAAGCTATCACCCGGAGATGGCTTCATACGACTTGCTGACGGAATACTAAGTAGCTGGATACTACTACACCTCGCAGCGACAACCGGTGTAATGATCCACATTTACTCGGGAGCACTTTTTGGACACTGCTAATCATACTGCATAGTATGCCGTTCTAGCCTGGATAAACTTATAATCAGTGGAATAAAGAGGCCTATTTTTTTTTCCGGCCCGTGTGCCCCAGATGGCAGGGCGTTGGCTTTCTGAGCCTAAGATGGCAGATTCGAGCCCAACTCTCTTCAGTGGTATTTGGGTGTTCAAATAAGCCAGCCCCGTATCGGCAGACAAAACAACTCCTCTGAGGCAAAGTTTGCTCCTTGGTGTCTCCGATAACCGTAAAATTAGTTCATGGAATTTAAAATCCGTATTATTATTAGTACTACTATTGTAGTCCGCCTCTGTGGTGTAGTAGTTAGTGTGATTAGCTGCCACCTCCGGAGCCCCGGGTTCGATTCCCGGCTCTACCACGAAATTTCAAAAGTGGTACGAGGGCTGGAACGGAGTCCACTCAGCCTCGGGAGGTCAACTGAGTAGAAGGAGGGGGGCTTCAT
Source organism: Anabrus simplex (assembly GCF_040414725.1). NCBI lineage: Eukaryota > Metazoa > Arthropoda > Insecta > Orthoptera > Tettigoniidae > Anabrus > Anabrus simplex. The sequence continues at coordinate 53,674,599 of NC_090268.1, forward strand.
TCCCACTTCAGCCATCCTGGAAGTGGTTTTCCGTGATTTCCCACTTCACCTGCAGGCAAATGCCGGGATGGTACATAAATTAAGGCCACGGCCGCTTCCTTCCCTCGTCCTTGTCTATCCCTTCCGATCCTCCCAACCTCCCACAAGACCTCTGTTCAGCATAGCAGGTGAGGCTACCTGGGCGAGGTACTGATCCTCCTTCCCAATTGTATCCCTCGACCCAATGTCTCGCGCTCCAGGACACTGCCTTTGAGGCGGTAAAGGTGGGATACCTCGCTGAGTCCGAGGGAAAACCAACCCTAGATTAAGAAGACGAAGAAGAAGAAGATTACTATACACAGTATTTCGCAATATTACAATTAGAGTTAAGTATTTCTTCAGTACGAGACACAAGGAAGAAAAACAATGTATACATACAAACTATCTACTTATTTAAAAACAATTTCTATTAATGATCCAAATTGTGAAACCCTTCGGTGTATATTTCATCTCCAGGACCTTCCGGACGATGTGGTAGGTTGCTATGACGACTGCACATTTTTAGCTGTTCTATGTAGCTGAGGGTTAAGACTGTATTCCAATAGCCGAGCTGAGTGGCTCAGACGGTTGAGGTGCTGACCTTCTGAGCCCAACTTGCCAGGTTTGATCTCGGCTCAGTCCGGTGGTATTTAAAGGTGTTCAAATACGTCAGCCTCGTGTAGGTAGATTTACTGGCACGTAAAATAACTCCTCCGGGACTAAGTTCCTGGACTTCGGCGTCTCCGAAAATCGTAAAAGCAGTTTGTGGGACGTAAACAAATTATTATTATTATTATTATTATTATTATTATTATTTTAATGCTTTAGGCAGCTTTAGAGTAGTAGTCTTCGTCTACTAGTGTTGGGACCAGGTTAATAATAATAATAATAATAATAATAATAATAATAATAATAATAATAATGCCACTGATATCGAGAAGCCATGTCAAGATAATAAGGATGCAATATAATGTGTTGTACACAGTGCTGTTCATATTATATTGAACATATTTTCTCGGTTAAAAGGAAAAACAATTCTCTACGTACTACTTGTCTCATTTGACACTGAAAGTCTACTTGAAATCCATAAGAGGAATGAGTGGTAGGTTATTCTGTTTATATTCTGTCTAATTTCTCCTCACGAGTGAATCATCTCATGCCGTTGGGCATTACGAAGTGTTATCTACGGTAAACGTCCTTCAAAGCAATAATCCTTCCCAAGCTCCAGATGGCCAATGAGTGCCGGTGCAATGAACTTGATAGTCTTACGTAACGAAGGCCATACGTAATTAAGAGAAACGTTATGGGAGCAAGGTGTAGCAAGCAGGTCGGTAACGTATACGGTGGGAGTTGAGAACTGGAGGTACATCAGTGGGTGCCTGCAAGAGCTCGCAGGTGGTTCAAGACAGTGGTATTCAAACCTTTTCCTTGGCGTAACCCCAAAATCCAATTTATTTTAAATTCGTACTGCCGAAGCACGAGTATAATATGGTTACACCGGAAACACCAAATGATTGTTGCTGGATGCCAAGTAATATTAACTATAATAATAATAATAATAATAATAATAATAATAATAATAATAATAATAATAATAAACCGGGTGAGTTGGCCTTGCGGTTAGGCGCGCGTGGCTGTGAGCTAGCATCCGGCAGATGGTAGGTTCGAATGCCACTGTCGGCAGCCCTGAAGATGGTTTTTCGTGGTATCCCATTTTCACTCCAGGCAAATGCTGCGGCTGTACCTTGATTAAGGTCACTTCCTTCTAACTCCTAGCCTTTTCTATTCCATCGTCGTCATAATGCCTATCTGTGTCGGTGCTACGTAAAGCCACTAGCAATAATAATAATAATAATAATAATAATAATAATAATAGTTTTATAATATTAGAATTTCAACAATTTTCATTTTAATATATGATAACAGTATAAAAACTGATATGACCTAATTTAAACATATTAAATCTTTACAACCTAAAGTATAAAGTAAACTAACAAAAGTATCACTTACTAAATTGACTAAAGTAAGTAAAGTATACCTAAAGTATAAAATGGAACACTTTACAATAAACAACCATATTCACTCTCATTCATGCATCCCATTCACACTCAAGAAAGACTGGAAGTGCTTATAAGACGACGCTGACAAAGGATTTTAAACTTTGTCTTAGATTTAGCTTCCCTGATGTCACTGGGGAGTTCACTCCGCCAGCTCGTGGTGGTGAACGTTAACAATCTTATGTAGGTAGTGGTTCGATGTACAGGAATTTCTAGCGTACAGCCTGACCAGTTATTGAACAGGTGTAGTGAACTAAGGTAGCAAAATCTGGTGGATAGGTAAGGAGGAGTGTTTTCAGAAAGCACTTGATACACCAAAGTAGATGCATGGAGTCTACGTCTGTCATTCAGTCGTAACCAAGATAACTGTCTATAGTATGGGGATGCGTGGGTATATGGTCGTATGTCGAATGCATACCTGATGCATGCATTTGAGGCATGTTGCAGTCTCATGCCTTGATCATTATTGGTATCAATATAAACTGCATCACAGTATCCGAGAATTGGAAACAAAAGTGACTGAATGAGCTTTCTTTTCAGGGACCAAGGAAATATATTTTTAAATCGCTTCAGGGGATGCAGACACACTTTCGTCACATGTTGCGACCAGTTCAATGTTTCGCTTATAGCCACGCCAAGATTCATAACCGTTTCACAATATGGAATAATGATATTGTTTAGTGCTACAGGAGGAATATCGTATTGTTTTAAGACGTGTAAGTTTTTTGAAGTGCCAATGATTATTGCTTGTGTTTTAAGAGGATTAATTTTGAGATTATTACTCAATGCAAAGTTGAAATGTCGTATGGCTTTTAGTGCCGGGATATCCCAGGACGGGTTCGGCTCGCCAGGTGCAGGTCTTTCTATTTAACTCCCGTAGGCGACCTGCGCATCGTGATGAGGATGAAATGGTGATGAAGACAACACACACACCCAGCCCCATGCCATTGGAATTAACCAATTAAGGTTAAAATCCCCGACCCGGCCGGGAATCGAACCCGGGACCCTCTGAACCGAAGGCCAGTACGCTGACCGTTCAGCCAACGAGTCGGACAATGCAAAGTTACTTATGTGACTTAAATCTTGTCGTTTACAGTTTACAGAAGAAGCCCAAGACTGTGCTGTAAGCAATGGCGGGAGAAATGTTCCTAGGATTTTCATTGGTTAAAGATGGCCTAATTATTCGACCATTAGAGTCTTCTGTTCCCTTCTCAGGCAACGCGGCAAGCTTTCACAAGGCAGAAGGAGAAACGTAGTTTTCTCGTGATTGGAATTCCGAGGCTGTGATTGCCTAGGAACGGTATATTGTATATAGGAGTATAATTATTAATGCAATAATTACTACTGTACTGTGTACACTACTATTAAAAAATTGATGTGAATGAGTGGATTTCGAAACAGAAAGTTAAAAAAGAACAATGCAGCATAAGTATGGGAGGTATAAACTAGCACATAAGTTAGAATTAATAGTTAGTAGTGTTAGTAATGTAAAGACTGTATAGGAAAAACAAAATGGTTTAAAGTTGAAACTGGTCTCAGACAGGGAAGTGTACTATCCCCCATACTATTCATCATAGTTATGGATGAAATTCATAATAACATTAGATAGAAATAGGGAAGACAGGCAACAAAAGCCATATTGTTTGCAGATGATATAGTGATATGAGGTGAGGATGAAACTGAAGTGCAAAAGCAAAGTAGATGTATGCAATCAAGAGACAGAAAATTTGGGATGAATGTTAGTACAGAGAAAAGTAAAACAATAGTGATGACAAGGTGAAGGAAGGAAGGAAAGAAGGAAGGAAGGAAGAAAGGAGAAAGATAAAACTGAATGGTAAAATTCTGGAAGTGGTTAAAAGTTTCAAGTACTTGGGAAGTGTGATCACAGAAGATGGAAATATTACCGTGGAAATTGGAAAAAGAATACAACAAGCAAACAGCTTCTACCAGAGTGTAAGGGGTATTTTGTGGAACCAAGATGTCCCGAAGAAATGTAGGAAAGAATTATATTCAACCCATTATGAACCCATACTAACCTATGCAGCTAGATCGTGGACTGCAACAAAACGAGAGCAGAGTAGAATACAGGCAGCGGAGATGAAAATCTTAAGATGTATCGAGGGCAAGACCAGAAAGGATAGAATAAGAAATGAAGAGATAAGGAAAAGGACAGTAAATTTGAAACTTCAAGATAGAATAGAAACAACAGAGCTAAAGTGGTATGGGTAAGTAATGAGAATGGGAGAAGAGAGAGTGCCAAAAAAAAAAAAAATTCAGAGTTAACAGGAAAGAAACCACGACGAAGACCGCGAAAGAGGTGGACAGATTCAGTGTAGGAGTGCATAGAGAAAAGGGGAGGAAAACCAGAAGATGTGCTTATAAAAGGAGAATATTGGCGGAGAGACAGGCAGCGGTGGAGGTCCTTGATTCACAACCCGACCCGGGAAATCGGAAACGGGAAATGAAGATGATGATGATGAGTTCGGAAATGGAACTCTCTGTAGTGGTAGACAAAAACACTAAATAAACCAAGATTGTTATTGAAAATGAGCAAGATTTTCTTGTCTCCTCACCGAAAACAGAAGCTACGATAAATTTGCGTACTCCTTGTGGTGCGCTTACCACACTTTGAAAACCACTGGCTTAAGATATCGCCGGCAAACATCCTCAGTTCATGGTTTTCATCCCATGAAGAGGAACACATACAGTACCGTGTTACTTCATTCATTTCTGCAGGTAAGGAAACGTCAGAGCTATTTAATTTTAACGTCACGCTAATAGAGTCAGCTATTCGATGACGGTACGATTGGGAAGGTAGCGACTGTGGCCTTATTTAAAGTACAGCTCCATCCAGCAGCATTTTCCTGGTATGATAATGGGAAACCACGGACAACCATCTTCAGGACTGCTGACAGTCTGTTTCGAACCCCTCTATCTCCCGAATGCAAGCTCACAGCTGCGCGACCCTATCTAAATACATAAAACGCTAATGTGTATGTTTCACAAAACTCATGCTCTGAAACAAGAGGGAGTTGAAACGTGTGGTTTGCACCAAAATCTTCCAAATCGTCTCAATAGTACAGGAAAAATCTTGCATTTCTTGAAAAGTCAAGGGAAATCTATTTATTTTCAATATCAAATCATTAAATGATCACTCAAATAATTGCAGGCGAAGGCTTACCCTAACCCGCAATACACTGTGTACTTAGCACATAGCTAAGCGACTAACACGTTCATTAATACAGTAGAACCCTGTTTATCCTAAATAAAGGGGGCGGAGCCACTTCTGTTGACGCGTTTTTCCGGATGACACATGGTAAATATTTTCGAAAGTTAAATGTCGAAATAAAAATGCATAAACTCTATTAAGCAAAGGTGCATACTGTATAGGCGTATTAACATTAAAATGTTCACATAATGTCACTCATTGTATAAAATCAGTGACTTTCTTCTGAATTTTCTTGGTGCAGCGCTGTCGCATTCATTGCTTCATTCAACAAAGCGCAAAACAATCTGAAGTAATCAATCTTTTTGTTGATACTGAACTGAATACTGTATACAGTAATTTTATTACAGTACTGTAATTAAAGCGTCTGGTACTGTATTTTTATAAAAATTCTAAATCAATCTTACCTCCAATGCATTAAATCCATCATCTGCTAGACATGATACTGTATAGGCTTTTGGGCTTATGCCGTGTCAAGAAAATAAAGTAAAATTCTTAACTTTTCGCAGAAAACTGTGCTCTGCGTCCTCAGAAGATATCTCGACTGACCACGAGAAAGGCTTCTTAAACAAAGACACTTTGAAATTTGGACGTTATAACTCGATTCTCAGTACTGCTACAGTATTGTCAAGGTCGGAGTCGTCGGCATAATCTTTATGACGAATAATACAGTAGTTAATGATAATAATACAGTAATAATAATTCCTACTTGTTCAATAAAAATGTGTCTTGGAACACAAGCAGAGGGTAAGAAACTGTTTTGTTTTATGCTACACGTGCATTCTGGCATAAGCGTTTGCCCAGTAGCTCTCAGCACATATAGCAAGAGAATTACTAATATCGACTGCTAAGAACGAGAGGGTGAAAATAACATATTAAAATACAATTTTGCCAGAGCATTTCGGTTAATCCGGGTTTCTGTTAAGTGAAGTTCGGTTAAGCGGGGTTCTACTGTATTCTAATACATGTGATTTTCATCCTTAGTAGGTTTATGTCATTGTATGCAGCCATGTTTGTTTACAGTACTACCTGTCAAGTCAGAAAGTATACACTTCCTCTGATGATGGAAAAATACTACTCTCTGCTAGATACTCTTCGATTCTCTGACCTTCCCCAGCTTCTGAATATACTCTACAGATGGCAGAACGTTCCTAATAACATACATGCTGCTAAAAGAAAAGAGTCTACGTACGTACAGACCGGAGGGTAAAGTCTACTAGCCTTCGGTATGACCATTGATAAAACGGAGGGACAAACGTTCGAAAAAGTGGGTAGTCTACTTTCCCGAGCCAGTATCCAGCCACGGCCAAATTGTATGTTGCATTATCGCGAGCAAGATCGTTTGAAAATGTTAGTACCCAGATACGGCCGAATGGTCGAAGCGCAGAGAATATTGTATGGAAAGAAGTGTTATACACTGACTGACAGTGACAATGCAACACCAAGGAGGAGTGGTTCGAAAGGGATGAAAGTTGGGGGAAAAACAGAGACGGCACGGACGAATAATTGATGTTTATTTCAAACCGATATGCAGGTTACACAATGCGCACGGCATCGACTCAGTAGGATGTAGGACCACCGCGAGCGGCGATGCACGCAGAAACACGTCGAGGTACAGAGTCAATAAGAGTGCGGATGGTGTCCTGAGGGATGATTCTCCATTCTCTGTCAACCATTTGCCACAGTTGGTCGTCCGTACGAGGCTGGGGCAGAGTTTGCAAACGGCGTCCAATGAGATCCCACACGTGTTCGATTGGTGAGAGATCCGGAGAGTACGCTGGCCACGGAAGCATCTGTACACCTCGTAGAGCCTGTTGGGAGATGCGAGCAGTGTGTGGGCGGGCATTATCCTGCTGAAACAGAGCATTGGGCAGCCCCTGAAGGTACGGGAGTGCCACCGGCCGCAGCACATGCTGCACGTAGCGGTGGGCATTTAACGTGCCTTGAATACGCACTAGAGGTGACGTGGAATCATACGCAATAGCGCCCCAAACCATGATGCCGCGTTGTCTAGCGGTAGGGCGCTCCACAGTTACTGCCGGATTTGACCTTTCTCCACGCCGACGCCACACTCGTCTGCGGTGACTATCACTGACAGAACAGAAGCGTGACTCATCGGAGAACACGACGTTCCGCCATTCCCTCATCCAAGTCGCTCTAGCCCGGCACCATGCCAGGCGTGCACGTCTATGCTGTGGAGTCAATGGTAGTCTTCTGAGCGGACGCCGGGAGTGCAGGCCTCCTTCAACCAATCGACGGGAAATTGTTCTGGTCGATATTGGAACAGCCAGGGTGTCTTGCACATGCTGAAGAATGGCGGTTGACGTGGCGTGCGGCGTGCGCCCCGCGTGACTCATCGGAGAACACGACGTTCCGCCATTCCGCTTGGCGGCGGATACGCCGATCCTCGCGTGCTGACGTCACTCGGGCTGCGCCTGGACCCCTCGCACGTGCCACGTGCCACATGTCCCTGTGCCAACCATCTTCGCCACAGGCGCTGCACCGTGGACACATCCCTATGGGTATCGGCTGCGATTTGACGAAGCGACCAACCTGCCCTTCTCAGCCCGATCACCATACCCCTCGTAAAGTCGTCTGTCTGCTGGAAATGCCTCCGTTGACGGCGGCCTGGCATTCTTAGCTATACACGTGTCCTGTGGCACACGACAACACGTTCTACAATGACTGTCGGCTGAGAAATCACGGTACGAAGTGGGCCATTCGCCAACGCCGTGTCCCATTTATCGTTCGCTACGTGCGCAGCACAGCGGCCCATTTCACATCATGAGCATACCTCAGTGACGTCAGTCTACCCTGCAATTGGCATAAAGTTCTGACCACTCCTTCTTGGTGTTGCATTTGCTCTGTCAGTCAGTGTAAAAGTAAATTACGAATGAATCAGTTATTATGTACCGGTATTAAATATGCATAAAACTATTGAAAAGGGCAGGCAAAATAATATGACTGCGACAGTCATATCAAGACGAGTTATCTGACCTATTTATAGGGAATTCTGTGGAGCAGCGGGGGTCCTCTAGTAATAATAATATGGCTTCAGTTACCGCTTTACAACCTGAAATGTACCAAATTAACCTTCCGACTGCAAAATCGGAATGTATGTAAATTGGATAATTTGTTGTATAGACACTGAATGCTACAACAGAATTCTTTAACAGCCCAACAGTTGTGACACTGAGTTAAAATAATTCCCACGGTCGGGATTGAATATGTGATCTTTTGGATCATAAGTCGCACACGCAGTCTGTGATACACTGAACAGTTCATTCCCAGCTACAGGAATTCCCCGCTTGGAGACGGTTGCACTGGCCTGAAATAAACATATTGTCATGCTGACTATCAATGTAGTGGGCAGTCTCGTGAGCATACGTAGTATGTATCTGTTTCATAGTCCCACACATCATTAGCAGACCACCCACAGTGAACCTTATCTGTCATGAAATGAAAAAAGCTCGGTTCTCTTATCATAATACTTCGTCCTGTTTGCTCAATCATAACTTGTCTTCTTTTCTTTTTCGCGCACCCAACAAGACTTGAACTTGGTCAATCTAAATTAATTATCAGTAGAGCAAATTGGTTTCAATCACAGCAGCTTAGGACGTAAGAAACTCCACCCACCACGAGCACGAACTCGTTACAAGTTAGAGATGGATCTATTCTGATGAACGTTCGTCTATTCAAGGTGTTACATTCCGTACGCTTTAAATCATTATCTAAATCTATGTTTCTCGCGTCTCTCTAGCCATATTGTATAAATTCCTGTTGAGACTTGGAAATCTATTTTGAAATATTTATTTATTATTATTTTGTTCGAAATGAGAGTTAGAATGCCCTATTTCGCCAATGTAAAAATAGGTAAAGCCGGGATGAGTGGCTCAGACGGTTGAGGCACTGGCCGTCTGACCCTAATTTGGCAGGTTCGATCCTGGCTCAGTCCAGAGATATTTGGAGGTGCTTAAAAAACGTCAGCGTCGTGTCGGTAGATTCACTGGCACGTAAAAGAACTCCTGCGAGACTAAATTCTGACACCTCGGCGTCTCCGAAAACCGAAAAAGTAGTTAGTGCAACATAAAGCCTATATTATTATTATTATTATTATTATTATTATTATTATTATTATTATTATTATTATTATTATTATTATTATTATTATTATTAGTAGTAGTAGTAGTAGTAGTAGTAGTAGTAGTATTAAAATAGGTAATTGTATTTCTGATATCGTTGCAGCTAGAACTTTGAATTCTTAGAGCTGGTTTTAATATTTGCTTTCAGCTTACCAAACTATGCAAAATTAATAGTTTTAGTAAGACTTAAGTCCGCCCCTGTGGTGTATTGGTTAGCGTGATTAGCTGCCATCCCCGGAGGCCCGGGTTCGAATCCCGGGTCTGCCATGAAATTTGAAAAGTGCTTCGAGGGCTGGAACGGAGTCCACTCAGTCTCGGAAGGTCAACTGAGTAGAGGGGGGTTCGATTCGATTCGATTCGATTCCCTCCTCGGCCATCCTCGAAGTGGTTTCTCGTGATTTCCCTCTTCTCCTCCAGGCAAATGCCGGGATGGTACCTAACTTAAGGTCACGGCTGCTTCCTTCCCTCTTCCTTGTGCATCCCTTCCAATCTTCCCATCCCCCCACTAGGTCCCTGTTCAGCATAGCAGGTGAGGCAGAGTGTGCGAGGTACGGATCCTCCTCCCCAGTTGTATCCTCCCGATCCAGTGTTTCACGTTCCTGGACACTGACTTTGAGGCGGTAGAGGTGGGATTCTTCGCCGAGAGCGAGAGGAAAACCAACTCTGGAGCGTAAATAGATTAAGAAGAAGAAGAAGAAGAACTGGAAGAAGAAGAAGAAGACGAAATATAAAGATTAAAGTCGTGATATGATATGAGTAAAGGAGTGGAATCGGAGGTAAGGCTTTTTGCGGATGATGTTATTCTCTACAGAGTGATAAATAAGTTACAAGATTGTGAGCAACTGCAACGTGACCTCGAAAATGTTGTGAGATGGACAGCAGGCAATGGTATGTTGATAAACGGGGTTAAAAGTCAGGTTGTGAGTTTCACAAATAGGAAAAGTCCTCTCAGTTTTAATTACTGCGTTGAGGGGGTGAAAGTTCCTTTTGGGGATCATTGTAAGTATCTAGGTGTTAATATAAGGGAAGATCTTCATTGGGGTAATCACATAAATGGGATTGTAAATAAAGGGTACCGATCTCTGCACATGGTTATGAGGGTGTTTAGGGGTTGTAGTAAGGATGTAAAGGAGAGGGCATATAAGTCTCTGGTAAGACCGCAACTAGAGTATGGTTCCAGTGTATGGGACCCTCACCAGGATTACCTGATTCAAGAACTGGAAAAAATCCAAAGAAAAGCAGCTCGATTTGTTCTGAGTGATTTCCGACAAAAGAGTAGCGTTACAAAAATGTTGCAATGTTTAGGTTGGGAAGAATTGAGAGAAAGAAGAAGAGCTGCTCGACTAAGTGGTATGTTCCGAGCTGTCAGCGGAGAGCGTGGAATGACATTAGTAGACGAATAAGTTTGAATGGCGTTTATAAAAGTAGGAAAGATCACAATATGAAGATAAAGTTGGAATTCAAGAGGACAAACGGGCAAATATTCATTTATAGGAAGGGGAGTTAGGGATTGGAATAACTTACCAAGGGAGATGTTCAATAAATTTCCAATCTCTTTGAAATCATTTCGGAAAAGGCTAGGAAAGCAACAGATAGGGAATCTGCCACCTGGGCGACTGCCCTAAATGCAGATCAGTATTGATTGATTGATTGATTGATTGTGTTCTTTTGCTTTAACTTATATCTAAAGAGATAAATATTAGGTGTGTATAATTCAAGAAGTGAGTGCTTTCCGTTATTTTCGTTGAGTTATTCAAATTATTTTACAATTTCTATGACACATGAATTTTTATACTTCGGTATTTACTACAACTAAAATGTTCTCATTCCTTCCCTAAAGGGGGTGGCGGCCTCTTAGACGGTGACGCCGTCTCTCAGGCTGGGAGATTTGTTACGGTGAAGCAGATGCAAGGAGAAGGTGAGGGTGGTGGCGGCTGTGCCCTCTACTAGGAACTGTCCCGGCATTCGCTTTAGTGCAGGAGAATGGAAAACCACGGAAAGTCATTCTCAGGACAGCTGACGGTTGGGGCCAGCCGTGAGGTCCATCAGCTCCGTCCCGTCACCCGAATGCAGAGGCGAAGAGCCATGGTACAACCGTGCATCCACCGACAGTCGGTAGTTTGTGGGATATAGGGCACATTACATTGAAAATGCTAATCGCTAGAAAATGATATCAGAGTAACTAATCTGAGATGAGACCTCATGCAAATAGACCCAACACGTAACTTTAGGCAGCCATACTTATTACAGTAAAGCTAACAAAATGTGGAATGAAGTTTGGAACACAGATCAATATTCAAAAGAACTTCCTAATTAACAGAGCAATGAGACTTTGCAATAATATTCATTCCTAAGTTGATATTTTTAGTATGACAGAGGCTACATTCACTTCGTCATGTAACACTGCACTGCCTCTGTAGATCAATGGTAGTGCCGGCCTCCGGATCCCAAGATAGCGGGTTCAAACCTGGCAGAGGTAGTCGGATTTTTGAAGTGCGGAAAAAAGTCCATTCGACGTACGATGTCGGCATGTAAAAAATGTCTGGTGACACATTTGGTGTTTACCCGACGAAATTCATTAAATATCAGCCATAAACGCCCAAGAGAGTTTCGGTTTACTCGGTTTGCCATCTAGCAGACCTAGAGTAAAACGGAACGTCGACGAAATTGACGAGCAGACAGCCAGATTGCGTCAAATTGGAATGTCTGCACATGGTAGCTGAGGCCATACGATTATTATTATTATTATTATTATTATTATTATTATTATTATTATTATTATTATTATTATTATTATTATTATTATTATTATTAACACTTTACTTCTGAATATAATTTAATAGATTATGAAGACATTAAGAAAAGAAAAAATTAATATAAAGGTTGTAAACCTTATCATAAAATTTATTAGATCCCACGTCGAAAATATTGTGGTAATATTTGTTTTAAGTATTAAACTAAGTCTTAATTAGCATTAATTAGTACTGCATTAATATTAATAATAATAATAATAATAATAATAATAATAATAATAATAATAATAATAATAATAATAATAATAATAATAATAATAATAATAATAATAATAATTTCGGTTTGAGAGATTTGGGAAGCTTCGTCACATTTCCGCATGATGTTCTCGTTTCCCCAGAATCCGATGACTGAGAAAATCTATTATATTTACTAGTGCCAAGGATAGAAGAAGCCTTGTTAGCTGTTTGTTCCATCATGCTACAGTAATCAGTTGAAGGTTATGGGGAGATCAACCGTAGTCTATCTCAAAATTCCATCTACGGTTCTGAGCCCTAGAGTTTGCTACAAGATGTATTCTGGCTGTTGTTCGGTTTTCGGCAGTAATTTTTACCACCGGATGCCCTTCCTGACGTCAATCCTACTCCTTTATCCGGGTTTGGGACCGGCAACAACAGTTAATGAGCTACTCAATCCACCCATTAAAGTGCGAAAATGGAATTTGGATGAAAGAAAAATCACATGGAATCTATCAAGTTACAGAAAAAATCACAGGATACAATAAGTCACTTGTATACAGTAGAGTTGATAGTAACAGGCTCACAAAGCACATTTTTAATTTAGCCTTATCATCGAAATTTCACAATAACTGGCTGAAAAAAAATCAGTGAAGACCTAAATGAAATTGGCATTAATGAAGAAATCATTCAGAATAGAATAAAATTCAGAATGTTAATTCACAAACCCAAATTTTCTGTAAAACCCACCCGACTAAATACAGAATGAACTGAACAACGTAAAAGGGAACACAGTGAGAGGATGAGGAGATATGGGGAAGAGAAGAAGAAAAACCAAGAACGAGCTAATAAGTTCAAACGCGCTGTTTTATTGAGCATAACGAATCAATAATAGTAATACTTGTTGTACCGGGAGGTTCACCCCAACGCCGCGCATTTAAATTCAGCGCCTAAATGATATCTTCTAGTAGCAAAACAGTGAAACTGAAACTACACCAACTTGGAACTTTAATCAGAAGAGATCACCACTAAAATATGGAGTAATTTTATTATTGTACTGTTTCCTAACCTGAGTGAATTTCTACTTGTTTTGTTTGACATTCATCAAGAAGTTTGGACATTCTTCCACAGAGGACAGCACTAAAAGCGATGTTCATAGACACTGGTGCGAGGTATAAGAAGTTATAATTCAAAGAAGTTTTGTATTTATAAGTTTTTTCTGATTGATGTTCATTTATTTTTGGGTTGGAAATATTTCCTTTTTATTTCCGCCAGGTTTGAATCTAGCCAATCCCAAATTTCTGTAATAAATTTTCAACCTATCACAGTCTTCTTCTTCGATTTTGAGTGTAACTTTTAAATTGACCAATAAAATTGTGAGGGTGTGGCCGGTTTATTCGTGAAAGATCTCGAACCTTCCCTGAGGGTTTATAAACTGCGGCTTTGCACGTCTCTTGGCCACTTGATCGTCATCTTATTAAGTGTGTGCGTCAAATCAGGAGGCGGGCGGCCTCCTTCATCGGTCAGCAGTACATCTACAAGGTAATGGCCACATAACATCTTTCTTTCTTGCTACCTCCGCAGTTTAACCCGAGGGAAAGGTCAGAATCTTTAACTATGTAACCAACTTTTCTAGAATGTAAATCTTCTTTCGGCTAGAACTTCGTAAATCTTTAACTGTAAATCGGGGATAGAGAGTGATGTACCCTCTCGAGCTCCCCTTCATCTTGGTTTGAGGTGACTACGTTTCATAACTCTTTTTCATTCTGTAACGTGGTAATGTAATTTCTATACGAGTCACATCAGTAGTTTGGTAATAGCCCCTGTTTCATCGGCCTAGGGCCCCTTAGGTTTTCAGTGTTCACATCTAGGAGTGCAAGTATTCGCCTCCATTCATGTTGTGTTCGGGCCATTTATTTAACCGTTGTTCTTTTCCACGAAGGCCCATTAGGTTGGGTATTAAATACCCCTATATAATCATTTTCCAATATTGTAAGTTGATGTTGCCTTCAGTAGGCTTGGAAAACTGAGAGGCTGTTTGCTCTTTTTCAAAGGTTTTGTAAGATTAATGAGTGCCTCTGGAAGGCTAGACGTTGTATTTTGGGAGCAGTGCTCCATGAATTAGGGGGAACTTCTGCTCTTGAGTAAATTTGTGCTATTTGTAAATTTGAGCTTGTAGCTCAGGGAATGTAAAGCTAGGGGCTTAAAGCCCAAGGTGTTAAGGTTCTGAATCTTGGATCTTTTCCCCAATCTTGTTTAATGTTTGCTACTTGTACCTGTAAAAATTGTTAAATTTTGAGTTCTGAAAATATAAACTTCAGTTTAAGTTTTTAATTAATTTTTTTTTTTTGCTAGGGGCTTTACGTCGCACCGACACAGATAGGTCTTATGGCGACGATGGGATAGGAAAGGCCTAGGAGTTGGAAGGAAGCGGCCGTGGCCTTAATTAAGGTACAGCCCCAGCATTTGCCTGGTGTGAAAATGGGAAACCACGGAAAACCATTTTCAGGGCTGCCGATAGTGGGATTCGAACCTACTATCTCCCGGATGCAAGCTCACAGCCGCGCGCCTCTACGCGCACGGCCAACTCGCCCGGTTTAATTAATTTTGACATTGTAGTTAGACCCATTCACCCCAGCACCTTCTTTAACCTCTTTCTGCTCCACGGGTAACCCCGTAACAATTATAATCTTATGACCCCAGATACAATGTGCAGTCTCATTTTTATTATCCTTCATGTTTAAAAATAGTTAAATGTGACTTGTGTGTCAATGGAATTATAAAAGATTATTCTAGCTCTATTGTTTTCAAAATTGTGTTATTTTTAACTTCTAAGTAAAAGTTATCGTGAACATTGTAATTAAGATTAATGACCTACTATGTTCAAAATAATAAATAAATAAATAAATAAATAAATAAATAAATAAATAAATAAATAAATAAATAAATAAATACATAAATAAATAAATAAATAAATAAATAAATAAATAAATAAACCACAGGCCTCTACGTCAAGTGGTTTTAGAAATATAGAGGCTTCATTAGGCGTACACTAATAATGGAACATTAATAATAATAATAATAATAATAATAATAATAATAATAATAATAATACTGATGATGATAATAATAGGTTGCCTGCGCGTCTATTTCAATGTTTCGATTTGCCCTGCCGTATGGCAGAGCAAATGATCACTCTTGGACGATCTATTGCTGAGTTTTAATTAATTTTGTTGAGTAAACACCAAATGTGTCAGCAGAGATCATTTACAAGCCGATATTGTAATATTATTATTAACAACAAATGGATCGCAATTCGGAAATATCCCTGTGGCAATGATCACTTACAATAGTGAGAGAATAAAGTAAGGTTAAACATAATTAACCAACAACAACAACAATAACAATTACAACAAGAGTACAACAAGGGATTCCAAGGAAAGAAAATATTATAAGAAATACTACTACTAGTAGCATTCTAAATCCAGCACCATCAAATGCAAATACACATAGAACAAGTATTTCCAGTGCTTAACATTACAACACCGTCATATATAAATTCACACGAACCTTAAGCATTTCAAAACACTATGACTTACAACAACAAGCAATTCCCTGGAAAGAAAATATTACTACTTTAACATTCGAAATCCAGCATCATGGCATGGAGTGTCGAATACACTTAACTCTGACCTTCAAAATCCGACCAACTCTACCGGGTTTGGACCTGCGATCATGAGACCAGGACAGCTAAACTCAGAGTAATTTTGACATTAAAGATAAAAAAGAAAAGAATGATTCGTGAACGACAACCATAACACATGATAAAATACTTGTATCTGGAAATGTTTAAATTATATCATGGGATGGAAATCTATAAATGTTCAAGCTGTTCATTTTCAGTGCTCTATTCTTCTCATATGTGAATCATAGCGAACGAAATTTGAACCTCAGGACGACAATGACGTTGGCATCGGATGAACGGTTATTATGAACTTACTCGTCGTTTTTAAAGTGCATTGAAATTTACCTAATGTCGACTACTGTAAGAGACAGGTGCGTGGCGTCACAAGTTATCTTCGGAGTTATGGTCCGCTACTACTACTACTACTACTACTACTGATCACGATGTTCCAATAATTTGCAGAGGGTCGTATGCAACAAAATACGGAAATACTTTCCTACCTAAACTTTGGTCTTTAACTTACTAGCGTGTTGTGTTATGGTCTTGTTACGATGGGACACCGGCCCATTTTTATGGCAGGGTTAGGCGACACCTAACACGGGTCTTCCACGAGCGGTGGTCCGTGTGGGCCAATGCCTTGGTCTGTTCGTTCGCCTGACTTCAACTCTTTAGATTGTTGGCTTTGGGGAGATGTAAATACCGTGGAGTATGCGGTCCCCATATATTATGTGGATACTGTTGTGGTGCCACGTCACCTGTTTGAAGTCAGCATGCTACATAGTGAGTCTTCGAGAACACGTCGTATTTCCCAGCCAACACGCTGACGAGACTGTGACATCAACCCGCCTGCAGTATAGGTGACCAGGCGGAAGAGAAGAGAGAGACCCTGGCCAGGGAGAGGGCGACACCCTCTAGGTGGCCCACCCCACCCCTTCAGTGTGGGGAATGAAAACTTGGAAGCAAGCAGAAGAGAGGGGTAGGCTATTGGCAGTTGTCCAACGACTAAGCCTACGCCGTAAGTCGTGGACGGAGGTCACGCCTCTTGAAAATGTTTCACCGAACTGGTGGACTAACGCTACCCGGAAGGTTTCACCTGAGGATAAGCTCTGTAGCCTCATCGTATCTGCTTTGCATGGATCTATCACTTGATACATTTTCTTTACTGACATCACTCATATCAAGATTGTAAACTTACACAGCCTTCTGCTAGGACTCTTCTCATGATCAACTTAGGCAATCAATTAATAATAAATAATGTTATTTGCTTTACGTCCCACTAACTACTTTTACGGTCTTCAGAGACACCGAGGTGCCGGAATTTATTCCCGCAGGAGTTCTTTTACGTGCCAGTAAATCTACCGACACGAGGCTGTCGTATTTGAGCACCTTCAAATACCACCGGATTGAGCCAGGATCGAACCTGCCAAGTTAGGGTTAGAAGGCCAGCACCTTAACCGTCTGAGCCACTCAGCCCGGCAGGGAATCAATTATAGGGATATTGATTTGCTTTGTGTTCTGGAAACGAGAAAGTTATTGTACATATTAGGTTATATTTGTATATGTGTAGCATTTTTTCAAGACAAGCTCAAGCTTATTCAGATTACGGATTAATGTCAATTCAGGAAAAAAAAGCAAGTTGGAGAAAATTTTATTTTGTACAGAGTAAAAATGGTTCTAAAATAAATATCTTATTTGTGTTGTACAAATCTACTTTTTTGTATACAACAGATGCAGATGGAAGGCGTGTTCATTGCCTGTGATGCAATCCGGCAACAGCCAGGAGTGTGCCAACGAATGCGCGATTCCATGCGACGTAGGGAGGAAGGCTGCATTGCAATGGATTGTAGTTTTACCGAGCAGATGTTGTGAAGAGAAGATCTTTTTTTTTGCTAGGGGCTTTACGTCGCACCGACACAGATAGGTCTTATGGCGACGATGGGATGGGAAAGGCCTAGGAGTTGGAAGGAAGCGGCCGTGGCCTTAATTAAGGTACAGCCCCAGCATTTGCCTGGTGTGAAAATGGGAAACCACGGAAGAGAAGATCAAAGACATGGTGATCATTGATAGCAGTGGTAACGGGTCATAACTCCGAAGATATTGGATTTGCGACTTATGTTTACAGGACCGTTTTTCAATCGTTTGTCGCGCACTGACTCTGCTATAAATATTGGAACATTTTTCAAGGACGCCCTGTACACCAAATTTGAATCAATTATACGCTCGAAATGCTATGAGCTTGGAAGTGAACAAACTGACATTTTTGGAATTACTAGTTTGACACAGTATTGATTACGATATCAACTTAAACACAAGAATTCTGGGCCAATGCTAGTTAGCGATGACTTACAGTGGCCCAACCCCCACGAGAAGTCGAGATAATGAGGTCTACTTTAGGAGGAATGCGGTCTGGTTAATTAATCAGGACAGGAGGCGCCTGCTAACCATCAAGAACGTTAATCATTCACTGGCATTAGGATTACCGCGTATTTTCTCGTATCAGCGGCATTCCTGCTGTAAGCAAAATGATCTTTTCTTCATACAGAAGTTATTCTACGACATTAATTAAAATAGTGCAGATCAAAAGTGACGCCTATACGATTCTTCCGCATTTTATATTTCTCCTTAATAGCATTATTAATTAATAGAAATGTTGATGTTCGGGGACTAACGATAGGTGCCAGGGGAATAGACTAGAAAAAAATATTGGTAGATACTTTCAGAGATATGGCGATAGGCGGAGCAACGAAAGCTAGAAAAGACGCAAATTCGTTTCTTAAAATAGATCTTAGAACTGGACAATTACACACCAAATTATATTGCACTAGAAAAATGCAATGTCATGAGAATAGACAGCAGCAAAATTCGAAACAAAGGTACGGAAAAAATATCAAATAGCCTATAATTCTTTAATTAATGGCGTGTGACCTCCAGAGAGAATTAATGGCATGTGACCTCCAGAGAGGTCTTTCGAGTAGGCGGCCTGCATGTTTGTGAGAATGGGGCCCTACGTACGATTAATTCTAATCGGAGTTAACCAAGCGCGATTAAAATCTCCGACCCGGCCGTGAATCGAACCCGGAACCTTTGGACCAAATGCTAGCATGCTAACCATTTATCCATGGAGTCGGACAACATAATACTGAAGTAATACTTGAAAGAAATAGATGGCAAAAAAAAAGAAGGATTATCCAAATGGAAGACGAAACGACGGGAATATTACAACCGAAACGGCCTGGCACCAGAAGTCAGAAGAGAGTGGGGACAAGACGAAGGCGTTTCTCGACAGCTTGTGCAGGAGGGTAAAAGACGCACAGCAGCAAAATAGAGAGAGTCCAGTACTGCCACATATACAAGAATATTGGAACAACGGATCTACCGCAATACCTACGCTGAATAGGACCCAAGCAAGACCAAATCATCATTGCGAGATTCAAGTGCGGGATCGAAGCTCTGGCCGATAGATACTGGGCTAAAAAAGATCAATAAAACTGCGCTGAAGATGAAGTGTCCATAGGCCATCTGCACGCAAGGAGGAGAGAAGAACGAGAAATTCATCAAGAGGATGCATTGAACGAAATAGGGGGTGGAGAAATGTGGGTTAGAGACATAAAAAAAAAACCAACGAAGAATAACCATTCTACAAATTATTTTAATTTTTGTTTATATAAGCGTTTCGTATTACTTAAACGTTGTAAATATCAAATTTCATTCACTGTGTACTAAGTTAACATTGTAATTGGAAAATTTTCAATGCTGAAAGGCAAGAAATAAAACTACTTCTCCTGATACTACTACTACTACTACTACCACCACAATCAAAATGTACAAAATTGATTTAGATTTTAATTTGACATTTTTAACACTTTGATAGTTTCGGTAGCTGTAATTAGGAATCGTGTGTTCATGTGTTAAAACTTCAGCCAGATTTTGACTGGATCCTCAAATAGCACCAACGAATTTTATACGGTTGTAGGATAACCGCTACCACAATGAGGCATAAAAGGCATGATGAAGAGTGACGTACCGAGCGAGCAGGCCGTGCGGTTAGGGGCGCGCAGCTGTGAGCCTGCATCCGGGAGATAGTGGGTTTGAACCGCACTGCCGGCGGCCCTGAAAATGGTTTTCCATGGTTTTCCATTTTCATACCAGGCAAAGGCTGTATCTTAATTAAGGCCACCGCTGCTTCCTTCCCATTCGCAGGCTTTTCCTACCACATCGTCGCCACAAGACCTATCTTTGTCAGTGCGACGTTAAGCAAAATTGTAAAAAAAAAAAAAAAAAGACGTAGTTTGACGTTGCTTCCTACACTGCACTGGTCGTGCTCTGAATGTCATTATCATCATTCAGCACAACCCATACCCCAGCAGCTTCCATATTGTCACAGCCACGGATGAGACTGGGACTTCAGTAGAAGCTTCACTTAGCTCTGGCCTGTGCCATGAGACGGAAGCAAAAGTACTCCATTCATTAAGAAAGAACAGCAGGTGGATTTTTACTACGAGGGTCGAGTCATAACTCGTGGCAACTGTTTTTTTCTTTCTCGCGAACAGGAGACAACACGGAAAATCTAAGACATGCATTTGCAATTATAGGGCATGTACTTATGCATAGTGCCTGAAGACAAATTCTGACTTAGGAGATTCTCGTAGGAAAGTGACAGAACACAGGCCATTGATAAACATTGTTTTATTATAGTATAGACAGAAAATACAAAAGACTACGTACAAAGGACAGGTCTCCACTGGTTACAGACCTTCGAGATAATCACCCAACGCTTCCACTGTGCGTTGCCAGCGGTGGGGCAGGCGCTGAATACCATTCGCTGCATGTGTATCATTAACGTGTGACACCTCTCTCCGAAATGCTGTTTACGATGTCCTCTTTGTTAGCAAACCGCTGTCCACGTACTGGCTTCTTGACTTTGGGGATTAGATCATAGTCGCATGGGCTCAGATCAGGCGAATAAGGCGGGTGTGGAAGAACCTCCCATCCACACTGTTCTAAGCGACGCTGAACGATGGCTGCTGTGTGAGCTGTCGCGTTATCGTGTAGGATTATGGCGTTGTCCAAAAGATCTGGATGTTTGGTTCGCACTGTACGGTGCAATTGGTACAACAAAAATAGAATTGTACCGAGCTCGATAGCTGCAATCGCTTAAGTGCGGCCAGTATCCAGTATTCGGGAGATAGTAGGTTCGAACCCCACTGTCGGCAGCCCTGAAAATGGTTTTCCGTGGTTTCCCATTTTCACACCAGGCAAATGCAGGGGCTGTACCTTAATTAAGGCCACGGCCGCTTCCTTCCCACTCCTAGCCCTTCCCTGTCCCATCGTCGCCATAAGACCTATCTGTGTCGGTGCGATGTAAAGCAACTAGCAAAAACAAAAAACAAAAAAGGAATTGTAATAAACATTTTTGTCCATGGACACTGGAGCGCCTGGGCGCGGCAAATCTGCAGTAGATACTCTACCGCGTTTGAACGTCTCCACCCACCTGGCCACTGTTCTATAGAACATGGCATGCACACCTAATGCTTCCCGCAGCTCTGCATGGAATTGGCGTGCATTTCTGCCGCGGAGAACTGCTATTTAAATATATACGACCGCTGCTCCTGCTTGTTGACTTCCATTTTGTTACGCTTTCACTCACACACTGAACTTAGGGGCATGCTTAAACCCACATTGTTGCTTACATACACCATCTAGTGGCATCACACGCAAGAACATACCGTACGTTTCCAAATGCATATCTTATATTTTCCGTGTTGTCTCCTGTTCGCGAGAAAAAAAATAGTTGCCATGACTTATGACTCGACCTACATGTTAGTCAGGAATCCTCAATTATTGCTAAACTGTTTTAAATGTTTAGATAGGCCTATATGTACAGTAATATTACCTTGTTCAATTATTTTACTATATTTTGATAGGAAGAAACGTTCGATTATGAACAGTTTCATTAATGATGTACGCACTCTGTTCAAATAAAACCCTTTCATTTGTAAGAACACGCACAGTAGTACAGTGACTTGCTTCTGTTTGCTGCAAGTCACTCCAGTCGCAAGGTCAAGCGACTTGTGCACCGAAACCTGGTCGAATGCCAGGGGGTTGAAACACTTGCACAGAGCCCTTCACTCTATCTAACAGTACTTGGTGAGTCAGAAGTATGATGGTGAAACTTGCACGAAATCTGAATTTTCATATACTCCGGTATTAATAGACACGATTGAAGAGCTGGCGTACCTCTTCGGTGTGAATTGTTGAAATCATACTCTCTGTTCCCCTCAAATTTTTTTCTTTGCATTTTCTACATTTTTCTCACTTCATTCGCAGCTTCATCCATTAATTGTTCTATTAAAGGAGAGGCACTATTTTGTAGATTTAAATTCGATCAGGTTGCCATATTTGCCCATTGTAATTGAAAGAATTAATATTAACTCATTTATTAAACGAATCAATAACATAATAAATTCATCATCAGATGACTGAAAGTAAGTACTGGTCTCTTAAACCATTTTATAGTAATTAACACCTACTTCTGATGAAGAAATTAGTTAATTCATAACATTAGTATGTCATACTAAAATAATTAAATACTTTAATATTTCTTTATTCCTCAAATAATACCTATAAATTGATTAATTTTATTCTTTATATTTTCATCTACTCTTATCTTATTAATTTTAATATTTGCATTCTCTAATAATCCTTTTTATATAAATACCGAAATCTTTTCAACCCTGATATGTTCAGCATTGCTACTAAAAATGGGAGCCGCCCCCTTCCATTTTTTGTTTCCAGCAACAATAGAAGGTTTAAGATGAAAAAAATGTTTTGTTTTAATAACCTGACAAAAAATCGCCCCCCTAATATTGTTAGCATATATTATTGAAATAAACATTTTCAAATTCGTCTAAAACTATATATTATTACGACTACAACATCCCTAGTACTTAAATAAAGGTTAACTATTTGTTAAGAAATTCATCTTTATGCTTGTTGCATTACTGATGTAAACTATAAGATTCAGTGTTAGGTATTTCTTGGCTACGGCTGTAAAATATTATTTCTTCCGGTTATTAATTGCAGTATCAATTTACAAAATAATACACTTTGCAGGTCAGCGTTATAGCCTGCGAAAACACTACACGGTAGTCGTACAATTTTCTTAATATGCATATAAATGAGGTGATCATAATCGTATCGTTCTCTTCGAAGACTCTTGTTAATGGTGGTTCTTAAATGTTGTGCCTAGTGTTTACTGAGGATGGGATGGCCCTTGAGAGCTATTGAGTGTTAATATCAAGTGTGTTATTCGTCACGTTAAAATTACCATCATTTCGTAATTATATATATTTAATGTTCGTTAAGGAGGAATTTCGAGGTGTTATCAAGTTCGCTATAATACAAAGTCATAACTAACGTTACATTACACACCGTTTATCAGATATGATTTTGATGACATTATTTTGTAGTGAGAGCGGCTACTTGAAGGTGCATTGCTATAGGAATGGTTGCAACATTTCTAAATTCAACAGATAATAAAAACAACAATTCAGTGTGGCTATTGCTAGAGCTCTACACGGATGCGGATTTATCCGCGGATATCCGCGAAGTTAGTGTCTTGGCGGATACAATCTGTATGGCAGTGCGGAAAATTTTGCAGATAATTTCTAAATAATGACTTTTATTGATTTTTATGGGTGATATATAGAGAGCCTTGAAACCATAAAGCCGTAAATCTGACTTAAGCCTAACTGGGTTCTGCCCGCAATTAATGGAAGGAAGGAACAAAGATCAATAAATCGCTAGTTGTCGCAAGAGAAAATCCCTCATAAACCTGCAACTGTGGGGGTTCTGGTGCCACGTGTCAGGCCTATTGTATTATGATAACAGATCTATCCATTTCAACAACTTGACTGTAATATACTTTGGTTAAATATTTAAATTATCCGCGGATAACCATTCGCAGATGTGGATGAAGGAGCGGATACGAATATTATTTTGTATATCCGCGCAGGGCTCTAGCAATTGCTAGTCTGGTGCCTGCCCTTGTAAGGCAGACCCTCCGACGAGGGTGGGTGGCATCTGCCATGTGAAAGAAACTTTCTTTCTTTTTTAACAAGTTGCCTTACCTCGCACCGAGACGGATAGGTCTCATGGCGACGATGAGATAGGAAGGGGCTATGGGCGGGAAGGAAGTGGTCGTGGCATTAATTAAGGTGCAGCCCCAGCATTTGCCTGGTGTGAAAATAGAAAACCACGGAAAACCATCTTCAGAGCTGCCGACAGCGGGGTTCGAACCCACTATCTCCCGAATACTGGATACTGGCCGCACTTCAGCGACTGCAGCTATCGAGCTCGCTGTGGAGGAAACTGCGTGCTGCTGTGGTGTATTGCCTGTTGTACACCATCATTTTTTTTCTTTCAATGCAATACTTCACAAGAAAAGTCCGGCTCCATGGCTATATGGTTAGCGTGCTGGCCTTTGGTCACAGGGGTCCCGGGTTCGATTCCCAGCAGGGTCGGGAATTTTAACTATGATTGGTTAATTTCACTGGCACGGGGGCTGGATGCATGTGTCGTCTTCACCATCATTCCATCCTCATCACGACGCGCAGGTCGCCTACGCAGTCAAATCAAAAGACCTGCCCCTGGCGAGCCGAACATGTCCTCGGACACTCCCGGCAATAAAAGCCATACGCCATTTCATTTCATTTCATTTCACAAGAAAGATGTCAGTGTTCTACATTCCTAAAGGTTTGACAAGATTGGAAAAGATTTGGCGAGGCTTGACAGCATTTTGCTTTAACATGGGCGAAAGGCAAACAGCTCTTGTGATTCTTAGACTAGCAATGGGATACATTCTTAAAATGAAGAGAAATGCGCGATATACTATAATGTATATGGGGAAAATATTAATTAGGTTATCTTCAACGTAATTTTTGCAATGTATTTACTGCCATAACCTCGTTTGCAGAGGTTATGATAAATTGCATTTACGCACATTGAGTGAATAAAAGTCCGCCTCTGCTGTGTAGTAGTTAGTGTGATTAGCTGCCACCCCCGGAGGCCCCGGTTCGATTCCCGGCTCCGCCACGAAATTTGAAAAGTGGTACGAGGGCTGGAACGGGGTCCACTCAGCCCCGGAAGGTCAACTGAGTAGAGGGAGGTTCGATTCCCTCCTCAGCCATCCTCGAAGTGGTTTTCCGTGGTTTTCCAATTCTCCCCCAGGTAAATGCCGGGATGGTACCTAACTTAAGGCCACGGCCGCTTCCTTCCCTTTTCCTTGTATATCCCTTCCAATCTCCCCATCCCCCGACAAGGCCCCTGTTCAGCATAGCAGGTGAGGCCGCTTGGGCGAGGTAATGTTCATCCTCCCCAGTTGTATCCCCCGAACCCAAAGTCTCACGCTCCAGGACACTGCCTTGAGGCGGTAGAGGTGAGTCCTTGCTGAGTCCGAGGGAAGAACCAACCTGGGAGGGTAAACAGATTTAGAAGAAGAAGAAGAAGAAGAAGAAGAAGAAGAAGAAGTGAATATAAATTATAGCAATGGAACGGAAATTCATGTCTTATTACATGAAAACATTTTAAGAATGTAATAATTATATGCGAAGATCATCATAAATCAATCATTGCTGATGATTGCTCCCTTTCCGCAGTCTCCACCCTGAGATCCGAACGGTGGACTGTTTTATCCCCGGAGTATTATATGCGGGAGGAAGCCATCATTCATTCATACAGAGGGAGCTGCACGTCCTCTGGAGTAGTTACGATTGTAGTTTCCCGTTGCCTTCAGCCGTGTAGCAGTGTCAACAGGGCAAAGCCATGTTAAGTATTATTGCAAGGCCATACCAATCATCCAGACTGCTGCCCTTGCAACTTCCGAAGGGTTGCTAACCCCCTTTCGGTGAACCATTCGTTAGTCTTGTCTCCACCGAGCTCGATAGCTGCAGTCGCTTAAATGCGGCCAGTATCCAGTAATCGGGAGATAGTGGGTTCGAGCCCCACTGTCGGCAGCCCTGACGATGGTTTTCCGTGGTTTCCCATTTTCACACCAGGCAAATGCCGGGGCTGTACCTTAATTAAGGCCACGGCCGCTTCCTTCCACTTCCTAGGCCTTTCCTCTCCCATCGTCGCCATAAGACATATCTGTGTCGGTGCGACGTAAAACAAAATAGCAAAAAAAAAAAAAAATAGTCTTGTCTCTCTCCACAGATACCCACCCGAAATGACTGCATCTACGGCTCGGTTATCTGCTTCATTGTGAGGCACAAGCTTCTCCACCGCGGTATGATGACATAGCTCACAGGGGAGGCAGCGTATGGTATGGCCGGTATATTCTGCGGACATGAATTGTTTTGTTCACACATGGCCTGAACTGAAAGGAAAGGGTCTAATCTCCCACCAAACTGAAGCTACTACCAAAGAGTGGGATAATCTGCCCCTAAAACAAGTTGGATTCCTCGGTGCTGAATATGCCTCGTCGTGTTCAAGCATACCTCAGGGCCCGAGATGGCGGTATTGATCTGCCACACAATGGGTGATCATTTTCTGTTCTAAACCCCACATTACTAACTTTGTGCTTTTCTGTTCCTCAAGGATAAATGACCGCATGTTAATGCTGAAAACACTTCCCAGCAGACAAAGTAGTTGTTCCTATGCTACAAAAAAAAGTAAAATCAAGCAATTTCCTCAACTGTGCCGAAAGTTGAAAGGTTAATGGACCCAGAAATATTTCAAAGTATGAGTTTTATCAAACTATAAAAACAAATTTTGAAAATAACTTCCGCCCTAAATGCAGTTCTGGAAAAACTGCCCAAAAACCGCTTGTTTCTCTACTTGTAATTCGTAGTGTTAAGTTCTTGAAATACTTAAGTTGTGTGCGAATTTGAATATAAAGACGCTGGATTTAGGAAGTTGAACTAGCAGTATTTTTTGCTTTTTGTACTCTTGTTGTGTTGTTGTTGTTGTTGTTGTTGTTGTTGGGTAATTACGCTTTAACTTCACTTTATTATCACTAGTAGTACGGTCAACCGACAGTATTTTAAGTCGTAGTGTTAAGCTCCGGAAATACTTACGATGTGTGTGAATTTGTATATGATGATGCTGGATTTAGTAATTCTTGTAATATTTTCTTTTCATGGATTTGTTTCTTGTACTCTTGTTGTTTGTTTGTTTGTTGTTGTTGTTGTTGTTGTTGTTGGGTAATTATGTTTACTTTACTTTATTATTACACTACTGTAAGTGACCATTGCCACCGGGATATTTCCCATTTGCAATGTATTTTTAATAATAATAATAATAATAATAATAATAATAATAATAATAATAAATTTACATAATTCTTTCTGTAATATTTTCTTTGGTTCAATAACCTCAGGCGTTCTTATATTTTTGAAAAATATCCACACCGAATGTAGTTATAAGGGCATAAGTGAAACTCTGCATTTATTCGCATTAGCGCTCGGAGAGGTAGCAAAAAGCAAACTGCTAATCTAATCGACCGGATAACGATGATCAAGAAAAGGATTGTAATTTTTAGGAATAAATAAAGAATATATTCTCATACTTTATTATATTTTATTTACCTAAAATTCGTAGCTATTATCGTTAGGATGTTATCAACATTCAGTTGCTTGCCTGAAGGGCTAGAAATTTCTATGTATATATTCTTCTTCTTCTTCCTTGTTGTTTAAGAGGCCTAATATCTAGGTCATCGGCCCAAATATATACTTTGTAATATGTAATGTACTTGCATACACATAGCAAAATAAAAATTGCTCCAAACTAGGATAAGGAAAACATTTTTGAGCACGGTAATATGTGCCTACGGTGCAGTACGATTTTGTAAACACCTATCCTGAGCCCGCACCCCCTCCCCCCTGCTCTATTTCGACCGACCGCCGCTGAACTAGCTAAGTCTATGTACTGTAGGCTCATGTAGTGGTGTTTGCGCTTGCACGAAGAGGATTTTTTTTCCCCCCATAATGTGGAACTTAACACGTTACTTCTTGAAATAGTTGCAAATATCTATACCCTAGTTAATGAACATCACACAAGATGCTGAGGATCCGGAAGTTTTGACTCCACTCAGAAAGCACCGGCAGAACTCGACACGCGAAAGTTCGTCTGAACTACTGATGGGATAATCGAATACAAAATAATCGCTTATTCGATTATTTCATTTTATTCGATTATCGATTATATTTCCCATTCGATTATTTTTCGATTATTCATTCGAATGAATGAGGCAGGCCCGACCTTAAATTCATCCCAAAAGGACATGTTTTTGATAAACAGGCGAACATTATATTTTTGCCTAATTCCTTCATGTAAATTCACATATACTAAATATCTTACACTTTTATATACTAATTTTATCATTATTACTGAGAATAAGGAGAATCGCAATAGATATTACTAATGCAATTACTCCACCTAACTCCTCTATGTTTTTTAATTGATTATTGATGGGTGGTTCAGTCTTTGATGTATTTTATGACATTTATATTTTTTGTGGGTTGTACCTTATCAGGCGATTTTGGTAATTCATTCATTTAGTTTCAACATAAGAGTTTTTCATAAGAGTTCATCTATTTCAATCGATTATCAATCCCACACACTTAAAGGGAAAAACTGAGTTATGACGCATCCGAATAATGTATGCGATGCAACTGAATGATATTTGAAACTAATTCG
Source organism: Anabrus simplex (assembly GCF_040414725.1). Lineage (NCBI taxonomy): Eukaryota > Metazoa > Arthropoda > Insecta > Orthoptera > Tettigoniidae > Anabrus > Anabrus simplex. The sequence goes on from NC_090268.1 coordinate 53,703,410, forward strand.
ATTATTTTATTCCATTATTTATTCGATTATCTAAATAATGGGATGGAGGTTATTCGATTATTAAAAGTATTTGATCATCCCATCATTAGTCCGGACGCTTTATCGCATGTACAAGAGTCAATTTGTACGGACACAGATGCAGATCCTTTTTGATTATTTTTCGACACGACGATCTCTTAATTACCACTTGCGAAGATAAATGGCGTTGAGATTTCGTCAGACTTCGTTCCAGGCGTTCCTTCACTTGAGCAATGATATCTGGTGTTCGAACTCTTTTCGGATACTTACGGTTTTTTTTTTTTTTTTTTTTTGCCATTTTACCCATAAGTTATGCATTGCAGACATTTCCAGTTTTGAACTCTTGCGCAAACAGTTGCGCATAAGTTTTCCACGAATCGTGCTTCGCATAACACTCGGCAATGAACACGAGCTGTTTTATCGTGAGCTCCATTTCGTGTTGCATTCAACTTCTCACTGAAGAACGCCTGATTCTCTCACTCACTAACACTTAATGACACAACAGCGTACTCGGAAGGTGCTGGGGAAGAGCACGCGCAGGCATGTGACAGCAACCAATATTTGCATCAAAATCACGGTTTCCCGCATTTTCTGTGGTGGGCAGTTCTCCCGTTCAATTCAGCGCGAGTCTTATATATATTTTTACGGGCCCCTTGAAACAACAAGCATCATCATCATCATCAGTTTTATTTTTCCCAAGCTGTACTAGCACGGATATGAGCTACCACACCGCCTTTTGTCACCTAGCAAGAAAAGCAGTCATCTGCGTACAGGCCATGAAGGCCCTGGGAGGGGTGGATGGTAAAGGCTTCCACTATCCGTAACCTCAACACTTGATGGGGTAGAGTGGTTAGCTCTACGCCCGGCCACCTTTGCTCCCGGGAATTAACCTGGTACTCATCTTTGGTGTACGCTGAGTGAACCTCAGGACTATATGCACCTCCGGAAGTGGATATCTCGTTTCTTAAATTTTTCGACTTCCTAACTGGGAATCGAACCCCCGTCCTTCCGGGTGAACCGAGCGCTCCTTTACCGCCTCGGCCAGGCAGCCCCCCTTTTTGTCACTTAGTTCTACCAAAAATTAATCGGAAGTGCATCTTGTTCCTAGAATAGGCTTTCGAGCTCTCACGACGTCCGTGTATTATATTGAATATCCCCAGCCCTAAGCAAAGGATATTTTTGTTACGGAGTTATCCGTGGAAGGCAGAGGTGAAAGAAGGTGCGGGCTGGAATGGGTCTAACTACAAGTCTTGAAGATGAATTTAAAATTTAAATAAAGGTTATATTTTCAACAGATAACAACGGTTAACAATTCTCACTAGGTGAAATAACAAAGAACAACCAGGTACAATGCAACTTTACAAATTATGTGCTACGAACCCCAAAGTCTGAGCTCTCAGCTCACAACCACAAATTACCAAAGGGCAGAAAACCCCTTCATTACCGGGAGCGTTAGCTCCAAAGACACATATTGGGCCTCCTAGAGGCACATCTACCACATCAGAAAGAGCTAGCCTGCTCTCAATTTCTCACGCCTGTTAAAGGCAACAACAAACATTCCTCAAAACTGCCTCTCAAGGCACAATTATAAGGACACAGGGGTATCTAGTACCCAACCTACGAGGCCTGAATAGCAAATTAAAGGTTAATTAAATGGCCCAAACACAAAGATGAATGGAGGCGAGTACTTGCACTCCTACACTAAAGTTTGTTAAAACCTATATGGCGCTAGGCCGATAATACAGGGGCTAATCCAAATCTATGGAGGTGACTAGTCTGCAAAATAAATTTAACACATTAAGAAGGAAGAGAAAAACAGTTACGAATACGTAGTCACCTCAAATTCCAAAAATGAAGGGGAGCTCGAGAGGGTAAAGCACTCCCTATCCCCGAATAACAGTTCCAGTTAAGTGGAATATTTACAAAGATTGAAAAGGCTTACATATTTAAAGATATAGGTTACATATTAAAGGTTTCGAACCTTCCCCGGGAGTTAAACTGCTGAGCTAGCAAGAAGTAAAGATGTTAAGAGGCCATTACCTTGTTGAAGATCTGCTGCCTGAAGAACGAGGCGCTTCCCGCCCCCTGCTACATATTCACACACTGAGCAAGATGTTATAAGAGTGGCCCGGAGACAAGAAAATCAGCAGTTTTTATACCCTCGTGGAAAAATTCGAGACCTTTCAGGAATGAGTAGACACACCCACTCAATTTTTATTGGTTGACAGCAAAAACTTATACACAAGGCGATAAAGAAACACCTTATTGGTGGGAAATTAATTACAGAAATTTAGGATTGGTTAAATTCAAAACAGGCGGAAAGGAAGCTTAATATTGCCAACCCTCAAATAAAAGAACAAAATTTAGTAAAGACAAAACTTATGAATACAAAATTTCTCCAAGTAAGTTCATTCCTTCGCACCAGAGTGCATAATCATAGTATTTAGCAGAGACCTCTGTTAAAGAATGTCCACACTTCTTCATCTACAAAAGCAAATAAAAAACACCTAGAGACATCTTCTGATAAACAGGAGAGTTGATTCAGTTGTTACAGTTCAGGGTTCCTCCTGTAAAGGAGTTTCAATTGGCTCAAGATTTGAACTTGCGTCGTAGAGGTGTACTGCCCGGTACAATTTTCTAAACTCAAAATTGGTTTGATTTAGGAGCCTCCGTGGCTCAGGCGGCAGCGCACCGTCCTCTCACCGCTCGGTTCCATGGTTCAAAACCCGGTGAGATTTATGCTGGGCGAAGCGGATGCGGGACAGGCTTTTCTTGGGATACTCTGGTTTTCCCTGTCATATTTCATTCCAGCAACACTGCCCAATAGCATTTCATTTCATCTGTCAGTCATTAATCATTGCCCTAGAGGAGTGCGACAGGCTTCAGCAGCCGACACAATTCCTATCCTCGCCGCTAGATGGGGCTTCATTTACTCCATTCCTTACCTGGTCAAATGGCTGTAAAGAGGCAGTGGATTTTAATTTCAAAATTGGCCTGATATGCCTTATTGGAAGTGCATTACCCTTGAATGCAACGGTACAAGTTCCCCGGAATGAACACGCCTATTTATAGACTCCGGACGTGACAAGTTCAACAAGGTACAAAAAGCGGAAGTGAAAAATGTCACACCGGCACGTCCTATCAAACGTAGCCGAGACTCGATAAACGTGATTCGAAATGGGGATCACGCGATTGTCAACGCTCGAATACAGACGTAACGATTAATCGATATCCTTTGTGGAAGTTGATCTCATGTTACCAGTCGGTCGATATCGAGGATCTTGTCCTCTACAGATACCTGCCACCATACATTACAAGTGCCTGCGGCTACTTCACAGAACATAGACCACACCCAGTGCATACGGTCTCAGTTTCGTGCTCGGCGGGGTTCTGTCTTGAGAAAGAGAATCGTGCTAGTACAGCCACTACTGTGTTCTAATGTTCGGTACCTGGCCCTGTGAACAATAAGCTCAGTAGTCTCAGCAAACCCTCTCCTCGATATATCATTCAGTCATCAAGCTACAGGTTGGTCCGAAGTTTCTCGGAGCTCAATTTCCATTCAGTGCAGGATCAACCTGCTACCACGGCGAATATCCAAGAAGAAATTAAGAAAAGTCTTAAAATTCTTGAGATGAATAAGTGGATAGTTGAATTCAAATGGATTAAGGCACATACAGGGCACCAGGGAAATGAGCCTGCTGACCAATTAGCGAAAACATCGTGGAGTGCTATAAGCGTGTACCGAAATCTGTAGTTTACAGCGACCTGAGTCAGGGGTGCCCAAGATAACGGCCTGCGAAGGCATTTTTTGTGGCCCTGACCGAGTTTTTATAATGTGCTTAAGCTTCAGTTTACGTTTTTCGTAGATACCAGAAAAATAGTTAGCAATTTTTTTTTTTGAAATTTACGGAGAAAGGAGACAAACCATACGAAAAATCTCTGAATTATTCGTAGTTTTCTTCTTGACGTGACGTTTATTTCACTGGGCTGTATGAATATTTTTTTAACAATTTGTTTTATGTCGCTCCAACAAAGATAGGTCTTATGGCGACGATGGGATAGGAAAGGCCTAGGAGTGGGAAGGAAGCTGCCGTGGCTTTAATTAAGGTACAGCCCTACCATTTGCCTGGTGTGAAAATGGGAAACCACGGAAAACCCTCTTCAGGGCTGTCGACAGTGGGGTTCGAACCCACTATCTCCCGGATGCAAGCTCACAGGCGCGCGCCCCTAACCACACGGCCAACTCGCCCGGTTTATTTATAACTGTACACATATTTGAGTAGTCTTAAAACATACAGAATGAGACTTAGATCACAAGATTTATTGGTGTCAGAGTTGAATATCCAACGTGCTTAATCATTTTGAATTTTCATCAGTGGCCTCAGGGATGTCCTGCATTTATCCGTTGAACTTTCGGATTGAAAAGTCCATAGCGATATGTTGGAGAGTCCGGGGCACATCTGCACAGTCACAGTAAGGGTTCTCAGTTACCTTCCACGTATGGTTCCAGTATTGATATCTGACATGTTGGGTTCTTATTCGACTTAATGACGTCCATATTTTTCTGCCGGGCTGTGTGGCTCTGACCCCAACTTGGCAGGTTCGATCCTGGCTCAGTCCGGTGGTATTTGAAGGTGCTCAAATACGTCAGCCCCTTGTCGGTAGATTTACTTGCACGTAAAAGAAATCCTGCGGGACTAAATTCTGGCACCTCACCGTCTACGAAAACCGTAAAAGTAGTTAGTGGGACGTTAAGCAAATAACATTATTATTCAGATTTTTCTGGGTAGGTTGAGACCAGGAGGACGGTTAACTGGATCCTGGATTAAGCCTACTTTGTCACGGCGTTAGAAAAGTGTTAACATTCTCGAAATTAATAAGTGGATAGTTGAATTATTTTCATCATTATTATTATTAACAAATACACCCCAATTGGAAAATATCCCGGTGGCAATGGTCACTTAGAGTTAGAGTAGTGTGATAATAAAGTAAAGTTAAGACATAATTACCCAGCAACAACAACAACAACTACAACAAGTGTACAGCTAGAATTACAATGGAAAGACAATATTGCAATAAATACCAATAGTTTAACATTCTAAATTCAAATGGATTAAGGCACATGAGCTGGCTGACCAACTAGCAAAAGTAGCCGCGTGGAGTGCTATAAGCGTGTAGCGAAATCTGTAGTGTACAGTGATCTAAGTGATATCAGTATAGTGAAGGGCAAAATGAATGGAATCAAACCATTAAAGGCAGTATCAGGCGTGCAAACTTCGGATAATTATTGGGGGCCACTTGATTAACATGAATACAGGCATGTGAAATCAGTAACAACTATTAATATAAACATTCATATAACGTCGCTCCTAGGCTAAAACCACGAATGTGACAATGCCCTTCCTATCTCTTATTTCCTTTAAGACGAGTCACGCCTCCTAGCTACATATTGATACACAGTCCATCAGAACAATTTTCGTTGATTTCATTTTCCTGTGTGCATGTATAAATGATTGTTAACCTTACCGAGTCGTAATAAGAAACACGCACACAGGAGATGCTGTGAATTGTGTACACTGTTTTATTTACAAATTATATACACATTACACACACTAATAAAGTGCCATCTTGAACAGACTCGAAGAATAAGAATAAGAAGAATACTGCCATATTAGCATGTCAACCAGTTCCCAACACAACAAGATCACAACGTGAGTTCACACACTCGACTAACAACTTTCGCTAACAACTCAACTCCAACTCCTAAGACTGTCTTTTTATAGCCTATACCTTGCCTGACCAGGCTTCTAGAAAAGTATGACACAACATGTCTTCTCGTATTTTCTCGAGTCTCCAGTAACCTATGTTCGAATGAACAGAACGTTCTGTACTACCTGTGTTTCACAACATTAGATTGGTTTATACATCATGTTTACAGTACAGGTAACAATACATTATATACTAATAATTATGTGTTCTTAAATTAAATGAAGTCTTATTTATATACATACAGCAGATGTATCGTGACATAACCTCACATTTTTTGTTACACAAGACAGATCATACAACACACAAATGATACGACCATGATTTATACCAAATAAATTCCGTACATACCACGTAAATAATAATAACAATAATAATAATAATAATAATAATAATAATAGATGTAAACAACTTCATAGCCACACCTCACAACTCATAATAATAATGATAATAATAATAATAATAACACATACTAATCTAGATCGACATTTCCTCAATTTACCTATGGATTTAGAGGATTATTTCCAAGTTATACCAGTCCATTACACTTGCATCAACCGTACGGTACTGTAGGAATATATGTTTGACATATTTATCCACTCCTTGAGTATGATGTAGGCCTACTTAAGGTTCATTATTCTACCTTCGAACACACGCATTGAGAACGAACAGCGGAACTCTCGTTATGTTTACAACAATCTACCATAGCTGTCGATGACTCTACAAGATATAGTTGTGGTTAATCCAGAACTTTTTTTTTCAGTGCAACCGTTTTACTTCCCAGCAACAAACACTTCTAAGGGCAATAGTAGAATTACACGAATCGCTACCAACCAGAATGTAAACTTTGCTCGCTACGAAATGCGCCGCAGTGTACTCCGCTATACAGAAAGTTTTGAAGAATACTGGCCTCTGTTCATATTGTAACACACTCCATGATCATTTCTCACATTACGTGGTCAACAAGAAATTGTGTACATTGTATTGTTTGATGATGATGATTGTTGTTTAAAGGGGCCCACCATCTAGGTCATCGGCCCCTAAATGAGACGAAATGTAATAACAATTTAAAAGTCCAAAATTCATCCACTGATCAGCATTCAAAACGTGATAATGAAGAATGAATGAATGAATGAATGAATGAATGAATGAATGAATGAATGAATGAATGAATGAATATGAATTTTAAAAAAGTCAGCGGATCTTAAAACAACAATGTTACTGACTAAGGGACTGATTCCAAAGCACAATCCTGAATCGATTATTCTTGTTGTCTAAAGGGGTCCAAAATCCAGGTTAACGGCCCCTCATAATGGTACTGATCGCCAGTGAAGTAGAACCATGGTATTCCTCATGTTGTTGTACTAATCAAAAGTAGCGTAGACTCACGGTGTTCCACACATTATGGCACAATTCACAAGTACTGTACGTCGCACAGGTAAAGAAAACCTACGGTGTTTCTCACATAATGGCGCCACTCAAGGGCAACGCAAACCCATGGTGTTCTTCACCTAGGTGTACCAACCACAAGCGCCGCCGGTATTCCCGTGGTGTTCCTCACAGAGTGCGTACTAATCACAGGCAACGCCCAGACCCGTGGTGTTTCTCATATAATGGTACTAATCACAGGCAACGTAAGCCCGTGGTGTTCCGCATATAGTGATACTAATCATAGGTACTGTAAACCCACAGTGAACCACTCTCTGCTGCTACTAATCACAAACCTATTGTGTACCTAACATAGTGGTACTACTCGCAAGTGAAGTCAGCCCATGGTGTTCCCCGCGTGATGGTGCTAATCACGAGAAGTTTCATGGTTCTAATTTAATCATCCCTTGGTCGCCCCTTTTAGTCGCCTCTTACAACAGGCGGGGGATACCGTGGGCGTATTCTTCGTCTGCGTCCTCCACACACAGAGGGCCATTCTATTGTTTTTACTGTGTATTAATGCATTTGTTATGTTCATTTTCAGTGTAGTTTACTGTGTTTTGAAAATGTATCTGAGCTGTTTGCATGGTCATCCCCAGGTGGAAAGTCGTATATCAATTTAAGAAAAAGATATAACTGGTGGAAAGCTGGCGTTGCCGCGGTGCATGTCAACAGCACAGGTGAACTATGAGTGAGGCTGTGGGCCGTCCGGGAGTTGTTACTCAACAACTGCTGGTCTAATGTCTCTCTGTGGCCTTCACAAAAATAAAATATAATATCCTTCATCTTTCTATTGTTCTTGAAACCAAAAGCGAAGAGTCTATTGTGTGTTATTTATGAATCAGGTGATGAATTTTTCATAAGTCAAGGTAGGTCCGATTGCTTTGAAGAAGGATGACAATTACATGAATTACTGCTAAGCATGTCATGAATGTTTATGCTTGCGAGTTCCATAATGATCTGGAGTGATACCGCTTTGAGTTCTTATTCACTAATCTGATGATTAACTACATTGTACTGATTTAGAATGTAGAAGGTCTGAAACAGCGGAGCAAAGTTCTTACACAGTACAACGCGTTTCATTATTACGCTTCGATATTTGAGGAAGCCTAGCGCTCTGTCAATAGGTACAAAAGTATCTTTCAATCCATTATCACAATTAAGTATATTAGTAATTGATGGAGAACAGAATAATTGCAAATAAGGTAAGAATGAAAATGAAAATCCACAGTCTGTTTCCAGTCATTCGACCGGGTCAGGAATGGATGAATGAATGAAGTCCCCATCTAGCGGCGAGGATGGGAATTGTTCCGGCTGCCGAAGTCAGTCGCACTCCTCTGGAGCAATGATTAATGAATGACAGGCGAAATCAAATGATATTAAAGAGTGTTGCTGGAATGAAAGATGACAGGGAAAACCGGAGTACCTGGAGGAAAACCTGCCCCACCTCAGCTTCGTCCAGTACAAATCTCACATGGAGTGACCGGGATTCGAACCACGGAATCCAGCGATGAGGGTCCGGCGTGCTGCCGCTTGAGCCACGGAGGCTTCAGAGGTAAGACAATATTATTATTATTATTATTATTATTATTATTATTATTATTATTATTATTATTATGTCCGCCTCTGTGATGAAGTGGTTGGTGTAATTGTCTGCCACCCCCGGAGGTCCCGGATCGATTGCCGGCTCTGTCACGAAATTTGAAAAGTGGTACGAGGGCTGGAACGGGGTCCACTCGGCCTCGGGAGGTCATCTCAGTAGAGAGAGAGAGGGGGGGGGGGTTCGATTCTCACCTCAGGTATTCTCGAAGTGGTTTTCCGTGGTTTCCCACTTTTTCTCCAGGCAAATGTCAGGATGGTACCTAACTTAAGGCCACGACCGCTTCCTTCCCTCTTCCTTGTCTACCCCTTCCAATCTTTCCATCCCCCCAACAAGGCTCCTGTTCAGCATGGCAGGTGAGGCCGCCTGGGGAGGTACTGGTCCTCCCCCACCCACTCATTTTTGCGCAAAACATTATAACCTCTATGGCAGGGCCTCTCAGGGTGCATGCGCCTGGTGCATGCACTGTGCTCGGTGCAAAAGACGGCTTCGCTTGGTTGACCAGAGTGCAGACCCCCATTCCTCGATTTGGAGCAATAACGCTGGCTCTCTCTCTCTCACGCCTGCCTCGCTCTCTCCCTCTGTCTCCCTCTTCCTCACTTGCCCAGTAGCGCTTGAAATCCGAGCCGAGTTGAGCCGAGCTTAGCCGAGTAGACCAGAGACCAAGCGTTGATCTGAGCCGAGCCAAGTGGGACCGATGCACTGTGCACAGGAACTCTGCGCCGCTGTTTGCACGTGTGAGATTTTGGGCGTTTGAGCGGCCCTGCCCTATGGTGTCCATGTTCGTTAAAACGTCAAGTATATATCGTCTGACACAGTGGTTAGCCGGTTCGAGTGCCGGTGGTCGAAAACATCTTTGTCATCATAATGTTGGCTGGCAGGTTAGGAGAGGTGGTGGCATACATTTTGTAATAATTAAATTGCGCTTCAAAAGCCTGGATTCAATTCTAAACCTCTATGCATTGTTCATATGGAGCGAGGCCACATAACGCTGTTGATGTGATTCGTCCGTCGGATGGAGGCGTTAAGAGTTGAGCACATCCCTTGGTGCTATTCAACAAGGTAGTGTTTGTGCCAGTACCGAGTTTCACCCTGTTTCTTCCTATTATATATCACACCATTCATCACATCACGTCATTAATATCAGGAAGGGCATCCGTCGTAAAAATTCGATACGAAGATTTATCTCACATCCTATCTGACCTCGCAGAGAAACGGGTCAAGTTTTGGTCATACATACATGCACGTTTATTACCAATCTCGATTAATATAATATATTTTGAATTTTATTTCCCTTAATGAAAGATTGAGTGGTATTAGATCGCAGGAACCAGTCAATGAGAACCACAAAGCATTTGACTAGCGGTTCCCGCCAGCTGACAGTGTGATCGCTCTTTGAGAGTTAAGTAATACAGCATTACCAGCCTGGCGTTCGGCTCCATGGCTAAATGGCTAGAGTGCTGGCCTTTGTTTCAGAGGGTCCCGAGTTCGATTCCTGGTCGAATTGGGGATTTTAACCTTCAATGGTTAATTCCGATGGCTTATCATCAGAATTAGAATTCAACATAGGTAGGGCCCCATCCTCATAGATGCACAGGTCTCCTATACGGCGTCTACTGGAAAGACTTGCACCAGGCCGCTTCGGAGGCTACACGCTATTCTTATTATTAGTATCATCATTATTATTATTATTATTATTATTATTATTATTATTATTATACCAGCCTGGCAGCTTAGGATACTCTCTGCCAGTATCTTAACAACTTCCTGTTTATTAAGGAGGAAGGGAATGAGGAAGGAGCCATACCAGGAAAGGAGGAAGATAGAGTAAACGGAACAAGAAATATTAGAGATAATCGTGTTGACTGTGATGGTACACCAGTTATGCACAGATAACCTGACAGCCTCGTACATCATATTGTGTGTACATTTTCCAAGACAAACTACCACGGCTCTGTGGTTCAGTAGTTATTTCTTGTTTCTATCGATGTGGTGGGGGTGATTATTGTTTTAACCCTTTATAGGTCAGTGGCTAAATATTTAGCCACCTGAATTTTCCCTGAGTGATAAAATTCCATTTTTTATTAGAAGAACGTGATTTGTAACAGAGGTAACTGTTAATGGGATTTGATATTGCTTCTTCATAAAACCCTTTCAAACGAACTTCAGAACCTGGTAGCTAAATATTTAGCAACTGTTCATGTACGCAGACTAAACATAAAATAATGTGAGCGTTAAAGGAAAGAGGAATTACAACTAGGCAACCATCCTCTACTAACACCAGCCAGAGATAAAATTTGCAAGGGATCCGACACTTCGAAAAATGATGATATCGGCCACAGAAGAACAAGGGCCATGGAGGGCGTGAAAATGAAATACTCCCTAGCCCTCGATACCTAATAGCGCCTGGGTCGGAAAAGAACAAGAGTTGACCAAAGAAGGTAGAGGATGGTTGCCTAGTTGTACTTCCTCTTAAAACAATAATCACCACTACCACCTGGTCAAGGGAGGTCAGACAGGATAGTAAGTAAGTGCAAGCAATGCCAGGACTTAGCTAAGGGCCCCGTGGTCGCCAACCCACGCTCCCAAGTTGGGAGATTTGGTCTCTGAACAGCAAGATCGCAGGTTCTAAGCCAGCGGAGGTAGTTGGATTTATTGGAGGACGGAACATGTCTATTAGGTTCTCCATGTCCTATGGTGTTGGCATATCAAGGATGTTTTGCGACACATTCGATATTACTCGAGAAATTTAATTAAATATTAGCCTCAGTTCACCCACCAGAGATCCTGTTTCTCTGCCATCTGGTAGATGTCCATGCATCCATAACCAAGCAGAACAGTTGGCAATTCTGATATCACTTGAATCAATTGAGCTATTTGCTTTACGTCGCACTGACCCAGATAGGTCTTATGGCGACGATGGGATAGGAAAGGCCTAGGAATGGGAAGGAAGCGGCCGTGGCCTTAATTAAGGTTTCAAAATGGGAAACCACGGAAAAACTTCTGCAAGGCTGCCGACAGTGGGGTTCGAACCAACTATCTCCCGGATGCAACCTCACAGCTGCGCGACCCTAACCGCACGGCCAACTCGCGCGGTTGAATCAATTGAAACATTGGTATTAAAGGAAAATATCTTCGCGGAAAGCCATGATATTCACTGACAGTATAATAATAATAATAATAATAATAATAATAATAAAAATAATAATAATAATAGACTCTTAAAATGTAATAACTACAACTATCTTATTCACCAAATCAAGATGAAAGCGAAGATTCTTGCAGGTAACAAGTGGAAAATCGAGTTCATCTGGATTAAGACCCACGCTGGGAACTGCGGTAACGAACTTGTGGAGCATATGGCTAAGGAAGCAGCACACGATAGTGAAATTGGTGAGTTCTACAGCAAAATTCCTCAAAGTGTTTTGATTAATGGATTGAGAGATGGGAGCTTAAGAAAATGGCAGAGTGAGTGGGATCAAACGACGAAGGGTTAAGTAACAAAATATTTTTTTTGTCCAGTGTAGTAGACAGACTTTTCCAACATATTTATTTAAAGCCAAATGTCTCCGCAATGGTAACGGGTCATTAAAAATTCTCGTTGGCCGAATGGTCAGCGTACTGGCCTTCGGTTCAGAGGATCCCGGGTTCGATTCCTGGTCAGGTCGGGAATTTTAACCTTAATTGGTTAATTCCAATGGTCCGGGGGCTGGGTGTTTGTGCCGTCCACAACATCCCTGCAACTCACACACCACACATAACACTATCCTCCACCACAATAACACGCAGTTGCCTACAAATGGCAGATGCCGCCCACCCTCATCGGAGGGTCTGCCTTACAAGGGCTGTACTCGGCTAGAAATAGCCACACGAAATTAAATTTGATATGGAAAATTAAGAGTTTATGTCATCGTTTTAAAATTGTAGATACTGTAGTCCCATATGCCCATGCAATGGCAATGAAGAAACTGTTGACCATTTATTATTTCATTGTGAATTACTTGAGAGAGAAACAAGCGTTTTAATTAGAGATACATTAGGTATAGAGTTATGGCCAGTGTGCAATAGTAGGTTAGTGCAAAGTTATTTAAAACAGTTCTTACGTTTCAGAAATTGAATTGTATTTGAACAACTGTGAAAAAAGTCCTTAGTTTTAAAGGCTCTTTAGGCTGTTTCAATCGTGAAATTACCAGCGTTTCGCTCCAGTGTAGCAGTGGGCTCATCAGTTGGATTGCTACACCTTTCGTGGCTAGTGCGCCGTTGAGACACCACTGCAAGCCTCTAATGTAGGAGAATGCAGTGACGATGCACTAGGGGAAGCATGTGCCTCCACTTGTATAAACACCTGACTTTGGTCTTAATATCAAACAATTTTGATAGGATATAGTTTTGTTTATATAATTTTTGTGTACACCATGACAGCCATCGAATTAACAATGTATCTCGCATGTAATTAAGAATATTCAGTTACATTTGTAATATGATTACTCAAAGCATTTAGTATTACGGTTATGTAATAGGGCATGCTGTGAATAAACTGTAATATATACTGCATATAGTCGACATCAGTTATAACGACTCCGAAGCGACCGCCAAACAACGCTCGTTATAGCCGATAGTCGCATAAACAGATTTTTGTTGCTAAAAATTTAATATCTGTAACTTTTAGGGTGCACATTTACATGGTTAATTAATATGATATTAAGTTAAAGATACAAAAAAACGTAACTGACATTAGTACTGTATTTATAGTAAGCCTACAGTATATGTGGAGCGGGACTGCGAGAAATTTGATCGGCTTTTACTTGAAGAAAAGGTCCATTGATCGGCACATTATTTGTACTTTGCTGCTTAAACGATATAAGTTAAGATTGTTCACTATTATTGTGCTCAGATGATCTCGCCTGCTTGATTGTTTTAAATGTTAGAAAAGAGACTGTATTTTCTCTGTGTTTTTCCAAATCGTAGAAATCGTTCATTGTGATACACCGAATTCCAGCGACGGGCGTACGTTATATGCTGAAGTGCTGCAGCACATTGTCTATTTGAAACATAAATTACTTTTTAAATATTATCTACAATCAAATACAGTGCATTAAAGACATCAGCCAAATAATACGAGTAGGATATCATTCAACTCCCCAAACAACAGGAAACTAGTCGTACGCTGCAAGCCGGGTGCTGTGCAGATCACAGCTCAGCGAGAATTTGTAGGCTTTTTGCCAGAAAGCAGTAACTCTGCCCTTTGCACATGAGTGCCCAACTTTTCCATGTGCTTTGGAAACAACAGCCAAGACAGCGAGTCTTCGTTGGACGACAGAGAGGCAGCACTGGTCACACTTGCACTTCGACCGAAATGAGAACGTGGCAGGTGGTACCCTCCTGACTCAGCGATAGTATTTAAGAGGGGATCACTCAAAGCAAACGGGAAAACAAAATACTGTAGCCATCAGCTGTTCCCACCAGGTCTTTTAATTCTCCCAACTTGTCAATTCCAAAGCCACACTTGTAAATCGATGAATTATAAAAATAATACCTTTTATGTTTTCGAAATAAGGACATGATATTGTGATTTTTTTAAATTACAAAATGTCTACTGTATACATTTAACTATAACAACATAACATGTGATTTTGCATTACGACGTTCCTGGTTTTATTTCAGTGATTTTGGTAACACTAAGAAATTTTTTTGCCATTTCTTGATGGATGCAGTATTTTTGTATCCATCTCTTGGCACAGGGCAGAGCAAAGTGTAGCTTCCACCGAAGTCCCAGTCTCATCCATGGCTGTGACAATGTGGAAGCTGTTGGGGTATGGGTGGTACCGAGTACTGACATTTTGAGCACAACTAGTGTCTGAGTGTTATGAGAGGTGTTGCTCATAGGATCAGTCGTGCTGCAGTAGCACCTTCTGGTCCAGTGAGGAAAGCAATGGCAAACTATCTCACTCCTCATCTTGCCTAGTACGCCTCATTTGGGCTCTGCCATTGGTTTTTGCAGTTTCCCTATAACTGCATAGCCTTTGGTGGTGCTATTTGAGGATCCAACCAGCCTCTGGGCTGATGACCTGACAGACAGACAGACAGACAGACAGACAGACAGACAGACAGACAGACAGACAGACAGACAGACAGACAGACAGACAGACAGACAGACAGACAGACAGACAGACAGACAGACAGACAGAAGTTCTATTTTTACGTGCTCACGCCAAGTGTTTCTGAGTTCGTGAATGTTTTGTCATTGCAGGTGTTATTGGGTGAGGAATGTGTACATGTGTTGGGGTTATTTGCATGTTTGTTCAGCATGGAAGACTCAGTGGAGGCCTCTTGAAAACCGCAAATGTTTCTAAATATTTTTATTTTATGCAGGGAGGATGGGTTACAGCACGCAACTGATTTTCTTCACCAGCCACCACTGCCCACTTTCCTCGCAATGTTGACGTTTGTTTCCCCATTTTACAATTTTCAAATTGCCAAATTATGGGTGACTTTTCTCCAATATTAAACACTTTCCTTTCTTTTGCGTCATCTTCACAGCGATGCTTGTCTTGACTATTTTAAAAGACAGACTCATTTGAAGTCTCTATTAATAAGCGTTACATTGTTTTCAACAATCCCCAAGTATGTAAAATATATATATCATTAGACATTAAAGCCCATACATTTCTCCGAAGATGTGATAAAAATACGTCGTTAAAAGCGGTGTCGCAATAAACAGTTTTGACTGTATATATAGGATGTAACACAAATGTACGCCACAAATTGCAGGACGCGTTCCTTACATATAGACGAAGAAATTATGTTATATGAACATGGGGCCGGAAGGGCTTTGTTTCCAAGTTACACCTCTTTGTCTCCAACCATTATTCATGGGGAACACACAAGAACAGAACGTACCAACATACCACACCTCTTTCCCACAGGAGATGTTCAATATGCCCTCCATGAGCACTGTCACATGCTTCAACGCGCCGTCGTAGTGAACCTCGGACGTGCTGATATCTCCCTGGAGTACTGCGTATGTTTTCGTAGCCTTCAATAATACGGACACGGTGACTCCGAGCATCTTGTACTGGGGTTCGATACACAAGAGCTTTCAAATGCTCCCACAAATAAAAGTCGAGTGGGTTTAGGTCTGGTGAGTGTGGAGGCCAGGCAATTGGTCCACCTCTACCTATCCACCTGTCATCGAATCTGTTATTTAGAAGCCGACGGACATTGACACTAAAATGAGGAGGGTGAGCTCGCATCCGGGAGATAGGGGGTTTGAACCCCACTGTCGACAGCCCTGAAGATGGTTTTTCGTGGTTTCCCATTTTCACACCAGGTAAATGCTGGGACTGTACCTTAATTAAGGCCACGGCCGCTTCCTTCCCATTCCTACAGTAGGTCTTTCCTGTCCCATCGTCGCCATAATACCTATCTGTGTCGGTGCGACGTAAAGCAAATAGCAAAAAAATAAATAAATGAGGAGGTGCTCCATCGTGCATGAAGTACATATTTTGTCGCAGAGCTAAAGGCACATCTGCAAACAGATCAGATTCTCTACGAAATTATGGTGACTTTGTCTGTTGACCCTGAGTGGAAGACTGTGAGGCCCTACCAGTCACCAACAATGCCGGCACAAACATTGACTGGAAGTCTTTGTTGATGACTTGCTTCAACAGTTGCGTGAGGCTGAAAGCCCCATGTTCCCTAAGACGACGATCAATGGCTTCAAACGTTTTCTTGTCGGGCACCTTCTTCCTCGAAACCTCTCCCGGAACAAACGATGAGCGAAAGCACCATTGCCGTCTGCTAATCCATACATCAAATGGGCATCTGCCATCTCTGCATTAATGTAGGCCCTATACTGCCATTGCACGAGCCGAATCTGTGATGAACTCTACGTACGTAGTAACCCGTGTACTTGCCAAGGTCGTACTGATCACTGGAACAGTTGATATTAGCCTTAAATAAGCAATGACGTAAGTCGCATGACAACAGCGACATGTAAAACAAAACAAATCATTGGCGGTGCATCTACGATAATGACACCGTAAAAAATCGTAACCAAAAGTGCATTATTCTCTCGTTCTGTTCTTGTGTTTCCAATGATTAATGAGTTGACGGCTGTGAGGTTAGCCATGCTCACTTATTCAAATTCCGCGCCACACACCTTTAAAAGTAAAGTGTAATATGAAAATAAAAAGTTTCCGGACCCATGTTCATATAACATAATTTCTTTGTCTATGTGGAAGGAATGTGTCCTGCAATTTGTGCAGTACATTTTTGTTACACCCTGTATACGTACATAGGATCTAGATGCATTTCATTATTGACTGTATCGAACCATGTTATACAGTGATAATACAAACACAAGGTAGTGAATTAATCTACAAGATGTTTAGTTGAAAATATAATTTCTTCGATAGACTACTTAGTAGACATTAAATAACTTAAAAGTTCTGAGAACGACATTAACATATGCTATACATATGTACCGGTACTTTTCAAATTAGAATTGCAATATACTGTCTTCCTATACAAATGCTAGCAAAATCAGCACGCAAGATGCAGTAAGAATAAATCTTTATACAATATTTTAATAATGAATGGATCCTTAAATAAGATATTATTAATTATTAGCAAAAATAATTACATAAGTAATGAGTGGGCAGGTCCGTATTTCACGGGACCCAGAACAGGATGTCGTGTGTTCTCCCAAACTGCACACCATTAATCTTCATTAGAAAGAGCAGGTGGTCAGGTGGTTGCTATAGATACACCGCGCCTGGCCAGTACGCATTATGTTCGTACTACGCTCTCACCGCCAGACTAATTACACGTTTAATCTGCACCTCGTAATGTTCCTTACTGCCATGTGATTTATACTGTATAATTTTGGAAGATATCTGAGCTGAGTTCAGTGATGTGCGGGATGAAGGAAGTAACATTTGTATGAAGTAATAAATTGCATCACCATTCATCAGTTTCCCTACAGTGCTAAATGGGATTAAATCTCTACCTTCTACGATGCGTGGTAATCAAAAACATACAGTACACTGCTATTAATAACCGGACGCTATGGTGTCAGTATGGCGCAAGTCCACTTCTGCCATTCTGAGATGACTTTCTATTAAGTTTCGATACATGCCTGCCGGTGTTTTCTTCTGCAACATGACAAGGAGTTCTGCAGCCATTTTGGACCGGTCTGATCTGGTTGTCAACTAGCGTTGTAACTCATTCTAGCTATGCTCAGTTGGATTTAGATCAGGGCTTTGAATCGGTCATTCGATTTCATTTACTTCCATTTCGACAAACCACTCGATTATGGCCCTCACTTTATGAACGGGTGCATTATCGTGTTGAATATGAAACGGGTCACTTGCCAATTGTTTCCACTGTGCTTTTTGGTCTTTGTTTTGTAATGTATTTGGCTTTTAGCCCATCAGCCATACAGCCAGCACCATTAAAAATTCTACAAGCCACACAACACTATAGGCTATATATACATATGATAGACACCTGAAAGACATGACAGAAATGGCAGACAGAAAGCATCACCTGAGACGGTCTCTTTCAAAACACACATTCCCTGAATGCTCCGACATTCACAGTTCATGATTTGCAGTTTTATTCGTGTCATGAAATCAATACAAATTTTTGTTTAAGTAAGAGAAGTAAAATTAGAAAACACATATTATATATTTAAATCACGATTTCGAAGAAATTCGACTAAACTTGCTTATACTTTCTGGTTGACAGGAGAAAGTAGAACTGGCACGCTTTTAGGAAATGGAGTTCCAGTTTTAATACGTTTTGAGAGTGTCACTTATCGCTTGCACTGTACTTTGAACAAACAAATATAACATGGTTCCAATCTGCGACACACGGGGGGTCATATACGTGGGGACAGTGTGGGTCGTATAGAATTATCCAAAATTGTCCAATAGCTTTGACATTCGTAGTTCCAAACCACGAAAACCAGGTTCTCGCCATAATGCCTATTCTGTTAAATTTCACGTTGGAAAAAGTGTACTCCGGTAAGTAACGTTTACCTAGCATTTTCCAGGTCCATACATGTTCATCGATTGCCACAATGTGTAGCGTAATTGGCCATTCCACACGATTTTCTTCCATTGTTCTAGAGTCCACAGTCTGAATGACTATAATCGGCGGCGAGGCATCAATATCCTTGGTTTTTGTGTCACCGCTCGCCTGTGGAATTCAAGAGCAACCACCTTCCGACGAATGGTACGAATATCGCTATCACTTTCAGATAACAATCGAAAGTTTGTGGCCACGGTTTCATACGAAACGTGCCGGATTGTCTTGGAACCGAATCCAAGAGATCGACGGTCTCGTAATTTTTATGGCTTCCTCGGCCGAGGTCGGGGTTTTAAAACTCCCTGGTGCTTCCATTTTACCAATACATCACTCATTGTGGAATCTGAAAATTCTCAGAAAGCTCATCGATGGAATAGATGAATAGAAGGGCACCAATAATTATGCCTCACAGAGTTGACGTAGATCCATTTCGACGGCTGTAGCTAGCAAACATTTATTTTACCGAACATTCCCGACCTTAAATATAGGGTCATGACATGCTTGGGTGACGTGTAGCATCAGCCTACTTTTCCTTCAGAAATGTTCAGTCATTAATGGTAATCTTGGGCCTACCACTGTAATGCAAACGGTTAGTTCTTGTGCTTCTGTTCCAGAGATCGAAGGTATGATCTCGGTACAGGTTAATGGAATCTGCTGGTTTTTTATACGACAACTGCGTATCTTTGTCTTCTGGGGAATTAAAAAGAATTCTGTTGCACAAAATTCTGACAATTTAGGGTCTTTGTATAATGGATGATTCAGAATGGATGCGATAACGATTAGTATGTTGTACGGAAAGACAAACTGATTACTTTTCTACCAGAACTATGAACGAAAATGAATGATTTGGGCGCTGTAGAGTGCTAAAGATTGACAACGCTTCGGGTTTGGCGACTGGTGTGTGTTCCACACTTTGTCAAGACACCTCCACCAATGCATCACATCGTGCATTAAATTATAAAAGCGGCTCTCCCTCGAACTTCATTATAGAGCCCTCATCGCTGGTGCAGAGATCGGTGCACGTGTAGCTGTGCTCAGTATTTCACTCGCTTCGTGGATTCTTGCGATAAGGTTGTTTCAATTTTTACAAGTTTCTTTACGTCCCACCGACACAGACAGGTCTTATGGAGACGATGGGATAAGAAAGGGCTAGGAGTGGGAAGGAAGCGGCCGTGGCCTTCATTAAGGCACAGCCCAAGCATTTGTTTGGTGCGAAAATGGGAAACAACGGAAAACCATCTTCAGGGCTGCCGACAGTGGGGTTCGAACCTACAAAGTCCCGAATCGATAAGGTCGACTGGTACACTATACCCTTGAGAACATCCAAAACGGTGTCTTTGACTATGTGTGCTAAACTCAGTACCTACGATAAAGGTCGACAATTCGAACCTCTTTTGTAATTCTTTTGCTAGTGATTTAACGTCGCACTAACACATCCAGCGCTAGCATCTGTCTGGTTTGGGAATGGGAAACCACGGAAAACCATCTTCAGGGCAGCCTACTGTGAAGTTCGAACCCACCATCCCCCGAATGTAAGCTCACACATGGCCAACTCGTTCAGTCTTTTTGTAATTTAATGCATGTTGTGATGCTCTGGTTTAGTTGATGGAGGTTTCTTGACAAAATATGGAACGCACGCCTTTCACCACATCTGTGGAAGTTTCATAATTCGACGCTCCGCAGCGCCCAAAACATTCACTTGTGGACATGAGTCACGTCTTGAAACGTGATAAAACTGGAGCCCCGCAATCACCTTATATAGAGTAAAAATAAATCATTTATTTGGCATAATGTTACTGATGGGAGCTTCCGTAGCTCAGGCGGTAGCGCGCGGGCCTCTCACCGCTGGATTCTGTGGTTTTAATCCCCATCACTCCATATGAGATTTGTGCTGGAAAAAGCGGAGTAGGGACAGGTTTTTCTCAGGGTTCTCCCGTTTTCCCTGTCATTTTTAATTCCAGCAACAGTCTCCAATATCATTTAATTTCATCTGCTAGACATTAATCATTGCCCGAGAGGAGTGCAACAGGCTTCGGCAGCCGACACAATTCCTATCCTCGCTGCTAGATGAAGGCTTTAATACCGTAATTCAATTCCTGATCCTGTCCAATGACTGGAAACAGCCTGAGGATTTTCATTTTTTTTCAATGTTGCTGATATATTGTCGTGTATAATTGGTATTACGACTGGTTTGCACTAGGGTTGGGCATTATGTCCCTGTTTCGGCACACTGTGCCGGTGCACAGTTATATTCCGCTGTTCCGGAACACCGAGTGTCAATTTTTTCGAAACATTCTCAAGCTAGACCGAGACAGTGACTTGCTATTCCATCAGAAGCGCCACTATCCAGTGTCCTTTGCCCTTCGCCCTTCGCCCTTCGCCTACTATCTGACTGTCGATACGGCAGTGTGGCGCCACGCGCTGGAGTGTTCCGTGTTCCGTCCGTGTGCCGTGTTCTGTCATATCCTCTTTGTTCTGTGAGTTCTTTTGCACCGGCCACTAGTCTTCGCTACATGCGAATTATTTAATGTGTTCTGTTTGGTTTTCAACTGTTCTCTAAGAGTGTTTTCATTTAAACCTAGTAATATATACCGTACAAAGACGGTAGGCCATAAACTTTGCATAATGTACCACTGGAGTCCGGTTTGGGACATTTTAACTAGAATAAAGCCGGACATAGTGAAAGGAAATTTATGTTCTATTTTTTCTGAAAAGGGATCTTCAACCGGCACAATGACGAGACATTTCAAACTTAAACATCCCACAACATATATTTATCAAAGTAGGTTCGTATCGGTGCATCATAACTGAGAAGATGAAACAACTGAAGCTTCAACTCTTGTGCCCATCACATCTGTTCAAGTTATAACTAGACAAACCTATCTTCCCGTGTCACTAATGGAAGCTGTTTCATCATTATCTACCTCTACTACTACTACTACTACTACTACTACTACTACTACACGTACGTCCGTTCATACACTCGAGTTAAGCACATTAAGCAGAGGGCACAAAGATTGAAACAAAACAAAAAATACAAGCCTGTTCATCCAGACCTATGTCAAGAACTAAGAAAGTGAAACTTGACGAACAGTTGTTGAAATGGATTACAATTTTTTTTTTTACCTTTCAATATATTTGAGACTGAAGAGTTTGAGACGTTTTTATCGATGCTGAATCCTAATTATAGTCTCCCAAGCCGTAAAACACTTCCGAATAGTCTCTTGAATAAACTCTTGACACAACATTGCAGGATGTCAAGGCTAACGTGTCAGAAAATGCTTCGTATGTAGCCTTCAAAACAGATTGGTGGACTTCATTGAAAAATGAAAACTACATAGCAGTTACCGCTCATTTCATTAGTAAATGGTGTGGCACACTCTCTTCAAAGCTTCTATCCTGCTCGAAGTTTGTAGGAAGGCACACAGCAAACAACATTGCCGAAGAACTCAAGAAAGTGGTAATAGAATGGGATCTTCAGGACAAAATCTTGGCCTGCACTACAGACAATGCTTCAAATATGGTTAGTGCGGTTCAGAAGTTCAACTGGTGGCACGTTCCGTATTTGACGCATAGTTCGAATCTTGTAGCACAATCAAGCCTGGAAGATATAAAACCAACGAGAGAGGAGGTGAAACTTATTATCGAATTCTTTAAAAGGAGTTCACAAACCTTGGAGAAACTTCACAGCACAGATGGGCTATCCTGTTCTGACTATAATGCAGGACTGTCCAACACGGTGGAACTCTTCATACGAGTTGTTTGACTCATTCAGACCAAGGAACCACTACAATGTAATCTTGAAATAATGAACAATAATAATTCTGTGGAAGTTTTAAACAATTGAGACTGGTACATAATCGATAAATAAGTTGAAATTCTACGATGCTTCGATGAAATGCCAAGGGAAGCCAGCAGTGAAAAGCACGTTACCCTTTCAAAGACTGGATTGGTGAATAGGAACCTTCGAACTCATTACCAACAGCTGCGAGAGATGAAATATGATAGTCCGACCATTTCTTGACTCCTTGATAAGACATGTGAAGAACTGACAAATAAAATTTGTAACAAGTACCGCAATACAGTATACATATATTGTGAGAAGCAACACTTTCAGACCCAAGATTTAAGACGTATGGTTTTATGAAGGATGAAAGCAAACTTAAAGAAATAAATGAAAAACTTATTAATGATGCTGCTACCGTTAGTGGCACTGCATACCAACAGATAGCTGTTAACACATCAGGTGGAACACAAGAACCCTCATCAAATGAGAATCTGGCATATCGGACTACAATATCATCTTCGAGCATACTATGGAAGAACTTTGATGCAGCCGTTGAGGAACTCGTTCAAGTATCATACAGATGGATAAGTATTTAAATATGCCTTTTCTGCATAGGCTATAAATTCTTATTCAATGGTGGAATGACAACAAAGATAGCCTACCAGCCCTCTACGACTTAATGAAGAAGAGACTTTGCATTATGGCGACATCAGTTCTCTGTTAACGAGTGTTCTCAAAGGAGGGACAGACCATCACAGAAAACCGGACACGTCTAAAAATTGACAACGTTTCTAAAATCATGTTCCTCAATGCAAATATGCCGTGAACTTTTTTGAGCACCATTTAAAGTGTAGTATTAAATGATCAACATTTGTCGGTAGTTTCACTTAGTTTTTATTTTCATTTTCTCCTTTTACAGTATATCGGGTTTAATTTCTATTTTCGTGTTCTGTTTGTGTCTTGTGTATGTAAATAGAGTACCGGTACTGAAGAATATTTCTTCAATTGTAGGAGTATATGTTTAATTGGTAAAAATAACTTTGTGACATTTGTAAACACATCTACTGCCAGTGTAATTGTGACAGGTATATTTCGGAATGAATGGATGAATGAAAACATTCTTATCCTAAAACAACATTACCGGGCGAGTTGGCCGTGCGGTTAGGAGCGCGCAGCTGTGAGCTCGCATCCGGGAGATAGTGGGTTCGAACTACTCTGTCGGCAGCCCTGAAGATGGTTTTCCGTGGTTTCCCATTTTCACACCAGGCAAATGCTGGGGTTGTACCTTAATTAAGGCCACGGCCGCTTCCTTCCCATTCCTAGGCCTTTCCAGTCCCATCGTCGCCATAAGACCTATCTGTGTCGGTGCGACGTAAAACAAATAGAAAAAAAATAGACATGATTGTTTTGGGTGCGTATTTCAGAGTTCCGACTGCGTTTTCACGTGCCGTGAAGTTTTATCCTGATCCTAATTACTCACACTACCGGCCGATACATTCAACTGGTGAATATATCCTTGGATTAGTTACTTTTAAACACTGCACTGCCATTGTAACCGTGTTATGTGTACTTCATATTGACCTAAAAAAATCTTAACCTAAACGCAGCCTTTAAACGTGATTACTGGGCTCCTCGAACTTGAGTGTTATGACTGTTCCAGCACGTTCCATGCAGCTTTATGCTGGCTCTAACTAAACACAGCACGTTCGATACAGGCACATTCCCGCTGACGTGGAGCATGCCATGTTCCCTCACGAAGTTCTCTTTACTGCGCAGTCCCCTAAATACTCCGTCTCAAGCTCCCAATGTTGCGGAACAACTGAATGTTCCGGTCTGCCCAGCCCTAGTTTGCACCTCACTGACACTCCCCTACCTGCACCGGACTTACACGCTACGCCCGACGGTTAGATAGATAGATAAAAGCCTTTATTTTCTGTGGCGAAGTTAGGGCTCTTGGCCCTTTCTTACACTTAACCACACACATATTGTTATTATTCCATAATCATATTAAACCAATATTTAATTTATTGTGCAATAATATATCATTTTCACACACAATCACTCGTTCCACTCATACAGGTACTGTACCTTGCTGGAAGCACTTAACGAGGAACTGCTGGTAGGAGGTTTTAAATATACTTTTTGATGCAGCATCCTTGATGTCTTTGGGAAGAGCATTCCACCATCCCGAAGCGGTGATAGTAAATGATCGATGGTATGTGGTTGTTCGGTGGACAGGTATTTCTAGGAGGGACACTGAGCGAGTATCATGAGGATGTAAAGAACCAAGGTGACGAAAATTGCTGGAGAGATAAGCAGGGATGTCTTCCGAAAGTACCTGGTACACAAGAGTATTTGCATGTAGTTTACGTCTGTCATGTAGTCGTAACCAAGATAATTGTTTATAGTAGGGAGAAACTCGAGCGTCATACCGTAAATCCATAGCATATCTAAGACAAGCATTTTGAGTGCGTTGTAGTTTCAAGCTTAATTCTTTTGTTATATCCGTAAGAATTACATCACAGTAGTCAAAAATGGGAAATAATAATGACCGAACAAGTTGAATTTTTAGTGATCGAGGGAATACATTTCTGAAACGTTTTAAGGGGTGCAAGCCACAATAAGCCTTTTTGCAGATATTCTTTACTTGCGCTGTCCAGTTTAGAGTTTCCGTTATAATAACACCAAGGTTAGAAACTGATTCACAATAAGGTATAACAGTATTATTTAAAGTTACGGGAGGAATGCAATTTTGTTTTAAAATGTGAAGATTATTTGATGTACCGGTTCCAACGCTCCGCAAATCTGCACAATCAGAGAATGCCTCCATAAACATGGTTCTACGTCTCCCTTAGAGGCACTTCCCTTCTATTTCATCTTCAATCGTTAATTTTTTCAACACTGCTCAAAAAATACATGTGTAACTAAATTTTACGAATTGATAATGGGATGATAGATGGACGGTAAAACTCAATTCGAGAGTTTGGGAGATGTCAGTTGAAAAGTACGAGTACTTCAATTCAAAGCGTGTGAAGGTTGGTCAGTGGAGTGTAGAACTTAGAAATCATGGCACCCAACGAGTTGGTCGTGTGATTAGGGTCGCGCAACTGTGAGCTTGCATTCGGGAGATAGTGGGTTCGAACCCTACTCTCGGCAGTCCTGAAGGTGGTTTTCCGTGGATGTGCATTTTTTACACCAAGAAAATGCTGTAGCTGTACTTAATTAAGGCAACACTGAGCTCGATAGCTGCAGTCGCTTAAGTGCGGCCAGTATCCAGTATTCGGGAGATAGTAGGTTAGAACCCCACTGTCGGCAGCCCTGAAGATGGTTTTCCGCGGTTTCCCATTTTCACACCAGGCAAATGCAGGGAATGTACCTTAATTAAGGCCACGGCCGCTTCCTTCCCAGTCCTAGCCCTTTCCTGTCCCACCGTCGCCATAAGACATATCTGTGTCGGTGCGACGTAAAGCGAATAGCAAGAAAAATAATAATAAGGCAACGGTTGCCTACTAATCTCTCCTAACCTTTTCCTATCCCATCGTCGCCATAACACCAATCTGAGTCGGCAGTAGTAGCGTTAAGAAGCTGGCTAATTACTTCAAAAGTCTTGTTAATTGTTGTGAGTGTAAGCAAGGGATGGTTATTATTGGAACAGATATAACTACCGTAGTCCTATTGACGGAAGAAGCTCTGCACTAAGACGACCTACGTTTGGAATAACCGTCTGTAATACAAATAATACTGTGTTGTGTGCTGTAGCTTCATCAATATGTAAAATCACTCTTCAGCTACTGAATGGCCCCCCCCCCCACTCTCCTCGCGGAGTCTGTGGGGTCCTCATCGCCGACACTGTGTTTCGGTGCAACGTAAAGCAAGTTGTTAATAAAAAATCTAAATATTTCATGCCTGACCGTGAGGACCGAAGTAGGCAACAAGGGAAGCAGTTTTCTTTCAACGAAGCTTCAAAAAGGCTACGATTTTGATGCCCTAAAATGTTTATTAAGTGATGTATAAAATGATGGCAAAATCCAGTAAAATTATTCAAAAATTTTAAATGAAATATCGATTTACTAATCGAATTAGTATAGCCTATATTTATAATATCGACATTATGATAAGCTTTAGGGCTATTGCCATGTCAAGAAAACTAGGTGAAACGCTTTACTTTTCGCAGAGAACTTTGCTCTGCGTCTTCAGAAGAAAATCTCGACTGTTGACGAGGAAGACTTCTCCAGTTTGAAGTGTCTCTCCTAGAAAGTGGACATTTCCAAGAAGTAACTTGTGTAAAATGTTTCTTTAGTCCCAAAAATGACAAAGCGTTCTGAAGATTCTCAAAGTCTCCGTATTTATCCTCACTTCAAATTGCGTTAATATGCAATACCACACGCGTAAATGCTTCAAAATACTCAAACATGTAAGAAAATAACTAAAAAAGTATAAAATATTCCAATAAATTCCATAAAATGACCAAATAATGACGTACTTTTTTTTTTTGCTAGTTGCTTTACGTCGCACCGACACAGATAGGTCTTATGGCGACAATGGAACAGGAAAGGACTAGGAGTGGGAAGGAAGCGGCCGTGGCCTTAATTCAGGTACAGCCCCAGCATTCGCCTGGTGTAAAAATGGGAAACCACGTAAAACCATCTTCAGGGCTGTCGATAGTGGGGTTCGAACCTACTATCTCCCGAATACTGGATACTGGCCGCACTTAAGCGACTGCAGCTATCGAGCTCGGTCGTACAATTTTAGAAAATGACTTTAAAATACAAAATTGTAAAATATTACCAAAAAATGACTTAATAAATTAGCATTTCTAGAATGTGAGAACTATGATCAGGAACAAGTTAGGAATGTCTGTTGTGAATCAATTAAAAGATGGCATGTCCTCAAAATACTAGCCCTGATCATGACGTTTCTTATCGGGATTAATTCCACTGTTACTTCCTCCACGGGAAATAGTCACTCAAGACTTTTCCATGAATCCAAACACAAAAGTATGACATTTATCTGGTTTGGTTAGTTATCGGCTCAAAGTGAGAATGTAAACGATGTGTCATGTGATCACACTGCCCAACCATAACACGCCATTAGAGTTATGGGATTAGTCGTTGGACAAAATATCATTTGAACAAGTGATTGCTGTGGGGAAAACACATTTAGAATTTCAAAAATGGGCAAAACACCTTCTGAATGAGTGCTCTTTACATATTGAAAAATTCTTAATAGTAAGCAAATAAACCTTTAACATACTATTATTTAAGACATATTAGATTTAGTTTTAATGTTTAAGATAATCCGTTCTCACTTATTTCAAGAGCTCGAACACTCGATCTTGAATCAGAGGAATATTCCACTAACAACGATGGTGGAAAAAAATTTGCAAAGCTCTGTTATAACAAGCTAGTTTCAGAACCGTCTTATTCTGAGAGATCGTAATTGAACCTTACGGGAAATACTTAACAGTACAAGCATGATCGAGGCAAATTTGTCGAGAGTTGCTTTACGATATACGTGATTCACCATTAAAAGATTCCTGAATCTGTATCACTTTCCATCTAAGGCGATTCTTTTCAGGTTGAGTGAAGTTCTTAAACACACAATTGCTGATATGATAGAAGGGAAAAAACGATGGAATTTCGCAATGTGGGAAATGGCATACTGTTTCGGAATTTCTAATAGAAAATTACCCTGTAATCACTGTTGTAGGCTCATCGATTCCGAATTGCCATGTTTCAGTCTTCTTACGAAGACATTCCATCCTGTACTGCCCTATTAGTTTCAACTCAAGCTTTAATAATTCATGAGGGTTGTACAGGTAATGTTTCTGGAAGTAAACAATTACAGCATCTGATTCAGTTAAGTGGAATTCAAGTTCGTTGTTTGTTTTACTCTGTTAGTAGAAAACGATGGAATTCAGTAACTCAACTGAAAAAAGTTCGCAAGGGGCTGTATCGGAGTGGCCACAAAAAGAAATCGAATTCCGGTCCTAGAAAGTGCTGAAACAGTTAAGTACCGTGAGGAAATTTATCTTGGCATTACAATTAGAGAAGACGATATTGAGGATACTAAAAGGAAGAACAGAAATATAAAAAACTAAAAAGACAAAGCATAATATTTACAACATAACACAATGGATCAGAATAATGGCAATTAAGGAAGAATAATTTCCAAAAGTTAAAATAAACAGAAATGGACTTCTGGCGATGATCAGCAGGAAAATTAAGAAGTTGCAGAATCTGGAAAATATATATACAGAAGGAAATGGATGTGAAGGATACGATAGTGCAATACGTTCAGACAAATCAGTTGAGATGGTTTGGAAATGTCCAAAGAATGTTAGAGGATAGATTGCCACAAAATGCTTCTACGCAGGTAACCCACAGGACGAAGAAAAAAATAGTGTTTAATTGTAAAACCGATGTTATTGTTTTATGGTGTTGGATACAATGTCCAGGAATTTTGATTTGAGACAATTTACGCTCCCCACGCACCTATTTCTGTACCTCTACTGCAGCAGATGGCAAAGAAAGCAAAAGTCTGGCGGGCGATCTATCACTACTGAGTTTCAATTAATTTTCGTGGCTAAACACCAAATGACCAAATGTGTCACTATAGATATTTTACATGCCAACTTCTCACTACATGGAGTGCCATACGGATTTTTTTCTACCCTTCCAAAATGTGACGAAGGGCGTGAAAATGAAATAATCTCAGAAAACAATACCGTCAAAGTCGGAATAAAACATGACTCAACTAAGGAGGGTCGTATAGGAATGACAAAAACGAGGAGCACGCAATAAGTAAGTGGAAACTATGCCAGACTCATCTAGGTCCACTGTGATCGTTCACCCATTCTACTAAGTTGAGAACCCCTGGGAAAGGGAAAAACTAACTATCTTCATTTTACAGAGGGTGACTTATCCAGCCATCCAAAGTGTATTAGAGCGATATTTCCAGCGAATTTAATTCAAGACACACTGCTACGCAATTTCCCTTCAACGGTGGCTTTATCCTCTACATTTCCTGTTTCACAGGACACTTTTCCTTTACCTCACTTTGGCACGGAAATTTTCCCAATCGAATTATTTAGCTTACAAATGTTATTCAACTTTTAGAAGTTGCTTTACGTCGCACCGACACAGATAGATAGATTTATTTATCATCAACAGGTAATTTTCCCAATTAAAGATGATTCAATAAAACACGACGATGGTATAGTAAAGAGCTAGAAGTGAGAAGAAAGCAATTGTGGCATTAATTAAGGTACAGCCCCAGCATTTGCTTGGCATGAAAATGGGAAACCTCGGAAATATTATTCATAAACGTCACTGGTCAGAGAGAGAAATAACGAAAATCAGTGACTACTCTGTGGAGAAGAAATGGAAAAAGCACATCTATTAAGAGTTTGTAGGGAATCCGAAGCACTGAGAGTTAAATATCTGGAAAGTGAATATAAAATAAAAATAGAAAGAGAGAATTCTATACAATTGCTGAAGTATTAAATAAAGAGTGGATTACACGGGAAGAATAGCAACATTTTCTTGTCTTTTAAAAAGTATTTAGAAAAAGGAAATTAAAAACATCAAAAGAATAATGAAGGATGAGGATAAGATGGATAAGAGGCCTGCGTGGCCTAGAATGATTAATATAATTACTATTAGGTTAAATATATCAAATGTAGTAATATATAAATTGCTGTATTGTAGTGCCATTATCTTTTATTCATAATTCAGCCATTAGGTAAGGCACGTTGTTAATGGTAGGATACTCCAAAAGACTTGTCACACAAAAGTAAGCAGTACATAAGCTAAGGGAAGATACATGTTGTCCTACATAACATAGTATTGTTAACGTCTAGGATAAAATAAATTATATTTAGTGTAGTAATAGTCATGTCTCAAACTTTAATGAATTGCAATAAAAGAGTGCTCTCTCTCCCTAGTTCAAGGCTATTCGGTACTACGGGATGGGAGGACTACATTCTATTCTATTCTATTCTATTCTATTCACAAACGTCACTGAAGTAATCTGTATGTTCTGCATACTGCTCCTTGAGCCCCTCGATTCCGTACCCGACTCGGAGTCTATCATTTCGAAATAATTGGATTTGGATTCATTATAATTCACCGCAGACTTACTCAGTCACCAACAAAAATAAAAATAATAGTAATAATGATAATAATAATAATAATAATAATAATAATAATCGTATGTCCTCAGCTACCGTATGCAGACATTTCAATTTGACGCCACCTGGCTGTCTGCTCGTCAAGTTCGTTGACGTTCCGTTTTACACTACGCTTACTAGATGGCAGATAAGCGAAACTCTCTTGGGCGTTTATGGCTGATATTTAATGAATTTGGTCATGTAAACACCAAGTGTATCACCAGAGATCTTTTACATGCCGACATCGTACGACGTGGAAAGTCGAGCAAACTATTTTCCGCCCTTTAAAAATTCGACTACCTCTGCCAGGTTTGAACCCGTTATCTTGGGATCCAGAGGCCGACAATCTACCACTGATCCACAGGGGCAGCTAGTCACCACCTGTCAGATCTCTTCAGCTTTCAGGGTAAACCAGGATGTGAATTGAAATATTTTCCGAAGTCGCTGTTCGCTTTATTTCAACTTTTATTCCGGGATATACTTATTATGTACTAGCTGATGTACCCGTGCTTCGCTACGGAATTCTACATTGTATACAGAATTCTACGTTAGGTAGTGTACACGTTGTGAGCAAGATTGTATTAAACTGCTTTGCTCTTAACGTTATCTTAGAAACGTGACGGAGAAGTCACCAAACATATTTTCTCATATGAAGACTGGGTTAGGGAATTTTCATTGTATGGTAGGCCCCATTGCCTACCATCAATCACAGACAGGTTGGGGACTTTCCATTATAATGGCAGACACTCACTCTCCACCTGCCGTTTTTCTTCCTCAGAAAGACTGTCTTAGTGGTTTTCCCAACTGAAATGTACACAGGTCATTACAACGACGTCAGTAGGAATGGCGCGAATAAAAGCAATGCTTTCATATGAAGAACTCCATCAAAAGAAAAACCACACATTTTCTCACTTTTAACAAACAGTACTACGCTGCCGATCGAACAGTCTAAAGAGCTGGAATGACCAAGCCGGAGACAGTCGTGATTCGTGAACACTCTTCGTCTTTTTCTCGGCGGGGGCTGGGGATGATAGAGATGATGATAGAGTGTCGAACAGTGGCGAGTCCCAGGGCAAAAACTATGCCCTTTTACTAATCTGCTTCCTAGGAGTACGTGATGAGTCAGAAAATCTCAATTCACTACACTGGCGGCGGAAAAATCTATCTGACTTGGAGGCACATTTTTCCACCAAGCCAGAGGAAAAATACTCTCTTCACTGCTAATTTGGAATAAAATGAATGTAGAATTTGATAAAAGTGAATAGGAAGAAGCTTTTCTTAAGGAACGGCTCTTTTCGGGGTCGAATTTTGAGTTGTTTAGTGAAATGTGGTGCTATAATTTGGAAAAGGCCTAAATTGTAATTCTAGACCAGGTCATACTACTACTAAGTGAGCCTCTGCCTTAGGCCTAAGTGTGCATACTACTCATTCAAAACGGCGCGTCAAAGTAGGGATCAAATAGCTGGAAAGCTATGATGAACCTGTGTGTTACGTACCAGCAGTATCCGAAAATGTATGAACCAGAGGAATGGCATGCTGAAGTTTTCTAACTCCCCAGCTATTTCCCCCCAATATTCAGTCAGGCTGTTATACTTGGTACGCAGCAGTAATTCCACCTATCGGAGTTAAGTGGCAGAATAAGAGTCGAAGAACGTCACAACAAACAATAGTCAATGTAATGATATTGTTGATCAATGTTATGCGCTTTCGATATTGTCACCTTCGCATTTAGTTTTCTTCCGACTCTTGAAATTCCACTCTTATCATAGTCAGTACGGTAAAAGTGAATAAAACATAAATGATCGGAAACTGTATTCTCTGTAACTTTTTTATGCAGTATTTTTACGATAGGATCAATAAGATCAATAACATAGGTATTTACAAATTAAATTTTCGGCACCTTCCGCGAAACCACAATTTCATCCAGGGTGAATAACATTGTTTATAACTTAGACTCTAGACACCCCGACTCTACATATCGATTTTCATTAAATTCTGTTAACCCATTTTCTCGTGGCTCGGCGTTCATATGTACTTGGCAATAAAAATACAAATTCATGAATATCTTTGTCGTTATAGCCGGTACGGTAAATATGTATAGGACATAAATGATCGGAAATTTAATTCTATATAACTTTAGTTATGCAGTATTTATCGATAGGAGCATTAAAAATATAAATATTTGAGAATTAAATTTTAGGCCTTCCCCTAAACTACCATTTCATCATCATCATCTGTTTACCCTCCAGGTTCGGTTTTTCCCTCGGACTTAGCGAGGGATCCCACCTCTACCGCCTCAAGGGCAGTGTCCTGGAGCTTCAGACTCTTGGTCGGGGGATACAACTGGGGAGTATGACCAGTACCTCGCCCAGGCGGCCTCACCTGCTATGCTGAACAGGGGCCTTGTGGAGGGATGGGAAGATTGGAAGGGATAGGCAAGGAAGAGGGAAGGAAGCGGCCGTGGCCTTAAGTTAGGTACCATCCCGGCATTCGCCTGGAGGAGAAGTGGGAAACCACGGAAAACCACTTCGAGGATGGCTGAGGTGGGAATCGAACCCACCTCTACTCAGTTGACCTCCCGAGGCTGAGTGGACCCCGTTCCAGCCCTCGTACCACTTTTCAAATTTCGTGGCAGAGCCGGGAATCGAACCCGGACCTCCGGGGGTGGCAGCTAATCACGCTAACCACTACACCACAACTACCATTTCACTCAGCGTTAATAAAATGATTTATAGCCTAGACTGTAGTGGCTCATCCCCGACTTTACATACCGATTTTCATTAAATTATTTTCAGCCGTATTCTCGTGATGCGTGTACAGACAGACAGACAGACAGACAGACAGACAGACAGACAGACAGACAGACAGACAGACATTGCGGAAATGTAAAAACTGCATTTCCTTGTTACTATGGACATGTCCGATACAGAAATACCATTATTTTCAAATTCTGAGCAATGTACAGACAAAACTCATATTATATATATTGATGAATTTAAGTGGTGGTCGTGGTGATTATTTCTTTGCGAGGAAGTACAACTAGGTAACAATCCTCTAACACTAATCAGAGAGAAAATGTGGAAGGGGTCCGACACTTCGATAAATGAAGGTATCGGCCAAAGAAAGACAAGGACAAGAAAAGAGCGTGAAAATGAAAGACTTCCTAGGATTCACAAACCTAAAACCTTCGGCGTTGGAAAATAACAAGAGTTGGCCAAAGAAGGTCGGACAGGATATATGAAATTGAGGAATCTGGCACAAGTAAATGGAAACAATGTCAGGGGTCAGCTTAGGGCCGCCAACCCACGCTCCCAAGTTGAGAATCCCTGGAGCCCCTTTTAGTAGCCTCTTACGACAGACAGGTGGGTGTTATTCTACCGCCCTCACCCGCAGGTGGTTTTAAATTTAAACTCCTTAATGTTTCTGTCCGTAGTGCATTTTTAATATTATTTATTCCTTTTAAGATGTTACATAACTTCGCAAATTTCATAAGATATCCAACTGGTGACGTCGTAAATTACTCCAAATGTTCTGTGAAAATTATACTGTACATTTTCAGCATGGGTCCGCCCCAGTGGTGTAGTGGTTAGTGTGATTAGCTGTCATCCCTGGAGGCCCGGGTTCAATTCCCGGCTCTGCCACGAAATTTGAAAGGTGGTACGAGGGCTGGAACGGGGTCAACTCAGCCTCGGGAGGTCAACTGAGTAGAGATGGGTTCGATTCCCACCTCAGCCATCCTGGAAGTGGTTTTTCGTGGTTTCCCACTTCTCCTCCAGGCGAATGCCGGGATGGTACCTAACTTAAGGCCACGGCCGCTTCCTTCCCTCTTCCTTGTCTATCCCTTCCAAACTTCCCATCCCTCCTCCAGGCCCCTGTTCAGCATAGCAGATGAGGCCGCCTGGGCGAGGTACTGGTCATTCTCCCCGGTTGTATCCCCGACCAAGAGTCTGAAACTCCAGGACACTGCCCTTGAGGCGGTAGAGGTGGGATCCCTCGCTGAATCCGAGGGAAAAGCCGACCCTGGAGATGATGATGATGATGATTTTCAGCATGACATTTCTTTACCATTTGAACGTCAAATCCAAGCAACGGAATGTCACAGATTCCTACCCTCAAGACATTAAAAGACATATAAATGAGCAATGTACTCACTTGTGGCAAATGGGTAGGGTATGGTGGGCGGGGACTGAAACTGAACCTCTGGCTGAACCTCTTCATCTTCGGTGCTTAATCAGGAGACGCACAAGTCCGAAATGAAACTCCCCCGATCCAAGCCTTCTACTTGGTATATAATTTCTAGCGTTATCTTTAAAGGAAATGAAGAATAGTACTGGTGTACGCAACAGGAAAAGGATCTGAAGAACAGATATTGACCGGAATGGCCTGGTGAATATGTTTGAAACCATGCGCGTGAAGGAAGTACGACCGGATGCATAGCTTTTCTACATAGGAGTTCGCCTCCAATACTCAAGGCCACGCTGAGTGGCTCAGGCGGTTGAGGCGCTGGCCTTCTCTCCCCAACTTGGCAGGATCGATCCTGCCTCAGTCCGGTGGTATTTGAAGGTGCTCAGATATGTCAACCTCGTGTCGGTAGATTTACTGGCACGTAAAAGAACTCCCACCGAGCTCGATAGCTGCAGTCGCTTAAGTGCGGCCAGTATCCAGTAATCGAAAGATAGTGGGTTCGAACCCCGCCGTCGGCAGCCCTGAAGATGGTTTTCCGTGGTTTTCCATGTCCACGCCAGGAAAATGCTGGGACTGTACCTTAATTAAGGTCGCGACCGCTTCCTTCCCATTCCTAGGCCTTTCCTATCCCATCGTCGCCATAAGACATATATGTGTCGGCGCGACGTAAAGCAACTAGCAAAAAACTCCTGTGGGACTAAATTCTGGCACCTCGGCGTCTCCTAAAACCGTAAAAGTAGTTAGTGGGACGTAAAGCCAATAACATTATTATTCATTTGCCGGACTGATTAGCTCAGACGGTTGAGGCGCTGGCATTCTCTCCCCAACTTGGCAGGTTCGATCCTGCTTCAGTCCGGTGGTATTTGAAGGTGCTCAATACGTCAGCATCGTGTCGGTAGATTTATTGGCACGTAAAAGAACTCCTGTGGGACTAATTTCTTTCACCTCGGCGACTCCGAAAACCGTAAAGGTAGTCAGTGAGACGTAGAAACAAATATTATATAGATAATTAGGACCCCAGTACAGTCGGTTGGCATTTTAGTGTATTTACGTGTATGAGACGCGTGCGAGTAAATTAATTGGGGCGATAAAGAAAAACAAGTTTTCAGCAAAATTTCGGCCCTTCAATGTCCCTTTAGACTGATAATATTTGAAGAGTCGTTGAACAATTCTATTACCGGAACTATATATTTTAAAAGGTGCGGGGCTCCGTCGGAAGTCGATCTTGCAGAGTTCTTTAATGGACTAGAAATCACCGACATGGAATTGTCCCAGCTGGATACATTCAAATGCCGCCGACCTCAACCTGAATCGAAGTCTCTCTCTTGAGAAGGAGACAACGACTAACCGACAGGTCCATTGACGTTGGCAGATGTTGAACTTTGTTATCATTATCA
This sequence comes from Anabrus simplex, assembly GCF_040414725.1. Taxonomy (NCBI): domain Eukaryota; kingdom Metazoa; phylum Arthropoda; class Insecta; order Orthoptera; family Tettigoniidae; genus Anabrus; species Anabrus simplex. The sequence continues at coordinate 53,739,853 of NC_090268.1, forward strand.
AGAAATAAGTTCCATATCAACAAGTATGCTTCTGCCTACCACTGTAGCTGATTGATCAGTGTCCTGGCCTTCGGACCTCGGATTCCTGAGTTTAATTCCCAGCCAGGTCGCGGTATTTTAATCGTGAACAGTTCATTCTATAGGCTGTCCCCATCTTCCCTTCTACTCACAACTCCTATACTCGAAATCTTTAGTATCTCGTGGCCAGATATATTCATTTCAGGCAAGAAATCCGTACAGCCCTCAGAACCACCCAGTATCTGCTTACACACTCTCTCTAATTAGTCGCATCCATCAGGCGCGTTAATATATGCACGTATCTGAAGAGTGAGGGGAGGTGAAGGAAACGGAAGTACGAGGATACCTAGCATGAACGAAACACACGCGGAGGGGAAGGTACTTGCTACCCCGCCTGCCCACACGTCCCACTGGCTCTACAATAAAAGGAGAGGGGGATGAAGGGAGGAACCACACGCCTCCTTCGAGGTAACAGACGTAATGTGTATGTCAACTCATTGAGGGCCAAATTCTCCAGTTTCTTTGTAATTTTTGTGTGCGAGGTCTGGCTGTAATGATAGCGGCCTCGACTATGACGTCATTATCAAATGGCATCGCGCTCAACGACAGTAAGAAAGAATGACCTTTATTTTCGTCAATATAGGCCCTTGACATTAAATAATTATGATTTATCAGAGACGCAAAGGCGTTTGGAAAATCGTTTCTATAAAGTTATTATTGGCGCAGATCAAACAATTAAATGACATATATTGGGGTGAGGTTACATCGTGCACACTTCGTCGCAATTAAATTACAGTTAATTCATTGTTTTCCTTGATTAAGAAAAGCTAGTATAGCCAGAATGTTTAACCACAAAAACATGTCGATCAGTTCACGAAAAAATGGAGTTGGGAGTGGCCTTTGAGTGCACAACGTCGCAAGCCACACATGCTGGAAGACGAACACATCTGACGTTGCCTTGGTTACTTCTTCTTCCTCAGGGTTGGCCAAAATGTTTGCCCAAATGCTACCTGTTTCTTTTTCCACCCGGAATTCTTGTGATCGCGATTGTACGAATCACACTAAAGTGCCCTCCACCACAAAGTTCTGCATTTCCCTATGCACGGCAAACGCTGTTCACCCTCCTAAGAAGGAAGCTAGTATAGTAAACACAAGTTATGATTTATGCTTCTATATTATTTTTTTGTTTACTTAGAATTTGCTTTACGTCGCACCGACACAGATAAGTCTTATGGCGACGATGGGATAAGAAAGGGCTAGGAGTGGGAAATAAGTGGCCGTGGCCTTAATGAAGGAACAGCCCGATCATTTGCCTGGTGTGAACATGGAAAACCACGGAAAACCATCTTCAGAGCTGTCGATAGTGCGGTTCGAACCCACTATCTCCCGGATGCAAGCTCACAGCTGCGCTCCCCTAACCGCACGGCCAACTCGTCCGGTCTTCTATATTAATATCAGGAGCATGACTGACTGAAATCATTATTGTCATCAAGCTACAGTGGCCCACGGTTTGAATTCCGGTCGATGCATTTGGAATTTTTGAAACGAATGGTCAAGTCTCGTAATCTACATGAAACTGGAGGTCTCACGCCTACAATCACGATCGTACGTCAGGTAAGATTACAAGCTATATTTTATCAGCGTTATTAATTTTAACTGTATGAGCTAAACGCTGCCCTTAAGAGTTTTAGGATCACTTTGGAAGGTAGACGGATAAATCGCAATTAGGAAAATGATGGTTGAAACATTTCATGAATAGAAATATAGTATTCGATCAATGTGGTAAGTCATCACTACATATCCTCTCCGACTCGTTGGCCGAATGCTCAGTGTACTGGCCTTCGTTTCAGAGGGTCCCGGGTTCGATTCCCGGCCGGTTCGGTGATTTTAACTTTAATTGGTTAATTCCAGTGGTCCGGGGGCTGGGTGTTTGTGCTGTCCCCAACATCCCTGCAACTCACACACCACACATAACACTCTCCTCCACTACAATAACACGCAGTTGTCTACAAATGGGAGATGCCGCCCACCCTCATCGGAGGGTCTGCCTTACAAGAGCTGCACTCGGCTAGAAATACCCGAAACACTACAAGATACAATAAATGAGTAAGGATGCTCACTTGCGATAAATGGGTAGGGCATGGTGGACGGGAGCTGAAAGTGAATCTCGCTGGACTTCTTCACCTTGTCTCATTCAGGAGACGCATAAATACGAAATGAAACTAAAAGTGACCACAGTCAATACTCTAATTACCTTCACCTACCACAGTCTGAACAGCCATGCTATTTATCTTTCCGTTTGAAGGGACATACTCTATGACCGAGTATTAGCATATTTTACAGTTTCGACATTATTCAAGTATTACTACTGCTTGAATATTCATTATAATATGATGGAGGAAAGCTCCTAAATTCCAGTAATATTTGTTTTTCTATTTGTTTTACGTCGTACCGACTGAGATAGTTCTTATGGCAACGAAGGGATCATTTCTTTATTAATCAATTTGTATACTGGCTAAACTGAATTAATCTTCTCACTTGTATTCAAAGTCCGCTACAAGAAGTCCTAAAATGCATGCTGTACCAATATTAATGCCTGCTCCCCAATAAACGACTACCTCGATCGGCACCGAAATCCCGAACATCGTGTCTGAGTCGGACGAGTCTTACGAAGCATTCACCAGAAATCCGCTTTGCTGCTGGATGGAAGCGCTATCACAATGTCGAAATTGCTACACAGATCATTAAAATAATGTATCAAAGGCTAATTGGTTAAGGGGCTGCCTGGCCGAGGAGGTAAAGGTGTACTCGGATCACCCGGAAGGACGTGGGTTCCAATCAACGTCAGGAAGTCGTAAAATTTAAGAAACGAGATTTCAACTTCCGGAAATGCATATGGCCCTAAGGTTCACTCACTCTACATAAAAAATGAGTACCAGGTTAATTCGTGGGGGTAAAGGCGGCCTGGCTAACCACTCAACGCCATCAAGTGCCGAGGTTACGGATAGTGGAAACCTTTACCTTCCACCCCTCCAAATATTTTGAATACATGATCTGAATGGTTTAGATCCTCCCTTTTTTTAAATTTTGCTTTACGATGGGATATAAAATGGCTAGGAGTCGGAAGAAAGTGGTTGTGGGCTTAATAAAGGAACAGCTCCAGCATTTTCCTTGTATGAAAATGGGAAACCACGGAAAACCATCTACAGGGCCGCCAGCATTGGGGTTCGAATCCACTAACTCCAGGATGAAAGCTAACCCTCCTGATTTTCGATGTTATTATTATTATTATTATTATTATTATTATTATTATTATTATTATTGTTGATGTTGTACCGCGAGGTACACCCCAACGCTGCGCATTTAAATCTAGCGCCTAAAAGAACTACTCTACTGGTGAAACAGTGAAATTGAAACTAGACCTACTTATAAATTTACTCAGGAGATGTCACCACTAAAAACTAGGATCATGCACCCTGGTGCGAAGTGAAAGAACTTTTGATTTAAAAAGTTTGTATTCAAAAGTTATTTTCTAATTGATGTTCATTTATTTTTGGGTTGGCAATATTTATCTTTTCTTTCCGCCAGTTTTGAATACAGCCAATCCCTAATTTCTGTAATTAATTTTCTACCAATCACAGTCTTCTTCTTCTTCTTCTTCTTCTTCTTCGATTTTGAGTGTAACTTTTAAATTAACCAATAAAAATGAGAGGAGGTGGCTAGTTTAATCTTGAATGGTCTCGAACTTTTCCCAAGTGTTTATATACTACGGATTTTCACGTCTCTTGGCCAAGTGATCGTCATCTTACTGAGTGTGTGTGTCAAGCAGGAGGCGGGAGGCCTCTTCGTCAGCTGTTAGAACTTCTATAAGGTAATGGCCACATAACATCTTTATTTCTTGCTAGCTCCGCAGTTTAACCCGAGGGAAAGGTCCGAAGTCGTTAACCATGTAACCTTCTTTTCTAAAAATGTAACTTTCTGCCGGCTAATGTAATAACTTCATAAAATCTTCAACTGTAAATCGGGGATAGAGAGTAATGTACCCTCTCGAGCTCCCCTTCATCTTGGTTTGAGGTGCCACGTTTTCGTAATCTTTGGTTTCTGCCGTGTATTAAAGTTATTTATATACGAGTCAACTCAGTTGTTTGGGAATAGCCCTTGTTTCATCGGCCTAGTGCCCTTTAGGTTTTAAGAGTTCATACCTAGAAGTGCAAGTCAACGCCTCCATTCAATTTGTGTTTCGGTCCATTTACTTAACCTGTTCTTTTTCACTAAGGCCCTGTAGGTTGGGTACGAGATACCTCTGTTTAATAAGATTTCTATTTCTAAATAGCGCCTTGTAAGGCCTGAGATTATTAGATTTTCATGTAATATTGCCTTGAGTAGGCTTGGAAAAACTGAGAGCCTGTTCGCTCTTGTTCAAGGTATTGTAAGAATTATGAATGCCTCTTGAAGGCAGGATGTTGTAATGTTGGGAGCAAGTGCTCTTTGAATTAGGGGATTTCTGCCCTTGAATCAATTTTTGCTTTTGTAAATTTGGGCTTGTAGCTCAGGAAATGTAAAGCTAGGGGCTTAAAGCCTAAGGTGTTAAGATTCTGAATCTTGGATTTTTTTACCAAGCTTATTTAACGTTTGCTACTTGTAAAAATTGTCAATTTTGATGTCTGAAAATATAACCTTCACTTTAATTTTTAAATTCTATTCTTGACATTGTAGTTAGACCTATTCATCCCGGCACCTTCTTTCACCTCTTCGGTCCACAAATACCCAGAAATAATAATAATATAATATAATACTATTATTATTAGTTATTATATTAATTATTATTATTATTATTATTATTATTATTATTATTATTATTATTATTATTGTTATTATTATTATTATTATTATTATTATTTCCTCGAATGACTTTGCTGGTGGGACTTAGTGTTCACAGTGCACTGTGTCTTCTGGTGTAGGCTAGAACAAATCAAATTTGTCACTTTCATTGATCTGTCTCAGTCTTATCCTTGCCTTTGACAATATGAAAGTGAGCGAGGTAAGAGCGATGCTAGAAATACCATTCCTTATTCAGCCAGTCCCTGCTATGAATAGTGTGAAAATATCGCTCATGGGGTCGGTTGGTGCATGTATTTCAGTGGGCTTAGCAGACTGATATGTAACAACTTCTGACTCAATGAAGAAAGCAACGGGAAACTACCTCGTTCCTCCTTTCCCTAGTATGCCTTTCAGTGACACCAAGGCCGTCTATGACAGCTGACAGTGACTCTTTGTGGATCAAATCAGTCTTCAGGCTAAAGATTGAACATACAAACATTATTCTGTGTACTGATCGGAAATCGTAAAAAAGGGAGAATGTTCTCCTTCTCGGATTGTACGTGAAAGGATAAGGTCTTTCGGGAAATAACCATTACTGTTGAAAACACTTCTTAGCAGACAAAGTAGGAGTCACCACACAACGAAAAACATAAAATTAAGCATTTTCAATTGTTCCGTAAGTTTCAAGGGCTAATGGGCCTGGAAGTTTTCAAATTGCGAGTCTTCGATAGCTCTATCACCCTTCTTCTTCTTCTTCTTCTACTTATTTCTCCGTTTATCCTCTAAGGTCGGTTTTTTTTATCCTCGGACTCAGCGAGGTATTCCACCTCTACCCCCTCAAGGACAGTGACCTGTAGCTTCAGACTCTGGGTCGGGGGATACAACTGGGGAGGATGACAGTACCTCGCCCAGGTGGCCTCACCTGCTATGCTAGACAGGGGTCTTGCGGGGGATAAGAAGATTGGAAGGGATAGACAAGGAAGAGGGAAAGAAGCGGCCGTGGACTTAAGTGACGTACCATCCCGGCATTTGTCTGGAGGAGAAGTGAGAAACCACGGAAAACCACTTCGAGGATGGCTGAGGTGGGAACCGAAACCACCTCTACTCAAATGACCTCCCGAGGCTGAGTGGACCCCGTTCTGGCCCTCGTACCACTTGTCAAATTTCGTGGCAGAGCCGGGAATCGAATCCCGGCCTCCGGGGGTGGCAACTAATCACACTAACCACTACACCACAGAGGCGGACTCTATCAAACTAAAATACAAACTTCGAAAATCACTCCCGGCCTGAATACAGTTCCGGAAAGGCAGCCTAAAATCGCTCGTTTCTTTACTCGTTCTCCTCTTAACTGAAATAATAATAATAATAATAATAATAATAATAATAATAATAATAATGTTATTTGCTTTACGTCCCACTAACTACTTTTACGGTCTTCGGAGACGCCGAGGTGCCGGAATTTAGTCCCGCAGGAGTTCTTTTACGTGCCAGTAAATCTACCGACACGAGGCTGTCGTATTTGAGCACCTTCAAATACCACCGGACTGAGCCAGGATCGAACCTGCCAAGTTGGGGTTAGAAGGCCAGCGCCTTAACCGTCTGAGCCACTCAGCCCGGCTTAACTGAAATCCTAGCGAAATTACCTTACTTACATAAATCTTTCTGTAACGTATTCCTCGGTTCAACACCCTCAGGAGTTTTTCATTTTTTTAAATGTCCACACCGAATGTAGTTATAAGGACTTAAGTGAAATTCTGCATTGATTCACATTAGCGCTCGTAGTGGTAGAAAGAGATAAACTGCTGTTAATCTAATCGGACGGGTAACGAAATTATCATTTTTTGCTAGTGGCTTTACGTCGCACCGACACAGATAGGCCTTATGGCGACGATGGGAGAAGAAAGGGCTAGGAGTTGTAGGGAAGCGGCCGCGTCCAATTAAGGTACAGCCCCAGCATTTGCCTGGTGTGAAAATGGGAAACCACGGAAAACCATCTTCAAGGCTGCCGACAGTGGGATTTGAACCCACTATCTCCCGGATGCAAGATCACAGCTGCGCGCTCCTAACCGCACGGCCAACTCTCCCGGTAAGATGATCATAATTTTTAGGAGTAAGTGAAGAATATATTCTCATACTTAAATTATATTTTATTTACCTAAGATATCCCTAGGATGTTTTCAACATTGAGTTGCTTGCCTGAAGGGCTTAACTGTGGATTTTTCATTATTTGTGATGTGCTATAAATTACGTTCCTACCATTCATTTACCGTTAGCAGTTTACTAACCTGGAGGTAATCAACGGTGATTCTCGTTGAGAGAGAGAGAGGATACAAGCACCAAGACACCTGTTACCCGTGTCCTGCTTGTCTTAAACAGAGCCGAGACACGCGGACCGACGACTAGCTAGCTAGTTATCGGTGTCAAGGCGACACAGCCTGCGGGTGTGGTAAATGAAGTCGCAGGTTCCAAGACAATGCACTATTATTTGGTACAGCCAGGGAAATGTCAAGTTAAATAACGTGAACAATGCCCGAAATATTGCTCTGAAGTGGTTGACAAGCATATTATTGGAAGATGTTGAGACATCAAATTCTGGAAAAGTAGAAGCATAATTCAAGAGTTTAAACTTTGAGAAGAAATGACGTTTTCCTTTCATTAAACTCGTAAGGATACGGTATATCTCAGTGAAGAACAGCTCAAGATAAAACTCATATAGGGAAGAACCAATCAGGAGATAGTGGGTTCGAGCCCCACTGTCGGCAGCACTGAAGATGGTTTTCCGCGGTTTCCCATTTTCACACCAGGCAAATGCTGGGGCTGTACCTTAATTAAGGCCACGGCCGCTTCCTTCCAACTCCTAGGCCTTTCCTATCCCATCGTCGCCATAAGACCTATCTGTGTCGGTGCGACGTAAAACAAATAACCAAAAAAACAACGGAAGAACCAGCATGACACTTTCTATACCTTGCTCCTTTCGTAATAAAATATTTCTTGTCTTACTCTTAAATATAAATTTGTCCGATATGCAATTTATATGTAAACATACGTAATGTTATTTCTTCTTCTTCTTTCATTTTGACTGACTATGGAACACGTTAGTTCGAATCCAGCTTAATCTGTTTGTGGGCGTTAATCCTCGTCCATCCAGTTCTCCTTCATCTCTTCACTCTGCAATCTTCTCCTTTCTACTGCCCATGGCACTATTTTTTATATTTTTTATTCCATTGTAATTCGCATTACGTCGCACCGACACATATAGGTCTTATGGCGACGATGGGACAGGAAAGGACTAGGAGTGGGAAAGGAGAAGCCATGGTCTTGATTAAGTTACAGTCCCAGCATTTGCCTGGTGTAAAAATAGGAAACCACTGAAAGCCATATTCAGGGTTGGTGACAGTGGGGTTCAAACCCACTATCTCCCGAATACTGGATACTGGTCGCACTTAAGCGACTGCACGTAATTCTATTGATGGTGGTGATAATTACTGTTTTAACAGTAAGTATTATAGGGCAACAACCCTCCCTAGTTCTATTAGGCACCTTAAAAAATGACAAATTGTGTTTTGGGCAATTGCAGCCAAACTTTATCATTCTAGATTATAGATCGCTCGTCGAATTATTTCCCACCTTTGTGAGCATATTTTTCACCATTCTGACTAAGAAAATAGAATATTTAATTGTTGAGAAATCAACCCGTAAATGTTGAAGTATGTGTGTCTGGAATTCATTCCGTATAGTTGTAACGATACATAGATATTTTCTTTTAGTATTATGGGGTAAATTCTGGAAACAAGTAAAAATTATGCTAACTGATGTTTCTTCTTCTTCTTTGTGGACTTTTCCCCAATTAGGTTGGAAATATATAAAGATTAAGTCTAGTTTTCAGGGCCGGATGCTTTCTCTGACCCCAAAATTTATTTTATATAGAGAAATGTATTCATAATTGCGAGTTCCTATGGTGCTTTCTCGTGTGTTGTATGTATACGCGTATTCATACAGTCAAAAAACCAGCCCCCAACGTAAGGGAATTAACTAGGCAAGATAGAAAACCCCAGTTCGGTTGGGAATCGAACTCGAGGTCTCCTGAACCAAAGCCCACTATGCGACACAGCCAAGGAGCCGGGCATATGTGATGTACTTTATAACTTACCTCAACTGTTCCGCCAGTTCTCAACAAACCTCTTCTGGCATTTTTCAAACTGACGTTAGGAATAAAATCGATAAGGCCAAAGGCGCGTTAACAATGCTGCGACCAATATGGAAATCAAGCGGGCTCCATATCAATACAAAGTTGTGCATATTATACACCCGAACACCAACGCCAATTCTGTACTTTCTTATGGTTATGAAACATGTGGACTAACCAAACTATAAGTCAGGAATTTGCAGACTTGTCAACCAGGAATATCCTGGGGATGTGGTAGCCGAAGGTTATTCATACACAAATCTGTGAACAACTTATATGTTTCATTTTTATCCCGTATTGGCTTTAACAACTAAGGTCCAAGGATTTTTTCCACCTTCCAATCCTTATTTTATTTTTATAGCTACTTTTTATGCGTATACAACATTATTCTAGCTAAACATTACAAGAACATGTTTCATTCCATTTTGGAACATCTTCAGCTTAAAAAACGTATATTGAGTACAAATATTGGCACATATAAAATAATGAGAACACTAAAGGTGATAATGAAGTTAAAATCCTCTTCCGCAGAGTCAGTCAGCTGACGGCACGGCATAGGGGAAGGAGGAACCCAGTAGAACAGGGCCGGCATCTTTAGATCTGAGTGATCGCACCAAACTCCTCTCCACAGACCGTAACAAAAATCCTGCAGCACCATGTGTTTATCCATCCCTGTACACAGAACAACAATCTGGACGAAATCAATAATCGTTACCCCTCCCCGACAATGGAATCCCTTACCAGTGGACGTCAGAAGCATGTCCAGCAGCTCAGCTTTTAAACCATGCCTGTGTCGAAATACTAGGTAAACATGCATGAATCATTAAGTTTTGACCTAAAAGCACCTCATCCGACCTCCTCTTCATCATTATTTCCCTCTTCTTTTCACAGTTCTTCTTCCTACTAATCCTTCTCTTCACCTCTCAATTGAAAGCGATATCTCAGTTCATTGTAGAAATGTATACATTTTGAAAACTTATTTTAAGTAGTATATATATTACTTATTATTCATATATTTTCATGTACGCTACGTACGAAGTGTGATTAATAATGTATTGACTTTACGTCTAACTAACTACTTTTACAGTTTTTGGAGACGCCGAGGTGCCGAAATTTAGTCCCACAGGAGATCTTTTACTTGCCAGTAAATCTACTGACACGAGGCTGACGTATTTGAGCACCTTCAAATACCACCGGACTGAACCAGGATCGAACCTGCCAAGTTGGGGTCAGAAGGCCAGCGTTTCAACCGTCTGAGCCACTCAGTCCGGCGTACGAAGTGTGTATTATGTGGATGATATGATTTATTTTTTACGTGTGATTATTTTTATTAAAACTATTATTGTTATTGTTAATACTGTTTTAGTATTATTATTATCAGTAGTTATTACTAAACAGTGCTCTAGGTTAAGACTGATTAAGTGCAAGAAAGAGAGTATATCCCTAACTTTGCCAGAATGAATAAAATATATTATTATTATTATTATTATTATTATTATTATTATTATTATTATTTTGAACTAGGAATTATAAACTACTAAGGTTCTGATCTTAAGGCATTTTCCCCGGTTGTTACAGTTTAAAATTTTAAAAAATGTACGCACAGTACAAGTTAATGTAATGCACATTGTATAATACCAACAATATTTTAATATTTAGAAGGAAGAAGAACCTCTTCACTTTTAAAGTCTAATGGCACAACGAACTATATTATGAATACGAGCAATGACGTGTTCAGTGTTTCAATTCTCTACGGAAAAGCATTTTAACTTCAATTACCTTTAGTGTTCTCATTATTTTATGTGTGCCAATATTTGCACTTAATATGCGTTTTTTAAGCTGAAGATGTTCTACAATGGAATGAAACATGTTCTTGTAATGTTTAGATAGAATCTAATGTAACACATGTTTGTACACGCATAAAAACTAGGTAGAAAAATAAAATAAATATTGGAAGGTGGAAAAAATCCTTTGACCTTAGTAGATCTGTGGAGCAGAACGAAACAAATTCCTGTCGACAATAAAGTGCGACACAGAAAATGGAAGTGGATCGAGAACACACAAACAACATCGCCATACAAGCTCTAGAATGGAATTCCCAGGATACCACACACAGAGGAATATCAAAGACCACTTGGATGGGAAGGAACTGAGAAGGAACAAAAAACCTGGCTACAGATCAAGACCATGGCACAGAAAAGAATTCAATGGCGCAAGTTCGTAAATAACTTATGCTTTAGATAGGAGTTATAGGACTTGATTGTGTTCATCATTTATGGACAAGGGTTATCCAAAAATGTTCAGACTGTTTACGCTCAGTGTTTCTGCCCTTATAATAGGCTTAACTTGTTTCACAGGCATATAAATGTACTATTTTATTGGAGAAATGGTGTTTGTAATTTTTATTTGTACTATTTTGCCTAGAGTTCCAAGGAACCATACAGTAAGCGACCCAAAATCATTTGCAATTATAAAGTAATAGATATAACAAAACTGATAAACACTGAAACACATACAAAAGAAGAAAATTCCTACGGGGAAACAGCTTGTGATCCACTGATCAAATTCAAGTCTTCTGTCAAAAGTAGTCCTCGTAACTTTCTGGCAACAATAAATAAAAAATAAAAATCTTTAAAAATTAATTTACAAATCGATGTATTACTTCTAAATCCTCGACTCACCCAATGCTCTTCCTATCCATAATTTTCCTTAAGGCTGCTCACGCCTCCCACCCACATATGGATATGCAGGCCATCAGAACAATTATTGTTGAGTTCATTTTCCTATGCACATTTTGTAAAGGAAGATGAATCTTAAATACATTATACTGTGGAAGAGCGTAAATTCGCCATGTGAACAAGCCATCAAAATGAAGATTAGAGCACAATCGTATATAATCAGGTGTGTGTATTAGCTAGCAAAACAATCCTTATGATAATGTGCTCATTCCTCTCGGTCGTGCTTGTACTCGAGGACTTAAAATTTTCAGCCGATAACCTAGTTTCGGGAAGCGTACTCACATGTGTAATTCAAGACATGACATATGGTATTAGTATGGAAGACATGAGCTTTATCCTTTCTTATCACGCGGAACTTAACTTGAAACGACGGCTGCATGACGATAAACCATGGCAATGATTACCATTCATTATGCGGTGTGTTATATGGATCGTATAGACACATAATGGAAGTTAAGTTGGCTATCGTGCGAGAATGCCATCACGGAGCAGCACTGGCAACCGAGACTTCCTCAGCGAAGTATTGAACTAATGCCATAAGGAATATCGAATTCAAATTCTGGTCAATCCACGGATTTTTGTCAGCTACTCTCTTGCTGAAAGATTTAATTGGAGTGATTTACCAAAATTTTATAAGAAGAACAGATACACTGATTGGGACACGTCTTGACACACTCAGGACTTCTTTAATTAATTTTTGGGGGCGTTGTAGGGAGTATAGTGCGCAAGAAAGTTAAGGGCACCAAGACTTGGATGTCATTTACATGGACATGACAAAAGCATTCGATAGAATTGATCATCATAACTTCTAAACAAGCTTCACAGTTTTGTTCTTAGCCCTGAACCTGGTCAAATTCTTTAACTCCTGTTTCAGGAATAGATTTCAAATTGTTAGGTTTTTTTTGCTAGGGGCTTTACGTTGCACCGACACAGATAGGTCTTATGGCGACGATGAGATACGAAAGGCCTAGGAGTTGGAAGGAAGCGGCCGTGGCCTTAATTAAGGTACAGCCCCAGCATTTGCCTGGTGTGAAAATGGGAAACCACGGAAAACCATTTTCAGGGCTGCCGATAGTGGGATTCGAACCTACTATCTCCCGGATGCAAGCTCACAGCCGCGTGCGCCTACGCGCACGGCCAACTCGCCCGGTAATTGTTAGTTTCAAAGGGGTAACTTCATCCATGTACAGGGTAACTTCAGGTATAAACCAAGGTTCAAAATTAGGTCCACTGTTGTTCATTCTGTTTCTTAATTATATTAGTTCTGTAGTGAAGAATTCTAAATTTCAGTTGTATGCCGATGACATGAAAATTCACCGGGAGATTTCTTCAAACCACGATAACGAAAAATTACAATGCCTCACAACGCTGGTTGAATGGGGAAAACACAATTCCTTTCAATTCAATGTTAAAGAATATGAATCAATGATCTGTTTTAGGAAAATACAACCAAAAATCCATTCATGAAATGAACGGTATCAGCCTAAAAGGAGTTGAAGAAAAGAAACGACACAATTTTTCTGGTCCCTTGGATGTTTTTATAACCGAGTTCTACTCTATAACATTATTCATCCCTTCCTTTCTCCTTGGTTCAAGTAGTTGTTTGTTTATTGGAGGGTCATCAATCCGTAGACTCGTCTCTTGCAGTTCTTTATGCCATCCTATCCTATGCTAACATCTTCATTTCTACGTAATTACTTCATTTTATATTTACTCTAATCGGGTTTTCGTGTTCATGTCTTGACCTTTCCCAACCATTCTTAATCCCTTCACTCCTCATTTCCCTAGTATGCCACTAGAGTGTCTCTGTGCTATCTAGGACAGCTGAGCATGGAGCTGTTGAGGATCTAACAAGCCTTGGAGCTGAGGATTTTGAGAACATGCATATTATATCTGTGGAGTAACTAGAAACTGCCTAATTCTAAAGGAGTGTCAAGACTGAAATTTGGAACATCCACAATTTACAACTTATCACAACGAAATTTAAAACACAAACATACCATAATAAGATATTACAATAACAATTAAACTTATGTTTTAATGGTCCAGCAAGGATGAACTGTGTGCTCACTGTTGTATATAAGGATTCGGTATACAGAAACACAACATAAATTTATTGCTTCAATCAGTTTCTTTACACAATATGTACATAAATATAACTAAACGTCTCTTGAAGCTGGATGAACTTGTACGCAATTAGTGATGATATTAACAGTAGACTGAGGGTCTGTTGACATATACACTTATACACATGAGAGTTCTATATACACACAAATCTATCTTGAGGAGATAGTCTGTCAAATAAGGTAGAGTTTAAGATAGTCAAAAACTATCTGCCTTGTAGAATTATTAGTGTAACTTGCAATGAAAGTTCGCACTATCAGAATGCTAGTAAGTGCCGTAGGCTTGTCAGGAACTGACATAATATTCACAATTAGTGGAATACTAATGTTGATGTCAGAGCATAAGTGAGGACTGAGGGATGAGTAGAATACTGGCATCGGGGCTCGACGTGGCTACAGGAAGCGGGAGGTGAGGCAGTGCCAGAGGTGAAACCTCACAACCAGAATTCAGTCCACCTGTTCGATACACATGTTTAAGAGGGATAGCCTCCGTGTTCGACTTTCAGTGTAATCTGGCGTTGGACACTGGGGACTCCTGGGAAGTAGCGGAATGCTGCTCCTTTTATAGCGCTGGCTGACGTCATAAGCAAGCGCACTGCAGTCACCTCGTAGAGTCTGGAAAGATCCGGGCTGCGGCGTGTTGCGGAGCTATCAGGCGCAGAGCTGCGATCGCGAAGGACACACAACACTCACCACGTAAAATATGAAATTAAAATAGGGCTTTAAAGTCCTTGGATGCGTCGCATCATGTTATTGCTTCTTGTTAAAATATGCTGATAGGTATTGTCAAAAACGGCACACGAAGATATGATTAATAGCTGGCAGTTCATAGAATCCTCTCTAAAGAACCAGAGAAACAAGGAAATGCCATTTGGTCCTTGTTTCGATGAGGGTGAAATCCTGACATTCACCTCCCCGCGGTAGAGAGGGGGCAACGACTGCATATAAAAATAATATTTTATATGCAGGCGGCTAACGAATGAAGGGACCGATTATCTCCCGGTATAAGGAGATCCCCTATACCAAGTGCCAACAGTCTCTCTGAGAGTGGATGAGTGGGTATGGGTAAGGGCACTCTATTGTCCTGGGGACAAGAAAGTGTTCCCAAAGGCGGAGGAACCAGTTTGGTCAACGGCATTAGGATGCAGAAGGCACCAGGAAACCACTGCATTAAAGATCCTGAAAGATATTCCAATAAATTCACATGGCTTGACTGCAACCTCAAGATTAGAGCTGGCCGTGTGGATCGTCTACTTCCGTTTGGAGACGACGTCTCAAGAAGAAGGAATAAGTTCATAGAATGCAGCTCGTAGAAATCCGCAATTAAATGCGCTGTCCATGAAGTTAACGTAAATAAATAATAGTAAAAAATCAATGAACTAAAAGGAGAGGGATTGCTAATCAAATGGCGTAAGTTATATGAGACTTCCCTTTCGTTGCGGCATGTAGAGCGCGGCCTACGTGTGCCTCGCTAATGGGGAGGAGTTGAGATTCGATCGTGAGATTCAAAGGGGACACGGAAAGGAAAAGGGCGGGACATACATTTCATCCTTTTATTACATTTTAATGGCATTTGTGTTTGTGCATTTGTATTAGTCATTAGATGTATTTGTATTTTATATTATGGCTGATGATGGCCAGCCAAAGCCGAAACCAGTTCCAAGTTTAAAAAATATAATATAAACATTGCATAATATAGTAATGAAAATGTGGACCATTAAAACATAAGTTTAAATATTATTGTAATCACAGTTCAATACAGATCAAAACCATGAAGTTTATATTCTATGCACAAAAGTTGGAGTTGATTAGCAAATTTGTTGCAAAGTTATTAAAAAGTTATTTTATAATTATATGGTGCATGGAAAATGCTATTTGTTGCACAGTTTTCTTTATTTTGGACTATGATGTGGCAGACTGGTCAGAAATACTCATATATTGGATTTTGCAGTCAGATATATATTCTTGAAAATATACCTTTTTTATCTTTTTCATTATTCACAAAATAGGCAACAATCTAGTTTGGTGCTATTTTAGGTGTAAAAATATGAAGTTAATATTCAAGTTATAATTAGATGCAGAGCTACTTTAAATTCCTGTACATATCGAAACATTCTCTGAAAATTTCAAGTGAATCTGATACGAATTCTGTCGCAAGGAGCATTTTGTACATGACAAAGAGCTGTAAAAATTTTAAGGGCTCATATCTGTGAAGAAGTGGAAAATCACTCATTTTGCCATCATAATTTGGACAGGAATACTTATTCTAGAAGGTCAAAAGTTATCATTTGCAATGAATGAACACTGTAGATTGTTATTAGCTTATTCGTTACTGGTTATATTTTATGATAGTTTACTCCTTGCAATGTTTTTTAATACTGCAAATTCATTTCAAGGTATCGGAAGGGTAAACTCTGAAACTACTCATGTGTCATGAATGATACTTTTTACATGTGCCACCCACGGTATGCAGGCGTAAAATAGACTACAATGAAGATATTTAGCAAAGAAAAGTAGGAACATTAGTAAATTAGTGTTTTCGTAAGAACAGTTCAAATAATGTTATTCAAATTTTCATACATTTTTGTCATATATTTTATTTCCCTTATTTCATGATTGTAGATCACGTGTGCTAAATCTCATAGGTCTCTCAGTAATAGTTACTGAGATATTGGACTCATATATTTTACTTTGGTTTGCTCTACTGTAAAATTGTATTTTTTTAAAGAATGTTGATATCACAATTTCTGTAACCACTAATGATAGAGCATTAAATTTGACACCCTCTTTTGGTGTAAAATTATCTTAAAAACGGATTATAGTCATGGATTTAGCTTTTTATTTATGAAAATAGTGGCAATAAAATATTTGACAAAATTTATGAGAATTTGAATTAAAATATTTGAACTTTTCTTACAGAAACACTAATTCACCAACTACCATGACTGTACTGTAGTCTACTTTGTAGCTACATGTTGTGAATAGAAGCTGTAAAAATATTATTCATGTCACATGCGTAGTTTCAGAGTTTATGCTTCCGACAGATTGAAGTGAATTTGGTGCCATAAAAAAACTTCCCAAGAATAAACTGGCATAGAAAGTTAACTATGAAGTGTAACCAGTAACCAGTAACTTATGACAGTCTACAATGTTCATTCATTGCACGTGATAACTTTTGTACTGCTAGAATAAGTATTTCTGTCCAAATTATGATGACAAAGTTAGTGATTTTCTACTACTGTACTGGGGTCTTCACAGACATGTGACCTTAAGCTAGAAAATGTAATTGTACCTGTTAAGAAACATACTTGCTTTAAAATAGCTCTGGACTGTAAGTTGCTCCCTCCTTCTTTCTCCTCTTACGCACAGCGTAGGCCTAGTACAACGTAAATATGTTCCAGCGGAATTATTGAAATGTTACTCCGAAAGAACTTTGAAGCCAATATTATCTGACAACGCGAGAGAAAAGGGCGTGGGCTTGCTCTTTATACGCCGTGTCGCTGCCCTTTAAATCCCATAATTAGAGATTTAAAAATGGCGTTAGGGCAATACTGATAACGGAGTTTGAAAGAAGAAAAAATGGGGAAATTTTAAGGTTAAAACTGAAAATTCAATTTTTTGGTTAAAAATGGGTAATTTTAAAGTTAAATCTGGAAATTCAATTTTTTGGTATAAATTTGGGAATTTTAAATTTAAAACTGAAAATTCAATTTTTGGGTCACAAAATAGGGGAAATATTAAAGTTAAAACTCAAAATTCAATTTTTTCGTTAAAAATTGGGGAAATTTTAAGGTTAAAACTGAAAATTCAGTTTTTGATAAAAAATTGGGAAAATTTTAAAGTTAAAACTGAAAATTCAATTTGTTCGTAAACAATTGCAACATTTCAGTCAAGACCCCCCTCCAAGTATTCCAGTATTTTAGACTTTTTCAATCGTGAAATTACCCCCAGTCAAGAAGCGGGCTCATTAGCTAGATAACCAGGCTTTTGCAAGACGCTTCTGTTTAGACACCACTGCAAGATTGCAAAGGCCTAAGGAACTTCAGTACTTGAATATTCGCAACTGGTGGAATTACATTAAAGTTCCCTTCAGGAAACTTATGTTCTGTCTAATTCTTGTTTGGGAGAATTATCTCCGCTACAAAACAAGCAAAGGGGCTGCCTGGCCGAGGCGGTAAAGGCGCGCTCGGTTCGCTCGGAAGGACGTGGGTTCGAATCCCCGTCAGGAAGTCGTAAAATTTAAGAAACGAGATTTTCACTTCCGGAGGTGCATATGGTCCTAAGGTTCACTCAGCCTACACAAAAAATGAGTATCAGGTTAATTCCTGGAGGCAAAGGCGGTCGGGCGTAGATATATCCACTCTACCCCATCAAGTGCCGAGGTTACGGATAGTGGAACCTTTTACCTTCCACCCCTCCAAGGGTCTTCATTGCCTGTACGGAGGTGACTGCTTTGCTTTGCTTTTACAAAATAAATAATCAAGGAAAACAGACAACATCAAATGCAACTGTCAGTCTCTGCAATTCATAATTTAAGGCGACACTCCGGAGAGAAAAATCGATATTTTGGTCATTTTGTTGAATTCTTTTATAACTGAAATTGAAAGGATTGAGTCTCTTCTTTACTGTCGCGAAGTTATTCCGCTGAATTCAAACAATTTATCACTGTAATAACGCTTTGTTTTCCGATTGTAATTTTACATTTAAATCCAATTTTTCTCCCATAATATTCAGCCAAATGTAAGAAAATTTGTTTGGAATATGTATCACAGGTATATAAGAAACCTGCGTATGCAATTTTTGATTGCAGAATTTTTTCAAGTGGTAAGGATTTTTAAGTCCACAATTTTAGAACGTAAAAATTACACAAATTTTAGTACGACATATCTCCTTATATAAATTATGTGCAGAAAAATCGATACGTAGTGCTTTTAAAATGAGTATTATCTACCTAATTACGAATCTACATTAAGATGTTAATTAAATTCCATGAACAAATGGAATTAAATATTTCAAAACAAAAAATTATTTTGGATAAACTATCAATTGTATATGAAAGAAATGTTTGTGATATCTCTGCTTTTATATAGGTTGCATTCCCACAAAGTGTCGTGAAAATCCATGCATTAGGTAAAAATATATTTTTATCTCCGGAGTCTCGCCTTAAGTTTCTAAACGTAACATACCAAAGAACGTGGAGTTGCGATCATCCTCTCTCCGCCTAGCTTCTTCAACCACTGAATGACAGGACTTTTGTATTCCAGTTCAGTACTTAGTTCTATTCCCACGCATTAATTAGAAAAAAGACTATTAAAAATACCTGAGAATTTAATCCGGAATAAAAAGAAACAGTTAACATAGAAGTTGAAACACTACTGATTGTTGAAGTCCATTAGCTGATGACCCAGATGCTCTGTCTCTTCACAAACGATCACTGCAACACTACAGGACAAATCGTAGTAACTGAGATGGTGTGATAACACAAGAGCGACCTCTGGTCAGTGCAACATAAATTCTGCTATACGATTCTTGGAAAGTTCAGAGTTTTACGATGTAATGTTCAATAGCAGAACACACAGAGTGCGTGACTATCACAGCCGTTAAAATGACATAATTTATTTGTTGAGAAGCACCATCATAGCTCATTCGCTCATTGTTCTGGTCTATATGATGCAGATGTTTAATTTCCGGTGAAGTCACGGGAACATGTTTATTACCGAACGTCATAACGGTAATGATACGCTACCTCATACCTCAATTCACAACGACCCTTCTGAGTAGTTCTACAGTTTTAGACAATTATTATTATTATTATTATTATTATTATTATTATTATTATTATTATTAATGATGATGCTTGTTTCTTAGAAGTGAAGCTTCCACGGTGTGAAGAATTATTTTATTTAATTTCTGGGTTGAACCGTGTTGTAGTTGTCTGCACATCACGTACAGTTTGCCGACGTTTCGAATACATTACAGTATTCTTTGTCAAGGCGACTGGAATACCCCTACTCTATCCGAGGTAATCAGTCTCCCAGGCAGAGACTGACAAAGAATACTGCAATGTATTCGAAACGTCGGCAAAAAAGGGCCTAACATCGAGGTCATCGGCCCCTAATGGCACGAAATGAAACGAAATAGAATGACAAATTAAAAGTAGAAAATTCTCCACTGACTAGAATTCAAAACGTGAGGACGGATGGATATGAATTTAAAACGATCAGTGAAACCTATCCAGAGTGCCCGCCACATGCACAGAAGCTGGCGTAAAACAATAGTATCACTGACCAAGGGACTGCTTCTATAGCACAATAATGATTCGATGATACTTGTAGTTGGAAGAAGTCCAAAATCCAAGTCAGTGGCCCCTCATAATGGAATTTATAGCTAGAAAAGTAGGACCATGGTATTTGTCATGTTGCGGTACTAATCAAAACTAGCGTAGACTCGCGGTATTCTACACATTATGGTACTACTAACAGGTAATGAAATTCGCACATGTATTACAGACCTACGTTTTCGCACAATGCGGTGCCATTTACAAGCAACGCAAACTTATGGTGTTCATCACATAGGTGTACTAACCACAGTGACTCGTACTACCCCGTGGCGTTCCTCATAGAGTGGGTACTAATCATAGGCAAGCCAGAACCATGGGTTCCCTCATCCCATGGTGTCGCTCATATAGTGCTACTAATCACAAACCTATTACGTACCTAACATAGTGGTACTACGCGCAAGTAAAAGCGACCCATGGTGTTCCCCGGAGGGTGGTACTAATCAAAAGTAGTTTCATGGTTCTAATATAATCATCACTTGGTCGCCCCTTTTAGTCGCCTCTTACGACAGGCAGGGTATACCGTGGGTGTATTCTTCGTCTGTGTCCCCCACCCACAGAGGGTTGTGTGTTTGGTCTGCGAGAGCTGTTTTAATTTGCTTCCTTGTTATATCTGCTTTATGATTTCACAAGTGCGTATTTCACCGCCGTCTCGATCCTCTTATACTGCCTGCTCTATGCCACCAGTTTAACACAGGTAGGCGCGAATACCAATATTCCTTAAAGTCGCTGTTAAGGTGCAGTCATGGGCGCACTATCTTCCCAGTCAGTGTGGGTGATGCATTGTGTTATTGATGCATGCATATGTATGTGAAAAGCTGAGTTATTTCGTACAATGAGTAAACATGCCTCTTCACTTCCGTTTCTACAAGTGATATTTTGTATAGAACTGTGAAATGAATTAATCATGTTGTGCTTTAGGTATTTTAAAAGTTATTTTAAAGTGTAATTGTTTTCTTCCTTTCGTGCAAATTATTTACTTTTTCTTTGCAGTACTGAAACCAGATTTCCCCCCGAAATATTGAATTGCTGTGTACCATTTTGCGATTCTCGCCAAGGTGGTTCGCAGTCAGAAGGAATAAGATTCCATGAAATACCGTCTAGAAGGGAATTAAGAGAAAAATGGCTGTCGGCTGTATCCAGAGAAGGTCCTAATAGATGATGTCCTCAAATTACTCTCACGTTTGTAGCCTTTACACCTTATTTCAGAAGGTGATTAAAGCCGTGCAGGGTAGTGCATTCCTTGTTATAGTAATCGTGACGGACAATCACAAAACAAAAGTCTTCATGTTTAGACATTTTTGATAACCTCAAATATCGAAATGATAATGTCTCATTTGCGTCACTTCTATAAAGAAAAAATATATAACTTGCACAAACGGAAGAAAATAATTATACTTTAAAATAACTTATAAAATATCTATAAGCACAACATGATTAATTCATTTCACAGTTCTATACAAAATATCACTCGCACAAACGGAAGTGAACATGCTATCACTCCAAACCTTCGTCCTGGAAAATCTTTAAATTGTGACATGAAGAGGTCAAGTACGACTTCATACAGGTAATCTTATATTTAAGATGTGATGTAAGTTACGACCTTCAGTGAACATGGCTAAACAGCATAGTGTTTTGTAGGCTGCCATCATAATAACGCGCTAAGAACTTTGTGAGTCTATGCCTGCCATCTAGTGGACAAATTTTGTCGCAGGTTATTCGCAAAAAGCATTGCATAAAGTAGGCAGTACAGGAGGATCGAGACGGCGGTGGTGCATTTATTTCTACCTTGCAGACGAACTCGCTAGGGGTCGCTAATGTATTAAAAATGAACGATCTTTTGTTTTATGATTTTTCTTGCTAATCAGCTGTAGCGAATATAAAATTTAAACAGTTAAGGTAAAACAAAATATTTTTTACCACAGAGAATTAGTGAGCCAGGATATCCCTATGACTGAAGTGTGGCATTAAGTACAGTAATCGTGCATATGCCGATACGTAAAACATTCAAAACTCGTAATATTTTGATTGATCCAAAGAAATAAAAATTACTTATTCCTACAAATAATTCTCTAAATACTTTCTGATAATAATGTATTACTTTCGGAATAATAATAATAATAATAATAATAATAGCGTGTGGCTTCCAAAGAGGCCGAATGCAGGTCTTTCGAGTTGACGCCGCATAGGCGACCTGCGCGCCTATGAGACTTGGGCCATACCTGTCATGAATTCTAATGCTGAAGACGGCACAAACACCCAGCCCCCGAGCCATTGGAATTAATCAATGAGGGTTAGAATGCCAGACCTGGCCTGGAATCGAACCCGGGACCCTGTGGACCACAGGCCAACACGCTAACAATTTAGCCATGGAGCCGGACTACTTTCGGAATGAAAACTCATCACATTTGAAAGAAATAATACATTGTGCATTTAAGGGTTATTCTTTTCTGTAAACTTACTTGCCTTTAGCTATGAAGATACACGCGTTCTCATCTAGCATATGAGGTTTGTGCCGTGTTTATCTTATTATATTGTAAGCTATCTTAATTTATTTAATGCAGGTTTCTGGGCTGTCTGTAGACGGAGTGAAACCACCAAAGTGGGTGTTATGTAATTCTTAAGGATGTACGAGTGTGTACCCTCATTTCGTTTACTTTGATTTTTGCTGACTAAGCTTTTACAATTTTCTAAAATTTTCAACTTGCATTTCTTGGAACACGACATCATGACCCGATGATAGGGCGTGCTCAGCTAGTGATGATTTGTCTGGCTGGTTGCGACGGGTATTTCTTTGGTGTTCCTTGATGCGACTCCCAATGGACAAAATGTAAGCACAAAAGTCCATATCATATCTACAAGTACGGGTCGTGAAAGCATCAACGTTAGCATACCTTTATTCTTATCATTCCCGGCCGTGAAGTAAGAGCCTGTGCTCCTGTTTCTTTTGAATCCCTATGATCCATATGATCCCCCCTAAATTAGGGGAAGCAAGTGTCTAGTGGTGTCAAATCTAGCTTTTAAGTGTATTAGGCGGTACCTGGAATTGAATTCTAGACCGGTTCGGCCTTTTAACTTTGAGAGTTTCATATCATTCTGAAGTGAGGTACTACACGCGAACTTTTTCTTGAGCCCGATTTTTACGGGGTGAGGAGTAAGGAGGGAGTGTTGCTACTAGTAACAGTTCCCACTTTCCAGTTACTGCTGTTGTCGTTATTCCAGTTACTGCTTTCACTAGTACGTTATTTTGTTGTCGTTACTCGGTAACCTGTTATTTTCTATCCTCGTTACATTTGTAACAGTGACAGACATGTAACTGTGACAAAGTAACTGCTACGTTATTTTTCAGCCATCTCTAATGTCCATGATGAGTGCACATGAGTGACATAGAAGATGATGCGCGCCCAGGACAGGCCCATCAAGGCATTACTCCTAATGCGATAGTAAGGACTGATGGCCTTATCCGGGAAAACATTGCTGGACGTCGGTTTAATTCGGACGAGGAAGTGAAAGAGTGGGTGCAGTTGTGGATCCGTCAGCGACATACCTCTTTCTACTAAACTGGAAATGGTCGTATCGTCTCCCAGTGAGATAAATGTATTAACGTTTTTGGAGATTGCTCTTGAATAAACCATTCCATGATGACGTTGTAGTGGGTGTTTGGTTTTCACTTAACGCTGGAGCTAAGCGGGTGGAATGGTTTAGACGGCAGAGTGCTGGATGGCCTTCTGAGTCCAAGCTGGGAGGTTCGATCCCAGCCCGATCCAAGAGTATTTGAAGGTGCTCAAATACGCCAACCTTGTGTCGGTAAATTTACGAGTACCGAGCTCGATAGCTGCAGTCGTTTAAGTGCGGTCAGTATCCAGTGTTCAGGAGATAGTAGGTTCAAACCCCACTGTCGGCAGCCCTGAAGATGGTTTTCTGTGGTTTCCCATTTTCACACCAGGCAAATGCTGGGGCTGTACCTTAATTAAGGCCACGGCCGCTTTCTTCCCATTCCTAGGCCTTTCCTGTCCCATCGTCGCCATAAGACCTATCTGTGTCGGCGCGACGTAAAGCAACTAGCAAAAAAAAAAAAAATAATAATAATAAATACGAGTACGTGAAAGAATTCCCCCGGAATAAAATTCCGGCTCCTTGGGGTCTCCGGAAATCTGGAAAGTAGTTAGTATGAAATGAAACCAATAACATTATCATCACTACTAGAACAGTGATGATGATTATGGTAATAAACTTCACCTGTAGAAAGCATAGGGTCTGCAATCAGGACAATCAGCCAGCCGTATCGTAGGCGGAGTAATAAAACATTGTAAATTGTGCATCATGTGGATAGCACTGAAAATAATTACAAAGTGAATGTAATGTAGTGAGCCTTCGTCTGAATTAAATCTAATCTCTTGTTCGATACCTGGAAACACCCGTGATAATGCAGCCTTATTATTGTAACGACTACGTTAAGTAGTTTACACCCAGTACTAATGATGTATTCAGAGGCTGCCTGGCCGAGGCGGTAAAGGCGTGCTCGGTTCGCCCGGAAGGACGTGGGTTCGAATTCCCGTCAGGAAGTCGTAAAATTTAAGAAACGAGATTTCCACTTCCGGAGGTGCATATGGCCCTGAGGTTCACTCAGCCTACACCAGAAATGAGTACCAGGTTAATTCCTGGGGGCAAAGGCGGCCGGGCGTAGAGCCAACCACTCTACCCCATCACGTGCCGAGGTTAACAATGGTGGAAGCCTTTACCTTCCACTCCTCCAAGGGCTTTCATGGCCTGTACGGAGGTGACTTTCCTTTTACTAATGATGTATTCATAGCAAAGTTCTAAATGGATAGGTCTAGTCCCTTGAAATTTAAACAACTACACTTGCCACTCTGAATAATTCACACCAGGGTAAGAATTTCGTTTTTATAAATAGTTGTATATCCATATACGGCACGTATAAGTGTGTCTTTTAAAGACAATAATGAATGGAGAAATATTCTCTGTAATAAACAAGTTCTTTTAAGATCAAACTGGAACTATACAAGAACTCCTTTGTAGTTATCACACAGAGAAAATCATAGAAACATGCAGCCCATCCAGCATACATATCAAAAAATTTCAAGCTGTGGAAATTAAGTTTCTAGCAACTAACTAATATTATGGTTTTCGGAGACGCCAAAGTGCTGAAATATTGTCCTGCAAGAGTTCTTTTAAGTGCCTGTCAAACCTGCCAAGTTGGGCTCAGAGGGCCAACGCTCTACCCTCCGAGCTACTCAGCCCGGCTCAGTATTCTTGCTGAGTCCCGTAAGTCTCTTAATTTTTTCATCCATTACCTTCCATTATGAAAAAAACATACATAGGCCCTACGATATAAAACCAAAAACTGGACATTCCATTGTATCAGTAACTGTGTGTCGATGGCCCGTATCTCTGGCTATTCTGTAGAACTGTGTAACATCCACATTGTCTTCATCTTACACAACGACTATAAAAACGCGGAAACAGAATCTAATTATTAGAGCAGGTGTTGGTCTAAGGAGCTGTGTGGAAATGCCAATAATCGTTGTAGAAACCTGTTTCCAAAAATAATGGTTCACCATTTACGGAGGAATCATACTGAAGTCGAACACAATGGTAATCATGAAGGAATTTCATATTATTTTTACATTTCTTAACGAGTTCAAAAATAACCTAAAGAAAGCAATTTTCTTGAACCTGCTGAGGAGCTGTTATTACGGTAGAAGGTGTTGTTTTCTGTGGATTCCATTTAAGAATCTAATGACCGGCTCGATTTCGTGTTCTTAAGGTAATGCTCGTAAAGTAACTGCGGTGTATACATTTCTAGTCATAAATAACCCTTCACAGAAACAGAGGATCACACCAGTAAGGTAGCAGTTATTCCCCGTCAAGAAATAAAAATAGCACATGGCCATAAGGTTCAGTCAGCTTGCATTAAAAATGAGTACCAGATAAATACAGTACATGGGGGCGAAGGCGGCCGAGCATAGACAACACCACGTAGTATCGAGGTTCGGATAGAGAAAGCCCTCACCTTCCTCTCCTCCACGGGCATTCAAGGCCAGTTAGGACATCACTTGGCTCGTTTTTTGTCTTTCTATTGAGTGTTGAGCCCTAAAGCTGGTTGGATCCTCAAACAACACCGCCAGGGATAACGCGTTTATAAAAACCGATGGCGAAACCACGATGAGGCGTAATAGGCAGGATGAGGAGTGAGGTAGTTTGCCATTGCTTTCCTCACTGGCTCAAATAGTATTATTTATTTATCGTATGACAAGTATACAAAAGAAGAAGAAATGGCTCGGGGCTGAGTGTATATACCGTTTTCAATACTAGAATTCATCTTAGGTAAGGACCCATCCTCACAGGCGCGCAAGTCGCACCAGGCCTCCCCGAAGCCACACGTCGCTGTTATACTTTAGTAAGGACACATGAAATAAAAATGACAAAGTGAGTGGACTGGTCATAACTTTCTGTTCTTAAGTGATAACGTTTGACACGTACTTCATTATATTCATATCCCACTTTATGAGAGGTATCAGTTAATTTTGTGACGTATACAATTTTGACTCTACAGTCGAAAGCGGTCATTACGACTCCGAAGTTACCGCCTATTAACGGTCGTCATAGGTGATAGTCGCGCAAACCGGTAATAACGACTCCCAAGGGACCGCCAATTAACGGTCGCTATAGGCGACAGTCGCAAAAACCCAGTTATTACGACTCCGAAGGGACCGTCAATTACGGTCCTTATAGACGATAGTCGTAAAAACGGTTATTACGACTCCGAAGGGACCGATAATTAACGGTCGTTATAGGGGATAGTCGCACAAACCGGTAATAACGACTCCGAAGGGACGCCCTATTAACGGCTGCTACAGGCGATAGTCGCACAAACCGGTTATAACAACTCCGAAGGGACCGGCTATTAACGGTCGTTATACGCGATAGTCGCACAAACCGGTTATAACGACTCCGAAAGGACCATCAGTTAACAGTCGTTACAGGCGATAATCACACAAACCTGTTATAAAGACTCCGAAGGGACCGCCTATTAACGGTCGTTATACGCGATAGTCGCACAAACCGGTTTTCTTTTTGTTGCTAAAATGTCCTATCTGAATCTTTTAGACTGTACGCATACATGGTTAATGATGAGAATAAATTTAAAACTTCAAAAACATGTATTTGTGGTGTGTAACTGAGGGGAATTTTAATTCTAATGTTTACACAGTACGTGCAGAAAACATTTGTCAGCAAAATATAAAATAATAAGTGAGGAAGGAAGTAGCAACAATGTAAGTTGATTAGTAATGTCGCACACGGTCTTGGCTAATAAATGCGATGTTATCTCTGTCCTTTCAAATTGTAGAAATCGTTGAGTCTGATACACCCAAATCCTTCGCGACGGTGACTTTTGTTTCCCCATTTTGTAATCGTCATATTATGTGTGACTTTTCTTCATTACTTCCCTTTCTTTTGAGGCATCTTCACAGCGATGCTTTGAAATCTACAATCTACTGAAAACAAAGGTTTGAAAATAAGCTTTACATTGTTGTCAGCGATTCCCAAGTACGTAATAAACAAAAATGAACAGTGGACGTTATCGTCGATACATTTCTCCGAAAATGTGATAAAAATACTTTTTTGTATACGATATGTCGTAATAAGCGATGTTGTACTAAGCGATATTGTAAAATACAGTGTTTATTCAGGATTTAGACGGGAGCGCTAGATTTCGTCGTTATATCCAATACGTCGCTAAAAGCGATGTCGTTATAAACGGATTCGACTGTATTATTATTGAAAGCCATGCATTAGCCGAGAATCGAACCTATTTCTTATACTGCTATTAGACTCTTGTTAGTATAAGTAGTACGAATTTGGGCCTATTTAGCTGAAATGGTTATGAAACTCATGCAGAACTGGGTGAGTCGCGCAAGGGTTTCCGTTCTTCCTGACCCGTGTCGGCAAACGAGAGCGCGGAAACCGTCACACCGTTCTCGTACGCCCGTAAATAACCCATCAATTTCGTTGAACGGATAATCAGATTGAAAAACAAAAATAAAAACAAGGAAATTTACCTCGTTGAGATAAATGTTAAAAATGCTCTCCCAAGTTTGTAGACAAACGTTTTAGAGTCTGTTCATATTTCGCTTCATTCTCTGAAATTCAGTCTCATCAATCTTCGAAATTTTGGTGCGAATTGTATTTAAGAATCAACAACACAAGAAAATGCGCTGTCCAACAGTTATTCAGAAAGCGTAAAACGCACTAAACAGATGAGTTACTGCTGTACAAGGAGCAATCACTCTGTACGCTGTACGAAGCACATCCCAGACTAGCTGAGACCAAGTCATCACTGGGCGAGCTGTATAGGTCAGGCGTCCACTGCATCATCCACTCGCTCAGACATGGCAAGGAAATAACCGGCAATTTGACTGAGGCTTGCACTGTATATCAAAAATATACTAGTACTATTCGGACCTTGAACAAGAAAAATGCAAACATTTCGGATATGTAAGGTAGGGGACCCATATATCGTCCCCTTAGCAGATTTGGACCTGTAGAAATCCAGGAATATCATGGACAAGGCTAGAAATTGGTATATATATTACTGAATATATTCTCCACTAACGGGTAAGTCTCAATGAAACTTTTTACGTAAGGTAGTGAATATTTGACGCAAGCAATGCAAGAACTAAACTACCAAAAATGTGTTCGTAATTTCGTCCCCCACCAAATTTATGAAATTACAATTACAAATTTATGAAAAGTTCAAAAATGGTTTCCCGGTATTTTTAACATAGTCTTTCAGCGTTGCTCGTGGGATGTTAAACACTTTACTTGCACGTTGGTAACCCATTATCTTGTCCCTCACTGCCTTAATATCATTTTTCATAGCCTCCTTATCCCAGTGCTTGCGCTTTCCCATCTGAATATAATAATAAACTTCATAATTACGAATAAAATGAAGGGGAAAGAAATTACGAATATTCCCTGAATTATTATAACGACCGCTTCAGTAACTCACGCCACCATCTCACTGTAGCGATTACACGCTAGGACCTATACCAACACGACTGAAATACAGTCCAGTATTTCTTACACATGTCAGTGCTCACTCTAGGTATAACAGGCTCTTAATTGAATGCTGCACTAACTCAGCTCACCATGTAAAATGAATCCTCCTTGTAGAAGGAAACTAAACTTGGTGCACACAACCAACTCTCACAACAAGACAACGGGATGAGGCTACGGGTGTACGCGCGACTGAGCATTAGGTATCAACCGTGCAAACTGGAAATCCCTAGGGGGACGAAATTAGATGCTGAGACGGTATTTGGCCCCCTATCTTACCGTACGTTATTCAGGTATCAACTGTGTACTGGAAATCCCTCGGGGAGCAAAATTAGATGCGGAGACGGAATTTGGCCCCCTATCTTACCGTACGTTATTTAGATATCAGCCGCGCAAACTGGAAATCCTTAGGGGAACGAAATTAGATGCGGAGACAGAATTTCGCCCCCTATCTTACCGTACGTCATTTAGATATCAGCCGCGCAAACTGGAAATCCCTAGGGGAACGAAATTAGATGCGGAGATGGAATTTGGCCCCCTATCTTACCGTACGTTATTTAGATATCAGCCGCGCAAACTAGAAATCCCTAGGGGAACGAAATTAAATGCAGAGACGGAATATGACCCCCTATCTTGCCGTACGTTATTCAGGTATCAACCGTGCAAACCGGAAATCCCTAGGGGAACGAAATTAGATGTGGAGACGGAATTTGGCCCCCTATCTTATCGTATGTTATTTAGATATCAGCCGCGCAAACTGGAAATCCATAGGGGAACGAAATTAAATGTGGAGACGGAATTTGGCCCTCTATCTTACCGTACGGTATTTAGATATCAGTCGCGCAAACTGGTAATCCCTAGGGGAACGAAATTAGATGCGGGGACGGAATTTGGCCCCCTATCTTATCGTACGTTATTTACATATCAGCCGCGCAAACTGGAAATCCCTAGGGGAACGAAATTAGATGCAGAGACGGAATTTGGCCCCCTATCTTACCGTACGTTATTTAGATATCAGCCGCGCAAACTGGAAATCCCTAGGGGAACGAAATTAGATGCAGAGACGGAATTTGGCCCCCAATCTTACCGTACGTTATTTAGGTATCAACCGTGCAAACTGGAAATCCCCAGGGGAACGAAATTAGTTGCGGAGACGGAATTTGGCCCCCTATCTTACCGTACGTTATTCAGGTATCAGCCGCGCAAACTGGAAATCCCCAGGGGAACGAAATTAGTTGCGGAGACGGAATTTGGCTCCCAATCTTACCGTACATTATTTAGGCATCAACCGTGCAAACTGGAAATCCCTAAGGGGACGAAATTATGTGTAGGGACGGAATTTGACCCTCCTACCTTACCGTACGTTTCTCGCCAGAAATTTTTGAACTTCAAAGGCGTTGTTTAGATCTCTCTGTTTTAGCTACGGTATATTCAAAGAAACTACAGATAAGTACTGTTTTCAACTTTTTTGTGATATAAAAGTAAACGGCAAAGGACACATGAAGTTTAATCTCATTTCTGTTGAAATAAGGAATTGGATTACGCGCAGATCAAGACAGTGGCCGCAAGAAAAAAGTGCGGGTTTTTATACAATCTATTTTGACAATGCGGGGTTATTTTTAAATTGACCCTGGAATTTGAATGTGAACAAATTTAGCTTTTTACATGTAAATGTTCGGTCACTGAAGCGAGTTCCCTCGTGGTATTTGACTGTCGGTAAAACACTCAATACTAATAGTAACGCGATAGCATTTTGCGAAGAAAATCCTATCGCTTAATAAAACACAATACAAAAAATTACAGAAAAAGTAATGCATCTTGAAACTTACTATTTTCTAGTAGAGAGTCGTGTAAACGTGGCTTATCAAATTTTCTGTTTATTCTTCTTATAATTTCATTGTCTTCTGCTACTACGGAGAATGCTGTCAGTCTTACCTGAAACAGAACGGTTCATATAAGTAAAATTATATACACTAGGGATGATGAAGCATTAATAAAATCATATTTATAATCCATTATCTGTAGGTTGTCTGTTAAACTCACAGCACGTAATTTATAAATTCCACGAGAATGTTAGAGTAAATAATTTAATAATATTATTTACCGACATACACGAAGAACCAGCATACATGACAGACTTGTTTATTTAATAGCTCCATACATGTCACGACCATGAATATACTGGGGCCTTCGACCGTATGAAATCTGCTCGACAAATTGAAACTATAAAATTCAAGTAAGAAACTAATATTTCATACAGAATAGGAAGAAGAACAATATAGTATTCTAGAAGATCTTTGTTGACCAAGCATATGCTTCGCTAAGAGAGTCACGATTACTTGGTCTGCCCGCTCTTAGGGATATGTCTTCAAAGAAAATTTCTTTAAAGGGAGCT
Organism: Anabrus simplex; assembly: GCF_040414725.1. Taxonomy (NCBI): domain Eukaryota; kingdom Metazoa; phylum Arthropoda; class Insecta; order Orthoptera; family Tettigoniidae; genus Anabrus; species Anabrus simplex. The sequence continues at coordinate 53,771,552 of NC_090268.1, forward strand.
CGTTAGGAAGGCGCTCTCTGGAGCAGGTTGTTAAAGAACATCGTAGCTCTGAGGTCGGACTAATCATACGTGTATGTGGTATTATTAAAGTTAAGCACGTACTCGAGAGAAGCTATTTTCTCAGTTATCTGGCGTCGGCACTTAGTTAGGAGTTAGTTCAGTTTTAAGGCCGGATGCCTGTCCTAACGCCACCCCTAAGTAGAAGGGGTGTATTCACAAGTGTGTGTTTCTGTAGAGGATTGTAGTGTAAGGTGATGTATGCGAATGAAGACTTGCAGGTTTATATGGAGAGATTTTCTTCTTCTTCTTCTTCTTCTCCATAACTACCTGGGTTGGCACTTTGTGTGTGTGTGTGTTTTTCACCCAGCTTTCCGGCCGGATGCCCTTCCTACTTGGAGGGATGTATTCATATTGCGTATTTCGGCAGTCTCGTGAGTGGGTGAGTGGAGGGAAGAGAAAAGTTATAGGACGAACCCGAACACCCAGTCCCTGAACAGGAGGAATTGACTATGCGTAGTTAAAATACGTGACCCGGCCAAGAATCGAAGCTGGGGCCCTCTGAACCCAAGGCCACTATGCTGTTCATTCATCCAAGGATTCGGACACGTTCAGCTTCATTCGTCAATTTATTCCTAACAGCCTTTATCTCCTAATTTTGCCTACCCTTCTGCCATTGTTTCCACCTGTTTGTATCCGCAATAATTCTTGCTAGTTTCATGCCTATTACTTGTAACCTTTTGAAGACGCCGTCTCCTTACGGAGGTTGGCGATCCATTGAGCCAGCTCTGTTCTTGACAATGCAACATCTCTGCCACCTCGAATGTCCTTTAGCCATGAATTTCTCCGTCTACCAACGGACCGTTTCCTTTGTATCTCTCCTTCGTAAATTAGCTATAATAATTGAATGATAACTAGCTCAGAAAGAAAGAGAATATAAGCCTTTTTTTTGTTTGTTATTTGCTTTACGTCGTGCCGACACAGATAGGTCTTATGGCGACGATGAGGCAGGAAGGGGCTAGGAGTGGGAAGGAAGCGGCCGTGGCCTTAATTAAGGTACAGCCCCAGCATTTTCCTGGTGTGAAAATGGGAAACCACGGAAAACCATCTTCAGGGCTGCCGACAGTGGGGCTCGAACCCACGATCTCCCGAATACTTGATACTGGAATATAAGCCTTTGAAGTGTGGTGTTACAGAAGAATGCTGAAGGTGATATGAGTAGAAAGAATCACGAATGAAGAGATACTGAATCGAGTTGTTGAGAGGAGATTGATTTGGCTAAATTTGACCAGAAGAAGAGATAGAATGATAGGGTACATCTCTGAGACACCCAGGTCTTGTACAGTTGGTTTTTGAGAGAAGTGTAGGTGGTAAGAACGGTAGGGGTAGACCAAGGTACGAATATGACAAGTAGACTAGAGCAGATATAGGATGTAATAGTTATGTAGAAATGAAAAGGTTAGCACATGATAGGGTGGCATGGAGAGCTGTATCAAACCATTATATGGACTGATGACTCAAACAACAACAATTGATACCGCTCACCTCTCATAACATGCCCTAAGTATTGTGTTTACCCTTGTTTTGTAATAAATAACAGTTCTTTTTGCTTTTTCATCCGATGAAGGACCTCGACATTTGAAATTTTCAGTATCCAAGGTATGCGCAAGAGACGGCGATACAGATGCATTTCAAAGGCATGTATACATTTTCCAGTGCTTGGGTCGCATCCACATAGGAGAATAGGGAATATATAGCAGCGGATCATGAGCATTCGTAGCTGCAGACTGAGATCTGACCTTACAAAGAATTTCTTAATGGCAATGAATTGTTTCCTGGCTTTCACAAGTGTTCATTTTATTTCTCGTTTGGAATCACATTGGTCATTCACCATGACGCCCAACTATTTGAAGGAGGACACTCGCTCTACTATATGACTTTTCATTGTGAAATTATTGACTGTTTACCAAACACCATCATTTTCGTTTTGGAAGTGTTAATATATTAACCCTTAAATGCATATCATTGCATATGTGCCAAGGAGAATATACTTGCTTGTTATATCTGCTTTATGATTTTACAGGTGTCCATTTACTTCTGCCTTGCAGAGGAACTCTCTAGGGGTCAGTGTGTATTAAAAAAGAACAACAATATTTTATTTTATGACTTTTTCTTGCTGGTGAGCTGAAGTGGTGTAAACTTTAAACAGATAAGATAAAACACATAAACTGCTGTTTACCATAGAGAATTCGTGAGCCAGTACATCCCTAAGACTGAAGTCTGGCTGTAGCTACACTAATTGTACAGCTTTTCATATACCGGTGCATAAAACACACAAAACTCTTAACATTTTGACTGATCGAAAAAATATAAATATATTAATTCTGCCAAATACCTTTTTAAATATTTTTCTGGTAACAATCTATTACTTTTTGAATGAAAAACCGTCGTTTTTAAAAGAAATAATAAATTGCGCATTTAAGGGTTAAGCCAAATTCTTCACTATGCTGAACTAAGTGAAGGGTGGGTAAACCATCTGCTATGACAACAGTGTTATACGCAAATTCGATGTTGTTAATAACTTACCCATTTATCTTGATCCCACCATATTCTGTCAGCGTTTTCTTAAAAATTACTTCAAAAAAATGTTAAACAAAACTGGTGACAATACACAATATAATAATACACAGATGTAAAGAACGGATAAAAAAAATCTCAGTGAACGAAATGATTCGTATTTCAAAACGTACAAAATAGATGCACCAGAATTAGTTGCCATCAATATTGCATTCATGCAAATATATATGTTGTAACACAAGACGGAATCATTCTCGATAAATTATTGTTTTGGAGCCTAAAAGAGATACATAAAGGATAAATAAACCACTCTTATTTCGTAGACCAGTGTTATCATTTGATATGCTCAGGAATATTAAGAAGGAATGTTCTCCAGGGAGGGAGGTTGTTCACCTTGTATCCATTCCTATGAAAACAGGAACCTGATAAGTAAGGCGGGCGGTACGCCTGCAGGGAACACGCCCCAACTGTCACGAGCCGGGCAAGTCTCAGCTAGCGAGTGCTCAAAGCGCACGTTTCCGTTTCCTGGCCTTACGAGTTTGCAAGCCAAAAGAAAAGACGAGCAGCATTCAGACACTAATCTTTTACTCTATGAGTTAAGCAGAACAAGCCTAGCATTTTCTTATTTTGTATTTTTGTATTTTACTTATAAACTGTACAATAATAATAATAGTAATAATAATAATAATAATAATAATAATAATAATAATAATAATAATAATAATAACTAGCAGTTTCCCGCTGGCTCCGCCAGCAATGTACAATGTATGGTGTTGTTTGTTACTATCCTCACGGATGTATTTGAAAAGTTCCGACTTAATGAAAAAAAGCATATGATCTGCTGCGGTAATAGAATGTAATATTGTGTCAACAAAACACTTGAAAATACATCAGACAAAGAAATTGAATTAAACGTTCCTTGGAACAACACTAAGCGCTGAATTGTTGAAAAGTCCTTGAAAGATCTTCGTCATGGAGACAAATGTACTCATAACTTTTCTCAGAATCTAGCAATTGAAGTAGTTATTACCTCAAAAGAAAGCGCTTGATCCACTGAGTGTTTTTAGACCAAAACGAACTGCGTATCTCAATTAGAACGAAAGATTTAATTGCTTCAATGAGAAAAAAATGTTGAAGAAATGGGACGTCAAATTGAATGTGCACTCATAACTTTCCTCAGAATCAACCAATTTGAATAGTTAAGGGCTGAAATAAAAGATCTTGATCCATTGAGTGAGACAAAAAATTGAAAAAATCAAATAATTTGAGGAAGGCGAAAGTTAAGTGATTTATAGTGCCTGATGAGAAATCTGTGCATGAATACCTTTCAGTTAAAAAAATTAAGTAAATCGACCGGATAGAATGGCCGTACTGACTGACTTTAGTTTTCATCATTTTTTTAATATATAGATAATATTTCGTTAGTTGATTTAATGGCATACTAACAATAAGTAAATTTTGCTTTCGCTGTAACTAGGAGTGGAGCGGCGTTGGCCTTACTGAGTATACAACCCATTCATTTTCCTGGTGTAAAAGACCTTGACAGTGTTGTGAGATGGACAGCGGAGTTAAAAGTCAGATTGTGAGTTTCACTAATACAAAAAGTCCTCACAGGTTTAATTACTGTGTTGATGGGGTGGAAGTTTCTTATGGGTAGCTAGGTGTTAATATAAGGAATGATCTTCACTGGGGCAATCACATAAACGATATTATCAATAAGGGTACAGATCTCTGCTCATGGTTATGAGGGTATTTAGGGGTGGTAGTAAGGATACAAAAAAGAGGGCATATAAGTCTTTCGTACGAACCCAACTAGAGTATAGTTCCATTCTGTAGGCCCCTCGCCAGGATTACTTGATTCGAGAACTGGAAAAATTCCAAAGAAAGGCAGCTCGGTTTGTTCTGGGTGATTTCCGACAAAAGAGTAGCGTTACGAAAATGTTGCGAAGTTTAGGCTGGGGAGACGTGGGAGAAAGGAGACGAGCTGCTCGACTAAGTGGCATTTTCCGACCTGTAAGAGGTGAAATGGCGTGGAATGACATTAGTAGACGAATAAATTTGAATGTTGTTTTCAAAAGTAGGAAAGATCACAATATGAAGATAAATTTGGAATTCAAGAGAACGAGTTGGGACAAATATTCGTTTATAGGAAGAGGAGTTAGGGATTGGAATAATTTACCAATAAATTCAATAAATTTTTAAGGTTGATTCGGTGACGCATGCGCTTGAAGCTTCCTCGAGGCGGAACTGTGGCCCCTCCCCCGACAGCAATTTACGGCGACAGGCCAGCTACCTTTGGTAAGGGGTGTTAGTTTTAATACTTGACACTCAAAGTTTTCAGCACCACACACTAGAGACTGCAAAAACAATATCACTTCCACATCGTCTTGCTAATAAAAATAGAGCCAGTATATGAAATCAATTGCAATGTAGAAGAATATATTTTAGTCTTGGGTTTCGGCATGTATACACTTTTCCGAGCAATACATGGATAGCACGTGTAGAGTATGTGTTCCGATAGCCGCAGAAAAATATTTAGGTTGCCAAGCTTAAACACAGAGTTTGCATTTGGTTGTCTGTGATGGTGGTATGTAGTGAATATTTGTAGTGTTCCTCTTGGATTACAGGTGAAGGTTTCGCGAGTTCTGCGGCATTCTTCATGAATATAACGTGTGTTATACGTAATGACAAATATTTTCCCTCGTTTGTAATTGATGCACGTACACTCAGTATGTGAGTGAAACCATAAAACTTCAGAGACGGTAAAATATCAGTTAAATTTTGCTGATTAGTTTAGATTAGGCTTTTTAATTAAAAAGCAAATAGTTAGTACCAGTGTATTTATGTGAAAACCATGACTGTACTATCACGAAGCGTCACCGTATGAATCTGTAAGTACGTTGTTTAAAATCTGCTACCGATTAAGTTATAATGGTGTTGTCACTGCCGTGAATATCAATTTGGAAGTATGTGCGAGCGTGTGGTTGAAAATATTCTTGAAAAATCTTTCTCATGTAGACGTTTCCACGAAAAATGCAGCCTTATAAAATGGTAATGTTTACTTTAGAGAGTGTAGTGAGGCTACGATTGTTTATAGTAAGAAAACATTTTTGCAGCTGGGGCAATGAATATGTTCACCGCACGCCACTGGTCTACAGTAAGATACGCAATGATAACAAGGGCCTGAATTTTTATGTAATATTAGAGTGCCAAATATTTACATAAACGTGTAGTGAACATCAGTGAAAACGTGTAATATTCATAAAATATGTATTAGTATTAATGCACTAAATTTATAAAAATGTTGGTATATTTTTTATGGTTATGATATGAGGCAGTGAAATTGTTTTAACTCCATATTTTATGACAATGTCATCGCTATTGCTTTAGATAGTTTTCACAGTCTACTGATTTCTAACTTTGATAATATAAAAAGGCATAATCAAAATAGTTAAATATTTGAAAATAATAATAATACACTGTAAATCGTGGAGTATATTACAAAATATATTGTTGTAGCCCGATTTCCTGTTGTCCTCATGCTCTGAAAATGAAACAAATAAATACTGTTCAATAAAGTTAGTATAGAATCTGTCTTTAAACCCCTATTACGTAGCACAAATTGTACGGTAACTACTTTTATCGTGATGCGCAATGTCACCAAGTACTTCTCCATGAATTCTCTTGTAGGCTGAGAAGAACCGTTCAACATCGCATGAAGTCGCCACTGCATATTTTAAAAAGATAAAACTAGCTGGGTGAAATATCTTTCGGGGGCTGTTCTTTTTCGTTACTAATGATCTTGCAAACAGACAGAGAGATTTGTTAGAAACTCTGACTAATGAAAACCATCCCAGATTCTGAGAAAGTTTTAATGCTGTTGTATGCAGTTGAGACACTCGGACCTGCTGTATTTCACAGAAAAAGGGTTCGAAGTAGCAATTTTAAAGGAATTTTAAATTTAGAAATTGAAATTATTCTATATGAGATGAAATTTCGCCCATTATTTTACTACAGTCTGAAAATTGAACAAGCTGACACAATTCTTAATTTTTGGAATAATTGCCTAGATATGTACAAAAATGTTATATTCTTCACACAATTCTCATTTATTTATTTATTTATTTATTTATTTGTCTTTAGTAGTGGCAAAGTTCGGATTCATGGCCCTTTCTTAGACTTAACCACATCATTGTACGGAAGAATTGTAGAGAATATTATTTTTTAAAGTTGTTTTACGTCCCACCGACGCAGATAGGTGTTATGGCGACAATGGGACAGGAAAGAGCTAGGAGTGGAACGGAAGTTGCCGTGGCCTGGTGTGAAAATAGGAAACCACGGAAAACCATCTGCAGGGTTGCCGACAGTGGGGTTCGCACCCACTATCTCCCGAATACTGGATACTGGCCGTATTTAAGCGACTGCAGCTATCGAGATCGGTTATTACATATTTTAAAATAAAGTAATGTGTAATATAAAATTAAAATAAAGGCAGCATAAGTCGAACTACTAACTGAAATTTAATGAAAATTAAGTTTAAATCAATTTAATGAACATTAATTAAATCACACACACACACACACACACATACACTCACTCATCATCATTCACTCATCAAGATTCACACCGTTGGTTCATGCATCTAAGAGGTACTTTCTGTAGGAAGACTTGAAAGAGACCGAGCTCGATAGCTGCAGTCGCTTAAGTGCGGCCAGTATCCAGTAATCGGGAGATAGTAGGTTCGAACCCCACGGTCGGCAGCCCTGAAAATGGTTTTCCGTGGTTTCCCATTTTCACACCAGGCAAATGCTGGGGCTGTACCTTAATTAAGGCCACGGCCGCTTCCTTCCCACGCCTAGCCCTTTCCTGTGCCATCGTCGCCATAAGACCTATCTGTGTCGATGCGACGTAAAGCAACTAGCAAAAAAAAAAAAAAAAAAAAAAAAAAAAAAGACGACTTGAAAGACTGTAATGAGTTACTGATACGGATGTTATTTGGAACAGAGTTCCATAATCTAGTTCTCGCCGCATTAAATGAATGGTTATAGGCGGCTGACCTGCTAAAGGGAATGGCAAGTGTAGTAACAGAGCGTGTATTATGCTGGTAAAAAGAGGAAAGGTACGCTATGTAAAGTTTGATGACAGGTACTGGGGAGTTCTCTCAGTTAGTGATCTGAACACCAACACAGTTACATGAAGATTTAATAATAATAATAATAATAATAATAATAATAATAATAATAATAATAATAATAATAATAATGTCATTGGCTTTACGTCCCACTAACTACTCTTTTACGGTTTTCGGAGATACCGAGGTACAATAATTTAGCCCCGCAGGAGTTCTTTTACGTGCCAGTAAATTACCGATACGAGGCTGACGTATTTGAAAACCTTCCAATACCACCGGACTTAGCCAGGATAGAACCTGCCAATTTGGGGTTAGAATGCCAGCGCCTCAACTGTCTGAGACACTGAGCCCAGCACATGAAGATTTTTTGAGTTCTTCAAATTTCAGGAGGGAAAATTGCTTGGAATATGGTGTGACATGTGTGTCATAGCGTAACGAAAATATAAATCTGATGCAGGAATTCATGGTCCTTTGTACCTTTCTAATTTGTTCTTTCGTTGCATCTATGAAAACAGCATCACAGTAATATAATATAGGGAGAACTAATTTTTTTTTTGTAAGCCTGACTTTGATATTTAACGGTAAATTATTACGGTGGTATTTCAGAGGATGGAGTGAGGCATATACTCTGTTACCGATACGAGCGACATGTTCATTCCAATTTACTGTAGGTTTTCATTTATAACAACATGTAGAGCTCATTCCACGTTAAGGAAACAGTATTGCTCTTATGGAGGTACAAGGAGTGAACACACCCCCTCTGAGACACCCATAATTCCTCGTGATTAAGGGGTATTATACTGTATTTAGTAATGTATTATGAACGACAGATAAAAAGGATGAGGAATTTTAGCCCATGAGTTATTAAAATATCTACATAACATTTCCTTTTTCATGAATATATTCGTAGGGGGGAAGCACAATGGCAGGAACAGCCATCGCTTCGTTGCCCTCCTTTATTTTCCTTCTTCTGTGTTACTCTGGTACAGGCCATATATAATCTCTCTCTCTCTGTGAACCGCCGGCAGCTCACTTCTGCAGTGAGGTCATCTACGGTATTTATTTGTTGCGAGTGTGTTTTTAGTCTTTAAATCAGTGCGCACTTGTCTTGTGTTGAGTAGGAGTTGGTTTTATATTGCATAGTAATTGTGTGTGTTCTATTATTTTATTATTGTTCAGAAGTTGTTGCTCAATATTTTGGTGTTGTGGTGTGCACCGATACGTCATTGCATAAATTGCACTGATAAAAAATTGCCGTGTGTTGTTTTGTGCTTGTTTTTGTTATTTATCTGTACTTTCTTAACAGCATGTTAATTTTACCACTGTTTCTTACGACCGCATTTAATTTTTACTGTTATTAGTACCCTGCGTTACCTGAGGAAATTTATTAAATGGCATTAAATGCATCCCTCACCCTCGAGCCCATAAAATATATAATTTTTTATTTTCTTCCCCAATTTGCTTTACACTTCTGTGCTGAGGTCTTTTTTATGTACCGTAGTTTACCTCTGATACTGTACAAACCAAAAATTGCCGCTGTAAACCCCGCGCCCCCTTTGGTTCATAAAAATAATTTGCATCTCAGTCTCTTACGCTTTTTATCTTGAACTTAAATACTGAATTTCACAAATTTATGTGCCACCGTTTGCCGTAGTGTTGTTGAGCAAAGCCGTTCGATATGGCAATCTTGTTGTCATAAGAACAATACTGTTTTCTTAACATTGAATGATTATTTACTGCACTTTCATATGGAATTTTGCTAAAAATGTGTAAAAATATGTAATTTTACTAAGAATATGTACAATGAAACACAGGTATAACCAATCGTCTTCAAGTACAGAAATGGAAGATGTAATTACATAAGGAACCAGGCCCTAATGATGAAAAGTGTTCAAACACACTGTATAATGAGTACTGCTCAGAGCGTGATGCTCACAGTCTTTTCTATAAGAATCCTCTATAATTAGATCGAGTACGGGTGTGAGCCAGTGTTTATGGGCTGACCACAATAGGTGATTGAGGTGAGTCAGTCCACGGGTGTGTGTTCGCGAGTGGGAAGGGGTGGAGCGGTTCACGGGCCGGGCGTGCAAATTGCTCGTTTCTCAAAGAATATATGTCACTAGCATTTTGTTTATTCCACCAGCGAAGATAAACATACTCTAATTAAAAAAAGACAAAGATGGGATTTATTCTAGAGACGAAGTTGGGAGCACGATACGGTAATTAAGAATTCATTTTAATATATTCATTTGTTCTTGTTGTTTAACGTCACACGAACAAAGACAGGCTTTTTTGGCAACGATAGGATAGGATAGGATAGGATAGGATAGGATAGGATAGGATAGGATAGGATAGGATAGGGCAAGGACTGGGCAGGAAGTGACCGTGGCCTTAATTGAAGTACAGAAGTAAAGGAAAACCTTCTTCAAGGCTGCTGGCTGTTGGGCTCGAACCCATCATATTCAAAATTCAAGCTAATAGCTGCACGGTCTGAAACGTCCAGAGAGCTCACACAGTTTCTTTATAATAATAATAATAATAATAATAATAATAATAATAATAATAATAATAATAATAATGCCGCGCTGAGTGGCTCAGACGGTGAAGTACAGAAGTAAAGGAAAACCTTCTTCAAGGCTGCTGGCTGTTGGGCTCGAACCCATCATATCCAAAATTCAAGCTAACAGCTGCACGGTCTGAAACGTCCAGAGAGCTCACACAGTTTCTTTATAATAATAATAATAATAATAATAATAATAATAATAATAATAATAATAATAATAATAATAATAATGCCGCGCTGAGTGGCTCAAACGGTTGAGACGCTGGCCATCGGATTGCTGCTGGTTGTGGTAGTGGTGGTGATTATTGTTTTAAGAGGAAGTACACCTAGGCAACCATCCTCCATATTACACTAATCAGAGAGAAATTGGAAGGGATCCAACACTTCGTAAAATGAAGGTATCGGCCAGAGGGAGGCAAGGGCCACGAAGGGCATGAAAATAAAAAAATAAAGTCTCGAGTGCTCAAATACTGTCGGGGTCGGAAAAGAACAAGAGTTGACCAAGGGAGGTCGGATATGATAGATGAAATTGAGGAGCCTGACACAAGTAAGTGGAAACAATGCCAAGACTCAACTAAAGGCCCCGTGGTCCCCAAGTTAGCCAGTGGGGCCGCTTTTAGAGATCTTTTACGACAGGCACGAGATCCTGTGGGTGTTATTCTGCCGTCTCCACCCACAGGGGGAACTGACCTTCTAATACTAACTTGCCAGGTTCGATCCTGGCTCAGTCCGGTGGTATTTGAAGGTGCTCAAATACGTCAGCCTCGTGTCGGTAGATTTACTGGCACATAAAAGAACTTGTGCGGGACTAAATTCCTACACTTCGGCGTCTCCTAAAACCGTACAAGTAGTTAGTGGGACATAGAGAAAATAACATTAATAATAATAATAATAATAATAATAATAATAATAATAATAATCAGTTGTTGCGCAACCCTATCCCCTGCTGGGTATAGCCTACTCAGCGATATAACAACGTCGACAAAGTCAATTCATCAGCGGATATATTTTGACAAAGGTCTCATCATCACACGAAGCCGGATAGATTGTTTGGCAGCGACTAGATAGGATCACTGTAGTTAACATCCGTAACTAGTTTACAAATAGGATTAGAACGTGTAATAAACTACCTTGATCTTGTACTGTCAGACAAGGCAGATTGATTATCACCAGCCATATGTTCGTTTAGACTATCTTCCCTGACAAGCTTCCGCAATTTTAAAATTTCCAACTTCTCGGGAACATTCATCTGTTTACCCCCTCAGCCTATTTAAAGGATTTAGCAGAACCATATCTCTTTTGATGTTCGTGAACTGGTAATTATTATCATGCATAATATATCTGATCGATATTGCAATTCTAGCTCCTCTAAGAACATCCAGAAAAAGGTCAAGGATAAGGTATTCAAGTACACAAGAACCTCGTTTATGCAGGCCCCCACTAATCCGGATTTCCTGTTTATCCTGATCGAAAAGGATAAAAATTTGTTTACTTGTACAGTATTTATTTTACGGGGTCGATTCTTCTTGAATGTCTTTTCCGCCAAGGATAATTAAGGACAGGAATTGGAAGTAAGTTGACCGCGGTCTAGCAAAGGTACCGTCCCGGCATTCGCCTGGAATTGAGAATGGGAAACCGTGGACTCTTCTGATTTCCTTGACACATTTGCACGCATTCCAGAAAACTTAGACGTAGATGTGAACGACGTAAATGACTGCTTGAAAAATGACTAATTCAGGCTACGGCATAATGAAAGATGAACAAATTATTACCTCTTGTTCCTCGGCAGGTAATGACGAGAGTGGTGGTGAATTTGAAAATGAAAACGGCGCTCCAACAGATGAACCAATGACTCATGGAAAGGCAACAATGAAGCTGGTCAAACTGATGGTCTGTTTAGAATCCCAGACTGAAACCACACCGGCAGAACTGATGTTAGTAAAATGTCTTCGTGATCGTGCTGCGCGCAAACGCTATACAAATGTAAAACTGAAAAAGCTCACACATTATTTTAATTTTTTTATTTTTATTTTTTATTTTATTATTATTATTTTATTATTATTAGTATTTATTTTATTATTATTATTTTATTTTATTTTTATTTTAATACAGTCGTAAATGTAAGAATATTTTTCATATATCTTTTGTACACTTGACAAAAGGTATTACTGTACAACTTATGTTAACATATTATATAACATGTACTGTATTTGCTTTTTAGTTTTTCGGATTATCCGGATTTTCGATAATCCGGATCAGTTCCGGTCCCGCTTAATCCGGACAAACGAGGTTCTTGTGAACCTACTTATATCTCAATGAAATAAAGATCTGGCATCAGGATGGAGTTATCGTTGTTCCTAGGACAAATTATTCACGACCTGTATGATTCGATTAATCAGGTAAAGCTTAACAAAGACATCTACAATGATCTTGAAAAGGGAGTTGTTCAAATATCTGAATAGATTCCTTTTCTCTTACAAGTTGCTTTACGTCGCACCGACACAGATAAGTCTTATGGAGACGATGAGATAGGAATGGTACAGCCCCAGCATTTGACTGGTGTGAAAATGAGAAAACCACGGATAACCATCTTCGGGCCTGGCGAGAGTGGGGTTCGAACCCACTATCTCCCTATCCGCACGGCCAACTCGCTCGGTGTTCTGAATAGAGATTTGAAGGTTCTATAACTGAAAAGAAATAATAATAATAATAATAATAATAATAATAATAATAATAATATTAATAATAATAATAATAATAATAATAATAATAATAATAGTAGTAGTAGTAGTAGTAATACGACTACATTCTGCGTTCAGGATCAGACAAAGACACGCGTGGCTGGATCAGTGGTACAGCCGTCGTGATGCGATGTTAGGCAACGAAAAACTACCGCATTAATTTTACCCAAAACATTTGACATGGCTGAGGCACAAAAAACCATGGTCTTCAATCGCTAACAGGAAGACCAAATTTATGGGAACAAGTCTCTCGAGATTCTTGGAACACTCACGGTTGGAAAAGAAGAAATGGAGAGAGTTAAGAATTTCGTGCAGTTGAGAAGTAGCCTCAATGAACAATGGGACTACGGTGTCGAAATCAGGTCTCGAAAGAAATGCAAGGCCCACTTTTACCAGAATGAAACACCTTCTGTGATGCGGAGACCTAAGCCTCTCCAGCAAACTTTTTAAGTATGGTGAAGTGATACGTTTCTCCGATATTACTATATGAAGCTGAAGCGTTTGAAAAGAAAACTGAAGCATTTGAAATGAGGATCTACAGAATACTGCAAAGAATATCGTGGACTGACTATGTAAACAATGACACAGTTTTATAGGGGATCGGTTACAATAAAGAACTGTTGGACATACTGTAGTGAAACAGCGGCAATTACAATATTTCGCACATGTAACGCGCAATGAAGGGAAATGTCGCATCCTCCAACCAATGACACAAGGGAACAACTTTGAGAGAAGACGTCCAGGACATCCTCTCGTTTCGTGGTTGGGAAACCTCTGTCTGTGGTTCGGTTTGACTTCCGTGGAGCTATCAGGAGGATCATCAACAGAGTCAGACAGCCATGATGATCGCGAACGGCCTGACTGGATAAAGTACCAAAACAGATCTTCTAGCCTAGGTCTATAGTTATCAGGAGAAAGATCGTATACCAGATATTTAAATTAAACTAGCCAAGAGTATGTTCTCTTGTATAGGTAATAATGGTATCAAACGTATTTTCAATAACTAACATTCTTAATAGTCGGAGTTTTTCAACGTTTCGTTTACTTCGTTGTTATGTATTCTCTGTCTTATTTTATGGCGCCGACACTTGGACCCTAACAGAGAACACCTCCAAAAATCTTCATTCTTTTGAGATGTGATGCTAACGACGCCTACTCAGAATACCATGGTTTGACAGAATACGTAACACTGAAGTACTCCAACGCCTCAACAATGAGCTAGAGGTCATGTACAACATCAAAAATAAGAAACTTGAGTATCTTGGCCATATAATTCGAAATGATAAATAATTATAGACCCCTTCAGCTTATCTTACAAGGTAAAATTGAAGGAAGGAGAACTTGGGGAAGAAGGAGAACATCTTGGCTACGGACTCTACGAGAATTGTATGGACTTAGTACCCCCACTCTTTTTCGAGTGGCTGAGAACAAGAATCAAATCGCCCTGATGACAGCCGACATCCAATGAGGATATGGTACAAGAAAAAGTAAATAAAACAAACCAGTTTAAAGCCTATGGTGTTTATAAAGGGAAGGATATAAGAAGCCTATCTTCATTCATATGCTTATATCATTAGCAGTGGTGACCAGTTTGTGGTCAAGATGGCTTTGCATTTTCGCCTGGATGGAAGCCGTCTCCACGGAAGATCTATGACTCAGTGGCTACATCGTCTGAGACAGGACATGATATCCATTAGCGTATCATCTAACGATGTTTCAAACTCGTGGCGACTGGCGCAAAGTAAAGTGGACTCTGCATCACAGGAAAAACGCGAAGAAGGATAATAAAGAGAAACTGAAGAAAAAGAAGAATAATTCCCTGCATGATATATTTGTCATACGAATTACTAGAAGGTAATGGCGTCTAAATCATTCTAATCTTACTATCCACTGAGATGTTGGCACAGAATTGAAAGCAGTCTCTGGTGAGAAATGTTTAACTTCACTCCTAGATGATTCCCGCCAAATTCTTGACTTCAGACGTCATATCATGTGAAAATGAGAAATTTCTGTGCCTGAATAGAAGAGTAAATTATGTTTTATACATATATCTGCGTAGATAACTAAGGAGCTTTAATAGAGACGGCTGAACTGTAGGATTGAATGGTATTATTCATGATGTGTGATTTTCATTTTGTCATAAACCTAGGTATTTAGATAAATTTCATTAAGTAATATATAATAATAATAATAATAATAATAATAATAATAATAATAATAATAATAATAATAATAATAATAATAATAATAATAATAATAATATTTTATTTGCTTTACGTCCCACTAACTACGTTTACGGTTTTCCGAGACGCCGAGCTGCCGAAATTTAGTCCCGCAGAAGTTAATTACGTGCCAGTAAATCTGACGACACGAGACTGACATATTTGAGCAACTTCAAATACCACCGGACTGAGCCAGGATCGAACCTACCAAATTGGGGTCAGAAGGCCAGTACCTCAACCGTCTGAGCCACTCAGCCCGGCTATGTGATTTTTATGTAAACACACAATGATTACAATCAAACTTGTTTTCAACTGAGTGGTGAATTTGCATATTATTCTGTAGGAACTCCTGAACGAATGTTACCATTCAGTGCATTCCCGTGCCATTATATTATATTATATTATATTATATTATATTATATTATATTATATTATATTATATTATATTATATTGCCGGCCCCGCGGTGTAGGGGTAGCGTGCCTGCCTCTTACTCGGAGGCCTCGGTTTCGATTCCCGGCCAGGTCAGGTATATATACCTGCATCTGAGGGCTAGTTCCAGGTCCACTCAGCCTACGTGATTACAATTGAGGAGCTATCTGACGGTGAGATGGCGGCCCCGGTATAGAAAGCCAAGAATAACGACTGAAAGGATCCGTTGTGCTGACCACACGACACCTCGTAATCTGTAGGCCTTCGGGCTGAGGAGCGGTCGCTTGGTAAGCCATGGCCCTTCTGCTCTGTGCGCCATAGGGTTTGGTTTGGTTTTAAGTTATATTATTAAACATTCTTACAAATACGTCGCATCAAAAATAAAAGGGTGAAACAACTGAACATAAAATACCCTTCACATCGAAGTATTCTTACTTGTCAAACATCCCTCTGCGTAGGGTTGACGTCAGGGTAGGCATTCGACCGTAAAAATGGGCTTAATCCACGTTGATTACCCTCCAGAAATAACTGGGGAAAGGCCAGGAATAAAAAAGAACAACAGAAAGTTGCAACATTAAGATGGACCTCTCGTATTGTAGTACTCGCCAATGTAATCACCGGTATTCGATCTCATAGAAAGTGGGCAAACAGACTCTATGAAGGTAGAAGTGCTGGCGGGTTAAATTTTGTCTCAGTCTGATGGTATTCGAAGGTGCTCAATATTATAATATAATATAATAATAATATTGTTCTTCAATACAAAGTAGAAATATTCATTTGGAAAATGACTGTGGCAGAACAAACGGATTGCACCACCTGTTTGTGATCTACGTGTTTGGTCCTATGAAATTTTCTTGTATTTCGGCTATTTATACCATATATATAGGTAAATGCGTTTCTCTTCAGGAAATTTCATACGTTTTTCACTCACTTACTTACTTACTTACTTACTTACTTACTTACGTAATCTGTTTACCCTCCATGGTCGGCTTTTCCCTCGGACTCAGCGAGGAGTCCCACCTCTACCGCCTCAAGGGCAGTGTCCTCGAGCGTGAGACATTGGGCCGGGGGATACAACTGGGGAGAGTGACCAGTACCTCGCCCAGGTGGCCTCACCTTCTATGCTGAACAAGGGGCATTGTCGGGGGATGAGAAGATTGGAAGGAAGAGACAAGAAAGAGGGAAGGAAGTAGCCGTGGCCTTAAGTTAGGTACCATCCCGGCATTTGCCTGAAGGAGAAGTGGGAAACCACGGAAAACCACTTCCAGGATGGCTAAGGTGGGAATCGAACCCACCTCTACTCATTTGACCTCCCGAGGCTGAGTGGACCCCGTCCCATCCCTCGTACCACTTTTCAAATTTCGTGACAGAGCCTCCAGAGGTGGCACCAATCACACTAACCACTACACCACACAGACGGACTACGTTTTGCACAAGTTGAGAAATTATTTATCTTCGCCAAATTGACAGCTACAGTCTTGAAACTTGGAGGCATATCAGGATAAACGATTTATAGTTTTGGTTCTCTGAGGGACACCTTGAATCGGTTTGAAACTTAGATTAGGCTAAAATTTGAGCACAGTTGCCACGTATTCATTTCGTTTTTCCAAACGTACACGCCAGCTAAAAGATGCAATTTGGCTCGCGGACGTGCCAATGAGCCTGCAGAACTGTATGATTCTAACAGTCAAATAAGTGTGCCAAACAGTAAAATGAATAATGGAAAATGTAAGAAATTGACCCAAAATCGGAAAATGCAAGCCATAACGGATCGAGATATCACAAAATAAATGCTACTAAAGTTGTAGATCTCTACATGATGGGTGGCAAAGTGTTGTCCGTTTTCGAATACGACTTACCGTTTAGCCACAAGATTGCCTAAACATTTCGATATTTTTCGGAGGTAAAAAGATAAACAACGTAATTTTTTTGGACTTTTCCGTTGATTAAGCACTAAAAGCCATAATTTTGCCTAGGAATTTTTCCTGAGGTTATAGCCTAATAGCTATCAGTTTGTCGAATTTCAAGTTTCTAGTTGATCTGGAAGTGGGTAAACATTAATACCAGTGAGTATATCAGTTAGCCTTATAGCTTTATATAATAAAAAAGGAGAAGAAGAAGAAATGACTCTGACGATCCTTCATCTAAGAATTTCTATATTCTTAGGCTGTAATTAAATCAAGCTTATATTCTCGTAACATTATAAGAGGTTTATCCAAGATCAAATGGGAACAACGATTGTCTTGAATTATCTTTCAACGCAATTTGTTCTGAATATATCTGGGAGAACAATGGTATTGGGCCAAACGCGAGGGCCTCCATCTGTGCTAACTGTACCCAGTTAGCGTTCTCGCCGATGACAGCAGGTATCTGTCTGGAAGCAGCGCTGTGTGGGAGGAAATCACCGAAACTCTTCGTCTTCTATAAGAGGATAAGAGACGAAGAAACCTGTCGTGTGTGTGTCAAGTACACGAGATTTATATGACTGTCTGCTGGGGAGAGTTACGACTAGCTCTGTGGACTAGGTTGATCGTAAATAGTCTGCAAGTAACCATTCGTTTGGTGAGTCCGCGTCGCGTTGAGAGCCAAAATTAACAAGGGCGTGAGGCCAGTAACCTAAAGCACCATATATTACCGGCGTTCTATGTCAATTAATGTAGTTTCATAACTTGTAGGAATAAAGTAAAATTTAATTGGTAGATGGTGTTGAATGTCGCAGTGATTTAATGAGCTATTTGTTTCACCACAAGAATTGCCAGTTATGGGCATACCTCCGATTAGGAACTGGTCCTGAAATGTGAAATATTAGTATGAAATGACTTTTGCTGGTACATCTTGTCAAATCTGTTCACGTGTTATGACGATTGTTGCAGGAATGAAGCTTGTATTTGTATACGTGACTATTGATATCGTGATGATAACTTATGATCTTCAGTTTTACGTGGAATCCAAACCACAAGAACGTAATTCCAAATGCATTGGTGAGAAGCCAGTGACAATGGCACTCGACTGTCACCTTGCAGGATAGACACACAGTCGCTCAGCAATGATTACATAATATCTAATATTAATAATGTTATTGTCACTAATTTTTGACGGATTTCAGAGACGCCACTGTACCGAAATCTTGTCCCTTAAGAGTCCTTTTATATGCCAGTAAGTCTACCGACACGAGGCCCACGTATTTGAGCACCTTCAAATACCATCGGACTGAGCCAGGATCGAACCTGCCAAGTAGGGATCAGAACGCCAGGGCCTCAACCATCTGAGCTATTAAGCCCGGTTGCATAATATCTTAAGGGACATCATCACCAAGCCGGCCGTGGTTCGAATATCGGTCAGAGTACTCATCCAACATTTTGTAAGTGAACCAGTCACGTCATTCAGATTTGGATTCAACATAACACTGGTGGTCCTATGGTTAAGGAAACTATTTTCGCGGTCATGTAGAACTACTACATTCTTACTCTTCACTCAGCATAATATCTACGTATGTGGTTACAATGGCGATTGTTCGGCTCTCTTACGGTCACTCAAGGCAGTGAACATTCAGAGCAGCGTTACGTTAATCACAAACAGGGTATCGTGATAAAGCTAAAATTGACTGCAACCTAAGTCAGGAGTGTGACGAAACCCTCAGTCCCCTCCCCCCTCCGCCAAACCCTATGACACAACAGCCCTTCGAGGGCCTTGGCCTACCAAGTGACCCCTGCTCAGCCCGAATGCCTGCAGATTACGGGGTGTCATGTGGTCAGCACGACGAATTCTCTCGGCCAATATTTTTGGCTTTCTAGACCGGTGCCGCTATCTCACCGTCCGATAGCTCCTCAATTCTATTCACGTAGGCCGAGTGGACATCGAACCAGCCCTCAGGTAACGATCCCTGACCTGGCCGGGAATCAAACCCGGGGCCTCTGGGTAAGAGGTAGGCACGCTACCCCTACACCATGGGGCCGGCGAAACCCTCATTTAGCATATATTAATTCAATGTCTTCATTTTTTTGCTATTTTGCTTTACGTCGCACCGACACAGATATGTCTTATGGCGACGATGGGATAGGAAAGGCCTAGGAATGGGAAGGAAGCGGCCGTGGCCTTAATTAAGGTACAGCCCCGGCATTTGCCTGGTGTAAAAATGCGAAACCACGGAAAACCATCTTCAGGGCTGCCGACAGTGGGGCTCGAACCCACTATCTCCCGATTACTGGATACTGGCCACACTTAAGCGACTGCAGCTATCGAGCTATCATTTTCATTGCAGACATTTTTCCAAATATGACTTACCGAGGCTGGGGTATTCCTGAATCATCACACAGGCCATGAATCTAACTATGGACCCCTGGACTAGAAGCCGACAATTTTAAAAATTAAACTTACGTAGACAAGTGTATTATTATTATTATTATTATTATTATTATTATTATTATTATTATTATTATTATTATTAGGAACTGACACCTTTATCTGGAAGGATATGGGCTCGATTTCCCATTAAGAAATGTAGAAATTTATAAATAACTACCGGGTTACTTTTTAGACTCAAAGGTGATCGAACACATCGTAATAAATCTCAAATTGACTACAACCTCGTCCAGGGATGGCGAACCTATGCCACGCGTGTCACTAGAGACACGCGAACATGATTTCGGCGGCACGCCACATGAAAATAATGTTTTAACATACGTCTTGTACTACAGACAATACATATCTTATAGTGTTTCACGTGTAAGAAATAAATATCGAAAATCTAAATACTTGTTCTATTCGGACGTGCAATATAGCAACACTACTACACTGATAGGTCTGAAACTCAAGTGAGGTATGTGTCGTTTTCCGGTGGTTTTGTATTCGGACCTTGCAAACATGTTTACGGTGCCGAAAAGAACAGAAACTTAACAAAGGTGGTGACCGGATTTTTCAAGGACAGTGGAGAAGGGAATTCGGAATGATCGGAAGATGTATTTTCTGCGTTCGGAAGCAATTGTATTCGTCACATATAATGTAAAGCGCCATTTGGAGACTAATCATTCGAATGTTTCTTCCATGCCAAATGAAGGAAGAAGAGAGTTCGACAACAAAATATCGAACTTTACACAAAACAAACTAGTTCTTTTGTATCATATTTCCACCCTAGGAATAGTATCAGTGCGGCTGTTATATCTGTCTCACAGCATGCATGGGAAACCGCTTTCTGACGGTGAGTTCTACAAATGAACTTTCATATTGACGCCCGACACATTATTTGAGAAATTCCCTAACAAACAACAAATAATTAACAGAATTAAAAGCATGCCAGCCAGCTGAACTGCTGTCAAGGATAGAATAATAAGAATGAGTGAAGAAGTTTCTCAGCAATTTAAAGCTAATTTGGATAATTCCCAGATGTATGCAGGATGTTTTGATGAAAGCATGGATGTGACCTTACAAGCGAGGATAGCTTTTTTTTTCGATTTTCTTGTGGAGATGTGATGAGGGAGAAATAAGTAAAATTGTTGAGCATACGAACTACGACATGGAAAGATAATGAAGCTAAAGGAGGAAGTGAAGTCCATTGGCAATATTAGTATTATTTATTTTTATATCTAATATTTATTTTCTTACAGTTTGTTTTACGTCGCACCGACACAGATAGGTCTTATGGTGACGATAGGAGAGGAAAGGCTTACGAGTAGGAAGGAAACCGCCGTGGCCTTAATTGTGGTACAGCCCCAGCATTTGCCTTGTGTGAAAATGGGAAAACACGGAAACCATCTTCAGGGCTGCCGACAGTGGGTTTTGAACCCACTATTTCTCGGATGCAAGCTCACAGCTGCGCGCCTTAACCGCGCGGCCAACTCGCCCGGTAATAATATTTATTGACGAAGTATGTTACAATCGGAGCTTATTATTTACATTTTTACAAATAATATTAGGTATTCTAAAAACTTACATGTTTAAAAATGTATTTTTTGCAGTATTTGCAAAATACGACCAGGGAACATGCAATAAAATGTATTTACAAGGTATATATCAAAAAGGTCCGCCTCTGTGGTGTAGTGGTTAGCGTGATTAGCTGCCACCCCCGGAGGCCCGGGTTCGATTCCCGGCTCTGCCACGAAATTTGAAAAGTGGTATGAGGGCTGGAACGGGGTCCACTCAGCCTCGGGAGGTCAACTGAGTAGAGGTGGGTTCGATTCCCACCTCAGCCATCCTGGAAGTGGTTTTCCGTGGTTTCCCACTTCTCCTCCAGGCGAATGCCGGGATGGTACCTAACATAAGGCCACGGCCACTTCCTTGCCAATCCCTTCCAATCTTCCCATCCCTCCACAAGGCCCCTGTTCAGCATAGCAGGTGAGGCCACCTGGGCGAGGTACTGGTCATTCTCCCCAGTTGTATCCCCGACCACGAGTCTGAAGCTCCAGGACACTGCCCTTGAGGCGGTAGAGGTGGGATCCCTCGCTGTGTCCGAGAGAAAAACCAACCCTGGAGGGTAAACAGATGATGATGATATATCAAAAAAGTAAATAGATCAGTAAATAATTAAATGAATAAATAAATAAATAAATAAATATTATGAAACATAATTGGAAATTGGAAAGGAAGTCGCGTTTGGGGGGGGGGGGAGGTTGTAGGTTGTAGCAATTTCTTAAAGGAAAATAACAAGTGGCACAGTCAACAGTGGAGAATAATAAACCAGAGTTAAAATGACACACTAGTTGGAAAAGGTTCGCCATCCCTGACCTAGTCCATGTTGGGGTGTGTGATCTCGACTCAGTCCAGTGGTATTTCAAGGTGCTCACGTCAGCCTCGTGTCGGTAGCTTTACCAGAGCGTACGTGAAAGAATGTCAGCGGCACAAAATTCCGGCACCTCGGCGTCTTCCACCACAGCCAAGATTGCAAATAATGGAAGTCCCGGATGTAAATTTCTCCAGGGGTCTTCATGACCTGCAGGGAGATAGCTTTCTTTTACGTGTTTTTCTTGCTGGTTGTTTAAAGGGGCATGCCATCTAGGTCATTGGCTCCTTTCTGTTACTACTCTTATTATTATTATTATTATTATTATTATTATTATTATTATTATTATTATTATTTTGGTAGTTGTAGTACAGCCTCCGTGGCTCAGGCGGCAGCGCGCTGACCTCTCGCGGTGCTGGGTACCGCGGTTCAAATCTCCATGTGAGATTTCTGCTGGACAAAGCGGAGGCGGTACAGGTTTTTCTCCGGCTACTCCGGTTTTCCCTTCCATCTTTCATTCCAGCAACACTCTCCAATATAATTTCATTTAATCCGTCAGTCATTAATAATTTGCTCCAGAGGAGTGCGACAGGCTTCAGCAGCCGGCATAATTCCCATCCTCACCGCTAGATGGGGCTTCATTCATTCCATTCCTGACCCGGTCGAATGACTGGAAACAAGCTAAATATTTTCCGTAGTAGTTATACGGTTATTGGTTTTATGTCCCACTAACTACTTTTAAGGTTTTCGAAGACGCCGAGGTGCCGTAATTTTGTCCCATAGCGTCTTTCAGGTAGGTACAGGTAAAGCTACTAACACGAGGCTGGCGTTCTGAGCACCTTGAAATACCACCGGACTAAATCAAGAACAAACCCTCCAAGCCGGTCTCAGAAGACCGTCTGAGCCACACAACCTCGTTAATATTATTATTATTATTTTAAGTAGTAATAATTTAAAACGCATCGTAAATGGTGATATAATATTAAAACAATAACATCCGAGCTCGATCCCCTGGTAATTTAATCTTGAGAAACGAAGATAAGAAATTTAAAACATAATTTACATGTTTGTGCCGTTCGACTGTTATAACGAATGCATTCTACGAGCGATGTTTTCATGAAAATTGCTTTTATTTTTCCCTTTACCGGGTTGAGTGACTGAGTTGCTTGTTGTTGTTGTTGTTGTTGTTGTATAAAGGTGCCTAATTTTCAGCCAGTTGGTAGAGTATTAAACCTTCCGAGCCTAAGTTGGTGGATTCCCTCCTGGTTCATTCCGGTGGTATTTAGAGGTGTTTATATACATCAGAATTGTGTCGGTAGATTTCTTGGCAAATTCAGGAAATACTGCTAGAGAACAATCTGTGGTTGGGGGACGCAGACGAAGAATGCATCCACGATATACCCTGCCCGTCGTAAGAGGCGACTAAAAGGGGTGACCTAGGAATGATGAAATTAGAACCGTTCCTTCAAATCCGCTTTCAAATCCGCAGTCGTCATAAAAAATATATAATTTCCCATCTCTTTCAAAAATCAGCATAATTTGGTAATTCAATTTGCGTGCATTTAAAGTAACAGTTTTGTTTCGATTATCATCAATATTTAGAAATATTCCACGTAAGTCTCATGTAAAACAATCGAGAAGCGGAAAGCGCATGCCGGACATACATCGCTGTAGAGAAAACGTCAGGAAAGAAAGAAGGAAACACCTTCCCGGGCTGGAAATGGGATTAATTGCTCCTCATACAACCAATCTGACCTTCAATCCAGGTACTGGATCTTTCTTTCATTAGCACGTTCAGTTACGAAGTTGAGTACAGCTGTTTGAATAATACAGAAATTGATATATAGTGAAATGGTGAGGAGTGTTGATCGATGTATTATTTTGATGATGAATATGTAGTCATACATTCCATGCATTTGTAATTATTCAAGCTATAGACATGGGTAAAAACAACGCACCTGAAGCAATATTTCTAGTTGATGAGCTGGCGATGAAAGAGTCAGAAGATTTATTGCTAGTAACGGATACAGGCATTATGTATGGCGTTAACAGCTTCGCACAAGATTTGGCAGTGGCTGGTTGTGAAATAAAGCTAGCGTACACTGCTAAACTGATTGCACTTAAAAATATTTCTTGCTAATTATATTTCGTGGTATGTTCCACGCTTGCACATTTTGATGTCTTAATTAAAACAAGTATCATGTACAGAGGTGGTACTTACAAACCATTAAGAATAACCAATAATCAATCAATCAATCAATCAATCAATCAATCAATCAATCAATCAATCAATCAATCAATCAATCAATCAATCAATCAATACTGATCTGCATTTAGGGCAGTGGCCCAGGTGGCAGATTCTCTATCTGTTGTTGTCCTAGCCTTTTCCTAAATGATTTCAAAGAAATTGGAAATTTATTGAACGTCTCCCTTGGTAAGTTATTCCAATCCCTAACTCCCCTTCCTATAAATGAATATTTGCCCCAGTTTGTCCTCTTGAATTCCAACTTTATCTTCATATTGTGATCTTTCCTACTTTTATAAACGCCATTCAAACTTATTCGTCTACTGATGTCATTCCACGCCATCTCTCCGCTGACAGCTCGGAACATACCACTTAGTCGAGCAGCTCTTCTTCTTTCTCTCAAATCCTCCCAACCCAAACATTGCAACATTTTTGTAACGCTACTCTTTTGTCGAAAATCACACGGAACAAATCGAGCTGCTTTTCTTTGGATTTTTTCCAGTTCTTGAATCAGGTAATCCTGGTGAGGGTCCCATACACTGGAACCATACTCTAGCTGGGGTCTTACCAGAGACTTATATGCCTTCACCTTTACATCCTTACTACAACCCCTAAACACCCTCATAACCATGTGCAGAGATCTGTACCCTTTATTTACAATCCCATTTATATGATTACCCCAATGAGGGTCTTTCCTTATATTAACACCTAGATACTTACAATGATCCCCAAAAGGAACTTTCACCCCATCAACGCAGTAATTAAAATTGAGAGGACTTTTCCTATTTGTGAAACTCACAACCTGACTTTTAACCCCATTTATCAACATGCTGTCCATCTCACAACATTTTCGAGGTCACGCTGCAGTTGCTCACAATCTTGTAACGTATTTATTACTCTATAGAGAATAACATGAACCGCAAAAAAGCCTTACCTCCGATTCCACTTCTTTACTCATATCATTCATATATACAGGGTGAAGCGAAATTCGCGCACTCGGGCGTCGCAGCGCGATTCCTCACTTCCCAGCAATAAAAAAATGTCTCTCACAAAAGTTCGTCCTGCGAGTATATCCGGCAGAAAAAGGACGTTGAAGAGTGGCAATCTGGCAACACTGTAACCATATGTAGGGTAAATACCTCTGTAAGCACACGTTAGTCGTCCGGTACTGTTGGTGCAGTGCATAGAGTTTTGGGTTAACATTCAGGAGGTCGAAGGTTCGATCCTAGGTTGAAGCGTATTTTTTATTTGGTAATTTCCATCGGACATTACATACTGTAATACAGTAAGACACCGTTTCTTAGGTCACATGTATCTTACATTTACAAAATTTTGGAACGCTGAACACGTTGTAACGCATTTAGTAGATGAAGTGGTGCGAATAAATTCACGCCCACAACGTGGAAAGCGCGTCTTTCAAAGCTGACCAGTGAAGACGATTGTTCGTCCATTTCTAGGATCGTAGTAAGTAAGTGCAAATGGTTTCTAGAGGACCCGCTACAATCGCTGTTGACGATTAAGATGCCAGATACCATACCACCTGGACTACATTTACGAAATAAAAAACATACTCCTCATCCGAGGATCGACCCCTCGACCTTCTGCATGCTAACCCAAAACTTTACCCACTGTACCACCTGTACAGTACATCTAACGCATGCTGACAAAGGTAGTTACCCTACCGTGGTTACAGTGTTGCCAGATTGCCACTCTTCAACTTCCTTTTTCTGCTGGATATACTCGCAGGACGAACTTTTGTGAGAGACATTTTTTATTACTGGCATGTGAGGAGTCGCGCTGCGACGCCCGAGTGCGAGAATTTCGCTTCACCCTGTATAAGGAAACATAAAGGTCCGATAATACTGCCTTGAGGAATTCCCCTCTTAATTATTACAAGGTCAGATAAAGCTTCACCTACTCTAATTCTCTGAGATCTGTTTTCTAGAAATATAGCAACCCATTCAGTCACTCTGCATTCATATCCGGTAAAGGTAATAAGGGGTTCAAAACTGACGTACTCGGTGATCAAGACCATCTTCCATAAAATTTCTTGTGAAGTTATCATTGAGAACAGTTTCTTACCTCTATTGAATGAAACGTGTGCCAATAACATGCTTCGTGGTCAGTATGGTGTGGAATCTACCTTACCCGTGCAAACTTGGAGAGACTGGAAGCAGGGAAAAGCTACATATTTAAAAAGAACACTTCGCCTGTCGAGAATTTCACGCATCAGACAACGGGACTCTTAAATACCTGTTAACCTAGGAAGCTTTAGATCTTTTTCTAAAATTGCTTATTTGATTTGTATCATGAGTATCCCCATCTTGTAGTCCAATACAGATTCAACTGAACGACATTTGAAATCTTGCGATAAAATATTCTTAATAGGTCTTCTCACTTCCTACAACCTCAGTTTCCAGTAATAAGGGTACTGATAGTCCACCTCTTGGGTGTAGTGGTTACCGTGCTTAGCTACCACCCCCGGAGGCCCGGTTTCGATTCCCGGCTCTGCCACGAAATTTGGAAAGTGGTACGAGGGCTGGAACGGGGTCCACTCAGCCTCGGGAGGTCAAGTAAGTAGAGGTGGGTTCGATTCCCACCTCAGCATCCTCGAAGTGGTTTTCAGTTGTTTCCCATTTCTCCTCGAGGCAAATGCCGGGATGGTACCTAACTTAAGCCCACTGCTGCTTCCTTCCCTCTTCTTTGCCTATCCCTTCCAATCTTCCCATCCCCCACCAAGGCCCCCTTCCAGCATAGCAGGTGAGACCGCCTGGGCGAGGTACTGGTCATCCTCCCCAGTTGTATCGCCCGACCCAAAATCTCAGGCTCCAGAACACTGCCCTTGAGGTGGTAGAGGTGCGATCCCTCCCTGAGTCCGAGGGAAAAACCAAGCCTGGAGGGTAAACAGATAAAGAAGAAGAAGAAGGGCACCGATACACAAACGATTCAAGTAACATACAGAATAATTCAAGAAAAGAACAATATCATTAGGACACTTGAAGCGATTTCATTATTTGAAAACATGCCTGAAAGGAGGTAAAAGAATTCCATAATATTGACTTTAACAGCTGGTGCAAGAGTCTAAATTAGGAGCTTGCCTTCAGTAATGAAATTTCTAAAAGACAAAAACTTCTCTGACGATTTATTTTTAAAATACGATCAACAGCAATAGGGAACATATAAAAGAACGGTAAGTTACTCTATTGCAAGCGAGCAGTTAACTTACGGGTTCTTACTACCGCTATCTTTAAACAAAGGATTAAAATTGGAGTTGAGTCTAGTAACTTTAACGCCCTGTATATGGACTGAGATCAGTACACTGGCGAGTTTGCTATGAGGATTGCGCCACGTAGCTTGCATTCGGGAGCTAATGGCTTCCCATTTTCACACTAGCCACGTTTGCTTCCTTCCCACTCCTAGACCTTTCCTATCCCATTTTCGCCATAAGCCCTATCTGTATCGGTGCGACAAAACAAATAGAATAAAATACTCCCATCCCCTGGTGTATTATCTCCCGAAACTGGAGAGAGAGAGAGAGAGAGAGAGACTCTTCTTCTTCTTCTTCTTCTTCTTCTTCTTCGTCTTCTCCTTCTTCTTCTTCTTCTTCTTCTTCTTCCTTCTTCTACTTCTTAATCCGTTTACCCCATAGGGTCAGTTCTTCCCTCGGACTCAGCGAGGGATCCAACCTCTACCGCATCAAGGGCAGTATCCTGGAGATTCAGACTCTGGATTGGGGATATAACTGGGGACAATGACCAGTACCTCGCCCAGGCGGACTCACCTGCTATGCTGAACACGGGCCCTGTGGAGGGGTGGGAAGATTGGAAGGGATAGAAAAGGAAGAGGGAAGGAAGCGGCCGTGGCCTTAAGTCAGGTACCATCCCGGCATTTGCCTGGAAGAGAAGTGGGATAGAACGGGAAACAACTTCCAGGATGGCTGAAGTGGAAATCGAACCCACCTATACTCATTTGACTTCCCGAGGTTGAGTACACCCCGTTCCAGCCCTCGTACCACTTTTCAAATTTCGTGGCAGAGCCAGGAATCGAACCTGGACCTTCGGGGGTGGCAGCTAATCACGCTAAGCACTACAACATAGAGGTAGCTTCCACATACTTTTTAAAACACACAAAAAAATATTTGCTACTCTTCGCGGTGTAATCCTCTCTTTGTTTAATAGTTTCACAATTGCATAGAGTTCTATCTCTCTCTAATTCTATTTTTGTTTTATATTCATTTCCCAGATATTTAACTCACAGTGTTTCGGTTGCCCCAGATTCACTCAACTCTCGATTAAGGGATAATGTAGGGTTAAAGCTTCCCGGATAAGTAAAATCGCGGTTAACCCGCAAAAATTTTAAAATAGAACAGCCGTACTGAAAGTTTTCTATTTGCTTTACGTCGCACCGACACAGATAGGTCTTATGGCGACGATGGGACAGGAAAGGCCTAGGAATAGGAAGAAAGCGGCCGTGGCCTTAATTAAGGTACAGCCCCAGCATTTGCCTGGTGTGAAAATGGAAAACCACGAAAAACCAACTTCAGGGCCGCCGACAGTGGGATTCGAACCCACTATCTCCCGGATGCGAGCTCACAGCTGCGCGCCTCTAACCGCATGGTCAACTCGCCCGGTCGTACTGAAAATACAGTTAAAATCATAATAAATGATACTACTGTATTGTTTGTTATTAACTTACCCAATACGTCAAAACAAAAGTAGCACTTAGCACAATTAAATAATGGAAAAATAAAGAGAACGTTTCGTTGAAACCAATAAGTCAAAGAAAAATATTCATACTACCTAACTTTTCTCTTTCTGAAAAAAATCAGTCACGGTTTTTTCTGCTTTTGTGCCGAGAAACATTTTATTTTTAAATTTTGATTCTCAAGTTTCTCAAAACAATTTTTTCGATGATGAGAGCATCATCCTCCCCTCGGTGTACTAAAGCATTTACTCGACATTTGCCAAGGCAGTCCCATGCGTAACTGTTTGTTGTGCTTGTATTACTTTAACTCCTAACACTCGTGTCCAGCTCCATGGCTAAATGGTTAGCGTCCTGACCTTTGGTCACAGGGGTCCCGGGTTTGGTTCCCGGCACGGTCGGGAATTTTAACCATCATTGGTTGAATTCGCTAGCAAGGCGGCCGGGTGTATGTGTCGTCTTCGTCATCATTTCATCCTCATCACGACGCGCAGGTCACTTACGGGACTCAAATTAAAAGAACTGCATCTGGCGAGCCGAACCTGTCCTCGGACACTCCCGGCACTAAAAGCCATACGCCATTCCATTCATTTTTCTAACACTCGTGCATTTTTAGTGTTTTTTATATCGCGGTTAAGACGCAACCCGGTTGATCCGATTGCGGTAAATCGAGAGTAGAGTGTACTCGTAATAAATGAACTTCTCCCCTTTCTTCTCCATAGAGTAAACATAGATTTTCGTTATTTTTCTCTCTCTCTATCTGACCCTTATTTTTTGATTATTCCCATTAGCCATGACGACAAAATAAGTAGCAATGAGATCAGTACTACATAAGTTATGAGTAGGGCTCGGAAGTAGAGGGATAAATCCTTTTTTCCTGCAGTGTCCGAAAACGAGGCTCAACGTAATATTTTATTCGTTCTGGGTCATGTAGGCCGGAAAATGCTGGCTTCCATTAGTCATTTTTTGCCTTTTTTCGGCGTTTTTTTGGCTTTTGATCCTTTCTTAGCCTTTGTTTAAGTCTCAACGGCTTTTTTTTTTTTTTTTTGCAACTTCACTTCACCTTTCACTTTTTCCGACTACATATTTACTGCCCACTCTCATTTTTCAATTTGAAACATCATCAGTTCATCCATCCCCTTTTAAACATCCCTAGTAAATAAATTTGAACCCTATCCGAAAAGAGTTGAAAATGAAAATGAAACTAGTGTTTTAAAAATACAGGAGTATCAAATTATGTGCAAGATAAGTGAAATATTGAAAGGAGAAAATTTTAGTGCGAGTGTTTTTGAAGAGGAAGGTCTTACTTGCTTTAAGTATGAACCTTTAGCATCAGTTGCTGTGGGGAGAAGTTTCTTAATGCTTTGTAACGTGCTGTCTTAAAACCGACGATCGTTTACACCCAAGAACCTGGAGATGATTATTGATACACTACAAAGCCAACTGAGGTAAGGTTTCAGAATTCCAATTTCTGTAATCCTAGTGCGGTTAAGCGAAATATAATTCCAGTTATTTCAATTTCTTTCTCCAGGATGTCCATTTCGGGTTCGCTGAATTCATTCTAGGTGGAAAAAATCATTCTAAATACTACTGCAAGTACGCTTTTTAATAAATATGGAATTCATTTTTTAATTTATATTATTCTAAAAATATGTAATGTCTGAAAAAGGAAGTATTTGACTCATATACCTTTGCACTGTATGTTGCATACCACCAGAATTTTGCAATTTTAAACATTATACTCCTTCATTAAATATATCATTAAAATTATAAATGAATATGGATCGCATTTTACGCCCTTTTTGCCAGGTATTAGGTTATTTTTTAATATTTTAAAGTCTTTTTATAGATATTTTTAGGCATTTTATAGGTCTTCAACTTCCGAGCTATGAAATGATTTCTCTCCATATACTCACATCCTACGATATCCAGCCTTAGCCCCATCATATTCTGTTGCTGAATCCTGCTGTCCAACCTGGATCAATAGCGCTCACGCCAAGAAAGTAGACACACAACTCCGCCAAATAAATTCACTCGATGTATTTGGAGTACGAACACACTATGGCTGCCTATTCTCAGCAATATTCCACCTCCAGCCCTGAGAAGATCAGAAGCACTTCTAAAGGTATGGAAAAACATTCAGTAGAATCCAGAGCTAATCATTCACCAAGATATTGTACAAACAGAACCTCAACGCTTGAAATCAAGGAAACCACCGTGAAGCACAGCAGTTAACCTTGAAAGATCCTCCTACAAAGTTACCAGTTCATGGAAAATCCAGTGGAAGCAGTCTTCAGTAAACAATATTCATCTAGTTGAAGACCTTTCTAAGCGAATACAAGAATTCGACCTTCCCAGACGTCACTGGGGCATCATCAACCAGATCCGAACTGGATAAGGCAGATGTGGATATCTGCTACACAAATGGGGATGGGCTACCTCTGCAAATTGTGAATGTGGTGCCTCCTTGCAGACTGTCCACCACATTATCGGCGACTGTCATCTTCGTGCTTTGAGATGAACGATAACGGACGTCCACCATACACCAGTTGAAACAATGGAATGGGTCAGAGAACTAGATCTAGAATTGTAAGATTGTACGAGCTTGTGACTGTGCGCATTTATCCACAAACTTTGTATTAAAATGTATATGTAAATAAATTTGATTCATCATACAATAAATAAATAAATAAATAAATAAATAAATAAATAAATAAATAAATAAATAAATAAATACGTAGGTCGAGTTATAAGTCATGGCAACTATTTTTTCTCGCGAACAGGAGACAACACGGAAAATCTAAGACAAGCATTTGGAAACGTACGGTATGTACTTGCGTATGATGCCACTAGATGGTGTATGTAAACAACAGTGTGGGTCTAAACATGCCCCCAATTTCAATGTGTGAGTGAGAGCGTCACACCGGGCGAGTTGGCCGTGCGCGTAGAGGCGAGCGGCTGTGAGCTTGCATCCGGGAGATAGTAGGTTCGAATCTCACTATCGGCAGCCCTGAAGATGTTTTTCCGTGTTTTCCCATTTTCACACCAGGCAAATGCTGGGGCTGTACCTTAATTAAGGCCACGGCCGCTTCCTTCCAATTTCTAGGCCTTTCCTATCTCATCGTCGCCATAAGACCTATCTGTGTCGGTGTGACGTAAAGCCCCTAGCAAAAAAAAAGAGAGAGTCACAAAATGGAAGTTAACTAGCGGGAGCAACTGTGGGGATGGGAGGTTCTTCCACACCCGCCTTATTCGCCTGATCTGAGTCCATGTGACTATGATCTAATCCCCAAAGTGAAGAAGCCAGTACGTGGACAACGGTTTGCTAACAAAGAGGACATCGTAACAGTATTTCGGAGAGAGGTGTTTAAACGTTAGCGATACACATGCAGCGAATGGTATTCAGCGCCTGCCCCACCGCTGGCAACGCACAGTGGAAACGTTGGGTGATTATTTCGAAGGTCTGTAACCAGTGGATACTTGTCCTTTGTACGTAGTCTTGTGTATGTATTGTCAATACCATAATAAAACAATGTTTACTAATGGCCTATGTTCTGTCACTTTCCTACGAGAATCTCCTGAAGTCAGAATTTGTCTTCCGGCACTGTGCGTAAATACATGCCCTATATTTCCAAATGCATATCTTAGATTTTCCGTGTTGTCTCCTGTTCGCGAGAAAAAAAGTTGCCATGACTTATGACTGGACCGTTGTAAATAAATAAATAAATAAATAAATAAATAAATAAATAAATAGTTAACTTCCGAGCACTAATTATGAGACAAAAACAAACGCTCATTCAGAGTAAAATAAACAGGACATGCGGGAAAACATAAAATCTGAGAACTATGCTTGACAAAACGTCCTCCAGAGTTGTTGACAAAAGATCCCATCAAGCCTAGTGTTAAACGTGAAGTGTTTGACTTGGCTCTCATACAGAACACTATCTCAGGGTCACTATCTAATGTTAACTTATAAAATATCCCGTCCCTACAGTGAGATGTTCTGGCGATAGACACACGTGCTTTAGCGGCTTGCTTTAAGGAACCTCCTCTCGCTTAAGGTTGCCTATTGACTTGTCTCATAGTGTCCAGACATATTACCAGAGATAAGAGCCGCGTGGGCCAGCCACAAACCAGCCACGTGGGAGGACGTGATCGCTGATCAAACCGTACGAGCATATTGTAGTCTCCTGGCCGGGCTTCCAGCTTAAGAGGAAAGGACACAAGCTTTATCTGTTCAGCAATCACGGACAATTTAGTGCGTGGGTTCTGTGTCGAAAGTTATTTCACACACCCATTCAAGGGTGGTGAGATGAAGATAAGGGTTTCGAAACTAAATAATTGCTTGTTTTCCTATATACAGGAAGTCTGATAAATTAATAGCCTACCTCTGCCACTGATATTGCTACAACAGGCCAGTAGCGGTGATTAGGGGGTAGGAGGCGGGCATATGCCCCCCACTTTTTGGAGAAAATATTATTTTTATACTATTTTAGCTGGCTGAAACCAGGAGTTATTTAAAAAAGCCATTTGTACAAGCCTTATTGTCTTATCAGATAATTATTTTTATGTTCTTTAATCATTGCCAAAATTATTAGCGGAAATACAAAATGTCCTTCACCCCGGCTAACCGTTTTCTATAGCGCCACAGCAAATGGTGCAGACTTTGCCTGTGTTGTAAGGAAGAGTACCAGGGCTATATTATTTTGCCGAGTTCATGGACACTGAGGTATGATTTACCACCTTGCCGTGTGCATTCGTCAATCTGACGGCCTCTTTAGTGTCTATTAGTTTTTCAGTGTATAGTAGAAAATTAAGTGCTTGTAGTTGTATAATCATGCCGTATTTCTTTTTAATTGTAATAAATTTGAAAAATTGTTCCTTTAGTGAAAGTTACACTGTACAGTATTGAATCAATGCCGCATTTAAGTTGGTAAACTGTCATCTTTACCTCTCTGTCGAAATTCGCTGATTGATCATAAAAACTTACCATCCTGTGCCGCCCCTCCACCCCCGGGCTATATCCCACAAACCCGGGTACTGTTTGTTGCATGTATATCTTTTGCCGCGCACTTTTAACTCCCAATCGCCGCTACTGTATCAGGGATTTTTTTTTTTTTTTGCTAGGGTCTTTACGTCGCACCGACACAGATAGGTCTTATGGCGACGATGGAATAGGAAAGGCCTAGGAGTTGGAAGGAAGCGGCCATGGCCTTAATTAAGGTACAGCCCCAGCATTTTCCTGGTGTGAAAATGGGAAACCACGGAAAACCATCTTCAGGGCTGCCGATAGTGGGATTCGAACCTACTATCTCCCGGATGCAAGCTTACAGCCGCGCGCCTCAACGCGCACGGCCAACTCGCCCGGTATCAGGGAAATTATGATGGTGTCTGTTGGACTCACCAAATGTCTGCAACAGGACAAGACAATCATCCCAAACCTCATGGCCAGCGCTAGGTGAGGGCAGAAATCTTCGTTTTCATCTTTCTAATAACACCATAAGGGACTAACAATCTCCTTGTTATACCGCTTCAGATATGGATAACTGTCATCACTGACCCCATGGCGTGAGACAGCAGTTGAAGAAATGGCTTTTATTGTTTGCGAACACGAGTTGGTTGTCGGCTGATGAAGCCTATGCGTTGCAGTTGCCTCCTTACAGTCCTGATAAAAATGGGTTTCTGACTCCCAACATTCAACTGGGCGGTAATCCGACCCACAGTAGCCCGTCGAGCGCCCAGTATGATTCTGCGGAGGTGACGCGATGTCTGTTCGTTAAACACTTGCGGTCTTCCCGTTTGGCGGTTTACGCGGGTGGTAACACTCTATGCGATACTGAAGAAGATCGACCCTCGACACTGTTGACCTCGGAAACACGAATTCAAGTGTTATCTCCGCAATCTATGACCCATGCGTCGTGCGCCGATGATCATCCCACGTTCAAATTCGGTTAACTCGCGACGTGTTGCCACTTCACGACACTGGTGTCTGCGAGAGACTGCTCAGCTACCCCACAGCTAGCCGCAAACGCTCAGGGTTCATTTTTTTTTTGCTAGGGGCTTTACGTCGCACCGACACAGATAGGTCTTATGGCGACGATGGGATGGGAAAGGCCTAGGAGTTGGAAGGAAGTGGCCGTGGCCTTAATTAAGGTACAGCCCCAGCATTTGCCTGGTGTGAAAATGGGAAACCACGGAAAACCATCTTCAGGGCTGCCGATAGTGGGATTCGAACCTACTATCTCCCGGATGCAAGCTCACAGCCGCGCGCCTCTACGCGCACGGCCAACTCGCCCGGTGCTCAGGGTTCATACACGACACATTTTTTAATGGGACACCCCTCCCTGTGACCTTCGGCTATTCAGTATGTATATCGCAATTGGGAAATATCCCGGCGGCAATGGTCTAAATCATAATTACCCAACAACAACAACAACAACAACAACAACAACTACAACTACTACTACTACTACAAGAGTACACCAAGCAAATCCGTGGAAAGAAAATATCACAAGAAATATTGCTAGTTTAACATTCTAATTCAGGGGTTTCCAAAAGGCGGCCCGCGAAGCCATTTTTGCGGCTCGCGAGAGCACTGTAAGAAATAATGAGAAGGAAAGTCACAAAAATATGTAATAGCTCGTTCAAAAACGTAATTAATATACATCTTATAGGCTATGAATGGTGTGAAAATATCGCTCATACGGTCAGTTGGTGCATGCATTTCAGTGGGCTTGACAGGCTGATATGTAATAGCAACTTCTGGCTCGGTGAGGAAAGCAACGGGAAACTACCTCACTCCTCATTTTCCCTAGTATGCCTCTTTAGTGACGCCTGGGCTGTTTATGACAGCTGTTGGCGGAGCTGCAGAGGATCAAATCAGCCTTCGCGCTGAATACCCAACATACATACACCTCATAGACCCAAGTCAGAACTAATTATTCTTTAATACTAGTTCCTCTTTTCAAGAATTCACTTGCTCTCAACAGATTATTTTAATTTTAAAACTTTTAAAATCCAAATTTTAAGTAATAATGTTGTTTTTCTTTCGTCCCACTGACTACTTTTTATGGTTTTCGAAGACGCCGAGGTGTCGAAATTTTGTCCCGCAGAAGTTCTTTTACGTGTCAATAAACCTGCCGACACGAGGCTGACGTACTTGAGCACCTTCAAGTACCACCAAACTGAGCCAGGATCGAACCTGCCAAGCTGGGGTCAGAAGGCCGGCGCCTCAACCGTCTGAGCCACTCAGCCTGGCTCCAAATTTCACTCTTTTATGCAATTTTAAAATAATGTTTTACGCAATTAAAATGATCAAACCTTCTTTTCAATTGAACTATGCATATTATTTCATAACGGTGCTTCTGTACTATTTGCAGAATTTTACGAAAATTGGTCTATTTCAAGTGCGGCCTGCGAACATGACTAAGGTTTTCCAAAATGGCCCTCGAGCCCTTACAAATTGGAAACCCCTGTTCTAAATCCAGCATCATCATATACAAATTACACACAACTTAAGTATTTCCTGAGCTTAACACTACGGCTTACAATACTATACCAGGTGTATGTATAAGTTGTTGCTCGTATTTGTGGTAAAGGAAACACGTAATTTTCAACGGAAACTCATTTTCTGCTTATTGAAAATATTGGCCTTCGGCTTCTACACACTTCGCCCATATTTCAGGTAAGTTACGAATACGATGCCAGAAAAGCTGCTTGTCTTTTGCGGCAAACCATTCGTCGAGCCATTTTCCAACTTCCTAGAAATTGCTGAAGTGCTGCTCTGCGAGTACGTACCCCATTGATGCGAAGAGGTGATAGTGAGATGGAGCCAGGTCGGGGCAGTGTGGCGGGTGCGGAATCCAAGCGATTTCAAGTTGTCTTTCACTGGTTTTGCTGTGTGAGACGCCGCATTGTCGTGTAACAAAATCACTTTGTCATTTCTTCTGGCCCATTCCGGTCGTCTTTCGATCAATGCGTGATTATATTCAAGTTGAATGTACTTGATATAAACTGTCTGTACAGTATTTTTGAACTTTGTACTGTTTTAGACCGTGTTTTAAATGATTATTACACCATCATGCAGACAATGTCTTGTTTATGGCTGACTATTTTAATTTAGACTATTAAACAGCTGAAGATGGCTCTTAGGAGCCGAAAAGTGTACTGTGTTCTTTGTAAATATAAAGTGATTGTCAGGCTGTATTGAGTTTGTGAATCTCTCCAACCGTTATAATTTAAAAAAGACAGTACGTGTTAATGAGAAAGACTTCTCGCTCATGTAGTGCAGCGATCACCCAGATCGCTCCGCCCCCCTGACACCTGGGTGGGTGTCGGTCATCCGATCGCGCCTCCCCCAGTCGCCTTGCAACACGGTCGTAAATCGGTTACTGTCCAGCCCGTATCAATAACTAGCTGTCTCACCATGGTATCAGATCAATTGCGAACAAGGGCTTTCTGCCCTAGGCTTTACCTACTTACAGTAGACTTCACATTCTAGCTCATTAAATCGTTTTTACACGCAATCACTTTTCACCGCATCAACAAATAAATTAATGTTCTTCTGATGTTTAACTTCTTGCGATGCTTGTTTAGCTATGGGATTATTCTACAGCATCGCACGGAAAATGTTAACCGGTCATTAGCAGTAGCCTATTTGCTGTACAGTACATGTCGCTGTATTCTTACCGCAACGATTTCCAAACTTGTTTCCAGTACCACTAATTGTTTATCTGCCTAGTTTAATACATGTAAAATAACAAAACACTTGATATCTCGACCAATAAAAGACTTAATTTCGCATTCATTACCTCGTTCGACAATACTCTTCTGTGTATACGACATGGATTTGTATGAATACTTTGTAAAAAGAATGTTAACAAGCAAGCTTGTTCTTTTACGTCCCTGTTGATATCGTGATCAAGGTGGTGGTTACGGTGGTGATTGTTGGTTTAAAAGGCAGGCAAATAAACAACCATACTCTGTCAACATAAATCAAAGGAGAAAATAGAAGAGTTCCGATTCTGGGGTTATCTTTTATAGTCACCTCTTACGTTGGGAACGAGATACTCTGGATATATTCTTCCACCGCCACTCATAACGGGCTTAGCCAACGGACTTCTTGTTTTACATGGAAACCAAGCCCTGGGGACGTGATTTTTCATTTTAAAAACCTTCATACACTGGCCAGGATTCGAACCTCGACCGCCTTTAAAATGAAATGAATTGGTGTATGGCTTTTAGTGCTGGGAGTGCCCAAGGACAAGTTCTACTCACCAGATGCACGGCTTTTGATTTGACTCCCGCAGGTGACCTGCGCGTCGTGATGAGGATGAAAGGATGATGAAGACGACACGTACACCCAGCCTCCGTGCCACCGGAATTAACCAATGATTGTTAAAATTCCTTACCCTGCCGGGAATCGAACTCAGGACCCCTGTGACCAAATGCCAGCACGCTAACCATTTAGCCATGGAGTCGGACCGTGCTAAGTAAATAATAATTCTTAGAGTTGAAGCTTCCACTATCTGTTAAACTACAGGTTTAAGGACACCTGCATAGTGCATGGACATGATTCCTGTCCTTAAACGTTTGGTCTCAGGCATACGACGTTTAACTAGTACATATTTAGAACATGTGCTGAAATTTTCGTTAAAGTATAACTGTTTTCAAGTTATTAATTTTTTTATTTAAAGCTTGAAAAGAAAATAGCTTTTTTTAAAAAAAATACATGAGTAGATCCGGACAGTACAATATGGGTATTACACTAATAATTTTTCTTATAGAGTAACACAGAAACGCAGGTAGTCACCTTTATAATATTTAAGATTTTAATAGAGCAACAGGATATGTTTCCATTTGAAAAAATTCCCGTTTTATAGCTCGCAAAAGAACCACAGAAAATGTTCATAAAACAAACATTCCTTCACTTTGGTTGGACAGGAGACGCCTCAAGCTACTGAGATCGTTTGTGTGTTACGTTGTAGTGCGACTATCCCCCAACATATTCTGACGTGGTCGGAATCGAACCTCAAGCGTCTGGATAAGGGGTTGGCGCTCTGTCTTTTAGACCGCAGGGAGAATGGTCGCCTGCCTAACTAAAATTATATTATCAAAGAAACGGCGCTAATCACAGCCCCCTAATAGTTAAAAACTGTGATCTATGACATTACTTTCACCATTTTATTGAAGATCTCATGCGGAAATTAGTGGATGTAGAGAGTCGGTTGAGGAAGCTTGAAGAAGTCTAGCGCCCAACCGGCGAGCTGTGGCGTGAAAGCCCTGTTAGCAGTCTTGTCGTGATCCTCCAGGTCAGGGGCCATCGCTCATGCCAGCTGGCTGACAGCATACTGCTCTGTCCAGCATGAGTTGCGTGGTATGTAGGCAACCAACACAAGCAGCGTAAAGCCACATATTTAATACGTAACAAAATTCACTGACTGTAACGCAGGCACTCCTACCTCGCATCTGGGAACGGTTCATAAGAAAGCGCGCATGTATACCGAAGTGGATAGTGATATTTTCTTTTTAAAAGTTTGTCAGAAATACAGTCAATTCAAAAGAAATATTAAAAAAACATTTATGGACAAAATTTGCTCTTGGACTTATCTTCTTCTTCTTAATATGTTTACTCTCTAGGGTTAGCTTTTCTCTCGGACTCAGCGAGAGATCCCACCTCTACTGCCTCAAGGGCAGTGTCCTGGAGCGAGAGACATTGGGTCGGGAATACAACTAGGGAGGAGGACCAGTAACTCGCCCAGGTGGCTTCACCTGCTATGCTGAACAGGGGCCTTGTGGGGGATGGGAAAATTTGAAGGGTAAACAAGGAAGAGGGAAGGCTTAAGATAGGTGCCATCCCGGCATTTGCCTGGAGGAGACGTGGGAAACCACGGAAAACTACTTCGAGGATGGCTGAGGAGGGAACCGAAAACCCCTCTACTGAGTGGACCCCGTTTCAGCTTTCGTACGACTTTTCAAATTTCAAGGCAGAGCCGGGAATCGAACCCGGGCCTCCGGGGGTGGCAGCTAATCACACTAACAACTACATCACAGATAGCCTATTAATAATAATTAATTATCAGGTTTCATTTCGAGCTATAAGGTTCTGTTTATATAAACACAAAATTGCATCTTTGAAAAATATTGTATTTTAGATTTAAATTATAAAATTTTATCAGCTTTGTATTAACAATAATTTAACTTGTCTTTAGTATTGTAAGTGTGGCAGCTTTTTAATGCTCTGTCCCAATACGAGCATTTGCTCATGGGATCTTTGAAACAATAAAATAAAGTAAATAATGTTAATATTTCTGTAATGCTGTGTGTGTGTCCGCCTCTGTGGTGTAGTGGTTAGTGTGATTACCTGCCAGCCCCGGAGGCCCGGGTTCAATTCCCGACCCTGCCACGAAATTTGAAAAGTTGTACGAGGGCTGGAGCGGGGTTCACTCAGCCTCGGGAGGCCAACTGAGTACAGGTGGGTTCGAATCCCACCTCAGCCATCCTGGAAGTGGTTTTCCGTGGTTTCCCACTTCTCCTCCAGGCAAATGCCGGGATGGAACCTAACTTAAGGCCACAGCCGCTTTCTTTCCCTCTTCCTTGTCTATCCCTTCCAACCTTCCCATCCCCCGCCAAGGCCACTGTTCAGCATAGCAGGTGAGACCGCCTGGGCGAGATACTGGTCATCCTCACCAGTTGTGTCGCCGACCCAGGCGGTAGTGGTGGGATCCCTCGCTGAGTCCGAGGGAAAAACAAACCCTGGAGGGTAAACAGATTAGGAAAGAAAGAAAGAAAGAAAGAAAGAAAGAAAGAAAGGAAGAAAGAAAGAAAGAAAGAAAGAAAGAAAGAAATACTCTGTGTGTGTGTGTGTGTGTGTGTGTGTGTGTGTGTGTGTGTGTGCATATCTTCATGTATAATATTGCTTTTTAAAGAAGATGCACCTGTAACTGTTAATTGTTGTTTGCTTGTTGTTCAACGTCGCACTAACGCGTCGAAGGTTTTCGATGGCGCAAAGTTGGGGCAAGGTACTGGCCTTAATTAGTGTACAGACCGAGCATTTGCCTGGCGTTAAATGGGAAACCATCATGATCATCATCATAATCATCAACATCTAGAGCAGTTTCCAACCACAGGCTTGATCTGCTTTCAACGCAAGATCTCTTCATCTCTTTCTGTCCATCCACCACTTCTCTTCTGTCACTGTCATCCAGATCCCTCCTCTTGCCTCTCCTCCTCCTCCTATGGCGCGACGGCCCGTTTTCGGGTCATGGCCTCCCCAGTTGCTCTCCGCCAAACTTGTCGATCTCGTGCAGCTACTCTCCAATTCCGGATCTTGAGGATATGTGCTGCGTCCTGATGTACACCATCTTCCCATCTGTTACGTGGCCTTCCCACAGGCCTTCCTCCTCCAAAGTCTCCTAAGAATACCTTCTTTGGGATTCGGTGTTCTTCCATCCTAATTAGATGACCTGCCCATTTAAGTCTCTTCATTCGAATGGCATGCGACAGGGGTGCCTCCCCATACAGGGAATATAGTTCATTGTTATATCTAATTCTCCACTCCCCTTGTACGCATATGGGTCCATAAATTCTCCTCAGGATTTTCCTTTCGAAGGAATCTATCTTCTCCACGGCTTTCTTTGGGAGGGTCCACGTATCACTTCCATACATCACTATACTGCGAATGAGGGTTTTGTATAGCATAACTTTTAAGCTCTGATTTATATCTCTACTTCTGAAAAGTGGTAGTACTGCAAAGTATGCTCTGTTGGCAGCTTGAATTCTTGCCTGTATTTCCACCATTTCCTCATTCTTGTTGCTCAGATGTACACCAAGATATTTAAATTCATCCACCACCTCCACTTTGGATCCTTCAGGGACAAGTTGGTCATTTGTATACTTCCTTCTCCGAGCCTGCACCATTACCTTCGTCTTCTGTTCATTGATCTTAAGTCCAATCTCTTTGCCTTCCCTATTCAAGTCTTCAAATGTTTCTTTAACTGTCCTTGTTGTTCTTCCCATCAAATTTATGTCATCAGCATATCCAACTAGTTGAGCTGTTTTGTACAGAAGTGTTCCACTGGTGTCCACCCTTAACTTTCTAATCACTGACTCTAGTGCCAGGTTAAATAGAATTGGTGCTAAGCCATCTCCTTGCTTCAATCCCTGATTCACTTCGAAGAAGCTGCCTACTTCAGTCTGAATTTTCACTCCCACCATCGTATTTCTCATAGTCAATTCCACCAGTCGCACCAGCTTTTCTGGTATCTTGAACTCTCTTAATACCTCCATTAATTTATCCCTGTCAATAGAGTCGTATGCTTGTTGAAAGTCGATAAACATCTGTACCACATCTATGCCCCGTTCCCAACACTTCTCCAACACTTGTTTCACAGTAAATATCTGATCAATAGTGGATCTTCCCTTCCGGAACCCTGCCTGGTATTCTCCTAGAATTTCTTCCACCAGGGGTTCTAGTCTCTTCTTCAGAATGGAAGTGAACAGCTTATATACTGTACACAGCAGTGTGATCCCTCCTCTTGCCTCTTCTTTACACTTTTCAGCCGTATGTCCCTCGGTCTTTCTCTGACTCTTGTTCCCTTCAACTACATTTGTAACATTTTTCTTGGTATCCCCTCTTC
Organism: Anabrus simplex; assembly: GCF_040414725.1. NCBI lineage: Eukaryota > Metazoa > Arthropoda > Insecta > Orthoptera > Tettigoniidae > Anabrus > Anabrus simplex. Next base: position 53,814,512 of record NC_090268.1, read on the forward strand.
TCCCATAGTCCCATTCTCCCTTAGTCCATACCACTGCAGCCTTGATTTTTCTATCTTTACCTGTAGCGGTACCTCATTTATCATTTCCCTCACTCTCTTATTTCTTACTCTGTTCATTCTTGTTAAATCTCGATGTTTGAAACTTCATTTTCACTGCTTGTATTCTACTTTTATCCCTCTCCTTCATCACCCATGTTTCTGATCAATAGGTCAAAATTGGCACAAAATAAGCCTTGCAGATAATTCCTGTACATCTGTATGGTACATCCCTGCTCCATATCAAACCTCCCACACTCTAAAAGAATTAATTTGCATACCTTCCTCTTCCATTGATTTCCATACTGTTCCCTCAATTTTCTTCAATTGCACTTTCCAGGTATTTAAATCTTTCAGCTCCTTTCCTAATGGCATAAGGTTCTTTGTTTCGTGTCGTTACCAGCACTTCACTCTTTTGGGATGAGAACTTCATATATTTAGCTGTCCCTGCACTTCACTCTCACGCTTTCCCCATATTAGTACATCATCGGCAAACAACACTGCTTTCATTCTTCTCTCTCCCATGATCTGTGCTACCTTCTGAATTATATCATCCATCACCAGTATAGACAGTAGAAGTGAGAGGTCACTTCCTTGCTTTACACAATTTGATAACTTACACTATCCAGAAAATAATCTTTAGGGCTGCCGATAGTGTGGTTCGAACCCACTATCTCCCGAATGCAAGCTCACAGCTGCGCGACCCTAACCGCACGGCCAGCTCGCTCGCTGAAGAAAATGTTAACAAGTCGTGGTAGGCTGCCAAGCGACCAGTAAAGTCGTAATCGGTTAACTGAGAAAAAGTGTGTTCATTTCTGGTCAGATAGCCGAAAAGTTTAACACGAGGCTTCTAATTCTGCCCTGAGGTTCACTCAGCCTATATCAGGAGGGAATACTAGATTAACCGGTGATTATTCTTTTGTTTTAAGGGGCCTAAAGTCTAGTTATCGGCCCACCAAATTAATTTCCGGGACAGAGATGAATTGGTATAGTCTAGGGCTAAAAAAAGCTACCCTACTTAGTGCCACGGTTATGGCAAGTGGAAGTCTTCATTTTCCTTTGGGGCCGATGACCTAGTTGTTGGACCGCTTTACACAACATGCATTATCATCATCTTCATTCTCTATTCCTCCAAGGGTCACTCCAGCCGATATGGGGATAACTTCCTGATTTGACGATCACTCTTCATTCGTCATCTACTTTTGACGTTACTGTATGTGTTCAAGCATTCTATTGACGGTGTTGAAGCACTGACATTGATCGTGCAAGAGGCTGGTGTATACTCAAGATATTTTAGACTGCAAAGTTTATCATCTAGAAAGTCCTGCAGCATATGAACAAAGAAACGCAAATAATAATAATAATAATAATAATAATAATAATAATAATAATAATAATAATAATAATAATAATAATAATAATAATAATAATAATACAATACAGTCATCAAACCAGAGGCACGTTATGCATCTGAAACACTGAACATTGGCGGCAGGTCACAAATGAAAAGCATTGAGAAAGAAGAGAGGAAAATTTTCAGAAAAATCCTAGGACCAAAGTTCGAAAATGGAATTTGGATGAAAAAGAAACCACACGAAATTTTTCAATTCACAGAAAAAATCACAGATACCATCAGAAAGAGACGACTAAAATTCTACGGACACCTACAAAGAATGAATAACAACAGGCTGACAAAGAAAATTCTAAATCCAGCTCTAACCCTGAAAATCTGCAACAATTGGTTAGCTGAAATTCATGAAGATCTACAAGAAATGGGAATTGAGGACGAAACCATTCAAGATAGAATGACATTTAGAAGCTTAGTAAACAAACATAAATTTTCAGAGAAACGAACAAGAAAAAATACAGGCTGGACAGAAACAATCAGAAAGGAACACAGTGAAAAAATGAAGATATATTGGGAAGAAAAAAATAAGAAACATTGTGCAAAATAAGTTCAAACGCGCTCCACAGTTGGGCACAACGAATAAAAAAAATAGTAATAATAATAATAATTTAACGTCCCACTAACTAGTTTTACGGTTCTCGGAGATGCCGAGGGTGTCGGAATTTAGACCCGCAGGAGTTCTTTTATGTGCCGGTAAATCTACCGACACGATGCTGACGTATTTAAGCACTTTCAAATAACATCGGACTAAGGCAGTATCGAACCTGCCAAGTTTGGTTCAGAAGGTCAGCGCCTCAACTGTCTGAGCTACTCAGTCCGACAATCTTATGTTCACGTTCCGAGGTTTGACGTCGACGTCATTTGAAAATGACTGGCAGATAGTTGTACAAAAACACGGCGGTTCCAACTGTTTATTATGTGACCGTATACTCGATCGCTAGTAGAAGTTTGGTTCTACATATCATTTTTTCTGTTATGAAAAGTAATAAATATGACATTACAAACATTACAATCTTCGAAGATTCCTGCATTTGTCTGCTTGTTAGATATTTTGTTCCAGATATTATATTAACTGTTAGTTCTACTAAGGTAAATAAACTGGCTCTTGTGTGCATGATGGTAGTAATAGTAATTCTTAACACTGTGTGTGTAAGAGAATGATCTTTTTGTACAGTCCTTCTTGAATGCTGCTAATTTCAAGCGAGCCACAAATAGCTAAGAATAGGCTCCACCTCATTCTTTAAAATTCCAGGATAATTTGGATATTTTCCAGATGATATTGGGTGGACGTTGAGTCATACAGTAAGTCTATTAAGAAAAGCATTTAAATTAAATCACTCCACCTACCAGTTAATGGCAGGGCGTGAATAACACGTTTCTCTTTATCTAAAATGTTTTTCTTTTTAAAGAAGGTAAAATAATGTTGTCACCATTATCACTCTACACCACGATATTGTGTCAAATCGCCTAACGGTGAACTTAAGTAGATGAAAATGAAATGGCGTATGGTTTTTAGCGCTGGGAGTGTCCGAGGACAAGTTCGGCTCGCCAGATGAAGATCTTGTGATTTGACGCCCGTACGCGACCTGCGCGTAGTGATGTGGATGAAATGATGATGAAGACGACACATACACCCAGCCCCCGTTTCAGCGAAATTAACCAATTAAGGTTAAAATTCCCGACCCCGCCGGGAATCGAACCCGGGACTCCTGTGACCAAAGGCCAGCACGCTAACCATTTAGCCATGGAGCTGGACACTTAAGTAGATACATTAGGCCCTTGGACGATTTTTAGGGTCGCTGTACTCACATTAGACAATATCCCAGCAAGTTATGGAGCTAGTATAAACTTAAGAAAATGGAAATTGCAACACCATGAAGGCATTGGTCGTTTGTGTTTATTTTCAAGATGTGGAACGATGCCATGTAGGTGTGTAAACGATCAAAGTTTCAGACCCATTCGATTGTTGCTACAGGTCTCACACGTGATTGGTGGCGGAGGAATCAACTCCAGTATACGGACTCTGGTGTAGCGTAGTTGACTTACAGTCTGTGCAGTGAAGTGTTCCCAGTCAAACATGCCTCGACGACAGAGAAGAGCACGCTATCAACAACTGTCGCCGTTTGAGAGGGCTCGGATAATTGGGCTGTGTGAGGCTGGATTATCGCTAAGGACTGTCGCTGCACGTGTTGGCCGACAGGCATCTACGACACAACTTGTATGGCAGCAGTGGTCAAATGAAGGTTACCCACACTCGTAGACCTGGCACAGGCCCGGCGCGACAGACGACTGTGAGAGAGGATCGCCGCATCATTCGGATGGCCCGGGTGGAACCCCATGCAACAGCAGCGCAAATTCGAGCAGCTGTGGCACCCCACGTTACACAACAAACAGTTGGTAATCACCTGCGTGTAGCTGGCTTACGAGCCCGTGTCCCTGCAGAAGGTGTTCCATTGACCCCACAACAGCGACGTGTAAGGCTGGCCTGGTGTCCAGAAAGATCGACGTGGGTCGACGAATGGCATAGGGTCGTCTTTAGTGATGAATCGCGCTTCTGTCTTGCCCGCAGTGATCGCCGGAATCGTGTGCGCCGACGTACCGGGGAGAGGGGCCACCCAGATCTTATTGTTGAGAGGCACACAAGGCCAACGCCAAGCATTATGGTCTGGGGAGCTATTGGCTTTAATGTGAAATCACAATTAGTGCTTGTTGAGGGTACTATGACTGCTCGACAGTACGTTGATAGGGTACTCAATCAAGTGGTTGTCCCTGTGATGGCGAACATTGCTAATGGGATGTTTCAGCAGGACAATGCCCGGGTTCACACTGCACGCATCTCCAGAGAAGCTCTCCACGACATCACAACCTTAGAATGGCCCGCCAGATCCCCGGACCTCAGTCCTATTGAGCATGTGTGGAACATGTTGGGTCGACAACTGGCCAACTATCCTCAGCTACCCACAACTCCGGAAGAACTGACCCGTGCAGTGCAGCAAGCATGGGCCACAATTCCTCTGGAAGCGATCCAGGGCCTTATTGACTCCATGCCTCGACGAATTCATCAATGTATTGCTGCTCGTGGTGGGCACATCCTGTATTGATTGTTGTCCAAACTTGCGGTCAGAGGGACCTGAAAGTGTAATCATCGAATCATAACCGAACACTCGTCCTGCATGTTCAATTGCAGCAATGTAGCACCACTCCTTCCGGGTGTTGCAATTTCCATTTTCTTCAGTGTATTATCCATAGCAGGAAATATATAATATTCATCGATTGCGTAAGGTAGTTGAACAAACGCTCGTCTTCTGTGAGAATATCGAATCTCAGTGCAGTTGGTTGGCTTTTAACCGTCCTGAAATCCAAGATACCCACGTCAATAAATTTATTAACAAGATAAGAGACACCTCTCCAGGAGCGAATTTCAGTGCTCTGGCGGTAGCCTAATTGAAAGGAGATGAGGCAGAATTTGGGCAAATATCGACCGCGTAGAATTTAAGATTTCTTGGTCTTTCTTCTCTCCTCTTCCCAGAACCTCTTCATTCTCTTGCTTCTCATCTTTCTCTCCTCTTCGCAAATGATCAGCAGGTCTCCTTTTTAGTGGTTTCTCTTCAAATAATTTTAGACTGTCAACGTTTCTTCTGATCTCTCTTCTATTGTGGATGATCTCCAGTGTAATTCCAAATTCTTCCGCATCCCTCTTGACCTCTTCTACCCTCTTGGAGGGTAGCTTTGCATTCGGGAGACGGGAAGGTTCCACATCCTCAGCTGCCCCAAGGATGGTTTTCTGTGGTTTCGCATTTTCACTTGCAGGCAAAATGACGGAAGAGTTCCTTTTCATAGGTCGCAAATGATTCCTTCCACCTCTTTGCCCAATTTCATTCACCATCATTCATTTCATCCTTATTAGCTCTTCAACTGAGTTTGACGTCAGAAAGGGCATCTGGCCGTAAAACACGCTATACAATTTCACCTCGCTTCATGCCCGACGACGTATGAGGAAACGGGACTAACGTGTAGCCATATATACTTAACACCTCTTCAGTATGTTAGGCTTACTATAGCGTGTTCAACAGGATGTCATAGCAGTAGTAGGTAAGAGCCATTTCTTCAGAAAAGATTCTTCCTCTTCACTTTTATAAATTCTACATTCATTTTATTCCAAATTAGCAGCGAAGAGGGGATTTCTCCTCTGACGTGAGGAAAAAAATTGCCTCCAATTCGGATAGTACCTTTTCCCCCGCCAGTCCAGTGAATTGAGATTTTCCGACACATTGGGTACTCCTAGGAAACAGATCAGTAAAAGGGCATAGTTTTTACCCTGAGACCCTCCAGTATTCGAACCTCCCCTCCCGAAAAAGAAGAAGAGTGTTCTCGGATCGCCGCCCATGTCTCACTTACGACCTGTTTTAACATGAAATAGGAATCCGTTTCGGCCTTTTCCAAATTTTTCTAACCTTTCTCTCACTAAATAACTTCAAGATTAACCCCCTGAAACGGGATGCTTGTTAAGAAGGGAAGTTCTTCCTCCACCATGAAAATAGCTCTCAGACTCCTGATTAGAACTCATTCCTCGGCGAAGAGGGGGGTTTCTTCTCTGACAGGAGGTGAATACCGCCTTCTCAGTCCGATCGTTTTTCCCCCGCCAGTGTAGAACCAGAGACTTTTTAGACTCATCGGCATTTCTCAGAAACAGACGATTCGAAATTCAATTCAACCCTGAAAAAGGAAAGGAAAGATAAACACACATGAGGCGTACCTCGAATTGGCCGACAGTGGGTGAAGACGCGCAGTCTACACTTGTGCTGACAGCATCAGACCTGTATAGTACACGGCACGTGAGGCTATACATTGGTAGTTGTCGCAAGAGAAAATCCCTCGTAAACCTGTGATTTTGGTGGGGACCTGGAGCCAGATATCAGACCTATTGTATTATATTAACAGATCTCTCCGTTTACTGCGTCATTGCAGTAAATGCATTCTTCAAACATGCCACAATTCTACAGTACTGCCTGGTATTACCGGAACAGATTTATAATCCTATAAAAACAAAAGAAGGAAAAAGTACTTTACTTATTCTCGCAAATGTAACGATAGTGATTTTTACAACACAGCAGTGGCAATACGTATATTCTCGCAAGTCTCGAAGAAACATGACTACATCGTGCCAAGATGCAAGATTAAGAGTAACTGTAAGACGTCGTATAGGTAAGTAGGGTCCTTGAGCTGTATCTTAACGGCACTGAATCGAACCAATTAGAAAATAACTATAAATCACTAAGTTCAGTATTTATTTATTTATTTATTTATTTATTTATTTATTTATTTATTTATTTATTTATTTATTTATTTATTTATTTATTTATTTATTTATTTATTTATTTATTTATTTGCTTTACATCGCATCGACACAGATAGGTCTTATGGCGACGACGGGATAGGAAAGGCCTAGGAGTGGGAAGGAAGCGGCCATGGCCTTAATTAAAGTACAGCCTGGTGTGAAAATGGGAGACCATGGAAAACCATCCTCAGGGCTACCGACAGTGCCGGTAGCAAGCTCGCAGCTGCACGACCCTAACCGCACGGTCAACTCGCCCGGTACGTTCAGTATTAACAGGGGAGAAAATGTAAGGTTATACCCATAGTGTACCCGCTTGCATGGCACGGACTATAGCTAGAGACCTCCACGGATGCGAATACCCACGAATTTATGCGCAGATATTCGCTAAGTTAATGTCTTCACAGATGCTATGGCAGTGCTGTTAATTTCTAAATAAGGAAAGAGATTTTCACTCAGGTATACTCTTATTCTTGCTTCTAGTTAGGCGGTCCTTAACAGGAGTATGGGAGAATGGTGACGTATAAAGAGCCTTGAGATCATACAACCGTAAGTCTGATCTAACAAGGGGGCATTCCCTACTCGTCACCACCGATTCCGCTCAAATTTATAGAACATGCAGGGCTTGGCTAGCCGCGTCAACATTTTTATTTTTATTTTGATTTTCTATACGCTTGGCCATCTGGAGTTCCCACTTTGGGTACTTTCATTTCTAGCCAAGCCCTGCATATTCTATAAATTTGATCGAAATCGGTGGTGACGAGTAGGGAATGCCCCCTTGTAAGTGTAACTAGCTCCTGCCCGCAATTAATGGAAGGAACAAAGTCAATACGTCGTTAGTTGTCGCAAGAGAAAATCCCTCGAAAACCTGTGATTGTGGGGGGCCTGGTGCCAAGTCTCAGGCCTATCGTATTGTGTTAACAGATCTACCCGTTTCAATATCTTGGGTGTAATATATTGTAGTTAAATATTTACAATATCCTCGGATAACCATTCGTGGATGCGGGTGTGGATGAAGGAAGTGCGAATGCGGATAATATTCTGTATATCCGCGCAAGGCTCTAACTGTAGCTCAGATCCTCTCAACTAGAATATATAGGACCTAGTGAAATAATTCGACACGAAATTGGAAGGTTGTGCGTTCCGTTCCTACTGCTATCCGGCTGACGACTTTTCTTCAGTAGGTACTTAATATCCTTTTGGCATATACTATATGTACTCAGTGCGACATAATAAGCTGAAAGTTTATTTCAAAGCGGTCGTTAAAGACAAATATTCACAATAAAACAATCCTTTTATAGAGATCTTCACTCTTCCATGATAGTCAAAATGAATTTTAATTCTGTTCATGTATTTTATAATACAAACATCCTAAACCTAACCGCATGGCACTACATCCCTGAAGGGCCTTGGCCTACCAAGCAGCCGCTGCTCAACCTGAAGGGCTACACATTACGGGGTGTCGTGTGGTCAGCACGACGAATCCTCTCGGCCGTTATTCTTAGCTTTCTAGACCGGAGCCTCTATCTCACCATCAGATAGCTGAGTGGACCTCGAACCAGCCCTCAGATTCAGGTAAAAGTCCCTGGCCTGACCGGGAATCGAACCCGGTGCCTCCGGGTATCTTATTATACAGGGTGGGCAAAATAATAGTGGCCCGGAAGATATTTATAATACAAACTCGGAATTCACCCTTGTTAATGAACAGGAGAACTGCCCATCGCGGGAAATACTGGAAACCCTGATTTCGATGCACCAATCTGTTGCTGCCGCATATCTGCGCGAGCGCATCTCCCTCATCTTCCAAGTACGTCACTGTGTCATTGCATGTGAGTGAGCGAGAGAAGAAGACATGTTTATTGAGCAGTTGAATGCAACACAAAATGGTGCTCACGAAAAACAGAGCGTGTTCATTGTCGAGGAGCATTGTGCGAAGCACGATTCGTGGTAAACCGAAACTGTCTGCGTTTATGACTGGAAGTGTTTTGGCAAAACCTCCAGCAAAGTCTGCAATGCAAAACCTAGTTGCAAAATGTCGTGAAATAGCGAATAACAACCGTAACTAACCGAAAAGAGTTCGGACACCAGAAAACATTGCTGGAGTGAAGAATAGCCTGGAACGAAGTCCGACGAGATCTCAACGCCGTTTATCTGTGCAAATTAAGAGATCGTCGTGTCTAAACATTATCAAAAAGGACCTGCATCTGCATACCTGCGAACGTTTTGGAATAAAAAGTAGGGAGATTTTTAATTCTTGGATTTTATCGCATATAATGCGCCACGGTCTCTACGAAAAAAGGTCTACAGTTACAAGGCGAACTGATCATTAAATTTGAAATCTTAAACTAACGAAACATAAAAATAGTTACAAGAAAACGTAACAAACACGGAACAAAATTTATAATAGTTTCTTTTATTAGACTGTAACATGAATGGAAATTCAATTTTATAGGTATCTCTCAACACTTCGAGATAAAGTTTGTTACGTTTTGTGGCCATAATGTGAAGAAAAAATACCAGAAACTGTCATCGACACAGCTCTTTGAAACACATTCAACTCATTCAAATCATGAACTAAAAATGAACACAAATGCACTGAAATACGCGAAACTCCCACACACAAAACACATCAATATGTCTCATACATTATTAATATACGACTTCGACAGGGTGAAAAGCACAGAACCGCAAGAAGAATCACGTGGTCTACAACTCCAACGAAACTACGCACAAAAATGTTCACAGTGCGAGTTCACAGTTTTCGGGTAAATCGGAAGGGTTGGCAGGTATGCATCTCTATCCTTACAAATTTACTGGTGTGGAAACCTTAAAGCGTCCAGACCAACCTTCGCCATTTTTGAAATTCACGTGATGAGTTCTGCCGGTTGTTTTTGAATAAAGTGAAGTCAGGACTTTAAGATCCTAAATTTTTTATTTCTTCAGATGAGGCCATTTCCACCATCTACTGTGATATTCACTACCAATCCCGCGTCAGTCCTTTTGCAAATATTTTCTGGGCAATTTTATTTTGTCCACCTGGTATGATTACTTACCGGTATTTCCCTTCACGAGTCATCATATCTAAAATATTTCTCCTGCTCCACGGTTGTCCATGATGTGGTAGCGCTTGTCTCGGTACGATCTGAAGTCTTATTGAAGCGAAGGTGAAAAGTCTCAATTTGCGTTCGAGATTCTTGAGATCGTTATCTCATCATTCAGCACGTGTTCACCAGTTCACATTCCTGCAGCCACTCCCTGTAAGACATCACGAGAACCCGCCAATACCGAACACAGAAACTCGTCGCACAACACCGCTAAGTATTCATGAAGCGAATTACAAATAAGGCGCACTTGAACACAAGAAATGAAATTCTTAGAGAAATATCCCAAAGTACAACATACATCACTTCTTGGAAGATGTGTGGTTGTAAAATAAAGCAGTGGCATTCAATCTGAAACTCGTGAGATACTCTAAGAACTGAATAAAATGCAACAGTTTTTAATGATCAAATATAGCGAAGAAAGTGGCGGAATGATAATTAAAGTTTCAATTCTGTTCAGTGTTAGATATTATTTGCACAACATTATTTTGATAATTTGTTTGCACTGTAATCTTTGATATTTCATGGTGTATTAGAGAATGTTTCGTGGAGATTTGTGCCAAATACGGGGATTATTTCGGAAGATATTTTCAGCAAAACATTTTAAATAAACCGGGGTTTTCTATTCATATTTACTGAGTAAGACCAACTTGGAAGTTATTTTAAGAGATATATTCCTTTGTAACAAGATCTTTTTTCATCTTGAGCGTTAAATTGTATCGTTGAAATAAAGTCGCGGACCAAGATTTCATCTGATTCTCCTATTCTCCATGATCGAGTCCTTTATTTTCCACTCCTTTTCCATTTGCCATAAATCAAATTATTTAGTATTCAGACCTAAACTCATATTCGTATATTTACAGATTAAAGTAACAAGATTTCTCTGATAATAACTAATATTGGCAATTATTATTATTATTATTACTATTATTATTATTTCTTATGGCAAACAAGGATACATTATAAATACATATAAATATATATTTCTTAAATAAGTATGTAATTTACAAGTCAGCATTTAAAACTTAATGTCCAGGCTAATCAGTCTACTGCTTCTGTAGAGGCACTATGTAATTCTTGAACAGATCCATTGAATCTTCTTTTTGGGCAGTCCATAACAACGTGCTGGATGGTCTGAGGCACATTATCACAGTCGCAGAATGGGTCTTCAGATTTTCGCCACTTGTGAAGCCAGAATTTGTCAAGTTCCTCGGAGATATATCTGACCCGTTCGAAATCAAGACAGGGGTCAGACAATGAGATGGACTGTCCCCGATCCTCTTCAACATAGTTTTGGAGAAAATAATGAAAACTTGGGAAGAAGCTCTGAAATCGGAAGGGATAAGAGGAATACACCTTGGAAGACAAGGCCAGAACTTGGAAATTAAATGTCTAGCTTTTGCCGATGACCTCGCCATCTTAGCTAAAAATCGAGAAGACGCTATAAAGATGATAGAGAAACTGCACGAAATCGCCGGAAAAGCAGGTCTTAAAGTTTCTTACGGAAAGACGGAGTACATGGAGTGTAGGCACCGAAATGAGAAGTACATGCAGATAAAGTATGGGAAGATTAAAAGGGCAGAGAAGTTCAGATACCTGGGAGAATGGATCCAACCCAATGGGCTAGACAAAGAGGCTATCAAAGGAAGAATCAGAAAATTAGACTTGGCCTACAAACTAACCCAGAGTATGTACAACAAACGGGCAATATCCTACATGGCCAAAATCCGACACTATCATTCAGTAATCAAACCAGAAGGATTGTATGCCTCAGAGTGTCTTATTTTGAATAACAAAGGGGAGCTACAAGAACTGGAAAAGAAAGAAAGATCCTAAGGAAGATTCTGGGACCCCAGAAAACTACTGATGCAACCTGGAAAAAAAGGAAAAACAAGGATCTTTATAAACATACGGAAAAGATCTCAGACACAATGAGGAAGCGAAGGTTGAACTTCTACGGACATCTAGTAAGAATGGATGAAAGCAGACTGGCCAAAATGATCTTTAAGTACATTGTAGGATTGAAGGCCACCACTAAGTGGGTAGAAGAGGTCAAAAGAGATGCAGAAGAAGTTGGAATTACACTAGAGGTGATCAATAAAAGGAAAGAGTTTAGAAATATAATCAACAAAATCAAATTTTTTGAAGACAAACCACCTAAAAAGAAGCCCAACCGGATAATCTCTGAGGAGGAGAGAAAAATACGAAGAGAGAGAATGAAAAGGTTCTGGGAAGAGAAGAGAAGAAAGGCCAATAAGCCTTAAGTTCTATGCGGTCCACAGTTGGCCAGATTCGGAAGAAGAAGAAGAAGAAGAAGAAGAAGAAGAAGAAGAAGAAGAAGAAGAAGAAGAAGCCAGAATTTACACCTTCCATGGTTTGTCCTGATTCTGTTTAGAGATGCCCACTCTCTTTTCTGGATAAGTTGAAACCAGGAGGAGCTCTACAAGGATGGTGGATTAAACCCAGGTGGTCAGGATTTGAAAAGGTCTATTCTTCGTGCCAGGTCTCATCAGCATCAAAATGTGTTTCCAGGAGCTTCTCTCCTAACTTCCATGATGGGTTTCTGGACTTTAATCTCTTCGGTTTCTGAGGATTGCAGTCCTGATGTAAGGGCAGTTGAGGATTACTGCGACATTTCTGCCATTCTCTTACAAGAGCCAGTTCTCTTCGAAGAGAATATTGGCAATAGGAACAAAATAGATGCGAATATATCTATCCTAAAGCGTCGACAAAGTCATTACATCCACTGTACAAATATTAACTATTATTATTTAAATCTATCTACGTTTAAAATTAAGAAAACGCAACTAAATAAGATTAAAAAGAAATGTAAAATTAAATTTGTGGGGATCTAACTCAAATATCTTACGGAAAATATGAAAATCCACAGCCAGTTTCCAGTCATTTGACTAGGTCAGGAATAGAATAAATGAAGCCCCATCTAGCGGCGAGAATAGGAATTGTGCCGGCTGCCGAAGCATGTCGCACTCCTCTGGGGCAATGATTAATGACTCAGAGATGAAATGAAATTATATTGTATAGTGTTGCTGGAATGAAAGACGACAGGGAAAACCGGAGTACCCGGAGAAAAACCTGTCCCGCCTCCGCTTTGTCCAGCACAAATCTCACATGGAGTGAACGGGATTTTAACCACTGAATTTGAATCACAGACGCGCTGCCGTCTGAGCCACGGAGGCTCACCTTATGATAAATACCATATATATTTTTAAAAACTTTATCCCTAAACAACTTTCACGAAATATTCACTCAGAGGTAAAGAATTAAACAGAACAGGATTTATATTTTAATGATTCTTCACAGAAATATAAATTCTCCTCACTTTCTGTTATCCCTAGGCATTCCGTTATATGCAAAGCGAGGTCTGTAACTCTACTGTATTTCTTTGATATCCACAAAAAGGTGCCTACGTTGGCTGAATACGGCCTGCTGGCGATTTCTTTCACAATACTGGTTTAAAATTAAGATAAAAAGGAAAGGAACAAATGAAAGTTTCATAAATTATATTTTCCTGACATCAGCAATATTCTGAAGCTGAAAAAATGGTAAGATTTTCTTAGTTCTCACATATACTTTACATCACTGTTTATTAATATTTTCCTTTTATTAAATTGATCAGGCTACTTGATTACTATCAAGATGCCCTGAAACACAATATACTTTCAGCCCATTTTTTTCACAACTTGCTTGACGTCGCGCCGACACAGACAGGTTTATGGCGGCAATGGAATGGGAAAGGAGTAGGAATGGGAAGGAAGCGGCCGTGGCCTTAATTAAGGTATAGCTCTAGCATTTGCCTGGTGCGAGAATGGGAAACCATGGAAAACTATCTTCAGGGCTGCCGACAGTGGGGTTCAAACCCACTATCTCCCTGATGCAAGCTCACAGCTGTGCGTCCCTAACCGCACGACCAACTCGTCCGGTAGAGTCCATTTTCTGAATGTTTCCCAAAATGAGAAAGAATAATATCGAATTTGAAATTGTAGACTGGCTTGAGAGCACCAATCGAAGAAACAAAACCTTTGCCACTGGAAGGATTTGAACACTTACCTTCCAGCTGACAGGATCACGCCATGGCAACTACGGCACGGTGACAATGGCTGAAACCAACAATATTTTTGTATTTGATGCTGATTTCTCGGTGTAGCTCTTAAGCCACGTGCAGGATTAACAACATCGCCTCGCAAAGCAAATTTGAATTCGCCCGCGAAGCGATCTGATTGGCTAACTTCAGCAACCAATAAAATGTCAATGGCGCGAGACATCGAAATTATTTTTTTCTAATTATTTATCAGCATGACCAACCCTCAAACGCTCATATACACGGTTCACGTTGTTTTCAATCTCCCTATATATAAGGACAAGAATGTTGGTAGCATTCAAATCGACATCCAGTTGTTGTAGCTAGTCTTGGTCACATCTCGGGCTGGTCCAAGAGGGCGCTCCTCAACAATGTGTTCCACTGACAGGGAAGGGGCTCCGCAGTCACAGGCAGGGGATTCGCGAATTCCCCACGAAAGTAGCATGGTATTACCTACATCTAGCGTGGCCTGTTCTCAAACGGTTGAGTGGCGCTCCTCAACAATGTGCTCCACTGACAGGGAAGGGGCTCCGCAGTCACGGGCAGGGGATTCACGAATTCCCCACTAATGTAGCATGGCATTACCTACATCTAGCGTGGCTTGTTCTCAAACGGTTGAGTTTCGTCCATTGGTGTCTCTTCGGGTGAAATCCTGGAAGTCCAGCTGTGGGGTCATGGACGCCTTGATTTTTCACTGGTGCAGAGTTCCAGCTTTGAATCCACTTTTTCTGGATATTGAAGCCAATTATGTCATACCATATTGGGTTCCTTCATTTAAGACGAGAAGGGGGTAGGTCATTAAGGACCTCATTGCTTAGGAGGTCCTGTGGGTAATTAGTGAGGTGTAACTTTCTCCACTCACGTATAGTTGCTTCCTATCCTATCACTTCTTGAGGTGGTATGTTCATTTCGTAATGGAGCTCACTGTGGGTGCTGCACACGATCTGTTAGCCTCATTCAAGTTGCTCGTTATTCACTGTTCCGTGTCCGAGTGAGTGGATAAGGGATAACCATCTGACCTATATAGCTCAACCCAGTGATTTCACGGTCTGGGCTGGTCTGCGATAAGCTTCCGTACAGCGTACAACGTGATTGCTTCTTATACATCAGTAATTGTTCAGCGTAGTGAGTTTTCATGACTTCTGAATTGTGTTGAACAGCGTATCTTCGTATGGTGGAGATTTAAATGTAATTGACGTCGAAATTTCAAAGATTCACGAGACTGAACTGCAGAGAGCTACAGCACTTGTCTACAGACAGAGGGAGAGCATTTTTAACACTTACTGTAATGAGATAAGCTTTATTGCTTTTCTATCTGATTTTCAATATGAAGTACTGTAGATAGATTGTCTGCGGACGTACGGGTATGTTATGGCGGCGACCGCCCTGTCGTTTTACCAACACGCGGCATGCAGAATGGACGAAAACCCTTCCACTAATCGTCACCAGAGGAAAATCAGCAATAGCACCAGCGCTGCTTGGTAGAAACTCTCAGGTGGAAGATAAGGTTCACGGCTAAGCTGAGAACGGGTCACCAAGACGTATTGACATGATCGCAACCCATGGTACCTTTAATGAACCTGCCATTAGAATGGAAGCGAGTGAATACCAGCCCGTAGAAGTAAATGAAGAGAAGAGTAAACTTCTTATACTACAACTCGTAGCCTTCACTATCTACAAATGAAATTTAAGCGAATTTATTATAATTTTAACATATTTTAGGTATCATCTAAATTAGAACAAATGAATCATATTGCCAGCTTGTTACTTTTGCAATAAAACATACTTTTTCGTGTTTTTGTAAAGTCATTTCATAAAGTAACCTAATTTCATTGTAAGCTTCGTCAATCTAGGCAACTTCCAATTACTGAAAAAGTATAAGGCAAGGGAGTCAAATTACGTTCCCGTACCTAATTTCGTCCCCCTTAGGATTTCCAGTTTGTACGGTTGGTACTTAATCTTTGGCCTCATCCCGTTGTTTTGTGAGAGTTGGTTGTGTGCACCACGTTTAGTTTCCGTGAACAAGCAGGATTCATTTTTCATACTGAGCTGAGTTAGTGCAGCATTCAAATTAAGACCCTGTTATTCCTAGAGTGAGCGCTGATATGTGTATGAAATACTGGACTGCATTTCAGTCGTGTGGTGTAGTTCCTGGCGTGTAATCGCTACAGTGAAGTGGTTGGCGTGAGTTACGGGCAAGTAAAGCGTTTAACATCCCACGAGCAACGCTGAAAGACTCTGTTAGAAAGAATGCCATGAAATCGTTTTTCATAATTGGCCTTCAAGTAATTCATTAACTCATAGGGAAAGCGGCAATGTTAGAAAAGAAAAAAATATATTAAAATTAATTGTATCTTTCATAAAGTTGGTGGGGGACGAAATTACGAACACAGTTTTGGTAGTTGATTTTTTGTAGTGTTTATGTCAAATATTGACTACGTTACGTTATAACAGTTCCATTGTAACTTGCACGTAAGGGGAGAATATATTCAGTAATATATACACCAATTTCTAGCCTTGTCCATAATATTCCTGAATTTCTACTAGAAATATGTGCCTCCTACCTTAATAAAATGGTTCATGTTTGTGGATTACCGTAGTCACGTCCTAGTTCGTGAACCATGGGCAACGGCTGAGTGGCCTAGTAAGTGGTCCTGAGAGTCGGGATACCAGTTGCTATGGAATGGGAGTGGGCATCTCGGACATATCCTGAGTCGTGGCCCTCCTTGTGCTCAGGCGGCTAGGACTATACAATTTACCGGTGGTCCCTAACCCGTTAGAGGAGAGATCCTCACTTGGACTATGTGCAAGTACGGTAGCATCCTGCTTCATGAATTTACCGAGCTCAGAACACTTTAAGCAAGCCTCGGACCTAAGGGAGTATCGGAGTCCCACTCCCATTTGACAGGCGAGGGACTCCTTGGAAACAACTTGGCGAACAAAATGGAATTCGATGGGGAGCTATCAATATTAATAGGGCTTATGGAAGAAAGAAAGTAGAACTGGCTGAGTCAGCAAAGAGGATGCATTTGGATGTGCTAGGAGTAAGTGATATTAGGGTAAGGGGAGATAACGAGGAAGTGATAGGAGATTATAAAGAGTACTTGACGGGTGTTAGAAAGGGAAGGGCAGAGTCTGGGGTAGGGCTGTTTATCAGGAATACCATTGCACGCAACATAGTTTCTGTTAGGCACGTAAATGAGCGAATGATGTGGATAGATTTGTCAGTTGCAGGAATTAGGACTAAAATTGCGTCCGTGTATTCAACATGTGAGGGTGCAGATGAGGATGAAGTGGACAAGTTTTATGAAGCATTGAGTGACATCGTGGTCAGGGTCAACAGCAAGTATAGAATAGCGCTAATGGGCGATTTCAATGCGAGAGTTTGGAATAGAACTGAAGGATACGAAAAGGTGATTGGTAAATGTGGGGAAGATATGGAAGATAATGGGAATGGGAAGCGTTTCCTGGACTTCTGTGCTAGTATGGGTTTGGCTGTTACGAATACATTCTTCAAGCATAAGGCTATTCACCGCTACACATGGGAGGCTAGGGGTACCAGATCCATAATAGACTATATCTTAACAGACTTCGAATTCAGGAAATCTGTTAGGAATGTACGAGTTTTCCGCGGATTATTCGATGATTCAGACCACTATCTAATCTGTAGTGAACTAAGTATCTCGAGGCCTAGGGTGGAGAAAGTGAAATCTGTCTGCAAACGAATAAGGGTAGAAAATCTCCAGGACGAGGAAATTAGACAGAAGTACATGGATATTATTAGTGAGAAGTTTCAAACAGTAGACAGTAAGCAGGTTCAGGATATAGAAAGTGAATGGGTGGCATACAGGGATGCTGTAGTAGAAACAGCAAGGGAATGCCTAGGAACAACTGTGTGTAAAGATGGGAAAAGGCGAACATCTTGGTGGAATGATGAAGCGAGAGCAGCTTGTAAACGTAAAAAGAAGGCTTATCAGAAATGGCTCCAAACAAGGGCCGAGGCAGACAGGGATTTGTACGTAGATGAATGAAACAGAGCGAAACAAATAGTTGTTGAATCCAAAAAGAAGTGGTGGGAAGATTTTGGTAACAATCTGGAAAGGCTAGGTCAAGCAACAGGGAAACCTTTCTGGACAGTAATAAAGAATCTTAGGAAGGGAGGGAAAAAGGATATGAACAGTGTTTTGAGTAATTCAGGTGAACTCATAATAGATCCCAGGGAATCACTGGAGAGGTGGAGGGAATATTTTGAACATCTTCTCAATGTAAAAGGAAATCATCCTTGTGGTGTGCGAACAGCCAAGCTCATGGGGAGGAGGAAAATGATGTTGGTGAAATTATGCTAGAGGAAGTGGAAAGGATGGTCAATAAACTCCATTGTCATAAAGCAGCAGGAATAGATGAAATTAGACCTGAAATGGTGAAGTATAGTGGGAAGGCAGGGATGAAATGGCTTCATAGAGTAGTAAAATTAGCATGGAGTGTTGGTAAGGTACCTTCAGATTGGACAAAAGCAGTAATTGCACCTATCTATAAGCAAGGGAAAAGGAAGGATTGCAACAACTATCGAGGTATCTCGTTGATAAGTATACCAGGCAAAGTATTCACTGGCATCTTGGAAGGCAGGGTGCGATCAGTAGTTGAGAGGAAGTTGGATGAAACCCAGTGTGGTTTCAGACCACAGAGAGGCTGTCAGGATCAGATTTTCAGTATGCGCCAGGTAATTGAAAAATGCTACGAGAGGAATAGGCAGTTGTGTTTATGTTTCGTAGATCTAGAGAAAGCATACGACAGGGTACCGAGGGAGAAGATGTTCACTATACTGGGGGACTATGGAATTAAAGGTAGATTATTAAAATCAATCAAAGGCATTCATGTTGACAATTGGGCTTCAGTGAGAATTGATGGTAGAATGAGTTCTTGGTTCAGGGTACTTACAGGGGTTAGGCAAGGCTGTAATCTTTCACCTTTGCTGTTCGTAGTTTACATGGATCATCTGCTGAAAGGTATAAAATGGCAGGGAGAGATTCAGTTAGGTGGAAATGTAATAAGCAGTCTGGCCTATGCTGACGACTTTGTCTTAATGGCAGATTGTGCCGAAAGCCTGCAGTGTAATATCTCGGAACTTGAAAATAGGTGCAATGTGTATGGAATGAGAATTAGCCTCTCGAAGACTAAATTGATGTCAGTAGGTAAGAAATTCAACAGAATTGAATGTCAGATTGGTGATACAAAGCTAGAAGAGGTCGATAATTTCAAGTATTTAGGTTGTGTGTTCTCCCAGGATGGTAATATAGTAAGTGAGATTGAATCAAGGTGTCGTAAAGCTAATGCAGTGAGTTCGCAGTTGCGATCAACAGTATTCTGTAAGAAGGAAGTCAGCTCCCAGACGAAACTATCATTACATCGGTCTGTTTTCAGACCAATTTTGCTTTACGGGAGCGAGAGCTGGGTGGATTCAGGATATCTTATTCATAAGTTAGAAGTAACAGACATGAAAGTAGCAAGAAAGATTGCTGGTACAAACAGGTGGGAACAATGGCAGGATGGTACTCGGAATGAGGAGATAAAGGCTAATTTAGGAATGAACTCTATGGATGAAGCTGTACGCATAAAGCGGCTTCGGTGGTGGGGTCATGTGAGGCGAATGGAGGAGGATAGGTTACCTAGGAGAATAATGGACTCTGCTATGGAGGGTAAGAGAAGTAGAGGTAGACCAAGACGACGATGGTTAGACTCGGTTTCTAACGATTTAAAGATAAGAGGTATAGAACTAAATGAGGCCACAACACTGGTTGAAAATCGAGGATTGTGGCGACGTTTAGTAAATTCACACACCGGGCGAGTTGGCCGTGTGCGTAGAGGCGCGCAGCTGTGAGCTTGCATCCGGGAGATAGTAGGTTCGAATCCCACTATCGGCAGCCCTGAAGATGGTTTTCCGTGGTTTTCCATTTTCACACCAGGCAAATGCTGGGGCTGTACCTTAATTAAGGCCACGGCCGCTTCCTTCCAACTCCTAGGCCTTTCCTATCCCATCGTCGCCATAAGACCTATCTGTGTCGGTGCGACGTAAAGCCCCTAGCAAAAAAAAAGTAAATTCACAGAGGCTTGCAGACTGAACGCTGAAAGGCATAACAGTCTATAATGATAATGTATGCATGTATGTATGTACCTTAATAAATTTTATTCCAAATAGAAGAAAAAGACATTCCATACCTTTGTAGTTAGAAAATTCGGAAAGTTTCATGAAGAAAGGTAGATATGCATTTCAGGCAAAAATATTTTACTATTGACCTATATTACCAGGTGTATGGTTGTAACTCCCTTCCTCCTGTTATTATCTGTTGTGTATCTTGATGCGCGTTTTTTACAACCTAATCTGCCTTGGACAGCGTGCGACTGCACTGAGCGTGGGAGCATACTGTAGGTGGCCTCTTATTGAAGAATATTGAATTTCAAGTTATATGCTGGGAAAATATACTGGTAAGAACTTCCAGCAACTTGTAGATCAACTTTATAAAGATGGATTACCTCCGATTACTTTCAGAGAAAATAAAATAAAAGGACTACCACAACATCTTCAATATCTTAAGGGATGGGGGGATAATGATTTCAATGTATGTTAGCAATTCTCTCTTAATAATCTGAAAAGTTCTATGAATTGGATGGTCATGAGGACGAGTTTATCTTATGAAGGAAGAAGAAATTTATGCTAGGATGTCTCTAGTTTCTACAAGCCTGTACCTGAGGGGGAGAAATACGTGATTTAATAAATTAAGGTGTAGATGGAAGATGTATTTTCAGAGAGAAATTTGCTGTACGGGAGAAATAAGTATACTGAAATATTGACCGAACAAATGGTAAATTCACACCATTAGCAATACAACTGACTGCTTACAGAATTACATCACCAGAATCGCTCATACCTCAGCCACTTTAATATTGTCAAAGCCAATAAACGATGTGACTAACACAAGTCGATGAAAATAAGAAATTTACTCTAGGCTATACTAAAAGATATAGTAAGCACTATGTCTCAGAAATCATCACCTTGCTTTTTACCTAGTCTTTTCCCAACTATTAGGGTCGCGAATTTGGCTCAGTTTTATGGCAGGGTGACCATCCTGACGCCAACCCTATGTGGAGGGCGTGATGGAGCGTGTCTCTGTGATGGTTAGTAGTGTAATGTGCTGTGAGTAGATAAAGAGATGTTTATTAAGATAAACACAGACGACCAGCCCCAAGCTAAAAGAATTAAATAGACGCGACTAAAATTCCCATTCCGACCGAGAATCGAGCCCTGGACCCTCCTGAGCAGAAGATCGTGACGCTGATCATTCAGCCAAGGAGCCCAGCTTGTTTCACCAGACGTGCATCTGGGATATAATAATAATAATAATAATAATAATAATAATAATAATAATAATGATAATAATATTAGTAATAATAATAATAATATCCGCCTCTGTGGTGTTGTGAGTAGTGTGATTAGCTGCCACCCCTGGAGGCCCGGGTTCAATTCCCGGCTCAGCCACGAAATTTGAAAAGTGATACGAGGGCTGAAACGAGGTCCACTCAGTCTCGAAAAGTCAACTGAGTAGAGGGGCTTTCGACTCCTACCTCAGTCATTCTCAAAGTTCTTCTCCGTGATTTCCCACTTCTCCTTCAGGCAAATTCCGGGATGGCACCTAACTTACGACCACGCAGCTTCCTTCCATTTTTCTTATCTATCCCTTCCGATCTTCCCATTCTGCCACAAGACCCCTGTTCAGATAGCTGGTTAGACCTTCTGGACGAGGTATTGGTCCTCCTCCCTAGTTGTATTTTCCAGACCCAAAGTATCACGCTCCAGGACACTGTCTTTGAGGCGGTAGAGGTGGGATCCTTCGCTGAGTCCGAGGGAAAAACCAACCCGGGATGATAAACGGATTAAGAAAGAAAATAATAATAATAATAATAATAATAATAATAATAATAATAATAATACATTGATGGCCATTTCTTAAGAATATTAATGAGTATAATCAATGTTATGAGGATTTGTAACAATAAAGCAAAATTTCGAACAATATAATTTTAAGTTACGAAATTAAATATATACTCAGAACAGGTTAAGCTTGTGAAGCATAATGCTTGTGTAAGAGTTAATGAAGTCCAGATTTGAGGCTTGAAGAAACGATGGACTGGATCGTACCCAAAAGCTACCTCCCATGACGATCTGGTGTTTTAAAGGAGAATGATGGCGTTGAATGAAAGAGATGCCATCGTAGTAACGGTATCCCTGTAGAAGAGAAGTTACATATTGGAAGAAAAGTCCACACCGTCAATATGTTCCCTTCACGAGTTCACCATCTGCGTGTTTACTTGACGAGCGCATCACCGTGTAGTAGCAGTGTTAAAATAAAATAATTCAACGAACAGGTACAAGAGAAGTTTGATGTATGCCAATAGTTAACAATCTGAACATGATGTAGCTTTTCTGAGTTTGCATTTGTAGAAAGGTCAGAGATCAATCTGCATTCCTCTTTAGAGCCGTCAGACAAAACTCCAGTTGTCTGTAACATCACCAGAAAACTGCTAGTGGCTTCTAGCATCATGTAGACGGCAGTAAGAAGACAGCATAGGGTAGTAGTGTGACATTTAGAGAAGAAAGATTAAATTCTAGTAATAATAACGCAATAGTAAAAAGCTTCTGTTCTCTACGCCTCGTGCTATCCCGTGATGACCTGGAAAGGCCCTCTCAGGGAACTAGAACTCAAGGAAAGGAAGATACTGAGGAGAATACTGGGACCCGTGAGAGAAGACGGAGGCACCTGCAGAATTCTTCATAACGAAGAGCTATACAAACATCAGGAAGACATTTACGGAAAAGGCGCCTGGTCTCCTATGAGCAACAAACCCGCATGAACGCCTGCAGACTTACCAGCAGAATCATCGCTGTGGTACGTTGAGGGGAGACATCCAGGAACAAGTGGATCTCTTCATTTAAGTCGGATCTGGAACAACTGGGAGTCCCACATGAGTCGATACATGACCGCCCACAGTTTCAGCAAATCATCCAGCAGGGATTTTTTCCAACGTTACTTACTAGTAGGAAAAACACAGGGACAAGCAGACTTATGTGAACGGAAAGCTGGCTCACGGCCAGAAAATTAAGTAGTACTAGAAAAAGGCGCAAGTTACGAGAAGATACAAGTTCCGTGATCCTCAGCAGGCTCAAACGAGAAACAAAACGAAGAAGAATAAGAAGATGAAGGAGAATGATGTAGGTTTTACGTCCGACTAACTGCTTTTATGGTTAGCCAGAGTAGTATCCCGCAGGAGTCGTTCTAAATGTCGGTAAGCACCTTACACCGGTGAGCACCTTGATAATACACTGAGTGGCCAAAAGTCATGGGAAGACACTGAATGTGATGTTAATAACGAGTTGCTCCTGCGCAATGAAATTGAAGTAAGTACAACCGGAATCGTGTTTGGCAAAACCACACTAGGGTTGGCTTTGCAGTATATCACAACAGTCATCTTCAGGCTCTTAGGTGTAAAGGTTCGTCGGTTTTCAGAGAGCACGTTGCGAAACATCGAGAAACTTCTCTCCAGATCAACGGATGTTACGGGTTCATACTTGAATCAAGAGAGATCTTCCTCTTCAAAAATACACCAAAATTTCCTCGTTTCAATATTTCACTTATGTTGCACATAATTTAACACCCCTGTTTTTTTTTTCAATCACTAGTTTCATTTTACTTCTTTTTCATTTCATTCCCTCTTTTTTCATATATATGGTTCAAATATATGTATTCACTATAGAAACGATGTTTAAGAGGTGTTGGATGATGATTCGAATTGAGAATGAGCAGTAAAAGTGTAGTGGAAAGAAGGTGGAACTGCCAAAAAACCATTAAGACCTAAAAAGGCTAAAAAAGGACCAATAATCCCAAAAGCGCCGAAAGACAAATAAAACCTGCCATTTTCTGCCTACAATGACCCAGAATAGACATATATTATGTTGGGCCTCGTCTACCGAGCCCTAATTATAACATATATGAAAGCAGAGGAGACGAGAGTGTACTAGGACAAATAGAGGATTATTAAACATCTTCTTCATACACTTGCGCTTACTGGCAGCACTGAAATTCTTAACAGGCTATAAAAGACGATGTATATGCTTGTAAAATTATTGCTTAAATATCTTGCATCTAAATTATTATGTTAAGATTTTTAACGGTAATTGTTTATAACCAGACCGTTAAAATAGCGTCCATTCAAGATCATCATTCTACCATAATTAACAATGTCCAAAATATTTTAAAGAGGGTGGGTTCAAAACCCGGTTTCAGTTTTATGGCAATTACGAGGTTATTCTTGCAACTCGTAAAAACCAACCACAACATACACAAATCACTTCAAGGGGCAACATCTGCCATGCATGCCGTATACGGGAAAACACGGTTATTACAATCGTACTTCTCGTTTGGGTGGAGTTCATTCGGCTCAGTGCCCGTAATGATGTCACTAATATCGCCTGGAGAGAAACTGGTCAGCATTTTCCACATTCCAGCTGTATTTAAACCGAATGAAATACGATTTCAGACTATTTAAAGAGTAGTCCACATTCAGTACTTTTATGGAATGAATTTCAAATACTGGTATTTTCATACAGACGAAATTTCACGGCATGTACAATACGGTTCATACACTTTTGACTTTAAAGAAAGAAATTATCACGTTGATTGTTCTAGTGTACAGAAAAACTACCGTACACTGTTCTTTGATTAGTCTTCCTTTTCGGAAATGCATGAAATAAAAGCAAAGCAAAAAGCAAAGTCAACTCTGTACAGGCCATGAAAGGCCTTAGATTGATGGAAGATAAAGGCTTCCACTATCCGTAACCTCGGTTCTTGGTGGGGTAGAGTGGTTACCTTTACGCCCGGCGCCTTTGCCCCCAGAAATTAGTCTGGTACTCTTTTTTGGTGTAGGCTGGGTGAACCTCAGGACCATATGCACCTCCGGAAGTGGAAATTTCGGTTCTTAAATTTTTCGACTTCCTGACGGGGAATCATTCTTTCGAGTGAACCAAGCACGCCTCAGCCAAGCAGCCCTTACATGAATTAAATGTTGCTGAGTAATTATGACTTCAATAGAAAGGAAAAGCAAACTTAGATTTACATCTAGATCATACGCATAGGACATCTAGTTTTACGTGGAATCTGAACCAGAGCGATGTGAATTTTCATTCCAAAAATCCCACGTACATTGGCCGGGATTCGAACCATGCCAACCTTGGTAAGTAACGAGCGACTATGCCTGTACACTATCACGGCCCTCTAACAATGAAAATGGGTGTATATAATAATAATAATAATAATAATAATAATAATAATAATAATAATAATAATAATAATAATAATAATAATAATAATAATAATAATAATAATAATAATAATAATAACATTATTATTAACTTGACTCAAATGAAAAGTACGGTTGTAATAAACGTGTTTCCCCGTATACGGCATGCATGACATGTCGCCCCTTAAAATAATTTGTGTAAGTTATGGTAGGTTTTTACCAGATGCAAGAGTAACTTCGTAATTGCTATAAAATGAAACCAGGTTTTGAACTCCAGTAAAGATGATCGAAAAACAAGAAAGGTAAGAACCTTAGGACAAAATGCGAAAATGGAATTTGGATGAAAAATCACATGAAATGTATCAAGTTACGGTAAAAATCACAGATACCTTCAGGAAAAGGTGATTTCAATTTTAATGCGCTCTTTAGTTGAGCATGACGAATCAAACAGGCTCACAAGGAAAATCATTAAACTTAGCGTTATCAATGAAAAATCACAACGATTGACAAAAAGAAATCAGTGAAGAGCTAAATGAAATTGGCATTAATGATGAAACCATTTAAGGTAGAATAAAATTCAGAACCTTAATTCACAAATTCAATATTTCTGTAAAGCCCACCCGACTTAATACAGGTTGGACTGAAGAAGGTAAAAAGGAACACAGCGAGAGGATGAACACATTGAGAAGAGAAGAAGGAAATATTAAAAAAAAACGTGCTAGTAACTTCAAACGCGCTCTTTAGTTGGGCATAACGAATCAATAATAATAATAATAATAATAATAATAATAATAATAATAATAATAATAATAATAATAATAATAATAATTGTACCGGGCGGTACACCTCTACACCGTTTATTTAAAAGTTGCGCCAGTTGAAACTCCTCTTCTGGAGGAAGGTTGAACTTTATCTATTCTATTAATTCTCTACTTTCTCAGAAGATGTCACCACGTGGAAAATTTTGAGTTTTTGAACTGTGTCACTTTTGATGTGTTTTTGTTTCGCTTGAAGTAAGAAGTGTGAACTTTCTCTTCTAGAGGACACTACTGAAGATCAACAATAGCGCACCCTAGTGCGGAGTCAAAGAACTATTTAGTTGGAGAAATTTTTATTTCAAAAGTTTGTTTCTTGTTAAATTTCTTTCTGTTATTGTTTAAGTTGGCTGTATACCCCTCTTTTTCCCCTTGTTTTAGATTTATCCAATCCCGAATTTCTTTTAGTAATTTCTGACCAATCTGGTGTATCTTCCCCCAACTTGTATCTGTTGCGGGGTCCTATCCAATAAAAACATTGTGGGCGGGTGTTTTCATTCCCCTAACGCCTAGAAACTTCCGCGAGAGTATATAAACTGCTGATTTTGGGGTCTCCGGGCCACTTCTGTTCCATCTTTCAGTGTATTAAGTACATAGCAGGAGGCGGGAAGCGCCTCTTTCTTCTTCAGCCGTTCAACACCAGGTAATGGCCTATTAATAACTTCTTTTCTTGCTAGGTCGGCAGTTTAACACTCGCGGCGGGTTCGAAGCATTTCCATCATGTAACCTTTTCCCAAAATGTAATTACTCTTTTCATCTTTTTCTTGTAAAGCTACATATTGGGATAGAGTGTGCTAACCCTCTCGAGCTCCCACTCACATTTGTTTTGAGGTGAACTTATTTTCTCAAACTATTCTTCGTTTATGTAATGTAAAGTGTTCTTCTCTAAGTCACCTCTGTAGTATGGGATTAGCCCTTGCGTTAGCGGCCCAGAGCCAGATTAGGTTTTAAAAACAAAGTGTATTAGGAGTGCAAGTTCGCCTCCTCTCAAATTGTTATTTTAGAGGTCATGTAATCAACCTTCTTTTCATGTAATAGACCTCCGTAGGTTGGGTATTTTACCCCTGTGAATACGTCCTTAGAGGACAGCTTGAAGGTAGAGTTTGGTGTGGCCTTGTGATAGGCTTACAATTTTGAGAGCGGATCGCTCTTTGAAATTTGTTTCTGTATGCCTCGTGCAGGCTTTATGTGTAATGTTTG
Organism: Anabrus simplex; assembly: GCF_040414725.1. Classification (NCBI taxonomy): domain Eukaryota; kingdom Metazoa; phylum Arthropoda; class Insecta; order Orthoptera; family Tettigoniidae; genus Anabrus; species Anabrus simplex. The sequence goes on from NC_090268.1 coordinate 53,841,855, forward strand.
GAGCCAGTGCTCCTGGGCATGAATGGGGTTTTCTGCCCCTTGGCTAAAATTTTTTTTGGAGTAAGGCGGGGCTGATTGCCCAAGAGTTATGAAGTAAGGGCACTGAGCCCGAATCCAGTAATATTGTACCTACATTTTTGCTACTCTGTACCTGTTATGATTGTTATCTCTTGTTTTTGAAAAGAAAATATAACCTAGTTAAATTTTAAATTAATTTTACATTGCACGTTAATTTCGTAGCTTGAAACCCATTCACACCCGCACCTTCTTTCACCTCTACCTACCACGGATATCTCCGTAACAATAATAATAATATCATTGATTTTACGACCTACTAACTTATTTTATGGCTTTTTGGAGACGCCGAGGTGCCAAAATTTTGTCTCTCACGAGTTATTTTATGTACCAGTAAATCTACCGAATCAACACACGTACCAGAAAAGTAGTTGGAAGGTGTTTTGGAGTATGGGTACAAGGATTGAGATGTTAGCTGCAAGATTTTAATACCAGTCTGAAAAACATAAAAATATTCATTGCAGCACTTGCTGTGCTACATATCATTGCTATTGACATGGGTGAAGACCTCCATGACGAACCTATAATTATTCCAGAAGAAACTATTGTAACCAGAGCTCGCAATTTACGAGGTAATGCTGTCAGATCGGCTTTTGTTAATGACTGGTTTTGAAGGAAATCGTGCAAAAAATCAGTGCATTTTAATTATGCATGCTTTATTCACCCTTTCTTTTAAAGTGTAAGAAATTAAAGAATATATACACATATATTTAAAGATTGTTCGAAAACAAGGAAAAGCGATCACAAAGGCGATGATCGTGACGAAATACGTCAGTGAACTACAGGAAATGATTCCTACGGCTTCCAACGAGTGTATACGTCCATTGTAATAATAATAATAATAATAATAATAATAATAATAATAATAATAATAATAATAATAATAATAATAATAATAATAATAATATCACTATTAATATAACTACATTTACGGCTTCTTGAAGACGATGATGTGCCGAAATTTTGTCTTTCAGGAGTTATTTTACGTGCCAGTAAAAATACCAAATCAAGACACGTACCAGAAAAGTAGTTGGAAGGTGTTTCGGAGTATGGGTACGAGGATTCAGGTGTTTGTTGCAAGATTTTAATACCAGTCTGAAAAACCCTAGACCACATTTATTAGTAAGAAAAATCTGCATCGCTTATACAGTGTTAAGCATCTGCATAAGGATTTTTAACATAGACTTAAGTTCCTCGACATGCCTTTGCTGGCAAGACCTAGTGTTTACAGTGCACTCTGCCTTCCGATATGGCCTAGAGTAATTTTGTTACTTTCATTGATTTGTCTCAGTCTCATCCTTGGCTTTGACAAGATGAACGTGACTGAGGTATGAGCGATACTAGTAATGCCATTCCTTATGCAACCAGTCCCTGTTATGAATGGTGCGAAAATGTTCCTCATAGGGTCGGTTGGCACGGTCATTTCAGTGGGCTTGGCAGAATGAGATGTAATAGCAACAGCTGGCTCAATGAGGAAAGCAATGGGAAACCACCTAACTCATCATTTACCTAGCACACCTCTTCAGTGACGTCTAGGTCATCTATGGCAGCTAATGGCAGAGCTGTTGAGGATCCAACCAGCCTTAGGGATGAGGACAGAACATACACATACAAGTTCCTCAACAACAGGGACATGGAAAGAAACATTTTCAGACGCTCTTAGTGTTTGGGTGGAACGCGTACATCGAAAGTATTTGATTATGTTTAAACGTTCAATTGACAGATAAAAGATGATACTACCTGTTGCAGGAAGGAAAATGAAAACCTGAAACGTAGTAAGGCAAAATTTACGCTAAATATGTGACGTCACACACGTACTCTGTTATAACACGGAACTGTGTTGACTCGAGCTCTCAGTTAAAGGCTGACTTCGTCAAACATCACTTTAATTTGAACGTTCTACCAACATCTATCCCACCACATTGAGCAATGCATTTATTGATCTTACATTTCCTAGTAATATTACTCCCGAAATATTATGTCTCTTATTTCTCATATCACAAACTCATACTACATCGAGTTATTATCCACCACACGTTCGATGGAATAAAATTTATTATCCACATAATATTTGTCTTTTATTTATAATATGTAAGTTTACTAATCTAGTTACTGATCTTGCTATGGAATGTGAGTCAGTCGGCTTGAAGATGAACCTTTCCAAAACAAAAGTAATGTCCAACAAGTGGGTCACAGTAGGAATTGTGAACATCAACAACACGCCGTTAGAGAAGGTCAATGAATATATCTATCTGAGACAGATGATGAATATGAAAGGTGATATAAGACCAGAATTTTTTGGGCGCATGAAGCTACGATGGCAAGCGTATGAAAGAAACTCAAGTGTCTTCAGATCAAATATGCCAGTAAATCTGAAGAAAATAGTTTATGATCAGTGCATTCTACCTGTGCTGACTTAATGGCTGTGAGACTTGGACACTGAAGGGAAACTTAGGACAGCGCAGAGAGGCATGGGAAGGTCAACGCTGGGTTTTACAAGGAAAGATAAGAAGAGAGTAGATGACGTCAGATCAGTTACTAAAGTTAATGACATTATTGAGAGAATAGTTACCTTAAAATGACAATGGGCTGGACATATTGCTCGAAGGGAAGATACTAGATGGACGAAGCTAGTGTTAGAATGGAGTCCAAGAGTTCATCAGAGGCCCAGAGGAAGACCGCCAGACAGATGGGACAAAGTCATCAAGGGAATAGCTGGTGCTAACTGCCAGAGAACTGCTCAAGACCGTTCCACCTGGAGAGTTCTGCTAAAGACTTACCTGAGTTCACGACTTAAAGAGGCCACATCATGTAATGATAGAATTGGCTGAAGATGAAGTCTACGAAGTCTTCAAAACCCTGCGGCCATTACAGTAGTGACAGTCTAGCACCAAATTTTTATTAGTAAGAGTATAATGATGTAACAGTAATTTATAATATTTATTTCGATTTTCCCAACTGAAGATTTCCCCTGATGACAACGTATACAAAAAGACTATATGGATATTAAAAGTAACTGTGAGTTGGTTAGCACATTTGACATGCTGTATGATGTATTAAAACGTTCGGCAGATATGATTCTTCAGGATTTTGACGGAATATTTCAAGGCGGTCACTGCAATTTCTTTTATTAATACCTGATTGAGGCTAAATGATTTCCAGAACTGAACGAACAAGAGAGGAATGGTTCCTCTTGCGCCAACCATTAATCCTATGACTTCAGAAGCGGCGCTAAGAAGCCCCCCGCAATAATTAAAAATGGGGCCCCCCGTTTCCTGATAAGGAAAATTACAATATTTCGTAGTACAAGTTTGTATATTATTAAGTTACAACAGCAATGACGATAATAATAATAATCTTCTTTTCCTACCGCTTTTTCCCACACCTGCGGGGTCGCACATGTGCATTTGGCCCTGTTTTAAGGCCGGATGCCCATCCTGACACCAACCCTATATGGAACAATGTAATCATTATTGCGTGTTTCTGTGGTGGTTGGTAGTGTGGTATGCTGTCTGAATATGAAGAGGAGAGTGTTGGGACGGACACAAACACCCAGCCCCCGTGCGAGAAGAAATAATCAGAAGCGATTAAAATCCTCGACCCGGTCGGGAATCGAACCCGAGACCCTCTGAACCGAAGGCGAGTACGCTGACCATTCAGCCAACGAGTCGGACGATGACGATACTAATAACTTACACAATTTAGTTTTCAAATGCAAAAGAATAAAAATAATACACTTATATGATACGAACACACACACACACACAAATGCATATTCCAACTATAGTAACCAAAACACGCTGACCGTCACAATATTAAGGAATAATCTCGTTCCTAGAACCAAATAATTTACTACTATTTACAACTCAACCGTCCATCATAAGCCTACTTAGCTACACTGACTGCCGAGAGTTATAAACAGGCTCGAAACTTTAGTATTTAGAGTTTAGATATGGAGGAAGTATGTTATGGCATCTTCGCTGACTGCTGGGTTCTCAGACCTGGCTAATTACTTCAAAAGCCTTGTTGATTGTTGTGAGTGGCAGCAAGGGATGGCTTTTTTTGGAACAGGTTGGGAAACCCACATTCTTTCAGAAATTACTACCGTACTCCTATCGACGAAAGAAGCTCTGCACTACGACGGTCTAAGCTTGGAATAACCCTCTGTAATACAAATAATACTGTGTTATGTGCTGTAGCTTTATCAATATGTAAAATCACTCTTCAGCTATTGAATTAAAAACAGTCATGGGCCCCTTACAAGCCACGGGCACCCCCGCCCCGCGGGATTGGCGGGGTCCTTATCGCTGCCACTGTATGACTTCCATACCATCCAACTGTTATTGCTGTTGATAGAACGGGTTGATTGGTTCATGTGCAGTTATATTTTCCTCACGTACATCATTGGGTTGTGTTTCGGATGTCTCGATTCTGATGGTCGGATCTGTTACAAAGCCTTTTCGGTGGTCTTTAAAGGCTTTCATGTCAATTCGACGGGTGTTGCCCCTAATAGAGAGACCGTGAACCTCCTCGAAGACTGTAAAGCCTGAATCCCTTAACGCTTGTGCAATGACAAATCGTATTTTATGGTGCCTAGTATTTTGTAGAGCTTCTCCATGTGAGCAGTAACCGAGGACGTGAGCAAGAGTTTCTACCTCGTTGTCGACAACGGTTAGTGTCCATGGTCCTGTCTGGAATCGCTCGTACAGCCGCTACCACCCGCAGGGCCTCTCAGAGTGCAGACCCCCACTCCTCGATTTGGAGCAATAGCGCTGTCTCTCTCTTTCACCACGCCTGTCTCGCTCGCTCCCCATGTCTCCCTCTTCCTCATTTGCTCCGTAGCGCTCCAAATCCGAGCTGAGTTGAGCCGAGTTGAGCCGAGCTTAGCCGAGTAGCCCAGAGATGAAGCGTTGGTCCGAGCCGAGCCGAGCCGAGCGCGACCGATGCAACATGCACAGGAACTCTGCGCCGCTGTTTGCACGCGTGAGATTTTGGGCGTTTGAGTGGCCCTGCCGGCTACGTTATCTGTCATTTTCAAGGCACCACGCCATTTGCTATAAGATAATCCTTGGAGGTGACTAACCCACTGATATTTGTTTGCTTACTTTTTACCCCTTAGGTTGGTTATTTCAAAAGTAGAGCAGCTAAAATCTGATTTCTTACACAATTAGTCACTGGCAGAATATTACATCATAAATTTTCCAAATATAAATTTGTTGAATTTCCTCAGTAATGGCTCATTGCATACAAAGAACCAGTTTTATTAAGTTTCCTGACTCATCCAGAGAGCCAATTGACTGATCATCACTGGCCCTTGGTCCGCCCTTGTTCGTGCTTCCAGACATTCAAATCATACAATTTCTTACTTGTAATCAATAACCGCCTTGATGGGGATCCATCCTACAACAGTTTGGTACCTCACAGGGCAGCCAGCACACATGCATTAAAGTCAATGGTGTCAGAGAAAAAAAAGCAGAGAATCGCATCAGTTTCAAATGTTATGATTAGGAACGTCATTAGAGCAGTTCATGAGTGCCAAACCAGTTTCATTTTGTAGTCAATCTGATTGAAATGTAACTTAAGTGCCAGTTTCTGTGTCTACGTTTGAAGGAATATAGCACTTATGAAGCTTACTCGCACTTTTTGACTTCTTCTCAACAAAAATCTGATCCTTCCCTTCATATTAACCACGAAATAAAACCAAAATCGCAAACTGTGCGTTGAGTGAAATGTTCAGGACATACAAGTAGGATAATCCCGCTGGTGCTGTACTCATGTAATGACCGATAATAATAATAATAATAATAATAATAATAATAATAATAATAATAATAATAATAATAATACAAAGTTCAAAAAATAGGGGAACATGTTTTTCAACGTATGCCATGCTCCACAAAGAATACCTCACACCCAGATATATTACCAACTAAACCTTTATTCTTTACCGTTGATGTATACGAAGGAACATCGATGGATTCGCGTTCATTTTCAGAACAGAAACGGTAATGTCCTAATAGGGGCAAAAGCAAAGTGATAACAGTCCTCCAGGGTGGATTTTTATCTCAGTTGGAGAACTTCAGTATGGTGTATGTCCTCCGCGAGAATTTATTACAGCTTGGCACCTACGTGGCATGCTGCGTATAAGTCGACGGAGGTCACGTCGCGGTATCAGGTCCCATTCTTCAATGAGAGCCTGTTCGAGATCTCGGAGAGTCTGTGGTGGAACACGACGCCCACGAATACTTCCGTCAAACCTATACCACACATGCTCGATGGGATTAAGGTCAGGACTCGCTAATGGCAATTCCATCTCTTGAATGCCCAATTCTCGCAAGACAGCTCTGGTGATGCGCGCTACATGAGCCCTGGCATTGTCGTGCGTGAGTACGAATTCAGGGCGAACACCGTATGCAGCAACCAACACATGCTGTAGCAATATCTGCTCGATGTACCCCGCAGTGATAAGATTAAGACGGGCAACGACAAAATCAATACGACCATCAATACTGATGCCACCCCAAACCATCACAGAACCTTGTCCGAATCGGTCACCTTCTTGGACAACATTTGGCATGTACTGCTAACCACGGCGTCTCTATACACGTTGACGTCCATCACGCTGTCTCAGGGTAAATCTGGACTTGACTGTGAACAACACAGGTCTCCATTGGCGAAGATGCCAGTTGAGCAGTCGAACAGGACGTCTGGGTCGTAAGGACGCTTCTCTTATCCTGTTCCATACCGTCTGGTCAGACACCGCGACTCCAGTGACCCTCCTGAGGTCTTGTTGCAGATCTCTAGCAGTTGCTGAACGACGCCGCAACACACAGATGATCGGATATCGGTCATCCTGTGTGGGTGTCATGCGTTCATGACCTTGTCCAACCCTCCTTGTGAACTGGCCTGTTTCAATGTAGCGATTCCACAAGCGTTGAATAACTGACGAAGAGACATTGAGATCCACAGCAACATGACGAAAAGTCCATCTTTCCTGGAACAAAGTGACGGCCCTTGCGACTTGAACCTTGTTAAGATGTCTCATGGGATGTGCTGGTTGACGTACAACGTGCTCAAATGACCGCAGTAGTCTGTGTACCTCACGACGACACGCGAACGCACCGCTATTCACTTTGTTTTGAGGGGTTACCTGACAGTTTAATAGATGGCTACGCCCACAGATGGAGTATAACTTCTATTTGCATACCCTGAGTAGCTAAGGTCTCAAGATATGCTGTACGACCATTGGAGCACCACACTGGAACGTTCACATACCAGACGTTACAAAACATGCTCCCCTAATTTTTTTGAACTGTGTAATAGGCTAATGAATAGTACTGGCTTTACGTCCCACTAACTACTTTTACAGTTTTTGAAGACGCTGAAGTGCCGGAATTTAGTCCCGCAGGAGTTCTTTTATGTGCAAGAAAATCTACCGACACGAGGCTGAGGGTATTTGAACACATGTAAATACCACCGGACTTAACCAGGATCGAACCTGCCAAGTTGGGGTGAGAAGACAAGTGCCTCGACCGTCTCAGCGACTCAGCCCGGCATTTACTGGTCGATTACATTATCATTAACATGCACGACGTACCTTCATCACACGGTGACACAGTCACTGTGTTGGTTGCAGAAGAACATTATTAACCGTAGAGTCAAGGAGCGCAATGTGCCAGCTTTTATTCCTTTTCGGGTAGTTGAAAGTTATTTTAGCAAGAAATAATAAAATAACAATTTCAATCATGAATGAATCATGAGCTCGGCAGTTGTCTGGTAAGAGGATGAAGGGCAAATCAGAAAATTTCGTTTATTACTGAAGAGTTATCGTAATAAATACGGGAAGTAATATGGGCGTGGATGATGATCTATAAAATAACATAAAATTCACAGGGTTTCAATGCAGAGAAGTGCTTGTTACACCGTGTCAGAACTAAATAAACCGAGACTTGAGACATAACTAAAGTCTCAAGTCTTGGTTTCTTAAATTCTGACAAGATGTAACACGCGCTTTTTTGTCTTCATTGAAACCCTGTGAATTTTAAGTTATTTTATGGAGCACATTCTACGCCAAAATTACTTTCCACATTTATTACAATAACTCTTCTATAACAAACGAATCTTTTTGGTTTCCGCTTCATCCTCTTACAATACAGTGTAGTATGAGTAATTCATTTAACAGAAATACCGTTAAAATTTTGACATCATTCATATATTATTTACTCAATTTTTAGTTAAGTCTGCCATAAATGGAAGTAACTGTTGTTAGAATGTCTTCGTATGGCAAGTTCTCGGCAGTGATGTGTGCTCTGGACTCTTGTCCAGGAGCTGTCTCCGGCCCAGTCTAGATACGGCCTACTTTACGTGCCTGCGATAGTATCCACGCAGTGGTGTATTCTCAGCAACATGTAATGTCGCCCATATCAAGCACATTTTCTTGCAGATAGTGTCACAGGAAACACATTCAGTTACATATAAAACCCTCCTATCAGAGAAAGCAACATTTCGGATTGTTTGAAATTTACTTCCAGGTATGTGTTGCCCATGAGGACATCCCACGACTGGTCCACTTTACACTTTCATCAATTTCTTTTGTCCCTCGGTCTTCCTATTTGTATTTCAGTTATTATGTCAGAAAAAAATTGAATATTGTACCCAAGGGGCTGACTAACATCTCGGTTCACCCAGAAGAATGTGAGTTTCGATTTACCATTATGAGGTCGACAAACTTAGATTTGAGATTTCCCCTTCCGGAGAGGTACATGGAATCTGGAGTTCTGTCATCCTCTACGGAAAATGAGTACCAGGTTAGCTGCAAAGCAAGAGAGCAAAGGAATAACTATGTCTATATAAAAGTATGGCATCTATTAATTCACCTTACTCTTGGTGCATGTCTGTACATTTTAAAACGTACTGATGGGTATTACAATATCAAGTCATGTATTTCATCATTCTATATGGTCAAACTACTAAAAAATGTACATATTAAAACATATAATTCACAAGTGAGGGGGCTTAGATGCTAACTTTCAAACTGGGGTTCGAATCCCAGCCGCTACTGGATGGTTCGATGGTTTTTTTAACCATTTGCTTTACGTCGCACCTACATAAGTAGGTCTTATGGCGACGATGGGATAGAAAAGGGCTAGGAGTGGGAAGGAAGCGGCTGTAGCCTTAATTAAGGTACAGCCCCAGCATTCGCCTGGTGTGAAAATGGGGATAGTTCCAATGACCCCTGAGGAAATAAGTATCAATCACTATTAACCACTTGCGAGATAAAACACCTTTCGTCGTTTTTTTTTTCCAAAATCTTGCCTCTTGTGAAAAAAAATCATGATTCATACGCGTTATTGAAATATGCTGGTTAATTTAATTAGCACAGCTAGGTTTATATCTATGACGCGATAAATAGCTTGAGTTAACAATTAATAAGATCTAGAATTAGCTGTCTGTGAGAAAGATACTCGTAGCAACGAGTGCATTGTCCGAAGGAAGAGATATAGATATATGGTAGAGTTCCATCATCATGAGGCAAGGTAACTGAACACTCCTTAAGATAAAAGATTGTGGAACATACGTATTGTGACAAGCCCGAGTTCTAGCCGAGTGTGAGTTCAACGGCTGTCATCCAGAACACCAGATAGCCGATAGTTCCGTCAGACGACTTGCGAGGTGCCTTTCCAAACAGACTCAGAATGTATCTATCAGGTGGAGTTATAGGAAACATAAGTGACACCTCCACAGATGTGCGATATTCTTTCATCTAAAGACCTTTTATTTCAACAAGTTTCATATTCAGTCGCCCGCCAAATTGTCGTCAACTTTATGACCAACGAACATAATACACAACAGTATTTTCACGTAGAAATTTGTTTCGGGAGGGTGCTTGATCAATGTACAAAGTTAAAATTCATAATCGAACCATATGTTAATAAAAAATTAATGGCACATTTTTATTTATTTCTCCAAATTTCTGATACATAAACCAGCCGCGCGACTCAGTTGAACAGGCACACTCTCCTGCCATAAATGTTGTGGATTTGAATCCCGAAGCAGTGGACTTATCACGCACCTTAAAGAATCCTCCACCTTAAAAAAATTTCAAGTTCTACATTATTTAAAAATAATAATACCGAGCTCGACAGCTGCAGTCGATTAAGTGCGGCCACTATCCAGTATTCGGGAGATAGTAGGTTCGAACCCCACTGTCGGCAGTCCTGAAGATGGTTTTCCGTGGTTTTCTCATTTTCACACCAGGCAAATGCTGGGACTGTACCTTAATAAAGGCCACGGCCACTTCCTTCCCACTCCTAGCCATTTCCTATCCCATCGTCGCCGTAAGACCTATCTGTGTCGGTGCGACGTAAAGCCAATATTGTAAAAAACAAATACGTTATTGGCTTTACGGCTTTACGTCTCACTAACTACTTTAACGGTTTTCGGAGACGTCGACGTGCCGGAATTTAGACCCACAGGAGTTCTTTTGCGTGCCAGAAAATCTACCAACAGGAGGCTGACGTATTTGAGCACCTTCAAATACCACCGGACAGAGCCAGGATCGAACCTGCCGGGCTGGAGTCAGAAGGCCAGCGCCTCAACCGTCTGAGTTACTCCGCCCGGCTCTACATTATTTGAAAGAACGGCAAATATATTCTTCTTCTTCTAATTATTATTATTATTATTATTATTATTATTATTATTATTATTATTATTATTATTATTATTATTATTATTGTACAGGGGGAAGGTGGCAATCTGTGTTATGGAACATGAACTAATGTAATGCAAGACACTTGGAGTTTTCAATCGTTAGATATTAGATGAGGGGTTAATTAATTCTTAAGCGAAAGTTAAATTTTTAAGGTTGCATAACCTTAGTTTGTGAAGATTGGTTTATTCATGATTTTTTTTTTTTTTTGCTAATTGCTTTACTTCGCACCGACACACATAGGTCTTATGGCGACGATGGGACAGGAGAGGGCTAGGAGTGGGAGGGAAGCGGCCGTGGCCTTAATTAAGGTACAGCCCCAGCATTTGCCTGGTGTGAAAATGGGAAACCACGGAAAACCATCTTCAGGGCTGCCGACAGTGGGGTTCGAACCTACTATCTCCCGAATACTGGATACTGGCCGCACTTAAGCGACTGCAGCTATCGAGCTCGTTATATTCACGTATCAAAGTTGTCAACAATCCTACTGCTTCCTTCTTCTTTAGTTACTAACCAATCACGAATTTTTGGAATATTTCCTCTAGCCAATTAAAATTGGGGGTGTGTACGGGCATCCAGCCTATCTGTACGGAGTTCTAGAAAATTCCCCTCGGAGATGCTATAAAAGCCGGGCGCTTTAAGGCCGTATTGTCATCTTCATCACTTCAGTGGATCGTGTGCGGTGTGTGTGTTAAGGAGGCAGGGGTCGTAGATCGGCGTTAGGAAGGGCCAACAAACAAGGCAATGGCAGAATTTTCTTAATCTGTGATAGCTCCGGCAGATAGCTGCATTTAGGCCAGAAGTGATTTTAGATTTTTTTTTTTTTTTTTCAGTTAGATACAAATATCCGAGGCTCACAATATGAAACCTTCCCGGGCCCTTCATCCCTTCAACTTTCGGCAAAATTGAGGAAATGACCTAATTTTACGTTTTTCGTCGTATTGGGACCCCTACTTTGTCTGCTACGAAATGCTAAATGTTAAATGTACATTAAAACGTTTAAAATAAGTGCATGCTAGTTTTTATTCATTCAGCCCAATATGCCAGAGCATATCCTCTGACGAGCAAGTGATAAAGCTTATTCATCACATAGAGAAGCTTTGGCAACATGGTCACTATTACCATAGCAACAAGGCCTTCACGTTGGGTAATATTCATTTGTTTTGTGCAACCAGATCTACTCTCCATCTTTCGGAAATAGTGGTATAGTGGTCGTGATCCCTGCTGGTAAGACTGATATATGTATGTAATAACAAACCTCATTGTAGAATTCCACCCAATTATAGTCGTGTATAATAGTAATTACTCTCAGTGTATTCTTTATATGGCGTGTGGAATTGTACTGTAATTGGTACTTACGAGATATCAAGGAAAATAAACAGTCCAATTGCAATACTCCAAACGGGATCACGTAGGAGGAATGTCATGCTAAGGAAGGAAACGTGTAATAAAGTTTGTTTGGTTAGTGCCGTCATCTGGTGGGCTGGTATGTGCGTGTTGGACAGAACACACGTACTGCATTGATAAGTACAGTTCTTTTGTATGTATGCTTAGTCCTCGGCAGGAAGGCTGGGTAGATAACAAACAGCTACATCGTCAGCTTCGATAGTTATACTAGAGTTCACAGAGGGGTCGTAATAGGGGAATGAGGAGTGACGTAGTTGCCCGATGCTTTTCTCACTAAGCTAGAAGATGCCACTATATATTAATTTGTGAAGCCTATCGAAATGTACAAAACTATCGACCCTATAAGTGGCACTTTTACACGATTCATTACTAACATTGCTCAACCTCATATTATTAAGGTACGGGGCCCATACTTCGTCCCCTTAGCAGGTTTGGACATGTAGAAATTCAGAAAAATTATGGACAAGGCTAGAAATTGGTATGTGTGTATATATATTACTGAATATATTTTCACCGGGCAAGCTGGCCTTGCGGTTAGGGGCACGCGGCTGAGAACTTGCAACCGGGAGATGGTGGGTTCGAATCCCACTCTCGGCAGCCCTTAATATGGTTTTCCGTGGTTTCCCATTTTCACACCAGGCAAATGCTGGGGCTGTACTTTAATTAAGGCCACGGCCGCTTCCTTCCCACTCCTAGGCCTTTCCTATCCCGTCGTCGCCATAAGACCTATCTGCGTCGGTACGACGTAAAGCTACTAGCAAATAAAACAATATATATATTCTCTACTTACTGTTATAACGTAAGGTAGTCAATATTTGACATAAACATATACACTACAGAAACTAAACTACCAAAAACCTATTCGTAATTTAGTCCCACACCAAATTTATGAAAATTGCAATCCATTTTAATATATTTTTCCTTTCTAACGTTACCAAACACTTTGCCGATAATGAATTACTTGAAGGCCATTTATGAAAAATGTTTTCATTGTATTCTTTTGAACATAGTCTTTCAGCGTTGCTCGTGGGAGTGGTGGTGGTGGTGATTATTGTTTTAAGAGGAAGTACAACTAGGCAACCATCCTCTATTAACACTAATCAGAAGGAAAAAATTGAAGGGATCCAACACTTCGAAAAATGAAGATATCGGTCAAAGGAAGACAAGGGCCACGAAGGGCGTGAAAATGAAAGACTCCCTAGCCCTCACAAACCTAATAGCGTCGGGGTCGGAAAAGAACAAGAGTTGACCAAGTGAGTTCGGATAGGATAGATGAAAGTGAGGAGCCTGGCACAAGTAAGTGGAAGCAATGCCAGGACTCAGCTGAGGGCCCCGTGGTCGCTAACCCACACTCCAAAGTTCAGAACCCCTAGAGCCCCTTTTAGTCGCCTCTTACGACAGGCAGGGGATACCGTGGGTGTTATTCTACCGCCACAGGGGGATTGCTCGTGGGATGTTAAACGCTTAACCCATTATCTTTTCCCTCACTGCCTTAATAACCTGTTTCATAGCCTCCTTATCCCATTGATTGCGTTTTCCCATCTGAAAATAATAATAAACTTCATAAATATCAAATAAAATGAAGGGGAGAAATTACGAACACTCCCTTATTTGTTATAATGGCCGCTACAGTACCTCACGCCAACCACCTCACAGTAGCGATTACAAGCCAGGAACTACACCACACGACTGAAATGCAGTCTAGTATTTCATACACTTATCAGTGCTCACTATAGGAATAACAGGTTCTTAATTTGAATGCTGCTCTAACTCAGGTCAGCATGAAAAATAAATCCTCCTTGTACAAGGAAACTAAACGCGGTGCACACAACCAACGGGATGAGGCTACGCGTGTGTGCGCGGCTAAATATTAGTTACCAACCGTGAAAATTTGAAATCCCCAGGGTGACGAAGTTAGGTGCGGGGACGGAATTTGGCCCGCTCCCCTACCTTAAAGTCAAGAATTTGTTCTTGCCCATATCAGGGAACAAAGTGTAGGCCTGGTATGTAAAAGGGGAACCACGTAAAACCATCTTTAGGGCTGCCGACAGTGCTATACGAACCCAATATATCCCGAATACACGCTTACACCAACTCGCGGTGTTTTTCGTATCTTGGATTGAGACCGCTCACTGAGGTGTTTTTTTAAACATTCTGGATGATCAGATGTTGCCTTTTTTAAAAATATTTTTAAAGATGACAACAACAAAGTGTGACTGGTTAAACGAACACTCCCCCACCCTATTACATCCCGATTGGCCTGCAAAATCACCCGACTTGAAACGCACTGAAAATCTGTGTGACATGCTGGAACAGAGGGTAAAACGCCGACATCAGCATTCCCGCAATTTGGTTGAACTTCGCGATCAAATCATCAGTGAGTGGCTTAACCTGGATGCAACGTACCTGCACAACCTTGTAGACTCACTTCCTAACCGAAACCAGGCGGTTATCAAGTCCAGAGGTGAAATTACACGGTATTCATGATGCTTGTAATGACTTACCCAGGTGCCGGTGGTATTTAGGTAAGGTAAGGGTTATGCTGCCCGAAGGCAGGTCCGAACCTCCGCAGAGGTGTTCCTGAGCCGGAGTTTTCGTGCGGTAGGGTGGCCAGTTCCTTTTCGCTCCTCCATTCCCTTACCCCCCACCAACAGCGCGTGGCAACCCATCCAAATCCTGACCACGCCCAATGTTCACGCCCAATGTTGCTTAACTTCGGAGACCTCGCGGGATCCGGTGTTTCAACACGGCTACGGCCGTTGGCGGTGGTATTTGAAGGCGCTCAAATTAAAGTATTTAAAGTAATTCTGGCAGTTCGACGTCTCTGAAACCCGTCAAAAGTAGTTAGTGGGACGTAAAATACAATAATATTACGATCTTAACTCGAATTCCAGTGTTGTTATTGAAGTTGTTGTGCATGCGGAGATAATCTAAAATGTTGGTGGTGGTAGTGGTCTTATTACTACAGTATGTACTTGGAGCTCAAAATGGGAACACGAAGCTACTTTCTGAATTGTACAAATATTACATTTTCTACTCAAGCTTCAATTTAACAGTCGTTCAAGTTCCAATAATGTTCATAATGTATACAGGAAATTTCATTTTTCGAAGATATAAAATAGAATTTTTCCATTTAAATAATTGAAAATTAATCCAACAAAGTGACGATGTATTTTAACTTCAATAATGTGCAGTATAACCATCCTCCTACCCCTGATTTTGATTGTACTTTGTTATGTATTATTCACCAGTGGGTAGTGTATCTATCATTTCAGCTACCCAACACCGAAGCCGAATGTAGGCCTAATCTTTGATCCTTGGATAAAACGTTGTTTCCCGTTCCGATTAATGACGAACAAGTTAAGCCCCGAGAGAAGACTTGCTAACAACGACTATTAGAAAAAGCAGCCCATCAATCTCTGTAGGACAGGTGCTGGATGAATCCTACCTTTCCTTTGTCGCGAGTGTTCAATTTGCAGTCAGGATGTCATTAAAGATTCAACATAGTACTACTCTTTACTCTCACGACTCATCTTCATTGGCCAATAGAGAGGAGATGCGGATCGATCCCTAACCATGTCGGCAATCGTTTACTTTTTGTCTTGTACTTCACTACTTCCCTTGGGAAAATTTAAGCTCTAATTGGGCAATTTTGTGCCAAAAAATAATACTTTCATTCAATTGGCTTCACGCACCAGTCTTCTCTATTCTATCTGGAGGAATGATAGCCGAGTGACACTGTCATTGACTTCTCAACAAGGCAGCTGACTTTCGAATCCCACACCATGTATATGAGGTTTTCGAAATGAAAAGTCACTTTCCTGCGGTTACGGTTTTATGGCCATTAGTGGATCAATAATGAAAACAATCCACAAGATGGTGGGGTTGTTTCTTAAGTAACGGCAACTGTGTTCTGTTTTTAATTAAAGCCGCAGCATTGAAAATACACTCTGTGGGACTGAAGGTGTCTCAACGCCAGTACCGAATTGATTCCAGGTATCCCACTGCCAGCAGCTCTGAAGATACTTTTCCGTGGTTTACCATTTTCACACCAGGCAAATGCTGGCGCTGTACCTTTATTGAGACCACGACCGCTCCTCTCCCACTCCTATCCCTTTTCAATACCATCATCGCCATAGCACTGTGTCGGTGCGACAATAATTGTTAAAAAATAGATTCCAGGTATAGGAGATATCGACAGGGGACAATCGAACTTTTATTTTCCAAAAAAATAGCTGCAGAGTAAATTAATAATAATGTTATTGGCTGTACGTCCCACTAACTACTATTGTACGGTTTTAGGAGACTCCGAGTCCAACCTGTCAAGTTGGGGTCAGAAGGCCAGTGCCTCAACCAGGGCCGGATTAAAGGGGGGGCTAAAGGGGCTGCAGCCCCGGGCCCCGCGTGCCAAGGGGCCCCGGCCCTTGGCCGAATCTAAAGTTGTATAAAAGGACTTGCTGCTCCACTTCCGTGCATGTATGTGAATATTTACACTCGCAAATTATCGAACACGCACTCTTCCTTCCTTCCTTCCTTCCTTCCTTCCTTCCTTCCTTCCTTCCTTCCTTCCTTCCTTCCTTCTTATCAGCTGTCCGCGTTAGTATTTCTTAACTGTTGGAATCAATTGCCGTCCGGAGACATGAATCCTCGCTACTTACGCACTGTAAATATTGTAAAGGTTATTGTTGACGAAAATTTAAATCTGGCAGCTTGCGAGTACGGGCTGAGGGGGAAGGGGGAAGAGGTCTAGGAAGTGAACGGGAGGGGACAGGGGAAGCACGGTGGAATGCGCATGCTGTACTAGTATATCTTTGCATCAGGAAGAGAACTTCCAGTTCACCTCTGATTATTGAACCATTCGTAAGTTACAACTGTAATGTTCTTGTAAAATGGATAGAAAATATTCTAGTGGTGGCAAAAAACGTAAGGTCTCTTTTGTATGTCGATTTGATAGTGATGATGAGACAAATGTAAAATATGTTTTGACATTATGAAATATTAACATGAAAAATAGAGAAAAATTGTAGTCTATTTCAACACTTCACTATTCATCAATTTAAGTGAAAGTAGTTCTATAACGACTTCAGTATGCTAGTCTTACGTGATGTTACGAAGAAGGGGCCCCACATTCTTAAATAGCCTAGGGCCCCCAAACACCTTAATCCGGCACTGGCCTCAACCGTCTGAGCCACTCAGCCCGAGTCCTCCGAAAATTGTAATAATAGTTAAATAAATAACTAGTCTTGTAAAACCCATAAGGGCTATGGCCTCCTGCAATGCAGGGACAGTGCTCAGTTTAACTCCTCAGGTGAGCAGGTCCTGAAGAGTATTCATTATTATAATGGTTAATTCCTAGTTTGTTCATGAGAACGTATCACCGCACGTTGTACACTTGTGTAGTCTCACCTCCGACTGGATGCAATTGTGCCTTTCGAGATCAACAATTACCGAAGATGGTTTTCCGTGGTTTCCCATTTTCACACCTGGCAAATGCCGGGGCTGTACCTTAATTAAGGCCACGGCCGCTTCTTTCCAATTCCTAGGTCTTTCCTATCCCATCGTCACCGTAAGACATAAAGACATATCTGTGTCGGTGCGACGTAAAGCACATAGCAAAAAAAAAAAAAAAAAAAAAAAAAAAGAAGAGAGAGATCAACAATTCGCAAAAACGAATTATGACATTTTTGACACTTGTACAGTTTTCCCCAGGGAGGGTTAAAATTCTTTCTTTGTGAAAGCGTACCCCTGCACATTTCGTTCTTGCATAGCTTCTTCTCCTTCTTCTCAGAATGTTTGTGGAGGTGTCTGTTAAGTTCTTGAGCTTCTCCCAACGTGGAAATTCTTTATTACATATTTAACACTTGCTTGTCCTCTTTTCATTATGTGTTCCGTGATGAAATGAAATGGCGTATGGCTTTTAGTGCCGGGAATGTCCGAGGACAAGTTCGGCTCACCAGATGCAGGTCTTTTGATCTGACCCCCGTAGGCGACTTGCGTGAGGATGATATGATGATGAAGACGACACATACACCCAGCCCCCTTGCCAGCAAAATTAACCAATTTTGGCTAAAATTCCCGACCCTGCCGGGAATCGAACCCGGGACCCTTGTGACCAAAGGCCAGAACGCTAACCATTTAGCCATGGAGCCGGATTGTTCCGTAATGACTAATAAGATCAGCACTTCATGCGAACGTCTTAATGCCTACTTGACACCTTCTCGCTGCTTCCCTAAGTGATCAGAAAATGACCGTCATGATTCCCTCTTCGTGGAGGCGTACTACTTTATGTTACACAAGGTGTCCCAATACCATGTATACACTCTTAAAATGACTACAACACTAACAATTATTGTAATACAGAAACGTTTAAAAAATCAACATGTGAACAAATGTAGAAACCAGCCAATTATCGATATGTTTAAATAGCTAGCCATTGTGGTACAAGCAAAGCTGATAACGCTGACTGATTGAATCCAAGGAAAAAATCTCTGGGAGTCAAATCCGGTGAGTGTGGAGGGTACTCGATATTTCCACTTCGTCCTACCGATCTGTTTGGCAAATGGCCGTCAAGATAGGCCCTTACATCCCGATGGTAGTGGGGAGGTGCTGAATCCTGCTGGAAACACCATTCTTCATTCCTAAGCATTTTTTGGACGAGTAGCATAGCGTGCTCTTGAAGCAAGTTGACGTAATTTGCACCTTTAACGGTATCATCGCAAAAGAAAGGTCCAATTAAACTAAATGGTGACAAACCACACCACACTGTAACTCCAGGTAAATTCACATGGTATTCCACTGTCACATGAGGATTGTTAGCTGCCCATTAGGTGCAAGTATGACAATTAATGGAACCATTTAACTTGAAAGTAGCCTCATCAATCCCAACAATCTTGTTAGGGAATTGATTATTCTCTGCAGATTTTGCTTGGTACCACTCACAAAATTCAATTCTCCTGTCATAATCACCCTCATTAAAAGCATGGACTAAAGTAGGAATAAATCTTCTCCACTGGGTACGCTTCAAAATGCAATGGACACTCGATTTTGGAACTTCTGTCCCAAGAGCCTCTTGCCGAACAGATTATCTAGGCGATTGCTGAAATCGCGCCATGACTTCTCTTTCTCTTGTGGGGCTGGTGGATGATCGTGGTCTTCCGGAATAGCTCTTGTGGCCATCCTTAACATTTCCTTCTTCCCCAAACTTATCTTGCAAACGAGTAATTGCGAGTCTCGTTGGCGCATCGCGTTAAAACTCCATTCTAAACCGTCTTTGCACTTCAGTTATGTTCTGTCTTCCAGTAGCACTTTATAATGTATTTTCTTTGCTCAAAGTTCGGTCTGAGTCCAGCCATTATTTCAAGCAGCCAGAACTGAAAAATTACAACAAGCGTGGTTGTTATGAACTGTCAAAGAGTGGATACATTGTATTGGGACACGCTGTATAATTCGCCTCTTTCCCGAGGACGTACTGTAACATACTTTACACTCGCGCGGCTTCTTTCTGCAGTGACGCCCTGTTGGTGGGGGACGCAGACGAAGAATACACCCACGCTATCCCCTGCCTGTCGTAAGAGGCGACTAAAAAGGGTGACCAAGGGATGATTATATTAGAACTATGAAACTTCTTGTGATTAGTACCATCACGCGGGGAACACCATGGGTCGCATTTACTTGCGCGTAGTACCACTATGTTAGGTACCAAATAGGTTTGTGATTAGGAGCAAACGAGAGCGCGACGGCTTTTACAGTACTGTAACTAGTAGCACTATCTGAGCGAGACCATGGGATGACGGAACCTATGGTCCTGGCTTGCCTATCATTAGTACCCACTATATGAGGAACACCACGGGATAGTACGAGTCCCTGTGGTTAGTACCCTTAGGTGATGAACATCATAGGTTTGCGTTGCCTGTCAATGGCGCTGCAATGTGCGAAACACCCTAGGTCTGTAATAAATGTGCGAATTTCATTACCTGTGAGTAGTACCGTAATGTGTGGAATACCGCGAGTCTACGCTACTCTTGATTAGTACCGCATCATGACAAATACCATCGTTCTACTTTAAGTACGATTATGAGGGGCCGATGACTTAGATTTTGGGCTCTCTTCGACTACAAGCATTCGATTCAGTATCGTGCTATAGAAGCAGTCACCAGGTCAGTAATACTATTGTTTTACGCCAGCTTTTGTGCATGTTAGGCACTGTGGGTCGGTTCCACTGATCGTTTTAAGTTCATATATATTCATTCTTCGTCTTCACGTTTTGAATTGTGGTCAGTGGAGGATTTTGGGTTTTTAGTTTGTTATTTCATTTCGTCTCATTTCGTACCATTAGGGGCCGATGATCTAGATGTTAGGCCCCTTTAAACAACAAGCATCAATCGATCATCAACTTTCCGCAGTGTGCGCAATGATGATTTACATGTTCACCACTTTATAAAATAAAAAACCTCTTGTTGTATTCTTGGCAATTTTACTGTAGTTAGCGAAACTTAGAAACCCAAGTTCCATTCCATCAAATGGTCACCGTCCATGAGTTTCGTCCTCCGAGCCCATGAGAGAATGGTTGATTTGGAAGCACTCAACCAGAAGAAGATTGAATGACCTGATTTATTTTCTCCGTTATTCCAGAGCGTTGTGTCGGCCTGTGCCGTAACTCAACTACCTGCAGTGTCATCAGATGTTTATAAATTGGTTTAGGTCCAAGTTTCCCTAAAATCAATCGTCTACTTAACAATCTGAAACCCGGGATAAGTAGCTCAGACCTCACTTCGATATCTCCGCAAACCGTAGAAGCAGATAGTGGAACCCAAAACCAATAACGTTATTATTACAACAACCTGAAATACAAAATTATAATAAACTAATGTACTTTCAATGTTTGTGTAGGGAGTGACCCTACACAAATTCCTTGCTAAGTAGAATGTGCGAATTATATCACGCTCCAGTGCTTGGTAATGTGATATGTACGAAAAGTTGGGGACCTTGTAATTCAATACCTGTCATGTTAAATTTTGCGCTTTTTTATGGCATCACCAGAGATCATGTTTGTTTTTTAAGAATTCGATACATCACCTATGCATATCCATACCGAGATTCCATTGTGACTCATGAAATCGGATACGTGTTATTCGAAGTAGGGCGAGCTTATGGAATTTCTCATTGTAGCGTCTAATTGGGTCATCTGGAAAGTGAAGAGCTTCCTATATCGTGTTTGATCGGATTAAATTATTCTACAGGAGGATAACACAATAACGCTTTTCCATTACTTTTTAGATCTGCAGAGTAAATTCCACTCACTATATTTTGAGATCAAACAATCAGTAAAGATATTTCTGTTGAAGTCATTATAGCGAAGTGTTCTATTTTCTGGACAGTGTCTTAAGGTAACCCATGAGTGAATTTTCGTGAAAATCGATGAAAAAATTGAAATTTTGATTTTGACGTTATAAGATACCCCAGGCCTTCTTCTATCGAAATATTGCATCGCCGAACCGCAACCGCCATTTTTAATGTCCCTGCAGCGATTTAAATGTCTCGCGGAGCCCACTTCTTCAGTCCGTGCATCACTTAGTTTTCATTTACATTTTCGTTGCATTGTGTTTGAATGCAAGAAACGAGGTTCTACCAGTGGAAAGGACCAGAGAAAGAAGAAGATTGCTAAAGCATCAGGAGAGCAGGAGGAAAAGAAATTTGAGGGCCCCACATATGTACCAGGAGGATTTTAGGGTGAGTAGTGCATGCAGATCTTTAATTGCTCTTTTCTCATACTTCAAATTTTCAGTACCTTCCTGCATATAAAATGCCCCTTGCGTTACAGTTTTTGAGACAGGCAGTTCAAACTTGCTACATTACTTCACAGATGTATGATGAATTAAAATTGCGAACAGTTTTCTTCTGGAAAAATACTATTATTCTTTTTCAAATTACTATTTTTTTGCCGATATTTAAGGAAAAATTTATGAATGCTAAATTAAAAAAATTCTAGTGGATTATCTATCATTAGCACATTAAAACCAAAAGCAATTTTAAAAAGTATATGTTTGATGAACATGTTGACAAAATATGGAGTTGAAAAAATCAAATTTGCAATACGAGGAACTTTTTCTATGGCATCCCATAAAAATGAAGTAATTTGACCATATCTTCTGAACCATTAAAGCTACGGAATTGAAAACTTTTAACCAGTACTCTGATATCATATTACATCTTTGGTATAAATTTGAAAAATATAGCTTTGATAGTTTAGGACTTTTGAATTTCACTCATGGGTTACCTTAACCTTCCTTTTAAATGAACATGTTCTCAATTTAAAAAAATACCGAAACGTTCAAAGAGAGCAATATTAGTGGAATTTTGATTAGAAATGTGTTTTGTAATCATTAGCTACGGCAGAGAAATTACCCACTATTCTCGCAAAAAAATGAATGTATTCTAGTAATAACTAATTTTCTTCTGCATATAAGAAAACTAAGTCCTTCCTAGGTTCTTAGATTGTTCAGAGAACACCAAGAGGAGGTACCCATGATTCTCTTAGAGAGTTGTTTTTAAATTTTCACGTTGCGAAGCGGAATATAAATAAATGATTGTAACAGCCTGCGACCTATCAACGCTACTAAGCGGCATAAGAACGTAAGATAGGAGGGCGGAGGGGCGGGGGGGAATTCCATCCCCGCATCTAATTTCGTCCCCCTAGAGATTTCCAGTTTGCACGGTTGGTACCTAATGTTTAGCCGCGCGCACACGCGTAGCCTCATCCCATTGTCTTGTGAGAGTTGGTTGTGTTTCCGTGTACAAGGAAGTTTCATTTTTCATGCTAAGCTGAGTTTGCGCAGCTTTCAAATAAAGAGCCTGTTATTCCTAGAGTGAACAATGATATGTGTAGTTCCTGACGTGTAATCGCTACAGTGAGGTGTTTGGCGTGAGTTACTATAGTGGCCATTATAATAAATCAGTAAATGTTCGTAATTTCGTCCCCTTTAGTTTTATTTGTTATTTATTAATTTATTATTATTTCCCATAGGAAAACGCAAGCAGTGGGCTAAGGAGGCTATGAAAAAAGGCTACTAAGGCAGTGAGGAACAAGATAATGGGTTACAAAGATGCAAGTAAAGCGTATAACATCCCACGAGCAATGCTAAAGGACCATGTTAAAAAGAATACCAAGAAAACATTTTTCATAAAAGGCGTTTATGTAATTCATTACAGGGAAAGTGTTGGTAGGATTAGAAAGGAAAATATATTAAAATTAGTTGTATTTTTTATAAACTTGGTGGGGGACGAAATTACGAGCACATTATTGGTAGTTTAGTTTTTGTAATGTTTATGTCGAATATTGACTACCTTACGTTATAACAGTTTCATTGTAACTTGCTCGTAAGTGGAGAATATATTCAGTAATATATATAGCAATTTCTAGCTTTTCAATAATATTTCTGAATTTCTGTGAGTCCAAATCCGCTAAGAGGGCTTAATATGGACCCTCTACCTTATTATTAAAGCAGCCCAAGACCTATCACTCCGAAACATGGCCCGTTTGTTGTATCTCCTTCCTCATATTTTACACCGTTAAAAATGTGAATGAATGTTATTAGGTTTTCAATAAATCTTCGGACAGCAGTGGCAAGGTACGTCTAGTGGGGCTTGGACCAAGGCATTGTAGGTGAGGGCATGTTGTTGCGTACTCTTAGGAATGATTTTA
Source organism: Anabrus simplex (assembly GCF_040414725.1). NCBI lineage: Eukaryota > Metazoa > Arthropoda > Insecta > Orthoptera > Tettigoniidae > Anabrus > Anabrus simplex. The sequence continues at coordinate 53,865,746 of NC_090268.1, forward strand.
GCCTGTTGGCAGGGGCGAGGAGAGGCAGTCCATACGAGAACAGCGCTGTCATCTTGGAAAATCCCTACGCAAAGAAACTGCTGCTGCTGCTGTCGTGTCGTCTCAAAACTCACGAGTCCCAAAACTCACGAGTCTCAAAACTCACGAGTCTCAAAACTCACGAGTCTCAAAACTCAAGAGTCCCAAAACTCACGAATTCCAGGAAGAGGATTAGTAAGAACAGGTTTCTCTACCTGGGCCACTCTCAAAACTCACGAGCAAGACGAGTTCTTCTTTGAATGGATAAATGTCCACCCTATTCGTGATAGGATAATGGAATACTTTTAATAATCGAATAACTTCCATCCGATTATTTAAATAATAGAATGAATGAAGATGAAAACCCACAACCTGTTTTCCAGTCATTGACCGGGTCAGGGATGCAGTGAATGAAGCAGATAAAGGCTGTTAGTACGATGGGGTCGCCACTCCCAAAGTGATTTATTAATGACTGATAGATGCTATGAAATGAGAATGGAGAGTGTTGCTGGAATGAAAGACGACAGGGAAAATCGGAGTACCCGGAGAAAAACCTGTCCCGCCTCTGCTTTGTCCAGCACAAATCTCACATGGTGTGACCGGAATTTGAACCACGGTATCCAGCGGTGAGAGGCCGACGCGCTGCCGTCTGAGCCACGGAGGCTACAATAGAATGAATAATCAATTTAAATAATCGAATGAGTTTCAAATATCATTTAGTTATTCCGCGCAGAATAATCGAATGCGTCATGAATAATATTTTTCGGTTTAAGTGTGTCGGGTAGATAATCTATTGAAATAAGCGAATAGATGAACTCTTACGAAAAATAGAAATACGCTTTTATTTTCAAGTGAATCTCCAAGTATTGAAACTAAATGAGTGAATTAACTGTCTTGATCTTAAATATTTCTAAATGAAATTCCTCATTCAAGTAATTGCCGCCTTCTGGCCGCATAATGGAACTAAGTCGCAGTACTATCAACTGGCCGTTTCTTTTAACTTGCAGCGGGCAATACTGTATACCTACTTTAATTTTGTGTCGTCCGGCTGCATGCATAAATGGTTAGCATGCTGGCCTTTGGTCTATGGGGTCAAGGGGTTTCCGAGTTCGGTTTCTGGTCGGGTCAGAAATTCTAACTTTCATTAGTTAATTCCTATGGCTCGGGGACTGGGTGTTCGTGCCGCCTTCAGCATTAGACTTTATTTTAGGTAGGGCCTCATCCTCACAGACGTGCAGGTCGCCTGTATGGCGTCAATTCTAAAGACCTGCACCAGACCTCCCGGTGAAAGGTAAATATATATATCAGCTTTAAGACAATAGCAAAATATTTTAATATTATTATTAATAATAATAATAATAATAATAATAATAATAATAATAATAATAATAATACACATCGGTATCTTTAATTCACCACCCGGTCCAACTCGTTGGCTGAATGGTCAGTGTACTGGTCTTCGGTTCCCATTCCCGGCCGGGTAGGGGATTTTAACCTTAATTGGTTAATTCCAATGGCTCGGGGCCTGGGTGTGTGTGACGTATTCAACATTAGAAATCATCCTAGGTAGGGCCCTCATCTTCATCTTCACAGACATGCAGGTCGCCTAATAGGCCGTCTATTCGTAAGAGACCTGCACCAGGCCTCTCCGGAGGCCATACGCCATTAATTAATTCACCAGCCATTATTCTTCCCCTGTGGCTCGGGATGGCAGAATAACTTCCACAGTATACCCTGCCTGTCGTAGGGGAAGCGTGAGTCACCGCGCACCTCATCCCTCCTGCAGTCATCGCAAGCATCTGCTGTCCGGAGTCGTGAATTTTGAGACTCATTAGAATGTTTACTTTAGCAACCAGTTTGTAGTCGTGAGTTTTGATACTATTTGTAACTAATTTTAGCCCGTGAGTTTTGAAACTCGTGAGTTTTGAGACATAACCGCTGCTGTTGTTTTTGTTGTTGCAATTTCGCATAAATTTGGTATACCTGGACTGGTGGCACAGAGTAGTCTACTTAGTAAGTTTGGAAATCATTGAGTAATAGGTTGGCAGTTGTTTTAAAGTACATATTCCTTTGGAAATTCAACCCCGCAGTGGAAGTACCATATATTTGAAAATGTGTGTTAATGCGTTATCTGTCAAGAACTGGTCCTATAGAGATTTGAACGCAGGGTTCAATGCAGAATGACTGGAAACAGCAGCAAAAATTATTACTCTTCACTATGCAGAGGACTAAGGTAAGAAATACAAGAAAATAAAACTCCTTACTGTGCTGCGAATTAAGTGATTGATCAGACAGCTAGACATAGTCTATTCAACGCTGCATCCCTGTTTCAAATCTCGGTGGGTACATGTGAAATTTGTCCCGGACAATGCGGAGGTGAGACGGAGTTTCTGCGGGATCGCCGGTGTCCCCTGTGAGTTTATTTCAGAGAATACTCTACAATCAATAATTTATCATCGCCCGGAAATACAGCGACATCACTAAGGGTCTTCTGAAGTTGTAATTAGTACAGGTTAAATATCATCCATCAATCTAACTGCCAACCTGAGTGGCTCAGTTGGTTAGTCGTGGTCTTTCTGAGCCCAAGTTTGCAGGTTCAAATCAAGCTCAGGTTGATGGGTTTTAAAGAGTGATTTAAAGGTAGAAATTCCGTGTCCTTTGCTTCCGGCACGTTAGAGAACTCCTGCGGGATAAAATTCCGAAGTTCCAGCGTCTGTTAAGAACTAGAATTTTGGACGGACGTAAAATAAATAACACTATTATTACATTCAACTTGACTGTTGTTTGAGTTCTCCTAAGGCATAAACCTGTCCACAATTCTGCATTGAAAGAATTCATGTAAGCTGTTTGAACGACCATGACCTGTTCAATAATACCTTTTCTTCACGAACATACAAAAAGTTCCAGTGACTCTACCAGACAATAATCCATATCATACTGCATAAGAAAAGTCCCTATGCATTCATAAAAAATGACGGATAATGGAAAAGTGAAGTGATATTAACCGAGTTAAGTGTATGAAGACATTATTTCAGCAATGTGACAAGCCTACAAAACACCGAGATTTTAAAAGTTAAATGGCCTAGAATTGAGTGTTATTGAAAATAAAATACGCGGTTATAGGGAATGGTGGTGGTTTGGGGAAAATTTCTTCCCACTGACTGATACCCTTTAAGCAAATAAATATTCCAAGGACTTTTTTTTTGCAGTGGCTTTACGACGCACCGATAAAAGTAGGTCTTATGGAGAAAGGCCTAGGAGTTGGAAGGAAGCGCCGTGGCCTTAATTAAGGCACAGCCCCAGCATTTGCCTGGTGTGAAAACGGGAAACCACATTCAGGACTGCCGATAGTGGGATTCAAACTTACTATCTCCCGGATGCAAGCTCACAGCCGCGCGCCCCTAACCGCACAGCCAACTCGCCCGGTCATTCAAAAAATAGGTACGTATTTTTACGAGAAATTGTTATTGCAATTTGCTGACGAGAAATCCAAACCGAAGTAAAGTAGTAGGATCAGAAATGAAAAATATACGATTCTCTCACTCATTCAAAGTGTCAGTCAAGTCGACTTACAAAAGGTATTCAATGCGACCACCATTAGTCCGAACGCATACTTCGCAGTGACGAAGCCAGCTTCCTCGCTCGCGTTCACACGACGTGATGACGTTCCTTATTGTGGCTAAAGCATCAAATATATGTCTTTGCAAGTCTCCGGTGTCATGCACTTCACTCCTGTACAACATTTCCTTCATATGGCCCCTGAAATAAAAATCTAAGGAATTGTATTGAAGGCTTGAGGCCGACCACTGAACTGGACCATTTCGACCGTTCAACTGCCCCGACAAAGTTATGTTTGCTAACTCTCGCAATGGCCGAGAAATGTGAGGGGGCGCACCATTGTGAAGAAATCATATATCTCTTTCTACGTGCGGACGAATGTCATATACCACCTCCGGCAACGTTTCGGTTAGGAACTGCAAATACTATTGGCCTGTGTCATTAACAGTGCACTTCGGTGAAACTAAACAAGTTAGAATGGATGCCTAAGTAAGAGACATGTAAACTGGCCCCGCGCCTGGCTGGTGCCTGGACAGAATGGTGTCCAGACATTTGCAGTCCACGGAGATTTGCGGTCACCATAAAACCACGGACGTTTGCGGTCACTGAGATGTGTTTGTTTTCGGCCGAGGTGCGAAAGACATCTGCCACCGGAGAGGTGTGGTCATCACTCTAGTCGACCAAAATATTATGTGTTCTCGAGTTTGGAGGTTGTTTATTAAATAAGCAATAAGCTTATAGAAAATTAAATAACACTATAATTTTTCTCGTTTCGTTTCAAATTAGGTGATGTAGGTTTGGAATGTGTAATTTATATTTTAATATAGCCTTTCTTACGAAAAGTCATTTGTTAACTTCGAACATTGATATAAGAATTAGAAAGATGCTTTTGAAGACTCGTCTGGAGCGTGGAATTGTATGGAAATGTAACATGGACGATAACTAGCTCAGAAAGAGGATAGAAGATTTTGAAATGTGGTGTTACAGAAGAATGCTGAAGGTGAGATGGACAGATCGAATCACGAAAGAAGAGATACTGAATCGAATTGGTTACAGAAGATCGATTTGGCTAAATTTAACCAGAAGAAGAGATAGAATGAGAGGACACATCTTAAGACACGCAGGACTTGTGCAGTTGGTTTTTGAGGGAAGTGTAGGCGGTAAGAACGGTAGGGGTAGACCAAGGTATGAATATTAGAGCAGATGTAGGATGCAGCAGTTACGTAGAAATGAAAAGGTGGAGTGGAGAGCTGAATTAAACCAGTCTATAAACTGATGACTCAAACAACGTTTTTAATCGCAGGTGGAACGCAAAATATGCCCGTTTTTCAACGTGTTGCAACGATGCGTAAAGTTTAAAACATTCTTTCTCTAAATAACAATGTTGCTCTCGAAGCGAGCGAGCAGGAACCTAGGCGAATTTAGTGGGGATACACCGAGATTGTCCGACTCATTGGCTGAATGGTCAGCGTTCTGGCCTTCAGTTTAGAGGGTCCCGGGTTCGATTCCCGGCAGGGTCGGGGAGTTTAACCTTCATTGGTTAATTCCAATGGCCCGGGGGCTGGGTGTTTGTGCTGTCCCCAACATTCCTGCAACTTACACACCACACATAACACTATCCTCTACGACAATAACACGCAGCTACCTACACATGGCAGATGCCGTCCACCCTCAACGGAGGGTCTGCCTTACAAGGGCTAGAAATAGGCACACGAAATTAGTATTATTATTACCCAGAGATTAAGCTAATGAGGCCCACCCCCTGGTGGAGTGACGGCAGATCTTCTGTGATTGCCGGGGAATTTCCGTCAGTGGGAACAAGTTTATCTCAGTGACCGCAAATGTCGGTGACCACAAATATCCGGCAAAAGACGGAAAATTACACCACTCGGCTTTGTAGTAGGTAAATCCGTAAGACAATTGCTTCCCCCTCCACAACCGAACAGAACAAAAAGCTTCTCACTATGCAGATGGTTAAGGGGTGAATAAAAGATAATAAAGCTCATCTCTGTGCTGAGGAATAAACGGCAAAAGAAAAGTGAACGAGTCCAACGACAATTTAAGGTGAGTTAAAATACCAAGAAATGGGCATATTTTGTATTTCAAAACTTCATTCTATTAAAAAAATGTCAATATTCCACATTAAATAGTTGTATCAATAGAAAATAAACTTGTTCTAGGAACGTGATTTTCAAATTTACTAAGTTACACATGATTATGAAGTCAAATAAATATTAAAATTTATTTATTCCGCCTATTCAATACACAAATAGGGATTTTAATTAAGAAATTAAATCTTGAATAAAATTATAGGGACATGTTTCGCCCTTTAATTAAGGGCATCTTCAGCCTTAATCTCAAACTGAAAGGTAATTAATCAGGTACCTGATTGTATTAAAATTACATATGAAAGTGAGGATGATGTTGGAAATGTGCTTCAAATGGTGATGTACCTGATTAATTACCTTTCAGATTGAGAATAAGGCTGAAGATGTCCTTAATTAAAGGGCGAAACATGTCCCTATAATTTTATTCAAGATTTAATTTCTTAATTAAAATCTCTATTTATGTATTGAATAGGTGGAATAAATAAATTTTAATATTTATTTGACTTCATTTTACATTTCAACACGGACCAAAACATGAGAATTATAACATGTAATTACACATGATTGTCATAGCTCTTGAAACTATGTGTCTTGGTGAGCCATTTCGTGTTAACATACCTGTTACTGCTAGTTCTTGGGTGTTTCTGGAGATACGTTATTGAATAGAACAGGTCTGTATGTGCTGCCACTTTAGAAATGTAATCAAGTTAGACTGGCAGAGTTAAAAAAGTATTTTATTATTCACATGCTTGTATTGACTTCCTCGCTTCTGTAACTAACTGACATAGACGGCTGTCGCTTCCTATATTTTTGCCGAAAGGTGTATTATTGATGTCAGTTGTGAAGTAACAAATCTGAATGCCTAGTGTGTGGTATTTGGTTTGTTATTAAATGCCTAATTGTGTGAATATTCACAGTGAATTATTTTATCGTAATACATTTTAAATTTTCAGTCTACCGTTTACCTATAATTCATGTTATTCAGTCGAAAATATTTATATTTTCAGAGGTGCAATAATTGAAAGAGGATTGTGAACCTAATTTCTAGCAACACCTTATTCAATGTCCGAATTTTACACATTATACTGTAATATTTTTTAAACGGAAGGAAACGAAGAATATTTTCTTAATTATGTTTTAGTTAATTTGAAACTTTTATAATAACCAGTAGAAATATTCCAGCTTAACTTCAATAGTTACAGGGGCATAACTTCCATTATTTCAACTTTGGTGAGGTAGGGCGTACCAACTCACTGTTGACAGGAACAGTACTTAAAATCTACGTCCGTCTATAATTACATTTTTCCTATTTATATTAAGTTCATGGTTTGTTTATTGAACTATAGAACTATGGTCTACTATAACAAGTATATTTAGGAGCTACTTCAGGACATTCTTGTAATTAAACTTGACATTCTTGCTATGAATTCTCATAGCAAAAACTTGCAATCATCATAAAGCACAGATATTTCTCTTACTTTCATCTCCCGGCGTTACCGTCTGTGAAGGAATGTTTGCAGATACGACAGACAGCTCAGGACACTCACCTGAAAGGAAAGAAACACATTTCATTAACTATAGATTCATCTGAAGCAATAAAAATACATTCTACATCTACAGATTCATATACAGTACAGATGCGGTTACAGTCTGATATTACTTATGAGTCATTAGAATGTTTTTATTGTTCCATCGCACCACACAGATAGCTCATATGACGATAGGTAGGAAATTGCTAGGAGTGGGAAGGAAGCAGTGGGTTCGAACCCACTATCTCCAGAATACAAGCTTATAGCTACGTGATCCAAACCGCACAGCCACTTACTCGGTGTATTGTATCGAAGCTTAAATTATCTTATGGATATTATCAATATGTATAACATATTTTAATACGCACCAATTAAAATATTATGTTAATATATTAAGACTCAGGAGCTTAGTACGTTTCAAAGGAAGTGTTCAGTAGGGAAACGCTTCTAATGTACAATATCGTTTTAATAAAATACTTCGTTGTAATGTGAATAACAGAAATGAGAAGTTGTAACAGATTATGAGAAATTTCCACAATATTTTTCAATAAAAAATATTCGCAACACATTTGTGGGAAAAATAAGTAGACTATATGTTGAATCAATTGAAAATCTGATATTAAAGGCACACACAAAAATTGCCTTAATTTAGAAAAAGTAAGGTTTAAACGGAGAAAAATTGTCTTGCACTTCCACTTTTAAGCATTGAGTATTGCAATAATAAACCACTATGATATTCCTATAGAAAGTTATTTGAGGACTTTACTGGACGATGGCAGCGAAATTCGCTTTGGCAACTATTTCAGTCACTCGCTGAAATCCTAGCAATGTGCGCGAGTTGAATGCCTTCACTTTACAACACTGCGCGTTTGAGTTCTGGCCACAATTGTGAGTCACAAGCCTTCAAGAAAACTCATTTCGCTAATTGAGGTTCAGTGCATCTCGGTTCGACCAACTACCCAGTGAGCTTGCCACAATGAACTCAGCAGGCTAAAATACTGTTCAAACAGACTCAAACTCACGGAGGCTAGCTACCGGCTCATATGAGTCGATATGTTTGAGCTAGCTTCATTCTCAGATTCACTCAGGCGGAGGGGTTTCAGACCAATTCCAGGTTCAATGCACTCCTCTATGGTTAATGAACCTGGACACAGGTAAATGATATCCGGATGCTATTCCTGAAGGAATAATTACGATAGGTTGCAAAAGCCTGTATTGGACACACCGCTCTTTGATTTATTCTGATGATCTTATACGTACGATAGAGATGTTGTTGTTGTTGTTATTGGGTAATTATGCTTTAACTTTATTTATCAAATCAAATCAAATCAAATCAAATCAAATCAAATCAAATCAAATCAAATCAAATCAAATCAAATCAAATCAAATCAAATCAAATCAAATCAAATCAAATCAAATCAAATCAAATCAAATCAAATCAAATCAAATCAAATCAAATCAAATCAAATCAAATCAAATCAAGTAGTAAGCTCAAAAGCCGTAGTATTAAGTACTATAAATATTAAGTTGTGTGTGAATTTGTATATGATGATGCTGGATTAAGAATGTTAAACTAGTAGTATTTATTGTAATATTTTCTTTCTGTGGAATTGCTTGTTGTACTCTTGTTGTTGTAGTTGTTGTTATTGAGTAATTATTATCACACTACTGCCACCGCGATGTTTCCCAATTGCAATGTATTTGTTAATAATAAAATACGAAATAATATGTTGGTGTTTTCTTCAGTATTTGTACACACTTCTTCCCGTTATTCTTATTTCCTGACCTCATTCCAACTATTTGGGGTCAGGTACTTATGCGGAATAAGCCCAGTTTTGTGGACGAAAGCCCTTCCCGACGCCAATCCTATTTGTGGAGGGAGGGAGTGTTAATAACAGCGTAATTCTATAGTGGTTGGTAGTTTCATATGTTGTATTTAGATGAAAATGTGTATTAAAACGAAAATAAACACCCAGAGCCAGGGAAATTAACCAAACTCGGCTAAAATCACCGGCCTGGTCTGAAATCGAACCTGAGTTCCCCTGAACCTAATGCCAGGACGCTGACCATCAGCCAAGGAGCCGGACGCGGTATTTGCATACAAAGATAATCATTTTTAACTCTGAGTAATCGTGCTCGAAGCTGAATTACGTACGATCCCTAGCCGTCACGTTTCCTTTACGGTGTATAAAGAACTTAAATCATACGGGTTACGTCAATATCCCATATTAAGTTCGCCAACAAGTCGGAATGACATCGTACGAGAGTTGAGTTGAGTTGAGTTGAGTTGAGTTGAGTTGAGTTGAGTTGAGTTGAGTTGAGTTGAGTTGAGTTGAGTTGAGTTGAGTTAAACTAAACTAAACTAAACTAAACTAAACTAAACTAAACTAAACTAAACTAAACTAAACTAAACTAAACTAAACTAAAAACTAAACTAAAAACTAAACTAAACTAAACTAAACTAAACTAAAAACTAAACTAAACTAAACTAAACTAAAAACTAAACTAAACTAAACTAAAAACTAAAAACTAAACTAAAAACTAAACTAAACTAAACTAAACTAAACTAAATCAAATCAAATCAAATAATATAATAAATATAAAATCAAATCAGAATCGAATGAAATGAAATGAAATCAAATCAATGGATTTAGAACTGACAATTCTATATACTGTAACTAGCTGTAATACACATCGTTGACGGGACAAGCATGTGCATGATTACATTTTTGTCCATCCTTCATATTTTTCCCCAGATTCTGAGGCACGTAAGAATGCATGCTTCAGTCTGGCAGTGGCTTGTCTTGACGCACTCGCTCCCTTGCTCCCCATGGCTCTTTGCAGTTCCGTATTTGTAAAAAGCCTTTAAAACCTTGACGGAACGATCTCCATACCTACTCCCTTTACAGCTTATAGAGTTAGGTTCAGCTCTTTGACTTGAACTTTCACACAACTGCCCCTTATTTTTCAGTACATCGGAAAAAAGGTATAGAACACAAATTCGCATTGAGCTATTTTCGTGTAAAACGAACCGTACGAGAGATAAATAGGTTTCAGGCCCCTGAAATTTCTTGAAGAACTTATACCTAGCTAAAATCGTACTCGACCATTCATTCTCGCGTGATGCTGTAGCGGACACAGACAAAATAATATTAAATTGAACTCGTCATTACAATTAAGTCAGTATTCTTGTCAGAATACTTCATTAACCGACTGGTATGTCGCAGCCAAAAGTAATGCACAGTTTATCTTTTTACACGAACAGTTCTACGCTCGCGTTCTGGCAATGCCAATTCCAAAATGACCCGGCAACAGACAACGGCGAACAATGCTCTGCCGTTTTCCATTAAGTGTGCAAACTCTCCGTTCCTATCAGCGCCTCATGGTAGGGATCGAATAGCTGGAATGCTATGATGAACCAGTGTTTTACGTACCAGTAGTTATCAGAAAATGTATGGACCAGCAGAATTGCGTGCCAAAAAAGAAAGTTATCAAACTCCACAGCTACTTCCCGCCAATGTTCAGACAGGCTTCTCTAGTCAGGTACGCAGCTCTCTTAGCTCACACGGCACTCAGCAGTAATGCCGTCTATCGGAGATGAGCGGCAGCAGAATAGACAAAGCACCTCACAACACACAACAGTCAATGAAGTGTTATTGTTCATCAATTTTACAGACTTTCGGTATTGTAGGCATTCGCATAATATTTTTTTCTGATTCTGTGATTTTCTTTGGGGTTGGTTATTGAGTAACGTACTAGAAAAAACGGATTGGCAGCTTAAATGCAACGAACCATCGTTCGTAAAGCCAAACAATACGGTTAAGTATAACGCCACCCTGACCCTGCAGAACAGCAATATCTGCAGGCCATCTGGATGGGCAGCGGCCGTCTTGGTATTCCAAGATCCGGTTTGTTTGTTTGTTTGTTTCAGTGAGTAGTGTGGGAAATTCTAAATCTGCTCGAGACGGCTACAACGCATGACATATGGTTCTCACTATGACAGGTCTCCTTTCGTTTCAAAAAGTACAGCAAGTGTACTTATTGAGAAAGTGGTGAGTTAAAGTCATAAAACATAGCTGTGGTCCTCGAACTAGTCCGACATGTCCTGAGCTGATTGATGACACTGTTCACGGTTTAATTGCGTAAATGTTTTAAAGCCGCTAATGGTTCGTTAAGCTGCTCAAGGTTTTAATTATCTGTCATTGTATGAGGCTGGTGAGTGGCGATGTGGAAGTTTTTGTTTTCTTGAGGAATGCGTAGTGTATCAGAGGAGGACGCCGGAGGTGGAATGGCCTGCCGCCTGGCATAGTGACCGGCAACAAAAAGTGATTGCGCTTATTACCTAAAGGGGCCCAAAATCCAGGTCACCGGTCCCTCATAATGGTACTAATCACGAGTAAAGCAGAACCATGGTGTTCCTCATATAGTGGTACTAATCAAAGGTAACGTTGTTTCATGGCGTTTCTCGCATGGTAATCACAAGTAATGTAGACCCATGGTATGTCACAAACAATGACACCACTCACAGGTAATACAAACCTATGGTGTTTCGCACATAAACATTGCAGACTCAAGGTGTTCTTGACATAGTGGGACTAATCACGAGTGTCTGTATTCCCGTGGTGTTCCTCACTTAGTGGAACTTATCACAGGCCACGTATACTCATAGTGTTGCTCACATAGTGCTACGAATCATAGGTAATGTAGACCCACGGTATATCACACATTATGGTAAAGCCCACAGGCAACACAAACCCATGTTGTTCCTCACATGATGGTATTACTCTGCCAATGGAGACCCATGGTTCTTATTACAGTGGTACTTATCACAGGCCCCAGAAAAACCCGTGTTTTTTTTTCACAAAGTGGTGCCAATCACAGGCAACGTAGACCCGTTCCTTACAAAGTGGTACTACTCATAGGTAACGCAGACCCATTCTGCACACAGTGGATCTTATCGCAAACAACGCCCAGACCCGAAGTGTTTTTCGTATAATGGTGCTGTTCCTATGTAAAGTAGACCCATGGTTTTCCTCGCAAGGTGGCACTAGTCGATCCATGTTGTTCCGCACGTAATACTGCTAATCACAAGCAATCACATGGTCCTAATATCATCATCCGTTGGTCGCCCCTTTTAATCGCCTCTTACGACAGGCAATACCGTGGGTGTATTTTTCGTATGCGTCCCCCACCTCAGGGTCGTAAAAGAACAAGAGTTGACGTAGGGAGGTCCGACAGGAATCTGTACGATCAAGAATAGAGATAATAGTAAACTTCAAGCTGTACAAATGTAGTTCCAAAGGTCAATGCAACAGTAAACAAGAAAAGATAAGATCCGGAATGAAGAGAACCGTCATAATGCTCAAGGAAAGCAGTCGCGAAGGGAAAATGTAAGAACATCAAGACTCAAGTGGTATGGCCAAATAAAATGGATGGATCAAATGAAAACAGCAAGAAAATGGCTAGAAAAGGATTTCTTTTGCTAGTGGCTTTACGTCGCATCGACACAGATAGGTCTTATGGCGACAATGGCAAAGGAATGTTCTAGGAGTTGGAAGAAAGCGGTCGTGGCCTTGATAAAGGTACAGCCCCAGCATTTGCCTGGTGTGAAAATGGGAAAACACGGAAAACTATCTTCAGGGCTGCCTTCATTGTGATTCGGACCCATTATCTCCAGGATGCAAGCTCACAGCCGCGCATCCCTAACCGCGCGGCCCGGTGGCTAGAAAAGGAACTGGAAGGCAAAAGACCTGGAGGCAGACCAACGAAACGGTTTATCGGTGTAGTAAAGCAGGATCTGGAAGGAAGAGGATTGGAATGACATTAAGTTGAGAAGGAAGACATGTATGTGGAAGAACAAATACGATGATGCTTGTTATTTAAAAGGGCCCAAGGACTGAACATACAACATCTAGTACATCGGCCCAGACAAAAAAGGAAAGCGCTCTTGTAGTGCGCCCGGGTGAGTGGAGACGGTTAAAGGATGATGATAATGGTACTGTGGATGTCTTCTACTGCCCTTACACACAGGCTGTTTAGAGTTCCGGCATTTGGCTGATACGAAAATGAGAAATCACGCAATACCCCTTCTTGCGGACCATCTCCAGAATTTATGGAAATAGTTGTACTGCCCAAACTGCGCAGCCAATTCACTCTATGAACTCAGATTAAAGTCGAACAATACGGTTGAGGAGTTAGCACACTGATCACTCAAATATCTGCAGGTCATCCGAGTGGACAGAAGTAGTCTGAAGGTCATCCGAGTGGACAGAAGTAGTCTGCAGGTCATCCGAGTGGACAGAAGTAGTCTGCAAGTCATCCGAGTAGACAGAAGTAGTCTGCAGGTCCGGATGTCTTCTACCGCCCTTACCCACAGGAGGTTTAGAGTTCCGGCGTTTCGTAGATATGAAAATGGGAAAACACGCAAAATCTCATGTTGCCGACAGTGGGATTCGAACCCACCATATCTCGAATGTATAGCAGTAATTACACGGTTCAAGCTGAGCAGCCAATTCACTCTTAGATGAAAGTCAAAAAATATGGTTGAGGAGTTGGCACACTGACCACCCCAATACCTGCAGGTCATCCGAGTGGACAGAAAAAGATAGATAGATTTATCATCAACAGGTTGATTGCCGAATTACAGATGATTAAATAAAACATGATACACGATAAATACACCTAAAATAAAAATAAATAAATAAATAAATAAATAAATAAATAAATAAATAAATATATAAATAAATAAATAAATAAATAAATAAATAAATAAATAAATAAATAAATAAATAAATAAATAAATAGTTTTAACGAGCGAGATGACTGCACAGTACGGGTCGCCCAGCTGTGAGCTTAAAATCAGGACATGGTGGGCAACCCTGAAGATGGTTTTCCGTAGTCTCCCATTTTCACACCAGGCAGATGTTAGGGCTGTACCTTAATTAACGTTTCCGTCCTAGTTCGAATCTATTGTCGATATCAGACCTGTCTCAGTCAATGTGATATAAAACCAATAGGAAAAAGTAGTCTTGACAGGACAGGTAGTATCTGCGTCTGACGACAAGTCGCGGCAGCTTGTAGGTACGGCACGAGTAACAGATACTATACTCTTAGCTACAAACATTAGTCGTGATAGACAATGCGAGCTCTCTGAATCAATGCATATTCATGATCATTTTATGTACAGTAAATGTGTAACTAAGGCTCTACCACTCTGAATCTTCACAACAGCGCTTCACTTAGTAAGAGTCACCGCGGACGGAACAGGCGTTTATTGTCAGGCCTTGAGACTTGAGATCGGCGCTTGTGCGGCAGCCCTGCTTACCCCTCGTACCTCTTACCCTGCATACACGCGACTTCTTGTCAGGCGACAATAATCCTGTTGATAATGCTACCGTATTTGTTTTAAGCCCCAGTTACTACTTTGAAGATTTTCAGATGCGCCGAGGTGACGGAATTTAGTCCTGCAGGATTTCTATTAGCCTACATGATGGTTAATCTAGGGGGCTGCCTGGCCGAGACGGTAAAGGCGTGCTCGGTTCGCCCGGAAGGACGTGGGTTCGAATCCTCGTCAGGAAGTCGTAAAATTTAAGAAACGAGATTTCCACTTCCGGAGGTGCATATGGCCCTGAGGTTCTCTCAGCCTACACTAAAAATGAGTACCAGGTTAATTCCTGGGTGCAAAGGTGGCCGGGCTTAGAGCTAACCACTCTACCCCATCACGTGCCGCGGTTAACAATGGTGGAAGCCTTTACCCTCCACTACTCCAAGGGCCTTCGTCGCCTGTACGGAGGTGTCTTTGTCTTTGTCTTTGATGGTTAATCTACCACTACCACTGGATTGAGCTGGGACTGAATCCGCCAGTTTGACATTCAGAAAGCCAGAACCTCTCAGCCCATCCAGATGGTTGTAATGGGCTTTTAGGGTCAGGTCGGGTTTAGGATTGGGACGTACCATAAGTAGCCGTGGTTAATACATAAGGCACACTCCTTGCATTCACTTGAGGTTGAAGTGGAGGAAACAACAGAAACACATGAAGGATCGGTAGACGAGGAATTTAATCGTATCACAGCTCTACCTTGGTCGGAACTGTTCCTGGAGATGCATTTTATGAGTAACCTTTTAAGCAATCTGAGGATATGGTTACTTTCTTTCAGCTCCTATCACAATTCGCATCTCCTTGGACATTCCCTGTCTATTTTATTAGCACTATAAAGAGTTTGTTGCATTACTGTAGCGCGAACTATTACCTTTTATTAGTACCTAAGAAGCACCGTAAGGTGAAACCGCGCATTTAATGGCACAATAAATCCTTTGATATATTGAAAACTTCCTTGGAATTTGCATTCAGAACGCGATCTTCGACTGCAGGATTTATATCAGTTTTCTTTAAGAAATGGCAGAGTGGCTCAGATAATAAAAGCGCTGGCTTTTTGTGTCGAAGATGGTGAGTTCGATTCCAGTTCAGTTTAATGGCATTAGCATAAGCTCAAATGCACCAGGCTCGTATCAAAAGATTTACTGGCTGTTGAAAGAATTTCTGTATCACAACATTCCTGACACCTCTATGACCCGAAACGTAGTGGAACGTAACACCAAAAATATTACTATTAAAAAACGCATAAAACCTAACTCATTTCTTTAATAATTCTGCAGAATATATAATATGTGCAACAATTCTTCTCTTCCTGTACATCTTGATCTCCCTGTTATTAACAGGAAGATACTTCTCTCTCGCCACCCTCCATTGAATACTGCAAGGAAGCTTGCTGAAAGTAATTTCAACACGATTGACAGCTGGAAGCAATTATGGAAGACCTCTGCAACACCAGAACAGCAAACTATGCCATGCATCACATCTAAGCCACCAGGTTTTGAGATCGCCAAAAAAACTTTGGTGTACTCTAAACCGAATCAGAACTAATTGTGGTAGATGTGCAGACTCCCTTTATAAATGGAAGAAAATTCCATCTCCCGAGTGTAGTTGTGGTGCTGAAAGACAAATTGTTCAGCATATTATCCAAGAATGCCCTCTATCAGCCTTCTCAGGAGATTCAGCAGAGTTCCTGTTGGCTACTCAAAACGGTGTTAATTATATTAGATACCAATCTGACATTTTGACTTAATGTGTTCAGACGTGAAAATAATTTTAAAATACTTTTATTGTGATGTGATTGTAAACCATACGATGAATAAATCTGCAGAATATAATTATCTTGATGCATTACTACCTTTAGAGGAGAATGATACCGTAGTCATCGAAATGGCAATAAATATGCCAGAGAGTATTTTACCGGAAACTGATTGCTTTGCTAATATTTGTGACTTCATTTGTTGCGAAGACATTTTCTGGTAGCCAGAAACTTAAAAATGCATCCTCCATTTATTTCTCTAAGGCAAAAGTTAGAAGAAAATACATGTTTGTTATCCGGGGTCGAGGAATGAATCATGATTAATCTGATGGAGCTTTAGTCTAAACATGGCATCACGTGAACTACAGCAGAAAGGCAAAGCCAGGCCTTTAAGATATCAAGCAGAATATTCTTTTCATATTATTATAACAGGGATTTAAATCATATGGCAAATCATTGTAATCAACCTGATTTACAAAGAATACTTGCCACCGTTTCATTATTCAGCACCACACTTTTAAAGTCATGGGCGAGGGTTTAAAATCGGATGCCGTCTCTATTGCCACAAGTTGGTTGTATTGAGAATCCCGCCCGAAGTCACAGGGATTCGGAATTGGGACATAGGAGTTAGCAACCGTGTGGCTAGTCCACTGTCCCAGAGGGATCAGCATTATTTGTAATCCAATAAATATTCGACTAATAATGGCTTTACTTCCCACTAACTACTTTTACGATTTTCGGAGTAAATATTCAACTGTACGAAAGAATACTTGTAGAATAATGCAGATTTTCCAAAGAAGAAAAGATTATTTGCTCATAATTTTGATTTTGAAATATTCAATGTATGTCATCAGAATTATGATGCCTACCCACCTCCGCTTCCACAATCTCCATGTAATTGAGATCATGTTCCAGCTTCAGCGGTGGAATTGGTATTTATGATCTTCAGTGTGATCTACCCCCGAACTACATGTATCTCGACGAATACTGCCCTCGCACTGTGGATAAGCCAACTTTGCGCCTTCAAAACTATCTCGAAACTTCGCTCACATGATCTTATTATATCAGTCACCTTTCATTTATTATCGATATTACGGTGATGTAGACTGTTCTGATTGGTTCCCTCATTTGTCACGCCGCATTTGAGTTACCCAGCCACGGTATATAATATAATATGGACCTCGTTTTCCACCTTGTACTTTTATAGACTGAGGAATCGCATCACTATCGGCAGGAGCAATCAGATAAGATTTTTTCCTCAAAAGGAACTTTCTTTTCTTACGGGACTTCAGAAAACTAGTACTACTACTCGTACTATGTTCGTTCCTCCCCTGAATGGGGAGGTGGGCCTCTTAGACGGTGACGCCGTCCCTCAGGCCAGGAGATTTGTGATGGTGATGAAGATGTGTGAAGAAGATAGAAGGGGTTATCGGCCATGGGCTAGGCCTATACTAGGGACTGTCCAGGCATTCTCGTTAGTGCAGGAGAATGGAAAATCACACGGAAAACCATTCTCAGGACAGCCGACAGTGGGGACCAGTCCCTGTCTTCTCTATTTTCGTCAGTTCACTTCATCTCGTTTGCAAACATCGTAAGGTTTCCGTCCAGTGTGATAACAGCGTTGCGGGATTTCTATTTACTAATTACCACGAATCCCTGATAATAATAGTGAATTTTTACTTTCACTAACACGCGAAAAAATGTCAAGTAATTTTACATTAGAGAGCCTTTAAATGGAAGCCTTGCAAAATGCTGTAAATGCCTGCTGTATACCATCCATTTCTTTGAATTCAATAATTCACAAGACAAGTTGTCAAATCTTCCCAAAGATTGTTCAACATTGCTGAAGGTTTGACAAGTTTTGAAAAGATTTGGCAAGGTTTGATAGCATTTTGTTTTGCATGGAGGAAAGGCAAACAGCAATTATTGTGGTGGTTCTAAGACTAGCAGTGGTACTCATTCTTGGAGAAAGAAAAAAAAAAAGGAAAGAAAAGAAGTGAAACGTGAAATAGACCAGAATTTACACGCGGAAAATATTATTGTGGTTATCTGCAACATAATTTTTGCAATGTGTTTACTGCCATAACCTCGTTTGCAGAGGTTATGTCATTATTGCATTTACTCACATTATCTGAATAAAAATTATAGCAATGACATGGAAATTCATATCTTATTACACGAATATAAGTTAAGAATTCAATAATAATATGCGAAAATCGTAATAAAACGATCATTGCTGATAGCGTTTACTTATAGGTTATCGTACGGTAGATAGATAGATAAGAAATGGGTGAGCCCTGTCTTCGCAGAGCTCCACACGTAGGTCTATGAAGACCCTTTGTGCCCCTTAAACAGGTTTGCCTAGTCCAGCCCTAGTGCTCCTATAATGGATACTAGTGTCCGGATATTGGCATTCCTGATGTCTTCCAGGCTCACAAAATGTCAGCCAAGGTATCGATGTCTGGTGCTTGCAAGAGCCTCGCACTGACATAACATATGGTACGGTAATAAACATAAAAGATGTCCACCTTCTTTATATATTTCTCTTGCAATCTCCTCGTACGCTGTTGTTTGATTAATTTTATTGTGGTAGTCTACAGAGTCCACTGCATACAGGCTGGGATGTGCCTCATACTTAGCAATGAATACACACACAACATTCCTCGCCCATAAAGACAGCCATATTTGTTGTTTTGATTCCCGTCCCGACAATCCCAGCATGCCTAGCG
Organism: Anabrus simplex; assembly: GCF_040414725.1. Lineage (NCBI taxonomy): Eukaryota > Metazoa > Arthropoda > Insecta > Orthoptera > Tettigoniidae > Anabrus > Anabrus simplex. Next base: position 53,884,819 of record NC_090268.1, read on the forward strand.
GTATAGCGCGCATCGTTAATAATCGATCTCGATTGGTCAGTTCTGTCAAATTCTTTGATCGATTAGAACATGTTCTGATTCACTTTCAAGACTTTTGAAGACTTCTCAAGACTTGCCAAACGATTTGACAACTAAACTTGTGAAGTATTGAGAAGTTTTGTGAAGTCCTGAATTTGACAAACATTTGATCGTGTACAACAGGCTTAAGGCTGGCACTAAGAGGAATAAATTTTAAACGGAGCTTCAATCCCTGCAAAAAAAAAAATGAAAGGGCGTATGGCTTTTAGTGCCGGGAGTGTCCGAGGACAAGTTCGGCTCGTCAAATGCAGGTCTTTCAATTCGACACCCGTAGGTGACCTGCGCGTCGTGATGAAGATGAAATGATGATGAAGACAGCACATACACCCAGCTCCCTACCAGCGAAATTAACCAATTATGGTTAAGATTCCCGACCTTGCCGGGAATCGAACCCGGGACCCCTGTGGCCAAAGGCCAGCACACTAACCATTTAGCCACGGAGCCTCAATCGCTGAAATGTTTATTTTATTCGAAGTGGAGCGAAATAATGAACCGCCTACATGGGAGACCAATGCTTGGAGTGAAGACGTTGAAGGTGCGATGGTGGGAGAAGATCAAGGTTGTATTTACATGATGAGCCTTGGTTCATGTGCGCTGCCGCAGGTCACGGTATAATGGACGTGGACGGGAATTTAAATGTATACTTAATACTTCACGTCTCTTGGTTGCGCACTGTTTGTGTGAAGGGACGGAGGGGGGAGGTGGCGGCAGTGGCTAGTTTTTCACGTTTGACTGACATCACTCTCCTCGTAAGAATATGTTTTCATTCCCCTCACTCTCTATTATCACGACATATATTTACCGAAGTTAATGGACGCCGAGCTTTTTCTTCGTGTTAAATGTTTACGATAATTGCAGGTGGGTTCAGTGGAAAGAGAATGGACTGACAGCGAAGGTAGGCGAGTTCCTATCATTACAAGGCAAGCTCTCAGCTCGCACCTACACGAGAAGATATGCGAGCGATAGGCAGAGGAGAAGCAGTGGAGGTGGTCACTGACATCACAGCTGATCATATCACAGACACACAAGCGTCGCATTAATTAATACCTAATATGGACTCGAGGCTAATATGAATACAGTCCTTCGGTCTCATATCGTCGTACCTACAAGGTTACATCAGCAAAGTGGTCTTTTGGAAATACTAATGAGTAGGCTTCTTTCAAAACGATACAGATAAAAGATATGTCAGTGCTTATGTGCTTGGTTACATGAGAGGTCTCTGAAGAGAAACAAAATTTTGAATTATTGTCAAAAAAGCCGTCTTTAAGTCAGATGATACACAAAGAACCAACATTCTTAGCCATCAAGAAGTTTTCCAAATACTACTGTGCCTTTCCCGTAATTCCTGTTTCTTTCTTTCCTGGTCGTTTTCCCATTACTTGAGATCGGTACGGCATGTACATTTACGGCCAAAAGTCCTACGTGACACCAACCCGAAGCGAAATTATGTATTCACTATTATGTGTCCAGACCCGGTGACAGGATTCTCGGACCCTGGGCAACTGAGAGCTCCGAACTTCTAAATCCCGGCCCCCCTCCACTCAATTATTTAAACCAAAACTGCGAATTTGCAGGTTATTTTATAAAAAAGACTTACCTGAATATCAGCGTAGAATTGGTGCAAATTTTTATCGTTGCAAACATGGTGTATTTGTTGTGTTAATTTGGTGCAAAAGTGACTGTGGATGCACCGTTTATAACACCAATTAAAAATCCACCAAAACTGCACCATAATTATACCACATATTTTTCCACATTAATTTACATCATTATTGCACCAACAAACTTGGTACGAGAGAAACGACATTTTACACCAAACAAACAAGTACATTTTAATGAGGCAATGTCTGCATCAAGTTCGCGCCAAAAATACACGAAAGGTTTTCTTTCAATCTTCTTCATTGTCAACACCACTGTTGAAACAAATTTGCATCCAAAATGATCCAACGTTACACCAACGATTAGGGTGCATTTGTGGAATGAACTTGGTGTCATTTTAATGCAAAATTTGTGCAGTTTTCTTCGTATTTACCCCACAAATATAATAGTTTAAAACTGGTCTAAAGTTGCTGTATTTATGTTGTATCTTTCGAAGCAAGTGTTGTGGTACATTTGTGGATTAACCTTTGTGCCAGTATTTCCCAAAATTAATGCATATTCTGTCGCATTTACTCCAAAAGATACAGGACAAAATGGGTATAAAATTGGTAACAACAACAAAGCTGTCATACTTCTTTGCTGCACACTGACGCATGATCTACCTTGATTTGTTTTTCACTTTTTAAACAACAAAAGTTAAGACGAACACAGAGACATAGTCCCCGAATCAGAGGTGTTTACTGGACACGGAAACCCCACCCCCCAACCCCCACCGGCCGACTTAGCTATGAATCGAATCCGGGAGCCCTTCACCATTCATTCCAAAAACCGACCTCTCTGATAATTGCCGTTATGATGATACAAATAGTAGGGAGTATAGTTAAGCCTAGGACTGGATTAAAAGTAGGAAAGGTCACAATATGAAGAGGACAAATTGGGGCAAATATTCATTTATAGGAAGGGGAGTTAGGGATTGGATGTTCAATAAATTTCAAATTCCTTTGAAATCATTTAAGAAAAGGCTAGGAAAACAACAGATAAGGAATCTGCCACCTGGGCGACTGCCCTAAATGCAGATCAGTATTGATTGATCGATTGATCGATTGGATTAGGAAGCTCGGAGATTGTATAAAATTACAATGCAACATTCTTGTGTAAATTCATGTGGGAAATACTGGGTGATTTATTGGTAAAGTGACTTACACTCGTCAGAAAAATGTACATATGAAGCAGAAGTAGTGTGTTTTTTTTAATTTTATTTTTTTACAATTGGCTTTACGTCGCACCGACACAGATAGGTCTTATAGCGACGAAGGGATAGGGAAGACCTAGGAGTGGGAAGGAAGCAGCCGTGGCCTTAGTTAAGGAACAGCCTCAGCATATATATAGAACTTTTCGCACTATTTATCTTAGGATAAAGTGAGCTAACATTTATTTTTAAATTTTGTAATTCCCCTATTGTTCAGCTATCCCCGATAAGGAAAACTTAATTTTTCTTTACATATACCGTATAAATGGTGATTTACCATTGACAATGAATCACCTAAAACATCTAAACAAATATATTTTAACAACGAAATAGGAATGCCAAAACGGAGGATTAAGTGAAAATTTTGTGACAAATCCCCGTGCACCGAAGAGTAACTCAATCACTTCTCAGCAACTGGCGGGTATGAGATACTTTTCTTCAAAGTACTTAAAACATTGTTTGTAGTGTCTCTTTTTTTCAGATTCCCCTGTGGGTGGGGGCGGTAGAATAACACCCACGGTATCCTCTGTCTGTCGTAAGAGGCGACTAAAAGAGGCTCCAGGGGCTCTCAACTTGGAGCATGCATTCGCGACCACGGAGCCCTTATCTGAGTCCTGACATTGGCTTCCACTTACTTGTACCGGGCTCCCCACTTTCATCTATCCTGTTATATATAGGATGGTTGCCTAGTTGTACTTCCTCTTAAAACAATAATCACCACCACCTTTTCTTTTCAGAATCTTTTTGGACTGAAAGCGTATTGTTGGATCAATAAGAGCGCCTATGTTTCTCTTCCTATTAATCGCGTCAATGCACGTTTGCTGGATCTATCGCTAGAGATACAGTGTACTTCTTCAAAGACTTCAAATCTGCCAGATTTTTGAGAAATTCTGCAATACTGCTCCTGACTCTATGGTGCCTGTTGGTCTTAACCACAGATATGACGGTTGAAATCTCTCTTTCTATATATTTCATTTCTCGTAATACCCAGGTTTCATTACCGTATAATAATGTTGGTTTTGAAGGAGTCTTGAAGCCATAGTTTAATTTGATTCATTTTTTTCAATTTTAAATTGGTTTTTCGTCGAACCAACACAGATAGGTCTTATGGTGACGGTGCGATAGGAAAGGGCTAGGAGTGGGAAAGAAGCGGCTGTGGCCTTAATTAAGATACAGACAGACTCAGTATTTGCACTGTGTGAATATGGAGAAACCACGGACAACCATCTTTAGGGCTGCCGACGGTGGGGTTCGAACCCACTCTCTCCCGAATGCAAGCTCACAGCGCCCCTAACCGCACGGCTAACTTACTCGGTATTTCATTGACTTCGTAGATACATTTTGATATAAATATTGACAAAATTCTACTTTCTGATATTATGTTTAAATATTCATACAAGTTCTTCAAAATACTTAAAACATTGTTCGTAGTGTCTCTTTTTTCAGATCCCCCTGTGGGTGGTCGTGGTGGTGATTATTGTTTTAAGAGGAAGTACAACTAGGCAGCCATCCTCTATATAACACTAATCAGAGGGAAAAATGGAAGGGGTCCGACACTTCGAAATATGAAGGTATCGGCCAAAGGAAGACAAGGGCCACGAAGGGCGTGAAAATGAAAGACTCCCTAGGCCTTCATACGTAATACCGTCAGTGTCGGAAAAGAACAAGAGTTGACCAAGGGAGGTCGGATACGATAGATGAAAGTGAGGAGCCTGGCACAAGTAAGTGGAAGCAATGCCAGGACTCAGCTAAGGGCCCCGTGGTCGCCAACCCACGCTCCAAAGTTCAGAGCCTCTGGGGCCCCTTTTAGTCGCCTCTTACGACAGGCAGGAGATACTGTGAGTGTTATTCTACCGCCCCCACCCACAGGGTTCCCTCTAAACCAGCTTACTTGTCCTATGGCGGTGTCCATTATCATTACATAAAAAACCAAACGAAACCCCACGGCACTTAACGCCTTTGAAAGGGCATTGGCCTGCCCAGCGACCGCTGCTCAGCGCGAAGGCCTGCAGATTACGAGGAGTCGTGTGGTCAGCACGACGCATCCTCTCGGCCGTTATTCTGGGCTTTCGAGACCGGGGCCGCCATCTCACCGTCAGATAGCTCCTCAATTCTCATCGCGTAGGCTGAGTGGACCTCGAACCAGCCCACAGGTCGAGAGAAAAATCCCTGATCTGGCTGGGAATCGAACCCGGGGCCTCCGAGCAAGAGGCAGGCACGCTACCTCTACACCACGGGACCGGCATTATCATTACATATGGTCTTATATTATACTTTACTGCTATTGCCAGGATTTTATCTTCTGTAGTAGAAATATTCGTAGTACAAATCTGCAGAACATCATCATGATATTTTGTGATATTGTTTTTAAAGCACCGAATTTATCCTCAAGGAGTACCTGGCCGTCTAAAAGTAAAATGGAATATATTATTTGCTTCCAATAACGTTTCAAGTGTATGTACAATGGCGAAAAATGAAATTCCAATACTAAGAAGGAGTTGTGCGAGATAAACGAAATTCGGAAGGCGTGTTTGCAGATCTCAATGATGGCGCCTATTCAAACCTGCGCGCTAGTCGAACAAGAGTGGTGCTAGTAGCACAACTATGGCCTTCGTGAGCGTTAGTCATCATCCGCTGTTGACGTAAGGTAGGCGTGAGTCAAATGTTCCTTTAAGGAGACAGCAGCAGCTTACAGAGTTCAAACGAGGGCGGGAAGGTAGATTCTTTACACGATATTGCAGAAAGACTTGCATGCACAATGCATCGGTGCTGCTGACAATGGTCGCGGAGAGGCACTGTCTCATGAAGACCGATGTCTGGTCACCCACGGACCACTACGGAGAGGGAAGAGCGTCGTATTCGCCACATGGCTGTGGTGGATCGTACTGCATCTGCAGCAGTCATTAGAACTTCCGTGGGAGTCAGACTGACACAGCGAACTGTAACAAATCGATTACTTAAAGGGGCAACTCCGAACTAGACTTCCCGTGGCGTTCATGCCACTAACTCCGAATCAATGCCATCTGCGACTTCAATGGTGTTAAGCTAGAACTCATTGGAGGGTGGAGTGGAGATCTGTTGTATTCTAAGATGATAGCCGTTTCTGTCTTGGTGCCGGTGATGGCCAAAGCTTGGTAAGAATGAGGTGAGGTTAGTGCTTGGAACCAAGCTGCCTGCAGCGTCGACACACTGGACCTACACTAGGCGTATGGTCTGGGGAGTGATTTACTTTCCACAACAGGAGCACTCTCGTCGTTATCCCAAGAAACTTACCAGTGGAGTTGTATGCTAGACTCGTGAATAAACTGGTTTTGCTGCCATTCATTCGCAATATTTAAAGTGGTGTTTTCCATACAGTGTTTCCTCATACAGCTACTCACCCATCGTGCTCTACGAAGTCTCGACCAGTTGCCTTGGCCTTCGAGATAACCAGACCTTTCGCCCATGAGCACGTATGGGACATTATGGAACGATAAATCCAGCGTCATGCAATACCAGTATTAACTGTTTATGATTTGACTGACCAAGTGCAACAGGCGCGGAACTCCAACCCACAAAATGGCATATGGATGCGTGCACACGTGCATGATTGCATTCAAAATGATGGTAACTACAACGGTTATAAATGTTCCATCATGTCACATATTTGAACGTGCTATCTGGAAACATTAATCCAATAAATACCTTACTGAGGCAATTGCTTAGCCTAAATTGAATTTCTCTAAAGTTTTCTTGATACTAGGATTTCATTTTCCGCCAGTGTATATGCGAAATACCTCTCGTTTTCTCATCACGATCCCCGAGGAACCACCAAACTCATGAAAGTGAAGTTTGGCATGAAAGTTTCTCTTATGTCATAGGCAACAACTGAGAAAGCCTTTTGAAAAATTCATCCCGTAAGAGGAACGAAATAAGGGCAATGTTTCGGAACGATTGAATAATGATGATCATCGGTCATCTCTCCTAATGGTACGTGATGAAGCGGAATGATATGATGATCATAATTTCAAAATCCATCCACTGACCGGAATTCAAAAGGACGACTATGAAAACTAATTGTGAACTTAAAAACAATCAGTGGATCCGACTCGCAATGCCCCATCTCCGCATAAAATAACCTAAAACAATGGCATACACAGAACAAGGGACTACTTCCAAAGCAACATCCTATATCAATTATGCTTTTTATCTAAAAAATCCAGGTCAGCGGCCCCTCAGAATGGCACTAATCACTGGTAAAGTAGACCCATGGTGTTCCTCATATAGAGGTACTAATCACAGTAGACCTATGGTGTTTCTCATATAATGGTACTACTCACTGACAATACAGACTCATGCCGTTCCTCACATTATGGTACTATTCACAGGTAACGCAGAACCATGGTGTTCCTCACATAGTAGTACTAATCACATGTAATGTAGACCCATAGTGTTCCTCATATAATGGTACTACTCACTGGCAATACCGACCCATGGTGTTCCTCATATAATGGTACTACTCACTGGCAATACAGACCCATGTTGTTTCTCACATAATGGTTCTACTCACAGGTAACACAGAACCATGGTGTTCCTCACATAGTGGTACTAATCACAGTAGACCCATGGTGGTTCTCATATAGTATCGTGTACTAATCACAGGTAACGTAGACTCATGGTGCTCCTCACATAGTGGAACTAATCACAGTAGACCTATGGTGTTCCTCATATAGTTTCGTAGTACTAATCACAGGTAATGTGCCGCATGCTGTTCCTCACATAGTGATACTAATCACAGGCAACGCCCATACGCATGGTGTTCCTCACATCATGGTACTACTTACAGGTAACGCAGACCTACGGTGTTCCTCACATGGTGGTACTCATCTCAGGCAATGTAAACCCATGGTGCTCTTCCCCGAATGATACTAATCACATATCCATGGTATTTCTCACATTGTGGTACTAATCGTAAGTAACGTCGACCCATGTGTTCCTCGCATAATGGTACTAATCACAGGTAATCTCATGGTTCCAAATCCATCAACCATTGGTCTCCCCCTTTAGTCGCCTCTTACGACAGGCAAGGGATACTGTGGGTGTATTTTTCGTCTGCGTCTCTACCCACAGGGGTTCGGAACGATAGGTCGCGGACGGCCATGATAGCTAATTCTTATACGGCGTGATAATGTTGACATTCTCAGACAGTGTCCATATTATTTGTAGAGCCATGCGCGGATATACAAAAATAACATCCGCATCCGCTCCGTATCCACGAATTGTTATCTGCATCTGCAATTGGTTATCCGCGATTGTTATAAGTATTTACCTACAGTATATTTCAGTATAATTCAGCACATTTCAAAGGTATGTAGCAGCAGCAGCACGATTGTGTAAGCACCCTTAAGCAGTCGCATAAGAAGCTATGTATAGCCGTCATCTTGCGCAAGCACCCTTAAGGCGTCTCAAAGCCGCTACCTTGTGTCCGCCATCTTGCGCAAGCATCCCAAGGGAGTCTCAAGCCATCTTGTGCAAGCACCCTAAAGGCATCTCATAAGGTGTCATGTATAGCCGCCATCTTGTAGCTGCCATCTTGCGCAAGCATCCCAAGGGAGTCTCATAAGAGCAGCAGCCATCTTGCAGCCACCATCTTGCGCAATCACCCTGAAGGTGTCTCATAAGGAGTCATGTATAGCCGCCATCTTGTGCAATTGGCGTCGAGAAGGGCATCCGGCCGTAAAACTGAGGTTAGGTTCCTCTATAAGGTTAGGCTTGCTGTCTTGTGTTAGGTTAAGCCCCTCTAAGATAGCGGATGTGAGGTTGGGCGGTGTCTCATAAGGAGCGATGTATACCCGCCATCTTGTGCAATTGGCGTCGGGAAGGGCATCCAGACATAAAACTGAGGTTACCTTCCATGAGGTTAGGCTTGCTGTCTTTGTTAGGTTAAGCCCCTCCAAGATAGCATGTGTAAGGTTAAGCTCACTCTCTTAGGCGTCAGGAAGGGCAACCGGCCGTAAAAATGAGATTAGGCCCTTCCGTGAAGTTAGGCTAGCTCTCTTTGTTAGGTTAAGCCCATCCAAGATAGTGCGTGTGAGGTTAGGGTCGCGCTCTTATGCGTCAGGAAGGGCATCCGGCTGTAAAACTGAGGTTAGGCCCTTCCGTGAGGTTAGGCTAGCTCTCTTATGCATAAAAAGTTAGGTTAAGCCCCTCCAAGATGGCGGATGTGAGGTTAGGGTCGCGCTCTTAGCCAGCGTGAGAAGGAGGCCTCTCCCGAGAGCCTGCGGTGGCGGTGGCGGTGGAGGTGGAGGCGTCTCCCGAGAGCGTGAGGAGGAGGTGGCGGTGGAAGCCTCTGTGGAGAGCCATAGGTGGCGGTGGCAGCCGAACTGTGCACTATATCTACTACCGACGTATTGACCTTTGTTCCTTTCTTCCATTATTGTGGGCAGGAGCCAGTTAGGCTTAGGTCAGATTTAAGGCTTTATGATCTCAAGGCTCTACATATCATCATTCTCCCACACCAATGTCATGGTTCGCCTAACTAGGAGCAAAAGTACGAGTATACCTGAGTGAAAATCAATAAACGTCATTATTTATAAATTATCAGCAAAATTATCCGCACTGCCATACAGTTTGTATCCGCCAAGACACTAACTTCGCGGATATCTGCGGATATCCGTATCCGTGCAGGGCTCTAATTATTTGCCGTGGATTTCTCTGTGTTGTTTGCAGGCTGCCCATATTTTGAGATGGATGAGTTGGCAACCCTGCTTCTTGTTATGTTCTGTTGGTTGATAATAAAGGATTCTACGTGTTCAATTTCGGAAAATGTGATAATCCATTATTTAAACATGCTTGTGTATCATGAATGATATATTGACTTGGTGGCGGTTCGACACTTTGCGAGGGCTGGCAGCGTGAACGGGGCTTCCTTTTCCTCGTTTTCTTGTTTAATATATGGCACAGGCAAGTGTAACCAAGAGGTTGGAGTGACGGAAATAAACCATGTGTTTTCCAGCAAATACATATAGCCTCAAACTGTGCTTTATTACACCGACTGGTGATTTCTATTACGAGCAAAGTCGAGTACATGGCTGAGATGGCAGTGGGGAATACGAAGTAACATAGAACTCCAAAAATAGAAGGAAATTATCAACACGTCATCGTGCTATTTCTCTGCACATCCTGGTATTCAAAGGAGATTATACTTTCTTTACATATATATCTTCATTATATACTGTTATGCCTGTCACCTTGAGATTTGCCGATCATATTATTATTTTATCTGAGACTGCAGAAGATCTCGAGAAGTTGCTGAATGGTATGGACGAAGTCCTGGATAAGGAGTACAAGATGAAACTAAATAAGTCCAAAACAAAAGTAATGGAGTGCAGTCGAACGAAGGCAGGTGATGCAGGAAATATTAGATTAGGAAATGCAGTCTTAAAGGAAGTCGATGAATAGTGTTACTTGGGTAGTAAAATAACTAACGATGAAAGAAGTAAGCAGGACATAAAATGCAAACTGGCACAAGCAAGGAAGAGCTTTTCTAAGAAAAAATTTGCTCACTTCAAATATTGATATAGGAATTAGAAAGATATTTCTGAAGACTTTCATTTCGAGCGTGGCATTGTATGGAAGTGAAACATGGACGATAACTGTCTCGGAAAGAAAGAGAATAGAAGCTTTTGAAATGTGGTGTTACAGAAGAATGCTGGAGGTGAGATGGATAGATCTAATCAAGAATGAAGAGATACTGAATCGAATTGGTGAGAGGAAATCGATTTGGCTAAATTTCACGAGAAGAAGAGATAGAATGATAGGATACATCTTAAGACACACAGGACTTGTTCAGTTGGTTTTTGAAGGAAGTTTAGGTGGTGAGAACGGTATGGGTAGACCAAGATATGAATATGACAAGCAGATTGGAGCAGATGTAGGATGCAATAGTTACATCGAAATGAAAGGTTAGCATGATATAGGGTGGCATGTAGAGCTGCATCAAACCAGTCTACGGACTGATGACTCAAACACAACATGCCTGTCACCGTTCAGGCTGCAAGCCTCTGTGAATTTACTAAATCCTCTGTTTTTAGCTAGCTCTGTGGCCTCGCTTAGATCTACACCTCTTTCATTAGAAACCAAGTCTAAGCATCGTCTTATTGGTCCACCGTACCTCTACTTCTCATACTCTCCATTGCAGAGTCCATTATTTTCCAGGTAACCTATCCTCCTCCTCCTCCATTCACCTTAAATGACCCTACCACTGAAGCTGGTTTATGCGTACAGCTTCGTCAATTGAGTTCATTCCTATCTTAGCCTTTATCTCCTCATTCCGAGTACCTTCCTGTCATTGTTCCCACCTATTTGTACGAGGGATCTTTCTCGCTATTTTTATGTCTGTTACTTCTAACTTTTGCATGGCAAAAACCAAAATATTTAACTAAAAAATCCTTAGCGAGGAACGGGCAAGTCTGCTAGTGTATACAGAGTGATTAAGTTAAAATGCTCACATCAACTAAATAGTAAATGGCTAAATATATCGGAAATATGTTTCCACTTTCATTAATATAACTAAGGGGCTCACAATCAAACTTGAATTACTTTCCCGGGCTTTCATTATCTACTCAGATAACTTTACTAACGTTTTTATTAAACGGAGCTATTTTCTCCACCTAGCATTTGGTGTACGGGCGTTGGAAATTTAGAGGTGTGAATATTTTTTACAATAAGGCACGTTCTTCTCGAGAAAATGGAGTGTCTTCGAATGTGCTTCGTTTCCCAGCTGTGGGTTGCCATATTCGATTGAGTGTGCCCTTTAGAATTCGGCCAGTATCCAGTATTCGGGAGATAGTAGGTTCGAACCCCACTGTCGGCAGCCCTGAAAATGGTTTTCCGTGGTTTCCCATTTTCACACCGGGAAAATGCGGGGGCTGTACCTCAATTAAGGCCACGGCCGCTTCCTTCCCACTCCTAGCCCTTCCCTCTTCCATCGTCGCCGTAAGACCTATCTGTGTCGGTGCGACGTAAAGCAACTAGCAAAAAAACATTTTTTAAAAATTCGTCGTATAAATTGTTTCCTTTATCTGTTACCTACGGCGTATCATTGCAGTGTATTTACGGGTACAGCAGAGCGAACACATAGCTGTCAGATCGAAATGAAAGATTTCTGAACGTAATGCATGCCTAGAACGCCTGATTAATAATTCATTAGAATAGGCCACTGGCTGTCGAACGAAGTTTACTTGAAGGCATTTCATTTCCTCAAGACATAGTTGGCGTACTTTGAAAATAAACACACATCTGAATTTCAAAAACCTATTTCTCTAACACGAGGAGAGGAAAACAGTGTAGTTCAATTTAAAAATAAAAATATTAATTTCGTCATCTCAGCAGATATCGACATTATGAAAAGAAATTAATGTTCGATTATGAACCCTTTAAGTAACATTACTGAAAGTTTACACAAAATCTTGATATCTTTAATGGTTTAAAAGTTATTTCAGGTTACCACTTCAACTGACTCATCCTGTATATAAGGGGAGAAGAAAATACCACTATTTAAATATACATATATCCGCTTCGGTACATTTGGGAATCCTCCTATGGATTCATTTAATTGGGTAGTTAACAAATTCATATTTCATGCCTGTTTCAGGTGATATTTTCTATACCGGGTATAACAGGTAAATTGTCGACGACAACTCCAGAACAAATAATATCACAATACTGGAAACTCGCTCTTTAATACATTCTCTGAATTTGTCATCTGTCACCATTCATTTCAATGAGGCAGTCATGCGTTCAGGGCCAAGAATACTTGTTGTTCTCCTTCTTTCATCAGTAGAAGAATTCTCTTGACATTCACAGAGAACTGTTACCCATTTCATGAGTTTGAAATCACTAAGTAATTTCTCACCAGTACTGAGCAAGCTTTCAGAGATAACAGAGACACAACACGTACACGGGATGGGAGGCGAAGATAATGGGTAAAGACTATTGTTATGTCACTGATTATGAAACCGGTTGCAATTAAACACTGTTGTAAACCATTGCATGCTTTGCGAACAGTAAATGGAATTTAAAAGAAGAATGTATCTTCTCATGATCTGTTTAATCTCCGGCTCCATGGCTAAGTGGTTAGCGTGCTGGCCTTTGGTCACAGGGGTACCGGGTTTGATTCCCGGCAGGGTCGGGAATTTTAACCAGAATTGGATTAATTTCACTGGCACGGGGGCTGGGTGTATGTGTTGTCTTCATCATCATTTCATCCTCATCATGACGCTCAGCTCGCCTTCGGGAGTCAAATCAAAAGACGTGTACCTGGCGAGCCGTACATGTCCTAGGACACTCCCGGCACTAAAAGCCATACGCCATTTCATTTCATCTGTTTAACAAGCAACACATCTTCCTCTGTTTACTGTTTAAAGTTACAAATCATTGTAGGTCCAAATCTGTTTACAGAATATCAAAACCTCCAGAAATAGAAACATTATTGTTCTTTCTAGCATTTTCCCAGTTTTAAAGTTTCGGACTTGGTGTGGATTTGGTGCAGTTTTACGGCTGAATACCCTCCTTGATGCGAATCCTAAGTGGAGATCTATATTCACTATTGATGATGTCCGACTCGTTGGCTGAACGCTCAGCGTATTGGCCTTCGGTTCAGAGGGTCCTGGGTTCGATTCCCGGCCGGGTCGGGGATTTTAACCTTAATTGGTTAATTCCAATGGCATGGGGGATGGGTGTATGTGTTGTCTTCATCATCATTTCATCCTCATCACGACGCGCAGGTCGCCTACGGAAGTCAAATAGAAAGACCTGCACCTGGCGAGCCGAACCCGTCCTGGGATATCCCGGCACTGAAAGCCATACGGCATTTCATTCACTATTGATGATGATACTTGACGCTTAAAGGGGCCAAATATGTAGGTCATGGGCCCCTAATGGTACAAAAATGAGGCGAAATATAATGACAATTTAAAAGTCCAAAATTCAACCACTGACCAGAATTCAAAACTTGATGATGAATGAATGGATGAATATGAATTAAAAATAATCAGCGGATGCAACTCACAATACTGACAGTTAGAAATAGTTCCTTAATTCATCTATTTACTAGAATTCAAAAAGAGACGATGAACAATGATTGTAAACTTAAAACAATCAGTGGATCCGACCCGCAATGTCCCACCTTCCCATAATCTATCTTAAAACATTAGTATATACAGACCAAGGGACTGCTTCCAAAGCACAATCGCTGATGCTTGTTGTCTAAAGGGGTACAATATCCAGGTCAACGGCCCCTCATAATGGTACTTATCGCTAGTAAAGTAGAACCATGGTATTTCTCATGTTGCGGTATTAACGGAAAGTAGAGTAGACTCACGGTGTTACTCATATTGTGGTACCACTCACAAGGAATGTACGTCGGACAGGTAACGCAGACCTATGGTGTTTCTCACATAATGGCGCCACTCATAGGCAACGCAAACCCACGGTGTTCCTCACCTAGGTGTATTAATCACAGGGACGTGAACTATCCCGTGGTGTTCCTCACATAGTGGGTACTAATCACAGGCAACGCAGACCCACGGTGTCGCTCGTACAGTGGTAGTAATCACACAGTGAAACACACTCTGCTGGTACTAATCACACACTTATTGTGTACCTAACACAGTGGTACTACTCGCAAGTAAAGGCGACCCGTGGTGTTCCTTGCGTGGTGGCACTAATCACAAGTAGTTTCATGGTTCTAATTCAATCATGGTCTCCCCTTTTAGTCACTCTTACGACAGGCAAGGGATACCGTGGGTGTATTCTTCGTCTGCTGCATCTGTGGTAGTTGTTAGTGTGATGTGTTGTGTGTACATGAAGTGCTGTGTATTAGATGAACACAAACGTTCAATCTGCAGAGGCATTAACCAAATGGAGTTGAAAACCTCTTCCCGACCTATATCGAAGCTAGGACCCTCCGAACAGAATGCCAGCAAGCTTATTATTTAGTCAAGGAGCTGAACACCTGCAGATTCGCAATAAGCCTCCATGTATTAGCAATACCGGGATTAAGCAATGCCAATATCGTACGAGGAGATACAGCAATTAATATACGAGGGCTGTAAATAAAATAATGACAACGTAGTCCAGACACTCGCAGGAGATCGGGCGTGCGCAAATAGGATATGGGAACGGTCAGGTGGCGCTGTCGATATGTAGTGTGCATCCAGCTGGGAGTGTTGTTGCTGTGTGGCGTTGAAGTGAAGAGTGTCGATTTCACCACTCTAGAGCATGTTGGCAAAAGGTGATCAGCGTTCGTGGATTAAAATCGAGGTTACCCGTGACAAAAATCATCAGAATCTTCCTCTTTTCCTACCGCTTTTCCCACACCCGTGGGGTCACGGGTACGAACTGCGTCGCACATGTAGGTTTGGCCTTGTTTTACGGCCTGATGCCCTTCCTGACAGCAACCCTATGTGAAGGGATGTAATTACAATTACGTGTTTCTGTGATGGTTGTTAGTGTGGTAGGTTGTCTGAATATGATGAGGAGAGTGTTGGGACGGACACATATACCCAGTCCCCGAGCCAGAAGAGTTAATCAGAAGCGATTAGAAATCCCGACCCAGCCGGGAATCGAACCCGGGACCTGCTGAACCGAAGCCAGTACGCTGCCATTCAGCCAATGAATCGGATGCAAACAGAGCGTCAGAATGTTATCGATACTTGCGTGTAGCCTTTGGCGAGAATGCATTTTTCGTATAGGACGGTTGTACAATTGCAACAGTAGCATTGGCAAGTCTTCCAGCACCCTCCGTACTCACCAGACATGAGTCTTTGTGACTGCGACCTGTTTCCGAAGTTGACGGAACCCCTCCGAGGCCGCCGATTTCCTGACTGGGCATCGGTACTCCGCGCAGTTGGGCGCTCCGTCGTTCTCATCAACAGAGAACGCCTTGCCAATGGTCCCTTTGCGGGTGACTGCATTGAAGGTATGTAATGCAATTGTACTTGTTAGTTCGTAATGTTTTGTTCTATAAATATTAATGAAAGAAGATAGGCAGTTTGAGTAGCACATTAGATCAAATTCTCGTCTCCAGTGCTGAAGGTTGTCGGATCGAGTCCTGGTACAGATGGTTGACGAAAGAAGAAAGATCTTCTGGTGCTGTTTCCTCGCAGAAAGTTGTCGACAGTCATGAAGCAATTTTTCCTACTTCTATGACGATTTACTAGGGACATTGGTAGGTGTGGTGGGGCCCGTGTTCCTTCCGTACATTCACAATCTGACACCCAAAATGGGTCATACACTGTCCGGAGTCGCCCACTTTGGTTACAGATGCACCTCAGCTGGAGTTAAGTACTCGAAATTATGCATTTGTTCCAGTTTCATATTCTCTACCTGGCATTCAATCCTCTTAGGGTTCTTCCTTACTAATGTCATTCAGTCTTAAATGTTATATCTTTCAGCAAATGCCCGATGCATACTATGAACAACTAAGGTGAATTATTACAGCCTTGTTTAACCCTTGCCAACGGCCGTAGCCGTGTTGAAACACCGGATCCCGTGAGATCTCCGAAGTTAATCAATATTGGGCGTGGTCAGAAGTTGGATGGGTTGCCACGCGCTGTTGGTGGGGGATAAGGGAATGGAGGAGCGGAAAGGGACTGGCCACCCTACCGCACGTAAACTCCGGCTCAGGAACACCTCTGCGGAGGTTTGGACCTGCCTTCGGGCAGAATAACCCTTACCTTACCTACCTGTTTAACCCTTCGAACTACTTAGCTTATACCCAAACAAAATCTTGTCCTGTGGTCTGAAACCACGCTGGTTTTCATCTAACTTACTCTCCACCACTGATCGCACCCTCCTTTCCAAAACGCCCGTGTACACGTTGCATGATACACCGGACAATGAAATACCTGGATAGTTGTTGCAACCCTTTGTGTTTCTTTGGTTATAAATGGTTGACATTACTGTTTTCGTCCAATCAGAAGGTACCTAACAGAGTGAGTTATCCATGCGATTAGGATCGCGCAGCTGTGAGCTTGCATTCGGAAAATAGTGGGTTCGAACCCCACAGTCGGCAGACCTGAAGATAGTTTCCCATTTTCACACCAGGCAAATGATTCGGCTGCACCTTAATTACGGACGCTTTTTTCCCAATGCCAGTCCTTTTCTATCCCACCTGCGTCGGTGCGACTTAAATATTTTTTTTATGTCGCCTACCTTGCTCACACTCCATGCTCTACGAAGTCATTTTATTCCTAACTTCTAAATATATTTCGAAGTATCAGATCTAATTTCATCTATTTCTTCTGCTTTGTGACAATATAGATTAATATTGTTCAAACTCTCTAGGACTTTTCGATCCTTAAATTATCAGCTTTTCTTCCCACTGGGCTTGTCAATTTCGCATTGAGAAACCTAAAGAGTTTGAATACGTTAACATTTGCAGTCGATGAGATTAAATTATTTCCTTCTCAGAAAATGTTTGACGGTGGAGATTATTTACTGTCCCTAACACTTCCTCGAGCGTAATTTCACTGCCATCATTGGTTCTCTTTCTTATTACCTCTGTTGTTCTCGATGTCAACAGAAACTTTCTTTTTATGTTGAGAAGATTTTCAGAATATTCCTTCCATCTGTCCAGTGATTCCCTAGAATCTAAAATGAGTTTACCTGATATGCCCAAAACGCTATTCGTTTCCCTTTTCCCTCCTCTTTTAATAATATTTATTACAGTCCAGAGAGGTTCCCCCATCTCTTAACCAGATTATTATCGAAATCTTCCCACTATGTTTTTTTGGAATCTACAATGATTTGTTTCAATGTATTCTCTTCATTTACGTAAAATTCTTGCTAGGAGTCACTTTTGATTTTTTTTTTTTTTTACGTTTACAAGCTACCCTGACTTCATCACTCCACCCAGATACTCACCTTTTCCCTTCTCTACATACAACTTTTTTAGGATTTCCCTGTCCGTGACTACTACAGCACTCCTGCATGCCATTCATTCTCTTTCTACATACTGAACCTGCTGACTGTCTATTCTTTGAAACGTTTTACTAATATTCATATAAAGCAAAGCAAAGTCATCGCCGTACAGGCTATGAAGGCCCTGGGAGGGGTGCAATGTAAAGACTTCTACTATCCGTAATCTCGGCACTTGGTGGGGTAGAGTGGTTAGCTCTACGCCCAGCCGCCTTTGTCCCCAGGAATTATCCTGGTATTCAGGGCCAATTGCACCTCCTGACGGGTAATCGAAACCTCGTCCTTCCACGCGAACCGAGCATGCCTTTACTGCCTCGGCCAGATAGCCCCTTAAAATCCATATATTTCTACTTAACTCCCTCGTCCTGGAGTTGTTCTACTGATATCCATCTGCAAACAGATTTCACTTCCTCTATCCCAGGCCTATCCTTTTCTTTCTTAATCCGTTTACCCTTAAAGGTTGGGTTTTCCCTCGGACTTAGTCAGGGATCCCACTTGTACGCCTCAAGGGCAGTATCCTGGAGCGTGAGACTTTGGGTCGGGGGCTACAGCTGTAGAGGAGGACCAGTACTTCGCCTAGGCGGCTTTAACTGAACAGGGGCCTTCTGGGGGATGGGAAGACATGTAAGAGCGAATGAAGCGGTCGTAGCTTTAAGTTACGTACAATCCCAGTATTTTCCTGGAGGAGAAATAGGAAAACCACTGTAAACCACTTCGCCCTCTACTCAGTTGAACTCCCGAGGCTGAGTGGACACCGTTCCAGCCCTCGTACCACTTTTTTCAAATTTCGTTTCAGAACCCGGAATTGAACCCCGGCCTCTGAGCATGGCAGATAATCAAACTAACTAAACACCACAGGGGTGGACTTCTAGATCTATTATTATTATTATTATTATTATTATTATTATGCTAAGGATGAGACTATCACTTAATTTATATCATTAAGATCCTTCCATTATTTTTCCACGAGTAATTAACAAAATAATATGTACAGCTTCTTATTATTATTATTATTCTTCCTCTTCTTCTTCTTATACTTCCGCTTTTCCCACACTTGTGGGGCTACGGGTGCTAACTGTGCCACACATGTGTATTTGGCCTTGTTTTACGGCCGGATGCCCTTCCTGATGTTAACTATATGTGTAGGAATGATCTGTTCACGTTCTGTCTATATAAGGCATGCTACCGCTGTTCATTAGTTCATCGGAATGCAGCGCGGATAATAGAATAAATATTATTTTGCATCACCCGGTGAGAGACATCGGTAGTTTATGCTCTGTCGCAAGCGGATCGGAAACCAGCCGTGCATGCCTGAGAGGGACATAAGCCCAAGTTCTACTGTACAGAAATGTCATCATTAACTTTAACATTATTTTGTGGAACGAAAATCTAAAAGTGTGAATGTTTTCTACTTTTAGGATTCCGACTCCGCTAATGATATCCCCAACCAGTTCCAGAATCAGAGAGGAACCCCTAGGGGTTGTAACTTCCATTGCTCTGGTTCGGATCACCTCGCGTGCCAGTAGAACTTGACTTATAGGACAGCATTATTACGTACAACTTTTAAACGACCTTGTATAGGTCTCTGACCATTAACTGGCCATTCTCCTCTCGACCAAAATTTATTTACGTCTGCTTTTTCAATTAAGAAAACCTTTGCCAGAATACTTGCTCCACTTGTGCATTACTTAATAAGATGTCCACTCAATTAAGAAGTCCACTTATTCATCATCTCTTCAAACTACAGTTTTTTATACATGACTTCATTTCTATAGACCAGGCTATAATTTGATAGAATATGTGTCATCAAGGTAGATTTATCACTGTATAAACAGATTGGCAATAAAAAGTTCCTCATCATCGCCAAAGCTTTCACACACCTGGGTTATAATTACCATAAATCATGGTAAATAAAAGATCTCTTTATTCAAAATGAACATGCAGGCAATGAAAAAAAAGACAAAGTCACGAGCAATGCGTAAATTCTTAGTAAGAGCAATTTTGGATATATTACGTTATAGCATACGTGCTTCGCAATTGAAAAGTCTAAGGAGCTTGAACATTTTAACATTTTCCATCGGTGAAATTTACTGCTTCTTACTTAACGGCCGTGTAATAACGCTGAATCCTATGAAATCACAAAATCACGCCATTCTGTATGGTGTTTATACTTGGGTGGAAGATGGCTATGTGTTTGCTAGAGGGGTTATGGAAAGAACACCTTTCGGCACACGAAACCTAAAAGTTATCCAAATACAATGCGTCTTTTGCAAGTAAAATCCGCCTAAAGCAGCATACTTTATGACGCATTGGTGGTGATACACCCTACCTTCACAATGTTAATTTTTTAAAAATTAGGTTCATATAAAAAGTACTAATTCCATCTGTGTGAAATTTTTAACGCATATTTCTGAATATTTTACTTGTTTACAGACTTTTCTACATGCTGAAATACTGAAAAGTAAAACTCGTACAATTATTTTTCTAAAGTGCAAATTTTGGCACTTTTTTTAAAAAAAATATTGTCTTAATATCTTTTCACCGTTTCCACTTACAAATAGGCCCTCAATTAGAAAGTAACTTCCTACGATATATATTCATTAGGGCACCAATATCAATTAATTAAGTAGCTGTCTAACGAAACCTAGCACTTGTGAACGGCGATGAAACCTGTCACACTGAGAATATGGCCCACAGTTTTCGTCCACGGAATTAAGACGTCATTTTGGCCACTTCGGTTCCGAAGGAAAGATGTGCCAGTGATTGACATGATCATATATTTCCGTCCACGCAATAAATTAGACACACTTGTACCTCTTACATCCGTCTCATTCCTGCCATATACTCGAAAATATGCAAAATAACATTGTCTTTCACGTTATAAATGATATATCGCTCATTTTCCCCCTTAAATTCAAACTTTTCTTTTGTGATCATTTTGAACAATTTCTGGGATACTTCCTTATCCACTCGTTGAATTTTCTCGTGCGAGCTTCACGTTCCACATACACACACCGGGGGGAATAGGTTATGTGATGTTTACTGTAACATGAAAATTGAATTAACATAATTTCTTCCCGATTGTTTTTACTTTCTTATTTTTACCTTTATCTTGTATGTCTTTTTACTACGTCTTGGGAGGGCGGGCCAATTTTGCGGCTGGATGGCCTTCCTGACCCCAAACTTATATGGTGGGATGTATTCGCCACAGCGTGTTTCTGTGGTAGTTAATAGTGTGATATGTTGTACGTTAATGAAGATGTGCATTAATATGAATAAAAACACCCAACCCTGAGCTAGAGGAATTCACCACACGCGGCTAACGTGCCCGGACGGAAGGTCAAGGCACTGGACCTTCTTTTGTTTGCAAATACAAATAGGAATGCTTGTCGTTTATCATGTACCATGTTACATCTCTGTAAAACTTAAAATACGTTACAATTAATTCTTTTTATACTTTAAAAACATAGTAAATTATAATAATGTTAAATTGATCAAGCCACGATTAATTTCAGGTAAATATGTTAACATTATTATATCTACATAGTCTTTATATACGATGTGTATCAATCATTTTATATAAGTAGGTCATTCTGACAAACTTGATAAACCCAGTTATTTTCGTACGCAGCCGTTAAGCAGAAAATCTCGCGGCCTGAGACTATCATCTACAAACGGAAAATATGTAAAGTTATGTAAAGAGGATGTGATTGAACGATTTAAGCATTAGCGTTTTTACATATTTTTTCAAATGAAGCAGCATTCAATCGTTAATTCAAGAATAGTTAGGTAGACGGAAACAGAATTTGAAGAGGGTAAATAAATGTGTGTGAACAAAGAAATGAGTTCTTAATATGTTGTACTTATTTGAGCGAGCTAGTAGTTTTGGGCACCGGTTCTTAACCCTTCAACGCTCACATTATTTTTTGTTTAGTTTGCGTACATGAACAATGGCTAAATATCTAGACACTTCAATAAAGTTGAATATGCTTGACAGAAGCCATCGATATCCAGCTTTATTGAATTTGGTGGTGTCTGCAGACGTTCAATGGCTTAATATTTGGCCTCTTTCTGTTCTTTGTATCATTTCCTGCACTGTGCTTCCATTTGGGTTGATAGTTGCTAAATATTTAGACACCGAGTTCTTGCATACGTAGCAGTATTACATCTTGTGTATATTCTCAGTTTGTTGCGATTTATTGAGTGTTTCTGGAGTGATTGCCCTATTATATCCCGATATTAATAATTTCATTTAAGTATAATGATTTTCAACCATTGTCAACGATCCATGTCAAGGTAATACCTAACAGTGTATATATTTAGCCACCAGCCTATTGTCAGTAGAAATGAACAGTGGCTGAACATTAAGCCATCAGGTTCTGAAGTTCGTCTGAAAGGGTTTCATGGAAAAACAATATGAAATCAAATGACATCCAACCAACAATTACAAATAATGCTACAAATAATGTTCTTCTAATAAAAAAAATAAAATTTGATCACTCAGGGAAAATTGAGGTGGCTAAATATTCAGCCACTGACCCATAAAGGGTATTTCTTGCTAGTAAACAGCTACTACGAGAAATGGCAGTAAGATGTAAATACAACGAAGCTTAAAAGACGGTTGTGTCATTTTAATACAAATTTTATTAATCAGTAAATCAGTTGAATTCTTTCATAGCAGCCTAATTGCATTCTTTTATCAATTTTATATCATTTTCAGAGGGCATCAGGTAAGTCCCTGTCAACAGAATACCAGATTTCCAGCATATGTACGCGACTTGAGATAAAAGTTCAATGGTTTACTAGGGTCACATTACTCTAATGACTATTATCAAAATTTGAGGGATCTTTTGGAGACGTCTGGCATCCATTCGCCAGCATTTTCGGAACATCATGAATTGTTAGTAGCATTCATGTGGAGTATATATAGAGTAGCATCAAGTATTATCAATCGACACCCAACTGTGAGGCTAATAAATACGATATTGATATCCTGACCGTCATAGCTATAGGACCCCCAGTTCCAGAACTCCGTACCACTGGAATGTGAATTTCCATTTCAAAAATTCCACATTCTTTGTACAGGATTCGAACTACGACAGCCTTGGTGAATAGCCAATGTCAATGCCACTCGTCATACACTCCATTTGTAAGTTAATAGTTGGGAGTATGGCAATATATTTCTAGGGGTACATTAAGCACAAGAATAGATAATCTCAGAGAGAACACTCACCACCCCATTGGTCTTACGATTCACAGTTTTCTCATTCTATGAATGATCCTTGTGGAGATTTCCCAGTCTATCCTCCAGTTTTATCTGTTCATCTGTCCATGCAGAAGAGGCCGTTCCAAACAAAGCGCGTGACAGGACGTTCCTCCCCACACTTTTAAGCCCAGGATAATGAATGTAACTTCTTTCAATAAAAGAATTTATTCCTTGAATGCAAACTTGTGCGGTCCTCCTGTTAATGTAAGTCAGTAATCTTCCAACTTCTACAATGCTAGATTGCCCGACGGCACAGAACTTCGAGAAATATTTCCTTTTGTTTTTTGTTTGTTTGTTTCTTTTTTCATTATTTATTTATTAACAGAACGAACCCGTCTTTGTCGGGCCGTTAGTTGGCATTCCCCCTATTTCTGTTTATATCATTCGTGGAAGTGTAACTTTTAATCACAAACCTTCGCACACACTGGTCTCTGGAACGCGTGCTTCAACACATAAAGGGCGAATTTCCTAGAGAACCATTAAAGTTACAAAAAAAATGTATAACGTCTTTCTTTTTTGTAGAAAACTGAATATCAGGTACACATGCTGCCCTTTTCTTGGTAGCAATACAAAGTACTTGTCCATTATTTTGGTTTTTTTGCTAGTTGCTTTACGTCGCACCGTCGCAGATAGGTCTTATGGCAACGACGGGACAGGAAAGGGCTAGGAGTGGGAAGGAAGCGGCCGTGGCCTTAATTAAGGTAGAGCCTAAGCATTTGCCTGGTGTGAAAATGGGGAACCACGGAAAACCATTTTCAGGGCTGCCAACAGTGTTGTTCGAACCTACTATCTCCCGAATACTGGGTACTGGCCGCACTTAAGCGACTGCAGCTATCGAGCTCGGTTGTTTTGATTTTAACAGACAATATATGCATATATGTATATTCAGTACAGATGTATATATTTATGGTTATTTAGAAAAGATAAATTACTGAAAAATTACAGTAGGTTGGTACAAGAACTGAATATCCCAGATATATCCATACGAAATTTCTACTCAATTGGTCCAGGAGTTTAGAAGTTATTGAGCGAGAAATTAAGAGACACTATCTCACTTTATACTATTACGCGGTTTTTAAACATTATATCGTAAATATTATAGGTCTATTTTCATATCATTTTCTTGAAATAAATCATAGCAGTATGTATCCATCGTTAGTTCTACACCAGATAAAATTCATTAAAATATTGAGTCAAACCGTTTTCGCTTCGGCTTCCCTGTAGGCTATTTCTATTACTCCCATGGCCTAGTCCATTGTTCTCATAGGTACCTTATCCCCCTCCATTTACCCTATCAGATTATAGTGATTTATTTGTTTATATTGTTTATACTGATATAAAAATAATAAAAAAGGAAATGTAAAAAATTATCTTATGAAAAATGAAAAAAGATGAAACTCAGAAAAATATCGTCAGCTTCGTATTTATATTACTTTTAAAAATATTTCTCTTTTTATCTTGTTTTCAGAAAACAGAAACGTGTTTCACACGTCAAGAAAAAACGAATTTTTTTTTGTTAGTTGTTTTACGTCGCACCGACACAGATAGGTCTTATGGCGACGATGGGACAGGGAAGGGCTAGGAGTGGGAAGGAAGCGGCCGTGGCCTTAATTAAGGTACAGCCCCAGCATTTTCCTGGTGTGAAAATGGGAAACCACGGAAAACCATTTTCAGGGCTGTCGACAGTAGGGTTCGAACCTACTATCTCCCGAATACTGGACACTGGCCGCACTTAAGCGACTGCAGCTATCGAGCTCGGTAAACGAAAATTTAAGAGTAAAGGCCTTTATAAGCATTCCATGTAATATCGCTATTTTACCCAGATAACGAGAGGATTAGAATAATGACAGCACGTTGAGTTGAAAGGCATTCATTTACTGTTGGGGCAGATAGTATCCTTTACAACATATAGGTTTCTTCTCTTCAAGTTTTCAATTACGCTTTTACATAATTGCGTGATGAACGTATGAGTTATCAGAGTTCAGTAAGAAAGTTGTAAATTGAACGTAATTGGAGTCTATTTAGTGGTGGAAGATAACGCAAGGTGAAGCAGTCCCAGTTCAAGTCGCGCCGTCCTTGACATAAGCCATAACTCACCGCCCCAGTGCGCTACGTATGAATACGATTTACTTAGCTGGCAGCGGGACTTGTCTACTGTGCAGGTTCGTTATTTATGGAAGGCTTGTCTGAGCGTAAAATAATTCATATCGGCGCTGTCCAGACATCTGGTTCCCACATCCGGTCAAGACCCCCAGGCTTGCAAGTTTTCGATGCTTGTTCCCTGCCCTTTAAATAAGAGGAACGGTTTGGAATATGTAAAAGACTTGCTGGACCACCAAACGACATAAAGAGCCAGGATAAAATCAGGCCTGGCAACTTGAAACAGAATACGAAAAACTTCATTTTGGCAGCCATTGGTATGTAGAGTACGCACAAAGTTCGTGTACCCCTATATTAAAATAAATTAAACTCAAACTGACATGATATAAAAGTACATATAGTCATTATGTATTTCTACTTACACCTTACATCTTAGGAATCTAAAACATCTTTATATGTCACTCCTGGTCTCTGTACAGCTGGATACGCTACCATGTTCTGATTCTCATGTTATAGGGTCACTGTCTGGAAAGCTTCGCGCACCACATTTTTCAGATCATCAATTCCAGCATACCGTTGCTTTCTCACCTGTTCCTTGATTTAACCCCAGGGCCGATGACCTCGATGTTAGGCCCCTCTAAACAACAAGCAAGCAAGATTTAACCCTACAGTGCGTTAACGGGTGTTGATAGATCAGGACTCCCTGGTGTCCATGAAAGAGGAGCTGGACCTCGACTGATCCAGCGATTCCCAAAGACTGCGTTCAGACTTTGTCGAGCGGCCACTGCGTCGTCAGGCGGAGCTCCATCGTGTTGAAACCAAACAACTTCTAATATATTCGCGCATTTTTCAGGTGCGGGATTAGCCAGTCATCACCTGGAAGTAACTGTTCTGATGAACAGAACGATAAAAAAAATATGAGCCAAACAGATGGGTTTGTGCCATTCCGGCCCAGATCATAATTATGAAAGTGTGGCTTCTAGGATCGGTTGGTATAATAAGTCCTCAGCCCGAAGGTTGGTTGGATCACCGACAGTTTTACCATCAACTGGTGTAAAACGCCTGGT
The DNA here is from genome assembly GCF_040414725.1 of Anabrus simplex. Classification (NCBI taxonomy): domain Eukaryota; kingdom Metazoa; phylum Arthropoda; class Insecta; order Orthoptera; family Tettigoniidae; genus Anabrus; species Anabrus simplex. The sequence goes on from NC_090268.1 coordinate 53,911,139, forward strand.
TATCATTGATGGGATGTAGTAAGAAAAAGAGGAGCTAGTTAGTATCCCGTTGTTTTCATCGCTGACAGCTGGTGGTATTATATACAAGTCTACCGAGCCGACTGAAACCTATAGTCCGACTCGTTGCCTGAATGGTCATAGTACTGGCCTTCGGTTCAGAGGGTCTTGGATTCGATTCCAGGCTGGGTCGGGGATTTTAACCTTCATTGGTTAATTCCAAAGGCTCGGGGGCTGGGAGTTTGTGCTATCCCCAACATCCCTGCAACTCACACACCACACTATCCTCCACTATAATAACACGCAGTTGGCTACACATGGCAGATGTCGCCCTTCCTCATCGGCTGCAAGGGCTGCACTCGGCTAGAAATAGCCACACGAAAGTATTACATACTGAAACTTACACACCAACCGATGCTACAAGTTAGCCCCAACATTCGCTCAATTGGATATTAAATATTCACCACAGGGGCTGGCTTTATCAGTATCGTTTGTACCTCAATTACTTTCATACTGTCAAATTCGAAGATTAGGCTGAGCCAGATCATTGAGGAGTGTCTGCTCAAAACGTGTTATTTCCACTTCCACATGCATTATAAAAAAGCAAAGTCACCTCCGTAAAGGCCAGGAAGGCCCTTGGAGGAGTGGAAGGTAAAGGCTTCCACCATTGTTAACCTCGGCACGTGATGGGGTAGAGTGGTTAGCTCTACGTCCGGCCGCCTTTGCCCCCAGGAATTAAGCTGGTACTCAGTTTTGGTGTAGGCTGAGTGAACCACAGGGCCATATGCACCTCCGAAAGTGGAAATCTCGTTTCTTAAATTTTACGACTTCCTGACGGGGATTCGAACCAACGTCCTTCCGGGCGAAGCGAGCACGCCTTTACCGCCTCGGCCAGGCAGCCCCTCCACATGCATTATAGAAATTGAATATTATCGACTGCGATGAGCAATCCAGACAAGAAATAATATGTAATTCCTTGAATGCTGTTCCAAATCCGATCATGGGTACGTACCATCTACTTTTTATTTTACGCAACTTGCGCTTTTCTCACAACTTTCTTAAGGTGTAAATAGCTCATTTTGAAAAGACACTCCACAATAAAGTAAGTGAACAGTAGGCGTGATTTTACGAAAACACTATTTTGGTTTTATTTGTTTTTTGTTAGTGGTTTTATTGTCACACTAACACATCCAACGTATTCGGAAACAGAAAGATGGGAAGGTAGCGACCGTGCCCTTAATGAACGTACAAAGCCCTAGCTAGCTCAAAGCTGCGCTACCCTAACCACACGGCCAATTAACTGGGTCTATTATTATTATTATTATTATTATTATTATTATTATTATTATTATTATTATTATTATTATTCTTTGTCGTTTAGGCCTACTGAGGACCACGGGGCTCGTATCTACTCTTAGGTAAAGTTGTTGCTTTCTTCTTCTTCCAATACTCCTTCATTTGCTGACTACGAGCCAGCTTTCTCTCCTCGGTCCACTTAATTCCTGTAGACTTCTTACTTGTAAGGGACGTTGGGAAAACTCCGTGTCGGATGGCTTGACGGAACAGTAGCCGGTCATGAGTTTGTCCCAGTGGGATATCTAGTTGTTCCATATCTCACTTAACTGACGTGATCCATTTGTTCTTAGAAGCCTTGCCTCTTCCTGTTACTGTGAATATCCTGTTGGTGAGTCTTTTGGAATCCAGACGGGCCAAGTGTCCATAAAAGGTCAGGCGCCTTTTGCTTATAGACGTGACGATGTCCTGGTGTTCACACAGTTCATCATTATGGCGGATTCTGTAAGTGCCTCCTTCCTCTCTGATTGGTCCTAATATCCTCCTCAGGATGCTCCTCTCTTTTAACTCCAGCTTCCTGAGTGGGCCCTTCCTAGCCATTACAAGGCACTCAGAAGCATACAGAACAGATGGTTTGACTACCGAGTTGTAGTGTCTGAGTTTGAGGTTCTCGGAGAGGCACTTAGATGAATAGATACTACGACACGAATGATAAGCCCTTTCAAACTTGGTACATCTGGCATCTATGACTGGGTTCTCGCTCTGATTCGCAGAGATCCATTCTCCCAAGTACTTAACTGCAGGCACTTTACGTATGGTAGCGTCTGTGAGAGGAATTGTAGAAGGGGCCTCCTTGATGTTGGTCATAAATTCAGTCTCCTGGATGCTGATTTTCAGACCAGTCTTAACCGCTACACAATAAAGACTCTGTAAGTTGTAGGTAGCCTCCTCTATATTGTTTGCCAGTAGAATGAGGTCATTGGCAAAGGCTAGGCACGGGACAATGAGGTTGTCTCTCTTGTACCCAAGCTTCAGTCCAGCTCCCGGTGGTAGCATCGTTTTCCATTCTCTAATGATCTTTTCCAGGACACAGTTGAAGAGAATGCAGGAGAGACCATCACCCTGTCTAACTCCTGTTCTGATTGGAAAGCTTTCAGATAGTTCACCTCTGAACCTGACCTTGGACTTCGTGTTCCTCAGAGTGGCTTGAACCAATCGTAGGGTCTTCCCATCCAGATCAAGCTCCCATAGTATGGAGAAAAGGGTGTCTCTGTCCACAGAGTCATAAGCTTTCTGAAAATCTACTAGGACCGCCACCCAGGGATGTCCACCTCGGCTTTTGTAATTATTATTATTATTATTATTATTATTATTATTATTATTATTATTATTATTATTATTATTATTATTCGCGGTCTATAAAGCCAAGAATAACGGCCGAGAGGATTCGTCGTGCTGACCACACGACACCTCGCAATCTGCAGGCCTTCGGGCTGAACAGCGGTCGATTGGTAGGCCGAGGTCCTTCAAGGGCTGTAGTGCCATGGGGTTGGGTTTTTATTATTATTATCTATATGTTAGGAGTTTGCTAAAAACAGATTTGGTAAATCCGTCCGTCCGTTCTACTGGTTGCTTCATTTTTATATTATTCTTTACGGAATTACCTGCCGGTAAATCACGAGACACTGGTAGGGTTCTATGCTCAGCCAACCTTGAGTAATCATAAAATCAAATCAATAAATTATCACTCCAATAATTGCAGGCGAAGGCTTACCCTAACTCGCAAAACATTCTGTACTTAGCAGGTTGCTACGCGACTAACACTTTCATTAACATTGTGATATAATTATATGATTTTCATCCTGAGTAATGCCATTGTATGTCTCCATATTTGTTTACTATTAATCAAGCCAGAGAGTATAGGCCTATACTTCCTCTCATCATGGAATAATACTGTTCTTCGCAAGATACTCTTTGATTCTCGACCTTCCCCAGCTTCTGAATATACTCAACAGATGGCAGAGCGTTCCTAATAACATGCTGCTAAGAGAAATCAGTCTACGTACGTACAGACGGGCAGGTTTTTTTTTTTTTTTTTTGCTTTACGTCGCACCGACACAGATAGGTCTTATGGCGACGATGGGACAGGGAAGGCCTAGGAGTGGGAAGGAAGCGGCCGTGGCCCTTAATTAAGGTACAGCCCCAGCATTTGCCTGGTGTGAAAATGGAAAACCACGGAAAACCATCTTCAGGGCTGCCGACTGTGGGGTTCGAACCTGCTATCTCCCGAATACTGGATACTGGCCGCACTTAAGCGACTGCAGCTATCGAGCTCGATACGGGAAGGTATCAAGTCGAGTAGCCTTCTATATGACTCTCAATACAACACAGGGACAAACGCTTGAAAAAATGGGAAGTCTACTTACCCGAACCAGTATTCAGCCACGGCCAATTGTATGTTGCACTATCGCCGACAAGATCGTTTGAAAATATCACTGCCTTCGTGATGTACAGGCCGTGCTGTAGCTCCGATGACGTCACGCAAAGAGGCGAACTGTTTCCTCCGTCCGAGCCGCGCAATGCAAAGACATGATACGTCTGTACCTTATAATTATCAAATATTCACAAATATTGTGAATGTGAGATCATTAACACCTGTATTCGCATCATAACTCGTAAGTCAGGTCTATGTAATTTTAAGAGAAGTAGGTTTAAAGTGTGATGTACGCGGTCAAAGCTTGAGGGTTTTACTAGTCAATGTAACCAACAAATAATTACGCATTAATACAAACATGGATGCAACAAACGTGCAATAATAATAATATTTGATTACGAATAGCCCATGTTATCCCAAATATTAATACACTGACCAGCAGGATCTGTTAGTTACTTCCCTCATTCACAGAAATTGCTGAGGAATAATTTCTGAATTATTAATTAAGTATTCATTACTTAATTAATAAGTTACATTGCTTCTAACATCTAAATATTATCTACCAGCAATTCAAAATCCTGTTATACGATAACAATTAAATGAATAAATTCCACGAGAAGTATTACGCCCTTGAATTTATATTACTCATCACGTGAAGATACCATGCCTAACCTAAACTATGAGGTCTCATTATCTTAATAACAGCTTTGTACGTAAATCCTGATGTGATAAATTTAAAGAACAAACATGCAATATACTAAAATATACAGTTCTGTCTTTCAAAAAATCACAATTATCCGCAGAATGCTCCCAATCCTTACGAATTACATTCACAAGCACTACTTGTAACATTCACTTAGCTCGCCTCGATTGATCAGCTGATGGGCTTGGCGTGCTTTCTACAGTATGGCCTGTATATTACGAAGGCAGTGAAAATATTGAGATTCATATACGGTCGAATGGTCGAAGCACAGAGATGTTATAAACTAAATTACGAGTGAATCAGTTATCATGTACCCGTATTAAGTGTTCATAAAACATACTGAAAGGGCAGGCAAAACAATATGGCTACGGCAGGCATATCTTTCTTGCTAGTTGCTTTACGTCGCACCGATACAGATAGGTCTTATGGCGACGATGGGAGAGGAAAGGCTTAGGAATGGGAATAAAGCGGCCGTGGCCTTAATTAAGGTACAGCCCCAACATTTGCCTGGTGTGAAAATGGGAAAGCACGGAAAACCATCTTCAGAGCTACCGACAGTGGGGTTCGAACCCACTATTTCCCGGATGCGAGCTCACAGCGCTCCTAACCGCACGAACAACTCGCCCGGTGACAGGCATATCAAGACGAGTTATGTGACCTAATTATAACGAATGCTGTGGAGCCGAACGGGTGCACTAGTAATTAGGGCCCGGATGTTTATGCAGTAATAGGGTAGAATGCAAACTTGCTGAAGTGAGTAAGAAGTAGAGTCTACCTGCACGACGGTAATGTTATGAGGTTTGCATGAACACTAGGGGTTCTGCCCATTAGAACCCTAATGTTTATGCAAACCTCATAACATTACCGTCGTGCAGGTAGACTCTGCTTGTTACTCGCTTCAGTAAGTTTGCATTCTACCCTATTACTGCATGAACATCCGGGCCCTACTAGTAATAAAAATTTGTATTACGTAAAGGAGGTGAAAATATTGCGTTGGTCTGTACTACATCAAGAATGATATTTTAAGGACACGGATGAGAGTATTTTACTTATATGTGTCAGAAGTACGAAACATGAAACATGAAAACATAAAAGAGAAGCGTGAAGCGGACATAAGTACATCAACATGTGTTTATCGAGTGACTTCAAACAGTTCCGCCACTTCGAGAGCACTTGAATTAGCTTGAGTCAAATCACTCATTGTATATCTGGATGGGCACAATGGACAACATAAGAGATGTTGCGTTCTTTGAAATTCGCCACAATCACATAGAACTGCCAGCTTATATAAGTTGTCCGTTGTTTCTGCAAGTTCATCTCGCAGTCTGTTCAGGGACTTCCAGATTGGCCAGTTTTCCGTGTGGCCAGGAGGTAGAGATTCCTTCGATTCCATCCATTCAGACAAATTACTAGTTCTCTCCTTCCAGATGGCCACTCGAGCCTTTGCAACTGTTCCTTGTAACGGTTGAGTAGTTGTTAGGAAGCTCTTTCTTGATTTTAATCTCCTTTCAGCAGGTTGATATCCATAGAGTGGATGTGGGGTCATAGTAGATGATTTTTCTCCTTTCATTGTTGGCAGCTACTTCTCTTCTGATATCAGATGGAGCAATCCCAGTTGGATAGTTCACCTTATTGATGGGAATTGACCTCAAATAACTTGAAATAGTCTCGGCAACTCTCGTTTAAGGTAATATCAATCTGTTACAAATAAAATGCGACAAGCTGAGCTCTGTTGGTACAGGCACGTCTCGAGAAGTGATGGTACAATAATTCCATGGTGAAAACTGCCCTCCGATATGACCCAGGAGGAATTCTACTGTGTTGTCGAGTTAAGGAACGGTGGCTGGATAGGATAAAGGAGGATATAGAAGTGCCTGGCCCCAGACCTGAAGATGCCCTCAACAGAAGGAAGTGACAAACGGTGAGCAGACAAGCGTACCCAGCCACGTTACGGACACATAAGGTACGAGGACGAATGTCGACCTCTTAGCAAATTTGGACTTGTAGAAATTCAGGAATATTATGGACAACGCTAGAAATTGGTAGATATGTTACTGAATATATACTTCACTTATGGGCAGGTTACAATGAAACTGTTATAACGTAAGGTAGTCAGTATTTGACATACACATAAACACTACAAAATTAAACTACCAAAAAAACGTGTTCTTAATTTCGTCCCCAACAAATTTATGAAAAGTACAATTAATATTAATATACTTTCCTTTCTAACCTTACGAAGCACTTTACAATAATGAATTACTTGAAGACTATTTATGAAAATGGTTTCTTGGTATTCTTTTTAACATACTGTAGTCTTTCAGTGTTGCTCGCGGGATGTTAAATGTTTTACTTGCACGTTTGTAACCCATTACCTTGTCCCTCACTGACTTTATAACCTTTTTCATAGCCTCATTATCCCACTGCTTGCGTGTTCCCATCTGAAAATAATAATACAATTAATGAATAAATAATAAAATGAAGGGGGACGAAATTACGAACATCCCTTGATTTATTATAATGGCCGCTACAATAAGTCACGCCAACCACCTCACAGTAGCAGGAACTACACTACAGACTGAAATGCAGTCCAGTATTTCATACAATATTACTCTAGGAATAATAGGATCCTAATTTTGAATACTGCACTAACTCAGCTCAGCATGAGATATGAATCCTCCTTGTACACGGAAACTAAACGTGGTGCACACAACCAACTCTCACAAGACAACGTAATGAGGCTACGCGTATACGCGCGGCTAAAAATTAGGTATCAACCGTGTAAACTGGAAATCCCTAGGGAGACGAAATTAGGTGCGAGGACGGAATTTGGACCCTCTAATTTACTAGGAGAGAAGTGAGAACAATGTTATAGCGTTATTTCATTCAATGTATGTTTATTCACGTATGTCAGTAATGTACCCGCCTCGGTTGTCAATGACCACCTGCCAACGTTAAGGGAGGAATTTGTTGTCGCGCCCCTAGAATTGCTGTGATTTCATGCAGAAGAAACCAGTGAGCTAAGTGTCATGAACAGCTTCGTCAGGAAGGACTTCTCCCTGAATATGGTTAGAGAAAGAGATTGAGAGAGGAGAAGGTGAAAGTCAGTAGTCGCAAGTTTGGGAGAATTCGAAGGATGCGGAATTGTTTCCGAGCGGAGTCCTTAAAAAAACTTCTTTGGTTAGTTTGGCTGAATGTGGGCGTGCGTTAAAATGCAGTAACAGCACTGGACTTCCAGGAAATTTGTCTTCAACAAAGGCAGCGAGCCGTCTGAGCTGTCGGCTATACACAGCCGCAGTGATTGTTTCGTTTCTTGGAAGCAGTTCATTGTAAAAGATTCCCTATTTGTTCCAATAGACGCACAGCATGGTGTTTCTTCGATGTGTGCTCCCCTTTTGCACAGGGAGATACTTTTATCTTCATTCTTTACAGTTCCTGATGTCGACTCATAGACACAATTTTCGTCACGAATAATAATGTCTCCCAAGAAACGAGGGTTGCTGAAGACAAGTTAACCTGGGACGGGCAACCAGTGACGTGCTAATAATTATTGTTACAGGCAGATTTTTGCTTTCCACTGCATCCAATTATTATTATTATTATTATTATTATTATTATTATTATTATTATTATTATTATTATTATTATTATTATTATTATTATTTATTTTCCTTAAATTGTACATGTACAATTTAGGGGTGGTAGATGGAGAAAGGGCAAGCCCCACATACACGGAAGTGCCTCCATCTCCACATGTGTACATAAACTGTACTGAATATTTACATACAAAATTATGTAGACAATTTTAAATTTACATATTTACACTACAAACACTGTACCCTTAGAATAATAATTATCTTGATTTATCCTGAAAATATTAGAGTAAGAACACCCAGCCATTTATACTCTCACTCAGACCCCTGTATACACACTCATTCACAACCACTCACACACACGCACGCATACACATTCGCCCACCTACACCTGTACTTGCACCCATCCTTCTTGCAATTCTAATTTATACAAGTTATATACATCACATATAGGTTTATATTTACATATACATTTTCTTTACTTCGCGGAGGAAGTGAGGAAGAGGAAGTCTTTTTTTTCCTAGGGGCTTTACGTCGCACCGACACAGATAGGTCTTATGGCGACGCTGGGATAGGAAAGGCCTAGGAGTTGGAAGGAAGCGGCCGTGGCCTTAATTAAGGTACAGCCCCAGCATTTGCCTGGTGTGAAAATGGGAAACCACGGAAAACCATTTTCAGGGCTGCCGATAGTGGGATTCGAACCTACTATCTCCCGGATGCAAGCTCACAGCCGCGCGCCTCTACGCGCACGGCCAACTCGCCCGGTGAGGAAGAGGAAGTAGCTTTACCTCAGATGGTATAAGGTTCCACGTACGAGCAGCCCTTGAGTAAAACCCATTTAAATATGAGGTTGTTCTAGCGAAGGGAGGGACAAGAGTAACTCCTTGGCCTCTTTTAACAGAGCGGTAATTGAGCTACAGGCGGTGGAAAGGGAAGAGGTGTGTGTTATCTGTCAGGGATTTCCTAAGGAAGGCTACATCTATTTGTGTATATAACGAGTTCACTGGTGGCAATGACCTGGCTGTGTTTAAGGGGATGTGCACCTTACCCATATAATGAAAATGACGCACTACGGTGAGTGTTCATAATTCATAGCTGCTGCCAATATCCGCATTGCTTGGCGGGGATTCGCATGGATAACCTCACAAGCGATCTTCGTCAAAGGGTAACCTTCATGACCGTGGATCATCAGATAAGTCAAATTGAGAAAACCATTCCCTTGCCATACTATCGCCGCTGTAATACATTTGATTCTCGATTAAACTCTTAAGAGCAGAATGTGACGGATATGTTCAACTCTGTCCAAATGACACTCCATTTCCTTTCGACTGTCAAATACGAGGATTGGAGCATAAGTCTTCTTCTACTTCTTCTTCTTCTTCATCATTTTCTATCGCTTTTCTCACACTTGTTGGGTTTGGACGCACACGTATATTTGGCCCGGTTTTACAACCGCATGCCCTTCCTGACGCCAACTCTATATGGAGGTATGTAAACATTATTGCGTGCTTTTGTGGTGGTTGGTAGTGTAGTGCGTTGTGTGAATATAAAGAGGAAATTGTTGGGACAAACACAAACACCATGTTCCCGAACCAGAAGAATTAATCAGACGTGATTAAAATCCCCGACCCAGCCGGGAAACGTATCCGGGACCCTCTGAACCGAAGGCCTCAACGGTGACTATTTAGCCAAGAGAGTGTGTGCAGAATTAGAATAAACTGTCTTTCACCAACACCAAAGAACTAAGCAGTAGCAGAGGTATAACAGAAAACCCTTGGCTGCGCCTTGTTGCTAACCCATAAACAAACAGTACGAACTTACGCACCGGTCCAATAATTTGTTTTACGTGACTTCAATTGCTATAGATCATAGTGATGTCGAGGTGTCAGATTTTTTAAAACCCGAATAACTTATTTTACCGTGCCAGAAGCTAAAGACATCCTTCTGACGCATTTAAACAGCCTTAAACGCCGTCATACACAGTGGTGGTGGTGGTGGAGGAGATGGTGGCTTCAAGAAGAAGTACAAGTACAACTGGACAACCATTTCCTATTAACACTATTCGGAAGGGAAATGGAAGAGGTCCGACACATCGAAGAAAGAAAGGTATTGTCAAAAGAAAGGAAATGGTGATGATAATGATGATGATGATGATGCTTGTTGTTTAAAGGGGACTAACATCTAGGTCATTGGCCCCTAATGGTACGAGTTGAGACGAAATAACATGACAATTAAAATTCCAAAATTCATCCACTATCCAAAATTCAAAACATGTTGATAAAGAATGAATCTTCTTCTTCTCTTCTAGCACTTTTCCCACATCTGTGGGGTCGCGGTTGCGAACAATGTCACACATGTGGATTTGGCCCTCTTTTACGGCCGGTTGCCCTTTCTGGCACCAACCCTATATGGAGGGTTGTAATCACTAATGCGTGTTTCTGTGGTGGTTGGTATTATTGTTTATTCGTGTCACAGGTACCAATATATACAAGAAAGACATACTGAATATGAAAAATGTTCATGAAAAAAATAATCGTATATAGTTATTAATGAAGCACTCAAAAAATTTCCATATGAAGTATAACACATGAAAGATTATACATACAAATTGAGAAATAAAGGATTACATGACATGAAAATATTTACACAAGTTGTGCCCATTATTTGGCTACATTGATGGCATTGTTTACAGCTAGTGCCAGTTCCAACCCTGTACATGAATCTGGGCATAGACGACAGTCCAAGAGATGCCTAGAAGTCTGTTCCTCTCCACATTCACACAATGAGTCCCCACCATGCACAATGTCCCTTTTCATAAGACTGTCCTTGGTTGGTAGTGTAGTGTGTTATCTGAATATGAAGAACAAAGTGTTGGGACAAACACAAACACCCAGTCCCCGGGCCAGAAGAATTAATCAGACGCGATTAAAATCCCGACCAGGCCGGGAATCGAACCCGGTACCCTCTGCACCAAAGGCCTCAACGCTGACCATTCAGCCATTGAGTCGGACGATGAAGAATGAATGAATGAATGAATATTAATTCAAAATTATCAACGGATCCAACTCACAACATAGAAAGTTAAAATAATTCCAAAATCCATCCACTGAGTGGAATTCAAAAAAGACGACGATGAGCCATGATTATGAACTTAAAACAATCAGTGGATCCGACCCGCAATTACCCACTTTCCCATAAAATAACTTAAAACAATGGTATATACTGACCAAGAAGCTGCTTCTAAAGCAAAATCCTAAATCAATGATGCTTGTTGACTAAAGGGTTCCAAAATCCAGCTCCCGCCCCCTCATAATGGTACTTATCGCTAGTAAAGTAGAACTCTAATGTTCCCAACGTAGCGGTGCTAATCACAAGTAAGTAGACTCACGGTGTTCTTCACACACCGTTACTAATCACAGAAAGCATACTACTCACAGGTAACGCAGAGCTATGTTGTTCCTCACATAGTGGTACTAGTCATAGGCAACGCAGGCCCATAGTATTCCTCATATAGTGGTACTAATCGCAGGCTTCTCCCATACCCATGTTGTTCCTCATCTAATGGTACTAATCAAAGGCTAATCCCAGGCCCATGTTGTTCCTCATCTAGTGGTACTAACCACGGGCTTCTCCCAGACCCATGTTGTTCCTCATCTAATGGTACTAATCACAGGCTTCTCCGACACCTGTGGTGTTCCTCACATAGTGGTACTAATCACAGGCTAATCCCAGACCCAAGTTGTTCCCCACATAGTGGTACTAACCACAGGCTTCTCCCAGAACTATGGTGTTTCTCACATGATGGTACTAATCACAGGCTTCCGTCACACCTGTTGTGTTACTCACATAGAGGTACTAATCACAGACTTCTCCCAGGCCAGTGTTGTTCCTCATATAGTAGTAATAATCACAGGGTTCTTCCAGATCTGTGGTGTTCCTCATATAGTGGTACTAATCACAAGCTTCTCCCAGATCCAAGTTGTTCCCCATATAGTGGTTATAATCTCAGGCTTCTCCCAGATCCAAGTTGTTCCTCATATAGTGGTACTAATCACAAGCTTCTCCCAGACCCATTTTGTTCCTCACATAGTGGTTATAATATCAGGCTTCTCCCAGATCCAAGTTGTTCCCCATATAGTGGTTATAATCACAGGCTTCTCCCAGACCCAAGTTGTTCCCCATATAGTGGTACTAATCACAGGCTTCTCCCAGACCCATTTTGTTCCTCACATAGTGGTTATAATCTCAGGCTTCTCCCAGATCCAAGTTGTTCCCCATATAGTGGTTATAATCACAGGCTTCTCCCAGATCCAAGTTGTTCCCCATATAGTGGTACTAATCACAGGCTTCTCCCAGACCCATTTTGTTCCTCACATAGTGGTTATAATCTCAGGCTTCTCCCAGATCCAAGTTGTTCCCCATATAGTGGTTATAATCACAGGCTTCTCCCAGATCCAAGTTGTTCCCCATATAGTGGTACTAATCACAGGCTTCTCCCAGACCCATTTTGTTCCTCACATAGTGGTTATAATCTCAGGCTTCTCCCAGATCCAAGTTGTTCCCCATATAGTGGTTATAATCACAGGCTTCTCCCAGACCCATTTTGTTCCTCACATAGTGGTTATAATCTCAGGCTTCTCCCAGATCCAAGTTGTTCCCCATATAGTGGTACTAATCACAGGCTTCTCCCAGACCCATTTTGTTCCTCACATAGTGGTTATAATCTCAGGCTTCTCCCAGATCCAAGTTGTTCCCCATATAGTGGTTATAATCACAGGCTTCTCCCAGATCCAAGTTGTTCCCCATATAGTGGTACTAATCACAGGCTTCTCCCAGACCCATTTTGTTCCTCACATAGTGGTTATAATCTCAGGCTTCTCCCAGATCCAAGTTGTTCCCCATATAGTGGTTATAATCTCAGGCTTCTCCCAGATCCAAGTTGTTCCCCATATAGTGGTTATAATCACAGGCTTCTCCCAGATCCAAGTTGTTCCCCATATAGTGGTTATAATCACAGGCTTCTCCCAGACCCATTTTGTTCCTCACATAGTGGTTATAATCACAGGCTTCTCCCAGACCCAAGTTGTTCCCCATATAGTGGTTATAATCACAGGCTTCTCCCAGATCCAAGTTGTTCCTCACATAGTGGTTATAATCACAGGCTTCTCCCAGACCCAAGTTGTTCCCCATATAGTGGTACTAATCACAGGCTTCTCCCAGACCCATTTTGTTCCTCACATAGTGGTTATAATCTCAGGCTTCTCCCAGATCCAAGTTGTTCCCCATATAGTGGTACTAATCACAGGCTTCTCCCAGACCCATTTTGTTCCTCATATAGTGGTACTAATCACAGGCTTCTCCCAGATCCAAGTTGTTCCCCATATAGTGGTTATAATCACAGGCTTCTCCCAGACCCAAGTTGTTCCCCATATAGTGGTACTAATCACAGGCTTCTCCCAGACCCATTTTGTTCCTCACATAGTGGTTATAATCTCAGGCTTCTCCCAGATCCAAGTTGTTCCCCATATAGTGGTACTAATCACAGGCTTCTCCCAGACCCATTTTGTTCCTCATATAGTGGTACTAATCACAGGCTTCTCCCAGATCCAAGTTGTTCCCCATATAGTGGTTATAATCACAGGCTTCTCCCAGATCCAAGTTGTTCCCCATATAGTGGTTATAATCTCAGGCTTCTCCCAGATCCAAGTTGTTCCCCATATAGTGGTACTAATCACAGGCTTCTCCCAGATCCAAGTTGTTCCCCATATAGTGGTACTAATCACAGGCTTCTCCCAGACCCATTTTGTTCCTCACATAGTGGTTATAATCTCAGGCTTCTCCCAGACCCATTTTGTTCCTCATATAGTGGTACTAATCACAGGCTTCTCCCAGATCCAAGTTGTTCCCCATATAGTGGTTATAATCACAGGCTTCTCCCAGATCCAAGTTGTTCCCCATATAGTGGTTATAATCTCAGGCTTCTCCCAGATCCAAGTTGTTCCCCATATAGTGGTACTAATCACAGGCTTCTCCCAGATCCAAGTTGTTCCCCATATAGTGGTACTAATCACAGGCTTCTCCCAGACCCGTGGTGTTCCTCACATAGTGGTACTAATCATAGGCAACGTAGGCCCATGGTATTCCTCATATAGTGGTACTAATCACAGGCAACGCATCATGGCACTAATCACAGGTAATCTCATGATTCAAAATCCATCATTCTTTGGTCGCCCCTTTTAGTCGCCTCTCACGACAGGCTGGGGATACGGTGGGTGTATTCTTCATCTGCGTCCCCACCCACAGTGGATGAAAGGGAATGGGCACGAAGGGTTTGAAAGTGGAAGACTGCTTGCGCCTCGCAAATCTTATATTGCCGGTATTGGAAGAGAACAAGAATTAATCAAGAGAGGACGTATAAGATATATTATAAAGAAGAGTCTGGCAAAAGTAAGTGGACGCAATGCAAGTCTCACAAGGGGGCATTCCCTACTCGTCACTACCGATTTCGCCCAAATTTATAGAACATGCAGGGCTTGGCTAGAAATGAAAGTACCCAAAATGGGAACTCCAGATGGCCAAGCGTATAGAAAATAAAAATAAAAATGAAAATGCTGACGCAGCTCTCGCAACGTATAAGCCACTTACGTTAGCACGCACGCCGAGCAGTAGTTGGCGAAGCGGTAAGAGCTCGGACTAGTAATTCGATGGTCGTGGGTTCGACTCACCGTGTGGAGAATATTTTTCTCAATTTTTATATTATTCATTTTATTTATTTATTTATTTATTTATTTATTTATTTATTTATTTATTTATTTATTTATTTATATGCAAAATGCATATAGGACGTATTTTTTTAAATGAGCGCACAATTGTAGAAACTTTGGAGTTGAGAACTTTCCCGATGTGTTCAAACAGAAATTCTTCTTTTCTTCTTTATTGGCTATCTCCCCTCCTTGGGGAATGTGCCATAAACGTGAATAGTCGTTTCGCTGTAGGATTCATTTCCACCTAACAAGTGAAGGTTGCTCCTGGCGGCTGTACACAAACAATAGATTGCTGGCGCAGGCAGAAAAAAGTCTGACAATGAAATCCCAATTTTTTACCTTTTCAATGTCTTTTGCGTATAAATAAATAAATAAATAAATAAATAAATAAATAAATAAATAAATAAATAAATAAAATGAATTATTCACCTCTTTGCTTAATTGGAAAAGGAATAATATAAACGTTGACAGAAAAAAGTCTCCACACGGAGAATCGAACCCACGACCATCGAATTACCAGTCCGAGCTCCTTCCGCTACGCCAAAAACTGCCCGGCGTTTCCATTAACGTAAGTTGCGGTGCGAGAGCCGTGTCAACATTTTAAATTTTATTTTTATTTTCTATACGCTTGGCCATCTGGAGTTCCCACTTCCGGTACTTTCATTTCTAGCCAAACCCTGCATGTTCCATAAATTTGAGCGAAATCGGTGGTGACGAGTAGGGAATGCCCCCTTGTCACCTAGAGGCCCCGTGGTCACCAACCCACATTTCCAAATTGGTAGCCCTAGGGCACCTTTTAGTCGCCTGTTACGATAGGCAAGGGATACGGTGGATGCATTCTACCGTCGTTATCTACAGCGGACCACCATGCTGAGCAAGGCTGGAATCCGCTATAACTTATAGTGAACAGGAGGGCAACTGTTAACCAAAGTGGTACAGAGTTCAGAGCGCTGAAGAGAAAACATTCTATAAACGAACCAAATAAATAAGAAATTATTAAGTCATTATCACATTTTTTTAAAACTTGATGAAGAACACAATTTGTTTTATTTGGTCGTCCCTATTCATCACTGTAGACTTCACTGTTTATAGATAAGGCGGGATGACTCAATTGCTGAAGGCACCAAATCCATGATAAATATATGTTGGTGAGTCATCTCTTGCCTAACCTGATTAAATGTTGGCTCTAATCCATCAGATGTGGTCCCTCTCAGTGTCTCGACCGGTCTGTAGCACAATTGAGGAAGCTTAGTATGACTTCTTATGCTCGTGACAAGAATTTCAGTGAAGGAATTGACAAGGCACTAGGACCCAACATTTCGTACACTGTTATGATTATGAACAATGGTGCCCAGTAAAACAAAAAAAGATGTTCAAATATATGGATTTCGGCCTTAACTGCAGACAAGTGACGGAATGGCACTTAAACATACAAAGATAGGATGTTTCTTCGTGTGTGTGGTCCAGTAAGTAAAGTGCATGTCTTTATTTGGGGCCACAATCACATAGGACTTAATCTATATATTTATTACATATTCTCTAAAACAGTTGCTTTTCGGAGAGATAACAGTTGCAGACATAGAAATCCTTTCATGTTTTTTGGTATTACTGTAGCCAGTGGGCCAAATTGCTGGATGTCTTGTAGGATATCGCTTGAACCAAGAGCTCGTTCCCCTTAAACGCCCGGGTGCACGAATTCCTCACGAATTGTACATAGTTTTCTTAACATGTTGCATTTACTTGCGCTTTTATTGTGCTGCGGATGGTAACGGATTCCACTTATAACATGAGAAATATGTTTGCTCACGGGGTAAAGTAATACCATTTTCTTCACCAGACACAGGGCTGAAGATCTATATCTCAATGCTGCTCCTTCTGTAAACAAGTCCTTGTGGTTCGGATTCCACGTAAAGCTACAGGACCCGTGGCTATGATCACGATGACAACAGTCACGTTAAATTATTTAACTAAGAAGGAGAAAGCGTACGTTTTATTTGCAGAAATAATTAAATCGAGACCTCCATTATACGAGTGACCTATATAGATCTACAGCCGAAATCGTTTATAACGACCCCCAAGGGACCACTAATCAACGGTCGTTATAGCCGATAATCGCCCAAACCGGTCTTTATAATTTTTGTTAAAAATGTCATATCTGTCAATTTCATGCTGCACACTTACATGGTTAATTAACAGCATTAAGTTAAAACAAAAAACAAAAACGTACCGGTAACCGAAATATGTACCGTACTGTACTGGATAATATTAGTGGAATGGGACTGAGGGGTATTTCATTGGCTTTCGCTTGAAGACAAGGTCCATTGATCCGTACATTATTTGTTCTTTGGTGCCCAAACCATCTAAATAAAGATTCTTTAATATCTTCGTGCTCAAATGATCTGGCCCCCTTGATTTTTAAAGATTTTTCTTCCTGTATTTTCTCTCTATCCTTTCAAATCTTGGAAATCGTTCAGTGTGATACACTCAAATCCTTCCCCATGCTTACATTTGTCTCTCCATATTCTAATCACCACATGTGTGCGTGATATTTCTTCAATATTAAACACTTTTCTTTTGCGATATCTTCACAGCGATGCTTGCCTTGACTATTTAACAGATATTTGAAATCTAAAAAGTCTCCGTGGCTCAGGCGGCAGCGCGCCGGCCTCTTACCGCTGGATGCCGTGGTACAAATCCCGGTCACTCTATGTCAGATTTGTGCTGGACAAAGCGGAGGCGGCACAGGTTTTTCTGCGGGTAGTCCGATTTTCGCTGTCATCTTTCATTCCAGCAACACCGTCCATTTAAAAAAAATGCTATTTGTTCGGGGTGTCGACCTATAGAGATCTTTTGCCCCTACGCGTACCATATGATATGAACCTATGTGTAAATGGAATTGCGGAAGTGTAGTGTGCTGAATGTGAGAAAAGGAGCGTTAAGTACGGCACAAACACCCAATCCCCAGGCCAGGGATATTAATCATTTATAATTAAAAACCTCTGACCTGACCGGGAATCGAATCCGGGGCTGCCGGGTGACAGGCGGACGCGTTGCCCCCTACATTTCGGGGCCGGACAACACTGTCCATTAACATTTTATTTCATCCTTCAGTCATTTATCATTGCCCCAGGTGAGTGCGACAGGCTTCGGCAGCCGGCACATTTCCTATCCTCGCCGCTAGATGGGGCTTCATTCAGTCCATTCCTGACCCGGTCGAATGACTGGAAACAGGCTGTGGATTTTCATTTTAAATCTACAATAATAAGCATTACATTGCTGTCAGTCCGCCTCTGTGGTGTAGTGGTTAGCGTGATTAGCTGCCACCCCCGGAGGTCCGGGTTCGATTCCCGGCTGTGCCACAAAATTTGAAAAGTGGTACGAGGGCTGGAACGGGGTCCACTCAGCCTCGGGAGGTCAACTGAGTAGAGGTGGGTTCGATTCCCACCTCAGCCATCCTGGAAGTGGTTTTCCGTGGTTTCCCACTTCTCCTCCAGGCGAATGCCGGGATGGTACCTAACTTAAGGCCACGGCCGCTTCCTTCCCTCTTCCTTGCCTATCCCTTCCAATCTTCCCATCCCTCCACAAGGCCCCTGTTCAGCATAGCAGGTGAGGCCGCCTGGGCGAGGTACTGGTCATACTCCCCAGTTGTATCCCCAACCAAGAGTCTGAAGCTCCAGGACACTGCCCTTGAGGCGGTAGAGGTGGGATCCCTCGCTAAGTCCGAGGGAAAAACCGAACCTGGAGGGTAAACAGATGATGATGATGATGACATTGCTGTCAACAATCCCAAAAATACGAAACAAACAAAACTCAACACTGGGCGTTATGGCCGATACATTTATCCGAAAATGTGATCAATATACGTCGTTTTATCCGATATGTCGTAATAAGGGATATCGTACTAAGTGTTTATATAGAATTCAGACGGGACCGTTAGATTTCACCGTTATATCCAATTCATCGTTAAAAATGTTGTAACAATAAACGACTTCGACTGTACCTGCTTTTTTCATTCATGTGAAGTTGATAAATGTGTTATATACCTTTATTTGAGGGAAGGCTTCAATTCTTGGCAATTTATTTCGCTGGTGATCAAACAACGAGAACTGCTGTTCAGCTAAGCTCATGGTACATCATCTTACCATTCTGATTTAAGAGAAAAAAAGTTTAATATTTTACGTCCGTAAATTTACATTTTGTCTAAGTGCAACCATCAACAAATTTTACGGCCCCGTGGTGTAGGGGTAGCGTGCCTGCCTCTTGCTCGGAGGCCCCGGATTCGATTCCCGGCCAGGTCAGGGATTTTTCTCTCGACCTGAGGGCTGATTCGAGGTCCACTCAGCCTACGTGATTAGAATTGAGGAACTATCTGACGCTGAGATGGCGGCCCCGATCTCGAAACCCCAGAATAACGGCCGAGAGGATGCGTCGTGCTGACCACACGACCTCTCGTAATCTGCAGGCCTTCGGGCTGAGCAGCGGTAGCTGGGCAGGCCAAGGCCCATTCAAGGGCGTTAAGTGCCGTGCGTTTTTCTTGGTATCAACAAATTTAGATCATTAAACACTGTATCAGTTTTCTATCATACAAAGGGTTCAAGCTGTAACATCAATCAAGAGAGAGGCAACAAGGTCCGCAACGTAATCAGGCCTGATATAAAGGCTACAAGTTTCAACTTCTGTACATCGCATGCCCCATACATCACAAACTATACTGTTCTTTTTGTCGTGCGGACACAATTAGGACAGCGCACCATGAATGGTTCTTTAATGAACCAACTCAGCCTTGCCCTAGCTCTTCTGTGCATGTACAGGTTCAGCTTCAATAATACTGTAGGTGTCTCCATTCAGCGAGGGAAATGACAATGTCAGAGAACTTCATAACTCGTTCTCAGTCTGATTTCCATAGCAGTCCACGGCTATGAGATCATCCAACCACTTGCAGCACTGGTGTCCTGAGTCCATTATTACTCTGCCAGGTGTGGACAGATGTTGCCACATCGTTTCTCAGGTGCGGCCTACAATAAGCAATAAATTGGAACACACAATTAGGTAACTCTTTAGTTACATCCAGTTTTAGGTAAAAGTTCGACCTGGACGTAATGTACGGAATTAACAAAATGTTCATATAGAATATCTCATGTCGTATGAGATTAACAGAAAACAAGATTCGTGGCAATTAGCAAACAGAAAATCATCGACTCTGTTGTCACCTATTTTTCCTTTAAAATTTGCTTACGCGGCACCGACACTTATCGCGACGATGATATAAAAGGGCTAGGAGTGAGAAGGAAGCAACTGTATGCCGCGCCCAAATTCAAAATTTCATTTAACATTCTCAAATAAAAAAGCTAGAAAATCTGCGCAACAAAGTTCATCACTTTACAGACTATGCAGTATCTATAACAGCGCATCTCAATACAAACATGACACTATTTTTAGAAGAAATCACGACAGCAAGAAAGGTTATATAATTGATCTCACAGTCAGAATGGAGCATCACAACGGCCAGCCTGCGGAAGTTAACGTCGAAAAGAGGAACATCTAAACATCTACCATCGAATTTTACAGGGGAAAGTACCATTTAGAAGAGCTGGAACTATTGAGTTTAATGGCAGGGGCAAGTGGCACTATAAGCAGGTCTTTATGAATTTCTGGAACAGATCAGCTTTCAGAAGTCCAGAATCAATCTTTTGGTAATTGCCACTTTACAAGGATCATTATCAATTTTGAAATCGCGTCCATATTCAGAGTAGTTCGCATTATATTCCCGTTAAAGTCCCAATAACCAGTTTATTGTTTTTTAATATGTTTTATATATTTACAAATGTTAATACTGTAGACTGTATACCGTGTTATTAATTGTTCAAATTTAACTTAGATACTTTTTTATGTAGTTAAGCTTTGTCCTTGTGGCAATCCGGGATATCTAGACAGTCTTTCAGTTTTCAATAAATAAATAAATAAATAAATAAATAGGAATAGATTAACATTAGTCTAGATTAGATTTAATTAAGTTAGGCTAGGTAATTCTTTCCCAAGCCGTTTACCCTTCAGCGTTGATTTTCCCTCGGACTTAGCGAGGGATCCCACCTCTA
Organism: Anabrus simplex; assembly: GCF_040414725.1. Lineage (NCBI taxonomy): Eukaryota > Metazoa > Arthropoda > Insecta > Orthoptera > Tettigoniidae > Anabrus > Anabrus simplex. Next base: position 53,932,018 of record NC_090268.1, read on the forward strand.
CCGCCTCAAGGGCAGTGTACTGGAGCGTCAGACTTTGGGTCGGGGATACATCTGAGGAGGAGAACCATTACCTTGACCAGACGGCCTAACCTACTATGCTGAACAGGGGCCTTGTTGGAAACATCTTCGAGGATGGTTGAGGTGGGAAACCAACCCACCTCTACTCAGTTGGCGTCCCGAGGCTGAGTGGACTCCGTTCCAGCCCTCGTACCACTTTTTGAAATTCGTGGCAGAGCCGGGAATCGAAGTCGGGTCTCCGGGCGTGGCAGCTAATCACACTAACCACTACACTACAGATATTATTAGTCCGGCTCCATGAGTAAATGGTAAGCGTCCTGGCCTTTGGTTACAGGGATCCCGGGTTCGATTCCGGGGAAGGTCGGGAAATTTAACCATCATTGGTTAATTTCGCTGGCACGGGGCTGGGTATATGTGTTGTCTTCATCATCATTTCATCCTCATCACGACGCGCAGGTCGCCTACGGGTATCGAATGAAAAGACCTGCACCTGGCGAGACGAACATGTCCTCGAACACTAAAAGCCATGCGCCATTTCATTTATTTCATTATTATTATTATTATTATTATTATTATTATTATTATTATTATTATTATTATTACTATCCGTTTCCTTGGCTGAATGGTCAGTGTCGTGGTCATCGGTTCAGAGGATCCTATGTTTGAATCCCAGGCGTGTCGGCGATTTTAATTGTGGTACTGGGTGTTTGTCACGTATATACACAATACAGCACAGCACACTACGAACTATCGCAGAAACACTCAATTGTGAATACAAAAGTTGGCGTCAGGAAGGACATTAAGCCGTAAAACAGGACACAGTTCGCACCCAAGACCATACCAGGATATGGGAGAAGCTGTGGAGAATTATTATTATTATTATTATTATTATTATTATTATTATTATTATTATTATTATTATTATTATTGATTCGTTATGTCCAACTAAGGAGCTCGTTTAAACATATTAGTACTTTTTGTTTTTCTTCTTTTCTTCCCACCGGACGAATTGGCCGTGCGGTTAGGGGCGTTCGGCTGAGAGCTTGCATCCGGGTGATGGTGGGTTCGAATCCCACTGTCGGCAGCCATGAAGATGGTTTTTCCGTGGTTTCCTATTTTCACACCAGACAAATGCTGGGGCTGTACCTTGATTAAGGCCACGGCCGATTCCTTCCAACTCCTAGGCCTTTACTATCCAATCGTCGCCATAAGACCTCTCTCTGTCGCTGCGACGTAAAGCCACTAACAAAAAAAATCATCTTCTATTCCCAATATCTCTTCATCCTCTCGCTGCACGCTGTTGTTCAGTTCATCCTGTAGTCGGATGGGCTTTACAGAAAATTTGTGTTTGTGAATTAAGGTTCTGAATTTTATTATCTCTTGATTGGTTTCTTCATTAATGCCAAATTCATTTAGGTCTTCAATTATTTCCTTTAGGCAATTATTGTGATATTTTTATTGATAAGGCTAAATTTAAAATTTTCTTTGTGAGCCTGTTATTATCAATTCTGTATAAGCGGCCATACAATCGTAATCGTCGTTTCCTGATTGTATCTTCTTCTTCTTCTTCTTCTTCTTCTATCTCCTCGATCAACGTTACGTGGAATTTCTGTGACCGTTGTGTTATTTATCATTAATTCATTTAATTCATAGGGTCTATTCTAATTCTGCTCTCCCACTCTTTGTACTATCGCGCTAACGTTCAGATGATTGCCTACAGCTTCACAACAAATCACCTGCCACCTATTATCCGACTTCCTCTCGGCGAACCAGCGACAGTGATGAATCCTGTCTGGCCTCAGGGATTCTACAGACATCTTAATTGTAGAAACAACCTCTGCGTCTGCGAACTGTGTCATTCCCTCTCCTCGGCCATTTGCATCATTGCCCCAGGCTCGGATGAAACCTTCTCTCATCATTCATTAGGCCAGCGAGAAACTCTTTTCTCCGAAGAGCAGCTTGGAGCGAAATGTAAGCAACCTCTGTTATTCACAAATGCCTTCTAACAGTAAATATTTATCTCGTAATACATTGTGCTCACTTCGCCAGCTATCTAAATATACAGACTTCGGACTTGTATTTTGAGCAATGCTTTAGTGATGTCGAGAGTTGCAGCAGAGAAACGGAAAGAGGTCTACATAATTTAGTATATTATTTTTAGGCATTGTGTATGGCAGAAGAAAATTTAGTTGTGTAGAATGAAGGTTACCTTGCTCGGAGCAGGTTTTTAAAACAGCTAGTTAAAGCTTGTAAAGGAGGTAAAGATGTTTAGGTGGTCAAGAATCCACAGACTAGTTTGACTCAGCTCTCCATGCCACCCTTATCGAGCTCTGTGGCCTGAATGGTTAGCGTGCTGGTCTTTGGTCAAATACGTCCCGGCTTCGATTCGCGGCCGGGTCGGGGATTTTAACCTTCATTGCTTCATTTCGTTAGCTCTGGGGCTGGGTGTGTGCGCCGATTTCATAATTAGAAATCTCTTTACGTAAGGCCCCATCCTCACAAAACATGCACCAGGCCTCTGCGGAGGCCATATTTCATTATTATTATTATTATTATTATTATTATTATTATTATTATTATTATTATTATTCCACCCTTCCTTGTGCCAACGTTTTTATGTCTATGTTACCAAATAGCTACAGTCGCTTAAGTGCGGCCAGTATCCAGTATTCGGGAGATAGTGGATTCAAACCTCACTGTCGGCAGCCCTGAAGATGGTTTTCCGTGGTTTCCCATTTTCACACCAGGCAAATGTTGGGGCCGTACCTTAATTAAGGCCACGGCCATTTCCTTCCCACTCCTAGCCCTTTCCTGTCCCATCGTCGCCATAAAACCTATCTGTGTCGGTGCGACGTAAAGCCAATTAGCAAATATATATATATATATCTGATCAATTTATTATATTCATGGTATGGTCTGCCTCTACAGTTCTTACTGCCCACAAAACTATCTAAACCGGATCTGGATGTTTCAATGTGTGTCATATCATTTGATCTCTTTTTCTGGTCAAATTTCACCGATTCATTCTCGTCTCACCAAGTCCGTTCTGTATCTCTTCATCCGATCTGATGTACCCACCTTACCTTCAGCATTCTTATGCATAACCACGTTTCGAAAGCATCTGTTCTCTTTATCACTGAGCTTCTGTAATTTTTAACCATGTTTCGAATCCAAACAAAGCCACACTCTAGATGAAATTCTTCAAGAACATCTTTCTCCTTGGTATAACAATGTTTGAAGACACTGACTTCAAAATTGGCCATGACTTAATTAATACCATGATGAAGCAGTATTTCTCAATTTTTTCACGCTTGTGCACCCCTCTGAAACCGGTTCCTGTAAAGCTTCCGTTCTCTTTACCACTGAGTTTCTGTAGTTTTTAACCATGTTTCAATTCCAAATAAAGCCACGTACAAGATTAAAGTCTTAAATAAAGTTTTGTAATTTGTGTATCAATGTCTGAAGACACGGACTTCAAAATTGGCCATGACTTATTTAATACCATGACGGAGTATCATTTCTCAATTTCTTCACGATTGTGTACCCCGTTGAAACCGGTTTCTGTAAACTGTACCCCTTGATTTTATAACAGTAGTGTTTTCTGAATATACAGTAGAACTTCATTAATCTGAACCCCATTAGTCTGGACTTCGCTTAATCCGGACAGCCATTTAATAATAATACATAAATGCAATTGCAGTACAAAGCTGAGTTGAAAGTGCGATTGCTGCAGAAAACTCTGAAACGGATGAATATGACCAGGATGAAGCAGGTGATATTGTTAACCCTAAGCCAAAACTTAGTGAAGTTTCTAACATTGCCATTAAATACGTTAAACAAAATAACGATGAAAACATATCTGCATATTGCGAACATTTTGAGGCATCTGCGTGAGTTAATTATTAAAGAAAATAATGCCAAAAGAAGACAACAAAAGATCAGCAGTTTCTTCCAACCAGTAAGCGTGTCAAGTGTGGTCAGTGAAGGTGTGCCTTGATTGCCATGTTCTAATTCTGTGCTGCACTAGTTACTCTGTATCTTGTAGAGCCTAATACTGCATTGCATGGTATCTTTTGTACTAAATAACCCGTGTATTATTAAAATTTAAATTAATGTACTCTACACGTTCTTTGTTACTGAACAGAGTGTTTAAATATGTACCTTGGCTCATTTCATTAGTTATTTTGTTTAATCCGGACTTTCATTAATTCGGACAACTTGGAGTCCCAATTAGTCCGAGTTAACGAAGTTCTACTGTACTGTTAATTTTGTTCCTGTCTATCTTAATGTAAAATAATGGACATGGGGTAATGACTAGGGAGATGAAAATTATAGCAATAAAATACACAAGAACGTGTTGGGTTGTACTAGGCACAGCTACTAGAGTTATGCGCGTGATACGTCTCTCGTGTATTGTAATTACAAATGATAAACAAGCTGAATTCTTTGCTTGGCTTATTCATTCATGTAAATATCCATTTCTACAATTTATAGCAATTGTCATGAAGTTTATTGAACGATGGTTAATGATGTGAGAATTAAGAGACATGATTTACAAAATCGTTCGATTTTTCATTTGTTTTCACACTGCGGGCTCAAGTTTGTCATCTAATTCGTTCCTCGGTTGTACTTTACGTCTTACTCGATCCCTTATTGAATGTAGTTCCCTCAAGCGTGCGTTTTAAATCGATTATTATCTGCATACTAGTCTTATATTAGCGGATGATTGGCCGAGGCGGTGAAGGCGTGCTCGGTTCACCCGGAACGACGTGGGTTCGATTCCCCGTCAAGAAGTCGAAAATTTAAGAAACGAAGTTTCCACTTCCGTAGATGCATATGGTCCTAAGGTTTACTCAGCCTACACCAAAAATGAGTACCAAGTTAATTTCTGGGGGTAAAGGTGGCCGGGCATAGAGCTAACCACTCTACCCCACCAAGTGCCGAGGTTAAAGATAGTGGAAGACTTTACCTCCCACCTCCTCCAAGGGCCTTCATGGCCTGTACGGAGATGACTTTGCTTTTTACTAGTTTTATATTACGACAGTTTTGCCTTCAATATTGTCTTTGATTACGGTTCAACTATAATGTTTCTGGTGTTTTCTAATAGATCTCGTCCGGTCAAACCACGACACGTCACTCGGCTCTACAAAACACGCCAAGCTACACCGCGCGGTAAGTGAATTTCGACTGCTTAACTTGGCCCCCTCTAGTGATGGCGTAATGTGCATTAGGTAATCTACCGTAGTCACGTCTTGTTAATTCTTCTTCTTCCTCTCTTCTACTGCCGCTTTTCCTATACCTGTAGAGTCATGGTGCGAACTGCGTCACACATGTGGACTTCCCCACGTTTCACGGCCTGATGCCCTTCCTGACGCCAACTCTATGTGGATGGATGTACTGTAATCACTACTTCGTGTTTCTGTGGTGGTTGGTAGTAAGGCGTGTTGTCTGAATATTTAGATTAGAATGTTGGGACAAACATAAACACTCAGTCCCCGAGCCAGAAGAATTAATCAGACAAGGTTGTAATCCCCAACTTGGCCGGGAATCGAATCTGAGATCATCTTAACGGAAGAAAGGCCTCAACGCTGACCATTCAGTCAAAGAGTCTTAAAAACCAATACAGTATATTAATCTTTTTGAGCAATATTATATTTTGAAATATTTCGTGAAATGCGTTTAATAGATTTTTCGCTTGAAATCCACCCCAAGGCCAATTTAAAAGACATTTCATGTTTTTATTTTTGTCAATTTGCATTACGTCGCACCGACAAAGATAGGTCTTACGGCGAGGATTGGATAAGAAAGGGTTAGGAGTGGGAAGGAAGCTGCCGTGGCCTTAATTACGGTACAGGCATTTGCCTGATATGAAAATCGGAAACCACGGAAAACCATCTTCATGGATGCCGATAGTGGGGTAAGATGTAAGCTCACAGCTGCGCGCCCCTAATATCACGCCGACTCGCTCGGTCATTTCACGTTTTAAAAGATTTAATTTTAAAATATTCGAAACTCAGATATAAATGTAGCACCTACCTTCATATTATGTATTGATGATGGAGTATTTAAAAAATACTTAAGCTAGTAATAATATTTTTGTGTTGTCTGAAAAGCCTGTTTATTTACTTACTCATGTTAGAAAATACCTACCGAGTTTGATAGCTGCAGTCGTTTAAGTGCGGCCAGTATCCAGTATTCAGGAGATAGTAGGTTCGAACCCCACTGTCGGCAGCCCTGAAAATGGTTTTCCGTGGTTTCCCATTTTTACACCAGGCAAATGCTGGGGATTTACCTTAATTAAGGCCACGGCCGCTTCCTTCCAATTCCTAGACCTTCCCTGTCCTATCGTCGCCATAAGACCTATCTGTGTCGGTGCGACGTAAAGCAACTAGCAAAAAAAAAACGAAAAAAAAAAGAAAATACCTAACGTTACAGAAGGAAGAAAACATAATTATAAATTAGAAACTGTTACTATAAATACTGCGAACATTCATAAAACTGAAGGTAAATACAAATCAACCCTTTTAGTGCTACGTATTTTACAGTGTTTTTAATAATAATATCACAACAAAATTTTGAGAAAATACAAAACTCTCACAATTAAACATCATAATTAAAAATCTTTTAAATTAAGGATTTGCTGATTTATTTTTTATTTTTACAGTTTGTTTTACGTCGGACCGACACAGACAAGCCTTATGGCGACAATGAGATAGGAAAGGGCTTGGAGTGGGAAGGAAGCAGCTGTGGCCTTAATTAAGGTACAGCCCCAGTATTTGCGTGTTGTAAAAATTGGAAACCACGGTAAACCATCTTCTGGGATGCCGAAGTAGGGTGATTTGCTGACAAGGAATACTGTAAACTAAAACTCGATTTCAGGAAAAATATTTTTCCTAGAAAAACATGAATTAGCTTGTCTTCCTTATTTGATTCATGTTTGTAAAACCCCGGTAATAAATTTTACTCTCCTACTTCGAAATGTATTGTAATATGTACTAGTTGCCTGAAGAAAAAAGAACTTATTTTCATAACAATCAGGATGCACTTTCTAAATAAATAGCACTTTTAAGCACCAATACGATTAGAAAAGAAAGAGCACATAAATACTGCACTGCATTGGCAATAAAGTAAAATGTGTACCTTTCTTGTCCTATAACAATAAACATTCCTCATACATAAACATACCTGCATCAAGAGTGAGCTCGCTCTCCTTAGAACATGGGTTAATTGCACTGTTACCAGTACTTTTCCAGATCACAAGCTTCAACGTGTGTGTATTTGAGCATAGGCCACAAAAAGCCAGTGAAAATATCGTTAGTTCGTTGAGCTTGCTTTAATTCACTTAAAACTGCTCACTTTTTTAAGGAAGATCCTGAAAATGATCACCGTCCGCTGCTGATTTTTAGTGTTTGATGATGATGATGATGATGATGATGTTCGTTGTTTAAGGGGATTAACAGCTAGGCCATCGGCCCCTAATATTTAGTGTTTGTGACGTTTATACACTTGTAAATTAATTTTCTATAGCTTTTTGGAGGAAAACATAGAATTTGAGTTAAATGAGAAGAACAAGCAATAAATTTTGATGTAATTAAAGCGAAATGAAATTCGCGTTTGTACAGAGTAAATTGTAAACTAGAAATGAATAAAGTGTACGATAATAAAGTTATACATTTACAGTATTTTAAATTCATATACGCTAAAACACTCGAACAATCTTGATGCAACATCAAAATAATAAAGAGAAAATATACAAACTTACATTCATATTCATTAATGAGCGATACTTTAGGAGGAAATAATGGAATATACCAAACTATTTTCTAATTTTAACTGAAATGAAAATCTGTAATTTAATTTATTTCTATAATTAATTTTTTCCCTGAAATATCTTTCAGTGTCTGCAACCCTAGTAGGACTCCTAAATATATTGCAGAATTGCTCGGGTGATATCTGAGTATTTGATTTTATTAGGCAACAGCATTTGGAGCCAGTTCAGGGGTACAAAAACTTCTCGGCTTAAGTTTGCAGCCTGTCTCCAGTCATTCGACCGGATCAGGAATCGAATGAATGAAGCCTATCTAGTGACGGATATAGGAATTGTACTGGCTGCCGACCCCTGTCGTATTCCTCTGGGGTAATAATGAATTACTGACAGATGAAATGAAATGATATTGGAGAGTGTCACTGGAATGGAAGATTACAGGGAAAAACCGGAGTGCCCACATAGAAGCCTGTCCCGCCTCCACTTTGTCCAGCACAAATCCAGAAGAACAAAGAACATAAATAGTTTCATTTGGAAACGTCGTCGATTTTACATTTTTATATAAATTTCGCATTTTGAGTGTATCAAACTTTATCGCGTTTCCAAAACACATTAAAAAATGTTTTTCAGTTCGTGAAAAATTAAAATTCAGAATAAAATCTTTACAAACATTTAGCGTCATGTCGCTATTGCGGAAAGTCACAACTTTTATTCATCACCTGTGACCTGATTCTCCCAATAAACATGCATAATTCACCAGGCGAGTTGGCCGTGCGGTTAGGGGCACACAGCCGTGAGCTCGCATCCGGGAGATAGTGGGTTCGAACCCCACTCTCGACAGCTCTGAATATATTTTCCGTGGTTTCCCATTTTCACACCAAGGTAATGCCTGGGCTGTCCCTTAATTAAGGCCACGGCCCCTTCCTTCCAATTCCTAGGCCGTTCCTCCCCCATCGTCGCCATAAAACCTATCTGTGTCGGTGCGACGTAAAGCAAATAGCAAACATTCATAATTCTAGCCAGTACCGGGGTCCAGTGCTTGAAGTGTTATCTCCGTATATCTAAGATCACGAGTTCGGTTCCGATCAAAGCCTGTGGATTTCTGAACGCCATATTGTTCACGTTAATCTGTTATGTCACCAAATCCCCTCAACACTCAAATCAGTGAACGTAGTATCAAATTCTTGATCACGCTCACTATTTTTTTACGACGATACGATTGCGATTGCGAAAAGAGAATTTTGAAATTGTTCCTCTAAAAGCACCTCAACTCCGCACATTTAAAAGAAGCACCTTAATGAACTCTTATCTATCCAACAAAATGTGAAACTGCTATCACAAGAAGTTGGGACTTTAATCAGAAGATGTCACTACTGAAGTACTGAGTAACTGTGTTGTTGTGAAGTTGCCTAAACTGACTGGCTTTATTTGCTTTGTGTTTGCTTACTTCAAGAAGTTTGGACATTTCTCCATAGATGTCAATACCAAAAACTATGGTCATGCACTCTGATGCAAGGTAAAATAAGTTGTTATTGAAATAAATTTTGTCTTCATGGGTTTTCTCCAGTAAATATACTTTCATTTGTTTTTCCTATATATTTCAAAGTTTGCAACACTTCTTTTTCATTCCGCTAGTTTTGAATCTGGCCAATGGGAATTTTCTGTAATTATTTTTCAGCCTATCACAGGCTTCTTTTCGGTCTTTGGGTGTAACTTTTGAATTTGCCAACAAAATTGAGAGGGTGTGTTCGGATTAGTCCAGAATCCTCTCGTACCTTCCCTTCGGCTATATAAACTGTGGCTGCTCTGGCTACCTTGTCTCTTGGTCGCCGTATTTCTGAGTGAGTGTGTGTTTTAAGACAGGAGGCGGGGCGCCTCATTCTTCGCCAGGCAGACCAGCAGCCAAGGTAATGTCCACCAGACGTACTTTTCTGTAGCTACCTCCGCAGACTTACACGAGGGGATGGTCCAAATTTCTAACTATGTAACCGTTCGCTGTAAACTTCTTCGTTTTCATGTAAAATTTCATAAGTTCTTAAAGCTGTAAATCGGGGATAGAGAGTGCGTTACCCTCTCGAGTTCACCTTCAACTTCGTTTGAGGTGAATACGATTTAGTACTGTTTTTCTTTCCTGTAACGTATTAAATTAACTTTTATTTGAGTCACCTCAGTAGCTTGGGATTAGCCCCTGTATTATCGGGCCGAGAGCACTGTTAGGGTTTTAATACTTCATGATCTAGGAGCGCAAGTGTACGCCTCCATTCAGTTTGTGTTCGGGCAATTTATTTAACCTGTTCTTTTTCCATAAAGGTCCAGTAGGATGGGTAACTGAGACCCCCGCGTAAAGTAAATTTTGTAAATTGTGCCTTGAAAGGCCAGAGATCATAAAGTTTTGTGTAATGTTGTCTTCAGCGGGCTGTTAAAATTCGGCGAATGTTGAAGAGCATGTAAGCTCTTTCCTTGTTTACTCTAATATTGAGGAGTTCCTCTGGAAGGCTGTAAATTGGTTGGAGCAAAGTGCTCTTGAATTCGGGAGATTTCTATCCTTGTCTAAATAATACCACGTTGAAATTTTAATTGTGTAAACTAGAGGCTTGAAGCCCAAAATTGTTAAAATCCCTATTCTGGGGTGTTCCACCCTTGTAGCAAAATTGGCATTGTACCTGAGGTGTTACTGATTTCACGCAGTGAAAAATTTGTTAAGTTTGTGATTTGAAGAGAAATATAACCTTTGTTAAAGTTTTAGATTAATTTTGATATCGTAGTTAGACCCATTCAAACCCAGCACCTTATTTCACCTCTCTGCGATCCACTAAATCACGGTAATAATAATAATAATAATAATAGTAATAATAACAAAGAATGCTATGCGTTTAAATACTATGTTACCGAACTGCCATATCCAAACTTCCGGTGTTCTGTTAAAAAGTGTCATGGGTGCCAGCTGTTACAAGCAACATAGAAAAGACAGATTCCATAGAGTAATAATAACACAGTAAATGATAAATGATGGAATCTGCAGGATAAGATGAAGAATAAGTAATCATGAGCCGTAAAGTATGTTCAAAGAGTCCTGACAATTTTATTCTCTACCTGGACGATAGATTGTTTATAATCTCCTAATAACTTGTTTCAGAATGAACTTCCAATGCAAAAATGTTGACTTCCATCATCGTCAATATAAATGATATACGCCTGACATAAAGATAGTTCTAAAAAGCCGCAAGTCTTGTTCCTATGTCATCAAGGAGGGGAATCAACTTCCCGCTTGTGATAATATCCCAGACTTCATTTAAAGATGAAGTCGGTGCAGTTTTTCCTCATCAGATTTAATACACTGCCGGAGGGTGCTGTCAGCATTGCATATTACAGCAAACACTCTTCGCCAGCAGAGGAAGTATGCCACAATACTGTGTAAGATCTAAATCTTGCAAACCTGATAACTCGTGCAAGATATTCCCGAAGGATGATTGAAATTAAGGGCATATGTCTGTAAAGACCACAGTAAAGTAGTAAGAAATCGCTATATTTGTCATCATAATTTGGATAGAAATACATATTCCAGGTAGACAAATACACTCATGTTCATAAAACCCTGAACACCTTGAAAGGCTAGCGATAGGACGTTTATATTCACTGGACACGTGCATTAGTATGTTTCGAAGAAATTATTAAAATTTGAACCATGTCGGCCCGCAGGTTCAAGGTCCACATCGATATCTCGGCTCAACACAACCGACTGGAAAAATGTGCCTACGGCTCTCGTCGCTATAAACCAAAGGTAATGGATCACTGTGACTAGAGCAGACGTGCAAGATGCCTTGCAGACGTATGCGAGAACAGTGCCGTCAAATGAGTTTGAAAGAGGGCGCATTATTGGCATAAGAGAACGTGATGCATCCATCCGGGAAACTGTTCCTCGTGTTGGACGAAGTGTGTCGATAGTGCAACGTGTGTGTACAGAATGGTTCACAGAAGACCGTAGAACACGACGAGATGGGTCTGGTCGTACCAAGCAGACCACCCCCCACAGAAGATCGACACCTCATCCGAATGGCATTTCCTGGCAGAGTGGTGGTGTGGTGGTGATTATTGTTTGAAGAGGAAGTACAACTAGGCAACCATCCTCTATATAACACTAATCAGAGGAAAAAATGGAAGGGATCCGACAGGTGGAGGTGGTGATTATTGTTTTAAGAGGAAGTAAAACTAGGCAGCCATCCTCTATATAACAGTAATCAGAAGGAAAAAAGGAAGGGGTCCGACACTTCGAAAAATGAAGATATCGGCCAAAGGAAGACAAGGGCCACGAAAGGCGTGAAAATGAAAGACTCCCTAGCCCTCGCAAACCTAATAGCGTCGGGGTCGGAAAAGAACAAGAGTTGACCAAGGGAGGTCGAATAGGATAGATGAAAGTGAGTAGCCTGGTACAAGTAAGTGGAAGCAATGCCAGGACTCAGCTAAGGGCCCCGTGGTCGCCAACCCACGCTCCAAAGTTCAGAGCCCCTGAGGCCCTTTTTAGTCGCCTCTTACGACAGGCAGGGGATACCGTGGGTGTTATTCTACTGCCCCCACCCACAGGGGGAAAGGGATCCGATACTTCGAAAAATGAAGATATCGACCAAAGGAAGACAAGGGCCACGAAGGGCGTGAAAATGAAAGACTCCCTAGCCCTCGCAAACCTAATAGCGTCGGGGTCGGAAAAGAACAAGAGTTGACCAAGAGAGGTCGGATAGGATAGTTGAAAGTGAGGAGCCTGGCACAAGTAAGTGGAAGCAATGCCAGGACTCAGCTAGGGGCCCCGTGGTTGCCAACCCACGCTCCGAAGTTCAGAGCCCCTGGGGCCCCTTTTAGTCGCCTCTTACGACAGGCAGAGGATACCGTGGGTGTTATTCTACCACCCCCACCCACAGGGGGGTTTCCTGGCAGATCTGCGTCCTGCTTAGCTCTGGCGCAACAGTGGAACAGTGCAACACATCGTACACTATCAGGAGTGACCGTCCATCGCCGTTCGTTATGGTCTGGGTTACTGGCGCGTCGTCCACTCCTCCACCTGCCTTTGACTAATGTGCATACACATGCTAGACTGCAATGGTATATGGAAAGATGTCGTCACTGGGGACAGGAAAGGCAGCAGATAGTGTTTTCGGACGATTCCAGGTTCTCTTTGTTTGAAAATGATGGCCGCATTTTGGTTCGCCGCAGAGAGGGGGAGAGGCATCATATTGACTGCATTCGCACAAGACATACAACGCCTTATGGTGTGGGGTGCTGTTGGGTACAACCACAAAAATGACAGTTGGTGCGTGTCCAGGGCACTTTGACGAGTTTGACCTACGCGAGTGACATCCTGCGACCCGTAGCCATACACCTTCTGCACGGCTTCCCAGACGCCATATTTCAGCAGTACAATGCGCGACCACATGTTGCTGCACAAACACGTGCCTTCTTGTTGTCACAGGATGTCAGACTGTTGCCCTGGCCCGCCCGATCACCGGACTTGTAGCCAATCGAAAATGTGTGGGATATGGTGAAACGACGGTGCGACGCTGTGACGCAATGCCAACCACCAAAGATGAACTGTAGAACCAGGTGAATGCAGCAGGGTTGGACGCCATTCGTGCCTTATACGCGTCGATGCCTTCACGCACGGCACAAGTTATCAGTGCCCATGGAGGATCCAGTGCCTAATAGGCAACAGGACACACGCTGAACCTAGGTGACTGGAATGTTAATCGTTTCTGGAAAACATACTAATGAACATGTCTTGTGAAGATACTCTTCTTATCTCTAGTCTTTCAAGGTGTTCTGTTTTGTTAACATGAGTGTATTATGAACATTGTAAATTGTTATTAGCTATATTAGTTACTCGTTATACTTCATAGTCAATTTTTATGACAATTTAATCCTTGGGATGTTTCTTTTAAGGCTGCAATTTCACTCCAAACTAAGTATTAAAAGATTTTACTAAAAATAGATTTGGCAAATCGGTCCGTTCTACTAGACCGATTTACTTCATTTTTGTTTTATTCTCTGCGAAATTACCTGCCGGTGAATCATGGGGCATTGTTAGATCTATAACTTTATCCAACTTTGAGTAATCATAAGGTCAAACCATTAAATGATTACTTCAATATTTGTAGGCGAAGGCTTAGCCTAACCCGAAATACACTCAGTATTTAGCAACTGAAATGAAATGTCGTATGGCTTTTAGTGCCGGGATATCCCAGGACGGGTTCGGCTCGCCAGATGCAGGTCTTTTCTATTTGACACCCGTAGGCGACCTGCGCGCCGTGATGAGGATGAAATGATGATGAAGACAACACATACACCCAGCCCCCGTGCCATTGGAATTAACAAATTAAGGTTAAAATCCCCGACCCGACCGGGAATCGAACCCGGGACCCTCTGAACCGAAGGCCAGTACGCTGACCGTTCAGCCAACGAGTCGGACATTTAGCAACTAATACTTTCATTAATATTCTTCTATATGTGATTTTCACCCTTCAGTAATGTCAATGCATGTTTGATTAGTCCCTGTCAAGGCATACACTTCCTCTGATCACGGAAAAATACTATTCCCTGCTAGATACTCTATGAGCCTCTAAATTTCCCAGCTTCCAAATATATTCAACAGAGCGTTCCTGATAAGTTACATGCTGCTGAGAGAAAAAAAGTCTACGTACAAACAGACCTCATCATGACATTATCAGCTTAGACATTATCTGAGAACACCTATCGAAGAATAACCTAGCTACACTAGAAAGAGTAGAGGCCATTTATATTATTATAGTATAAAAATAAAATAATGTGTGATTTATAAATAACACTGGTTGCCACGGTTACGCTAATTCCATATAGACTCCCGGGTGAAAAACATATCCATGTTAAAACGGAACATGGTATTTAACAGTTTTAACTTAACCTATACATTGATCAATCATATAGACTGACAGACTTTATTGATCTGGCGGACTTTAGTAGGCCTATATGGTGGTGGAGTTTACACCATGTCGGTGGGGTAAGTAAATGCCCGTACTGGAGTTAAAGAACTTCAGACCCGCCTGGTGGTCATGATCGTTAAGGCCTTGTAGTCTAAACGGTCTGACGCCCTGGTTAGCCGGTTCGAGTCCCGTTGGTCGAAAACATTTCACCATCAGAATGTTGGCCGGCAGGGTAGGGGAGGTGGTGGTATACAATTTGTAATCACTAGCTTGCGTGCCAAAAGCCTGGATTAAATTCCAAATCACTCCGCAGTGCTCATATGGAGTGTGGGCATATGACACTGTCTGAGGTGATTCGTGCGTCGGATAGTCGGATGGGGATTTTAAGCCTTGTTTCTATTCCACAGGATTGGGCTATCACGTAATTGATTTCATCTCATTAACTACTCCAATGAGTTTGACGTCAGGAGGGCATCCGGTCATGAAAACCCACCACGATAGATTCATCTTACCTCACACCCGACCCTTAGAGAAACGGGACAAGGGTTGGACAAACACTGGAATCGATCAACTGCAGCTTTTCCGAATACGGAAATCGCTGAACTAGCTCAGCGTAGGAGGTCTGAGATATAAAACCAACCTTCAGAAGAGGAGAGAGCTACCTGTGGTATTCACGGGTTGTTTAAATGAGGTAACATCTCATCTGCAGCAGACCACGTGAACTCAGCGCTATTCTGAAGTTTAGAAGCATTACACTTTATTTTGAAACGAAAATGTATTTATTTATTTATTTATTTATTTATTTATTTATTTATTTATTTATTTATTTATTTATTTATTTTACAAAATGTTTTATGGGGATATAAGCGTGCTATAACGGGATATAAAACACAAACATTGAAGGTTTTTTTTTCTAGGGGCTTTACGTCGATGGGATAGGATAGGCCTAGGAGTTGGAAGGAAGCGGCCGTGGCCTTAATTAAGATACAGCCCCAGCATTTGCCTGGTGTGAAAATGGGAAACGACGGAAAACCATTTTCAGGGCTGCCGACAGTGGGATTCGAACCTACTATCTCCCGGATGCAAGCTCACAGCCACGCGCCTCTACGAGCACGGCCAAGTCGCCCGGTAAACAAAACACTGAAGGTGAGATAGGATAGATAGAATCACAAATAAACAGAAATTGAATCGAAAGAGGTGAAAGAAGAATGATTAGGCAAAATTTGACGAGCAGACGAGAGAGAACGACAGGAAACATCGTAAGGCACCCAAAACTTGTTCAGTTAGTGTTTGAGGGAAGTGTAGACGGTAAAACGGTAGAAGTACACCAAGGCATGAATAAGGCAAAACCGTGCGAGTTGGCCGTGCGGTTAGGGGCGCGCAGCTGTGAGCTTGCATCCGGGAGATCCCCACTGTCGGCAGCCCTAAAGATGGTTTTCCGTGATTTCCTATTTTCACACCAGGCAAATGGTGGGGCTGTACCTTAAATTGAATCGGTTAGTTTTAAAATCCCGTAAGTCACATTTTTTTGACCATTTCGTTTTAAGTGATAAAATGAATGTTGAAGGGTAGATACATCATCTTTGTAGAACTCCCGTGAGTTTGCTGTATGTGTACAACCGCCGCGAAGGGATCATCAATATTTGGTTTGGTTTTGCAGGGTTTCCCAATGTAACAGTGTTTTACTGCTAGAGTGTGCTGTTGGTAACACAAAATTCACTAATCGCGGGAAGGTCATTGTTTTGTGTTTGTTACCGAAGCATTTCCGACGATAATGATGTTAGTGTCAAAAAGAAAAAAAAAGAATGAGAAATACGCATTTATATAGGCTAAGTGTAAGAAAATACAACGCAAGAGTGAAACAAACTTCATATGTAGGCTACAATGACAAAGAAGTGTAACCACGAAATACTAATGTACCTAGCAGGTTTATATTTAACCTAATATTTGCTTACTAATGATGCTTTAATTTAATTGAAAATAACTTCTCCAACCGTTCTAACTTGTCTTCTGGAATACTGTATATAACTAGAGCACCACTAACAAGGAGTGAACGGGGAAATTTTCCTTTCATTTAAGAATAATGTGATGATGAAGATGATGATGATGATGATGATGATGATGATGATGCTTGTTGTTTAAAGGGGCCTAACATCGAGGTCATCGGCCCCTAATGGTACGAAATGAAATGACAACAAAAAATTTGAAATCATAAACTGACCAAAACAAAATCGTCATGAAGAAGGAAACAACAAAAAACGAGCAAACCAAAAAATTAGTGGATTAAACTAAAAAAAAGGATCATATATAATTTATTACAGACGAAGGGACCACTCATAAAGCAGAATCCTGAATTGAGGATGCTTGATGTCGAAAGGGGTGCAAACTCCACGTCTAAGGCCCCACAGAATGGTACATGTCGCTAGTAAAGTAGAACCATGCTATTTGTCATGTTGGGGTACAAATCAAAAGTAGCGAAGACTCACAGTGTTCCACACAAGATGGTACTAATCACAAGTATTGTACTTCGAACAGGTAAGGCAGACCTATGGTGTTTCTCACACAATGGCGCCACTCATAGCCAACGCAAACCGATGAGTTTCCTCACCTAGGTGTACTAGTCACGGGTGCCGGTCCCATGGGCCCCGTAGTGTTCCTCACATAGTGGGTACTAATCACAGGCAACGCAGACCCAGGGTGTCGCTCATATAGTGGTACAACTCACAGGCTACGCCCAGACCCGCGGTGTTGCTCACATGGGTACGACGCACGGGTACTGGAAACCCACAGGGGAACCACTCTCTCCTGCTACTAAGTACAAACCTATTGTGTACCAAATATAGTGGTACTACTCGTAATTAAAGGCGACCAATGGTGTTCCCCGCGTGATAGTACTAATCAATAGTAGTTTCATGGTTCTAATACCAACATCCCTTGTAGTCGCCTCTTACGACAGGCAGGGGATACCGCGGGTGTATTCTACATGTGCCTCCCCCACCCGCAGGGGGTTCAGAATAATGTTCCATGTATCATTATGTATTAAGATATTTATAATATTATATATTTTCTTGTACAATTTGGGCGGATTTTTTGGTATAGTAAGTGTTTATTGTTTTTCATGCATGAATAAAGCAGATATGCACGTCATCAAACCATATGAGTATGAATTTCGGTTTTTGTTTAAGTCAGTAATACAATGTTGTTCATTTGGTTTTACAGTCCCGTAAGTCACAGTGTTATAAACTGATCTATAAGAAAGTTAACCCTCGAAGTGCTATCGTCTCACTACGAGATGATTCGGATCCCGGTTGAAGTGCTATCGTCTCGCAGTGAGACGATTCATAAAATCGATATAATAACTCCTAAAATCGGAATAAGAATCGATTTTAGGAATATTCTCGCTGCGAAATGAAATTCTCTATCTGGTAGGAAGTACAAGTTGGTCTTTGGCTGGAGAAATAAAGCAGTAAGCGGCGATCTTGTCAGCTGTGAACTGGTCTTTCTTTACGTCTACTCAAACTGTCCAGTTGCTTCGCGCGTTTGAAGGTTATTGTTTGCTAGCCGATTTGCGATTATTGTGTAGCTGATTTACTCTGTTTTAATTGGTTTATTTTATTTAGTGATTATTATAAACATGAGTGAAGTATGTGGTTGAAGTGCAATCAGAGAAGCATTGGAGGAGCTTGTGAGTGATGAAAGTGAAGACGAAATTGGTAATGTAGAAGATTTTCCTGATGATTTATCGTTAGACGACTTTTCTTCTGGAAGTGGGGAAGAATATGACCCTAATTTAGATACCCGTGACTACAGTGATGCGTCAAGTAGTGATATAGACAGTCCAAACGTGCAAACCCTACCAGGCACATCTAGACCTAATGGCCCACCACAACAGGGTCTTTCCGAGTCTTTTTACCTGTGACTTTTTTATTATTTATTGAAGTTTCTATTATTATATATCATTGTGCGTGTAATGAAATTTGGCAAATTTTGTATATCTTGGAATTTAATTTCAGGTAATGTAGTGCTTGTTACCAACCTCCAAAATTGCAATATATATATATTTAAGTATGACTAATCATCCATTATACTTTTACTGCATGCTTGTAAGTAGAACATCCTACTATTATCTTATTCGCTAATTCTTTCTGAACAAATTGATATATAATATGCGATATTGTACCCGTCTAAATGGTACCTCAGTTGATTTGGGAAAGCTGGGAATATTTATTACGGAGCATTGCTTACGAGTGCGCGTGTACCAGCTGTGACATAGTTGTGCGAGAGCGAGCCGGCCGAAACTAGGTCAACAGCTGATCGAGGGTGACCAGAGCGCAGTTACGTCATGACACCAGCAGACGACAGAGGGGAGGAGAAATGTTCTCATAAAATCCACTCGTAGCGGTCAAGGACGAGCTATGGCGCAGGTCGATTACCAGCCAATAGAAATTGAGGAAAGTGCTGGAAATATTAGGATTGTTCTGGAAAAGTCGAAGGAAGTTCTTGTGTATGAACGACAGAACAGTTCAGGAGAAATTTCACGAGACGACGGCCAGAACAGTTTTCCAAGAGCACGTCGGACAGTGGTTTTCTTACGAGAAGTCGAACCGTGTATTCTCTACGGGAAAGAAGAATATTTTCAAACGACGTGAATACTAGTGTAATCCTTGTAGGGCACGATCATTACATTACTTGAATGCCAGTGTAATTCATTGTTAGCTCAACGCAGTATCCAGCGAGCTTATTACAGTCATGCATTCTCCCGGGTGGAAAATGTTAAACCACAGACAGTCAGCGTGCTCATTAAAGCCGATTCTTGCCATAGAAGCTTTAGGAATGTTCCATTGGACATTATGAAAGGAAGTCACGATCTCAAGTGGATAGACGAGAGGAAATCTAACCTTTATTTAATCATCATAATATTCAGCCCTATTATTTGTCAGCCTAAGGCGCATCGTAACTTAATGAATGTGTTCAGAAGACGAAGCTTATAGTAATAATGGACCTGAAGTACATCGTTGCGCCAAGTTAAGTGTTGAAAATAACTTAGTGAGTTATAGCTAGTGTGGATCCCTGTGCTAATAGAATATTTTAGTTTCAGCTATCTCCGAGGAAACCAAGTTGTCGACATGCGGCGATCAAGAGGGAAATCGAGAGATTTTCTGGGACTTTGCTGGAATAAAAGGAAGACGCTGAATAGAGCTACAGTCATGTGGAACTAAATTCCAGAGTGCACGCCAACGCGATGACTTTGTACATCCGTAAACCACCATAGATGAGGCAAGAGATGTCGTCGCCTGGAGCAGCATCCCGACGCCAAGGATTCTCACCGGAAATATGAGTACCCTTGTAAAATTTCTTCTCTTTTGTAGATGACTAGATTGTATTCTTGCGTAGAGTAAAGTAGTTTCCTTAGTAATTTGTATTTAATGGTGATGGGAGAGCGTTCCTTACTTCGTTGATTTGTGATTTCAATATTGTTCTATCTTTGCATTTCCTTGGAATAATGATAGTTTTATTTTGGACGTGATGATGAATAATCCCAGTTGTTCTTGAGTCGACAAGAGTGAGTGATTATGATCTTCGAAAGTGGCTTTAAGGGAGTAAGGCCTACTAACAATCATGATAATAATAATAATAATAATAAGAATAAATTAAACTCATAAAAATAGTAAATGAAGATATGATTAGATGTAGGAGTACACTATAATTAAATCGTAGTTTTAAAACCCTGTTAGTCATGTGTAGTGATTGATGGTAGAAGGGAAAGTGAACGACGAATGTGAGAAATATTCTTCGAGAGAACGATCTAGGAGCCATTATAGGATAATAATAATAATAATGCTAATAATAGTAAAGGTCGGATAATGTAAAAGTTGTTGAGATTAAACTTGTATGGTCATTGTGATAATGGAGTTCGCCATTAATGGACGACATGGGACTACTAGGGTGCATGTCGGGCCTAAAAGGTATTATGAGTCACAGTGATTGTAATGAATGATTATGGCGATAATGATTTATGAGGATGTACGAATTTAGTGACTAATAATAGGTCTATTTCTGGCTCAACAACTGAAATGAATAATACATGACTTAATCGTTATTAGATGTTTTCGAGGCTCGTGAGCTCTTATCACTGATGATGGTGATAGTTATTCTTCGAGAGAGAAATTTGGCTTTCTGTATCATCATAACTACAGTCATGAGCGAGTTTTTATTCTGGTCAGATGATTGTAAGGATCTTCAATAAAACTCAAGAGGAAGACGAGATAAATGACTGGATGATAATAATAATAATAAATATTACAGATTCATTGTGTGATAAAAATTTACTTAACCAGTTGGTAGAATTGGGTTGTTTAATGTCATTTACTTATATCATTCCAAGGAAACTTATCTTGTATATTTTTTTTTTTTTGTGACTGTGAAGCATTGTTGTTGTTGTTGTTGATTCCGTGTAGGATCTCATGATGCTCTATCCATCCATGAAATGCTAGGTAATTTAGAAAAGTTAAATAGAGTAAGGAAAGAATACAGTCAAGCGTAGTCTACGAGAGAGAGGGAGTTATGCCAAAGAAATTGTAAAAATATTTCCCAACACTAAAATGAAATTGTAAAGGAATTTTATGATGACAAGATGAGTTAGAGGATTTTCACAGGTAGAGTGAATGAATTTTCAAGAGATTTCCTCGAACAAGTAAATGCTGAGCTAATAGTAATTTTTCTTCAAAATGTATGAAATTATTTTACCTGTAAATGACTAAACATGAGTTATAACGGGAAATGACAGCTTTGCTAATTTTGTGGTTCATTCGATGTTGCAGAGTAAAATACTGGGTGGAGTTTCATTGAAGAAGCAATGGAATCTAACTCCAGAAGCATGCGAGGACTTATAGTCGTGTTCATTTATTCACAAGCCATTAAAGATTGAGATATTTCTTTTGTTGCAAAATCACATTGTATTTAAAAAATTTTTTTTTCTTTCATGCATTTGTCCAGACTGAGTTTCCGTTATGTTTTAATAAACGTTGTTGTTATTTGCCCTGATTTTCATTTATATTGTGTCACCTATCCAGTCACCAAGGGTCCTGAAAATATAAACTCTATGAAATTGTCCCTTAATAGCAAAATCGGCCCTGCGAACGGTCCACCCTTTTGGGACTCTCGTTTTGCCGACTGAGCGACCCCGGAGAAGGGGACATATTTCATTGGCGCCCAACTTTCAGGGCCAACCAAAACCCTCATTGCTTAGGCATTGATCGTTTTGGTGAGTTATTTCCAGGGCATATTTTTGTTGTTGTTGTTATATTTACGATCTTGTTGTTTCGGCGAACACTATGGTGGCGCAAAAGCAAGGAGATGGTAATTTTCATTCAGTTAAATGGTGACAATTAAATGGATAGAGATACCAAGGTTGGTAATGACATAATACAGCTGGACATTGCTTCGGTATAGGTCTATTTGTTACAGTACGGAGAGCATGCTTGTTGAGTTCATACTTTGTATTTTACAAATTCTTTGGCAATTTCCGGTGAAATTTAGGCAAATGGGGCAAAGATGTACAGGTTCATCGTTGTTGGCGAGCACAATGCTTATGAATTGTAATGGATTTGGATACTTTAGCTCGGATGATAGCGGAGATGAGAGCCAGCGCTGAGAAATTGGGAGCTGAGAATAAGGCTAGTATTGAAAGACTTGAACGTAATCAATCCGAAATGAGAGCGGAAACTAAGGCTAGTGTTGATTCTATTAGAACTGAGTTTAAGGAGAGTCAAGCACAGATGTCACGTGAGTTCAAAGACAACCAGACTAGGTTAACCCAAGAAATTAAAGTGATGTCGCGTGATTTTAAAGATAGTCAGGCGAAGTTGAAACAAGAGATTGAACGAACGGTTACAAACTCGATAGCTAGCGTAGCGCAGGAGTTTACTGAGAGGCTAGGCACGCTCAAGAAATCAATTATGGATAATATGATCACACAGAAGACTGAGGTGGAAAGGAAAATTTCTGAGCTTAGCAACCAAATACAATCGCATAAGGAAAATACGACCGATGTGCAATTGAGGTGGACTAAACGATTTAAGGAAGTATGTGATAGTATAATTCAGGTCGACAAGGGGGTCAGACAGGAAATTCAGATGAGCAAAGAAGTCATTACTGGTGAAGTAGAAGGTCTGAAAACAGCTGTAAATGACAATAAGAAAGCTATCGGAGAAGTTGTATCCAAGGTGGAACACGAACTTCTTGCGTCCCGTGGGTTAGTAGGACAAATGGAGGATAAAATAAAGGGGATGTCAGACGGAATATCAAATATGACAACGGAACTACAAACGTTGCGATTGCATAGTGACAGCACACGAGTTGTGACTGCGTCCGTAATTGAAAGGCAATCACAAATGGAGCAACAGTTTAAAGCAGGATTCATTTGTTCGACTCCTAATGCAGCACAGGAGATAAAAACTTCCGGTCGAGCTAAGAATAATACCGCATCTTTAAATCAAATGGACGATAAAGGGAACAGGCCGCAGATTGTGAATATTATACGTCTACAGGACAATCAACCCCGAAAGTTCAACAATCAAAACGGACCTACACCTAAAACTTTTATTAAGGACCTACAAGAATATTTTAAAGATAATGACATTCCTCCTGAACGACAATTACGAGTGACGGAAAAATACCTAGATTCGTCAGCTCACACGTGGTTTATGGCATTCCGGTACAGTTTCGATGATTTCGAAGGATTTAAAGTCGCATTTTTCGATAAATTTTGGAACACAGATATTCAGCACAATTTAAGGACGGAATGGTATGCTCGTCGATATGCTTCGACGCTGCCTACGAAATTTTCCGAGTTTGCCGCAAATCAGATCCGGAAAATTCGAGAATTGGACGACCCACTTCCAGAGGAAGAATTATGCCGAGTCATCATTCGACAGCTACCGCCGGACGTACAAAGAATATTAATAGCATCGAACATCCGAACAGCTATAGAGCTGGAAAGAGTATTAAGACAGCTAGATATGACGTCTAGGGATCATACCCGTAATACTCGAGCCTTGAGTCAGGAAATCAATTCGACTTATGTTGAGAAAGAAAGGACGGTGGTTCCACAGAAAAATAAAGAGGTACAAACTAAAGAAA
Organism: Anabrus simplex; assembly: GCF_040414725.1. Classification (NCBI taxonomy): domain Eukaryota; kingdom Metazoa; phylum Arthropoda; class Insecta; order Orthoptera; family Tettigoniidae; genus Anabrus; species Anabrus simplex. The sequence goes on from NC_090268.1 coordinate 53,955,886, forward strand.
GGTCCGAACGGAGTGAAACAAGGGATGAGCAGAGATTACAGAGGGGCTTCCATGGATTTCGACCGTATTCGATGGGATCAAGAGGAAGAGATCGATATTTTGGCCGAACTTCCCGAGGAATAAAATATGCCGCCGAGAAAAGAAGAAATTATTATCGGTTTTATCAACCAAGGGGGACAGTTGATGAAAACAAAGAACATGTCCGGGAACTCAAGGAGAAAACAGACGGAGGTGAAATATGGAAAAGAGCTATTTTGAATCAAAATACAGATCCCGACGTAACAGGCGCAGAATCCCTCGCATTTCAGGAAGAAAAAAAAAGACGGAAAGGAGAGGAGGAGACCGTCTGCCAGCCCGGAATGAGTCAAGGGGTGAAAAAAAAAAACGTCAATTTTTGAATGAAGAAATACCCGAAATATTGGCGAATGGTCAAGGTGACCGCTATTTGTGATTTTCCACGTCCACGAAGGATAAAACACGTACGTCAATTCCTAGGCATGTGTCAGTTTTACGCGAATTTTTGCCCGGGTTATACGAGAACGATCTCGCCATTGCAGGAATTATTGAAAAAGAACCAGAAGTGGAAATGGTCGGAAGTTGAAGAACAAGCTTTCATCCAGACCAAGGAAATGCTAAGGAACAATGTTAAGCTTAGCTACCCCAACTTCGAACGACCGTTCATTATTCAGACGGACGCCTCAAAGGTTGGAGTGGGAGCAGTCCTATTTCAAGAAAATCCAGAGAAACCAGACGTGAAAGACTTTATTTCGTTTGCAAGCAGGAAATTACGACCTAATGAGAAAGGATACACTATAACGGAATTAGAAATGTTAGCAATTGTTTACGCTTTGACGCAATGGAAAAAAATAATTTATGGGTTCCCCATACTGATCCGAACAGATCACCATGCCTTGACGTTTATGACGCGCACCACAATGAGTAGCGAAAGGGTAATGAGATGGACACTCTTTGTCCAGCAGTTTGATATCCAAGTCGAGCATTGCCCGGGAAAACAGAATGTGTTAGCAGACTATTTGAGCCGTAATCCGGAAGAAGATGTCGAGGTTTATTGGATCGAGCTAATTCCGGATGACCGGGAGCTCCTACGAAAATTACGATATTTTCCACAGATGCAGAAAAGAGATGCTACTTTAAGGCCTTTGATTGATTATTTGTCTGGAAAGATCGAACCGGGTGATCCCGGGTACAAAATGCTGAGGCGAAAAGCTAAACGATATCTTAACCAAGGGGGCATGTTATGTCAATTCGTGGACCCCATGAGGGTCAATTTAAAGGCCGTGGTGCCCATGAAAATTCGAGAAGACTTAGTATGGCATGTGCACAGAATTACGGGTCATGCAGGACTCGATAAAACTGTAGCAACTATCCAAGAAACCTTCACTTGGGATAAACTCCGCCAGAATGTACGTGAAATTATACGCACCTGTGATACGTGTCAGAGAACGAAAGCCAGCTCACACTTTGCTAAGCAAAAACCTATTCCTATTATTCCAGAGAGACCACTAAGCTTATTCGCAATGGACATATTTGGCCCGATTCCAGCCAGTAGATTTAAACATAAATTCGTAATTGTAACCATAGATGTGTTTTCGAAATTTCTAACCCTTTTTCCAATTCAGAAGGCGAACACAAAATCGATCCTATGGAGATTAAAGAAAAGCATAATTCCTATGATGGGGAAACCCAAAGTCTTGCTGACTGACCACGGATCGCAATTCACGGCTGAAGAGTTCCGACGAGGCTTATCTGAAATGGGGATCAAGCACACCATGAGTTCGATCCGAAATCCAGCCAGTAATCCCGCTGAGCGGGTGATGCAAGAGATTTCAAAATTTTGCAGAATTTATTGTAAAAACAGACACGATAGGTGGATCGCAGTGTTACCAATAATGATGGACGTGGTAAATAACACAGTGCATGAGGCGACGAAATTAATTACCTCAGTCATTCACTTCAATCAATATCCCGTCCGAACTTGGGACAACGTAATTCCCCACCTGGATCAAAGACGTCCTACTCATGCGGAAGTAATTCTCCAAGCGAGAGAAAACCTTGTAGATCATGCCAACAGAAGACGGAGGAGAGTACGTAAGAAACGATTTCATCGTCCCTTAAATGTTGGAGAGTACGTATTACTCCGTAAACCCGCTATTTCAAGTCCTGTTGAAAAATTCTACGCGAAGTTCGCACCTTTATATGTTGGACCTTACAGAGTAATTAAAGACTTGGGGAACAACGCATACCAGGTAGAGAGCTTTGATGGACACTTTAGAGCTATTTATAATGCTGGGAATTTACGTGTCTATCACCAGTCCCGAAGAAATCCTAGAAATTAATCTTGAAAAGGAGCTGTTATGGTGCACATTTTCCGTGTACATTTAGAAAGTGAATTGAGTTGTTATGATTTAATCTACTAATTAAATCCTAAATCAACCAAGGGGGATTATGTACCCGTCTAAATGGTACCTCAGTTGATTTGGGAAAGCTGGGAATATTTATTACGGAGCATTGCTTACGAGTGCGCGTGTACCAGCTGTGACATAGTTGTGCGAGAGCGAGCCGGCCGAAACTAGGTCAACAGCTGATCGAGGGTGACCAGAGCGCAGTTACGTCATGACACCAGCAGACGACAGAGGGGAGGAGAAATGTTCTCATAAAATCCACTCGTAGCGGTCAAGGACGAGCTATGGCGCAGGTCGATTACCAGCCAATAGAAATTGAGGAAAGTGCTGGAAATATTAGGATTGTTCTGGAAAAGTCGAAGGAAGTTCTTGTGTATGAACGACAGAACAGTTCAGGAGAAATTTCACGAGACGACGGCCAGAACAGTTTTCCAAGAGCACGTCGGACAGTGGTTTTCTTACGAGAAGTCGAACCGTGTATTCTCTACGGGAAAGAAGAATATTTTCAAACGACGTGAATACTAGTGTAATCCTTGTAGGGCACGATCATTACATTACTTGAATGCCAGTGTAATTCATTGTTAGCTCAACGCAGTATCCAGCGAGCTTATTACAGTCATGCATTCTCCCGGGTGGAAAATGTTAAACCACAGACAGTCAGCGTGCTCATTAAAGCCGATTCTTGCCATAGAAGCTTTAGGAATGTTCCATTGGACATTATGAAAGGAAGTCACGATCTCAAGTGGATAGACGAGAGGAAATCTAACCTTTATTTAATCATCATAATATTCAGCCCTATTATTTGTCAGCCTAAGGCGCATCGTAACTTAATGAATGTGTTCAGAAGACGAAGCTTATAGTAATAATGGACCTGAAGTACATCGTTGCGCCAAGTTAAGTGTTGAAAATAACTTAGTGAGTTATAGCTAGTGTGGATCCCTGTGCTAATAGAATATTTTAGTTTCAGCTATCTCCGAGGAAACCAAGTTGTCGACATGCGGCGATCAAGAGGGAAATCGAGAGATTTTCTGGGACTTTGCTGGAATAAAAGGAAGACGCTGAATAGAGCTACAGTCATGTGGAACTAAATTCCAGAGTGCACGCCAACGCGATGACTTTGTACATCCGTAAACCACCATAGATGAGGCAAGAGATGTCGTCGCCTGGAGCAGCATCCCGACGCCAAGGATTCTCACCGGAAATATGAGTACCCTTGTAAAATTTCTTCTCTTTTGTAGATGACTAGATTGTATTCTTGCGTAGAGTAAAGTAGTTTCCTTAGTAATTTGTATTTAATGGTGATGGGAGAGCGTTCCTTACTTCGTTGATTTGTGATTTCAATATTGTTCTATCTTTGCATTTCCTTGGAATAATGATAGTTTTATTTTGGACGTGATGATGAATAATCCCAGTTGTTCTTGAGTCGACAAGAGTGAGTGATTATGATCTTCGAAAGTGGCTTTAAGGGAGTAAGGCCTACTAACAATCATGATAATAATAATAATAATAATAAGAATAAATTAAACTCATAAAAATAGTAAATGAAGATATGATTAGATGTAGGAGTACACTATAATTAAATCGTAGTTTTAAAACCCTGTTAGTCATGTGTAGTGATTGATGGTAGAAGGGAAAGTGAACGACGAATGTGAGAAATATTCTTCGAGAGAACGATCTAGGAGCCATTATAGGATAATAATAATAATAATAATGCTAATAATAGTAAAGGTCGGATAATGTAAAAGTTGTTGAGATTAAACTTGTATGGTCATTGTGATAATGGAGTTCGCCATTAATGGACGACATGGGACTACTAGGGTGCATGTCGGGCCTAAAAGGTATTATGAGTCACAGTGATTGTAATGAATGATTATGGCGATAATGATTTATGAGGATGTACGAATTTAGTGACTAATAATAGGTCTATTTCTGGCTCAACAACTGAAATGAATAATACATGACTTAATCGTTATTAGATGTTTTCGAGGCTCGTGAGCTCTTATCACTGATGATGGTGATAGTTATTCTTCGAGAGAGAAATTTGGCTTTCTGTATCATCATAACTACAGTCATGAGCGAGTTTTTATTCTGGTCAGATGATTGTAAGGATCTTCAATAAAACTCAAGAGGAAGACGAGATAAATGACTGGATGATAATAATAATAATAAATATTACAGATTCATTGTGTGATAAAAATTTACTTAACCAGTTGGTAGAATTGGGTTGTTTAATGTCATTTACTTATATCATTCCAAGGAAACTTATCTTGTATATTTTTTTTTTTGTGACTGTGAAGCATTGTTGTTGTTGTTGTTGATTCCGTGTAGGATCTCATGATGCTCTATCCATCCATGAAATGCTAGGTAATTTAGAAAAGTTAAATAGAGTAAGGAAAGAATACAGTCAAGCGTAGTCTACGAGAGAGAGGGAGTTATGCCAAAGAAATTGTAAAAATATTTCCCAACACTAAAATGAAATTGTAAAGGAATTTTATGATGACAAGATGAGTTAGAGGATTTTCACAGGTAGAGTGAATGAATTTTCAAGAGATTTCCTCGAACAAGTAAATGCTGAGCTAATAGTAATTTTTCTTCAAAATGTATGAAATTATTTTACCTGTAAATGACTAAACATGAGTTATAACGGGAAATGACAGCTTTGCTAATTTTGTGGTTCATTCGATGTTGCAGAGTAAAATACTGGGTGGAGTTTCATTGAAGAAGCAATGGAATCTAACTCCAGAAGCATGCGAGGACTTATAGTCGTGTTCATTTATTCACAAGCCATTAAAGATTGAGATATTTCTTTTGTTGCAAAATCACATTGTATTTAAAAAATTTTTTTTTCTTTCATGCATTTGTCCAGACTGAGTTTCCGTTATGTTTTAATAAACGTTGTTGTTATTTGCCCTGATTTTCATTTATATTGTGTCACCTATCCAGTCACCAAGGGTCCTGAAAATATAAACTCTATGAAATTGTCCCTTAATAGCAAAATCGGCCCTGCGAACGGTCCACCCTTTTGGGACTCTCGTTTTGCCGACTGAGCGACCCCGGAGAAGGGGACAATATGTAGTTACGAATTTGTATTTATTATATTTTTTAAAAAATGTATCTGCACGCTGCCTTAAGAATGCTCAGCACTTAAGTGTGAGACCATCAGCTCTTGGAGGGTTAATATAGAATGAAACTTCATATACTATTTCCATGATGTCTTTCTTTAAGTATTAATCCTCAGAGACATAAACGTTTACAGACAGTTTCTGGTTTAATCACCAGTAATTATTTTCTGTTTTCCCACAAGTTTACATTTCGTAATTTACGGGGTTTCAGAACTAACCGATTCAATTAAGGCCACAACCGCTTCCTTCCCACTCCTAGTCTTTTCCTATCCCATCGTCGCCATAAGACCTAAATGTGTCGGTACAACGTAAAGCATATTGTATACAAAAGAAGAAAAATATGAGAAACAGATTATAGCAGACGTAGGGTGCAGTAGTTATGTAGAAATTAACAGAATAGGACAGGATGGGATGGGATGGGATGGGATGGGATGGGATGGGATGGGATGGGATGGAGAGCTGTATTAAATCAGTCTATAGACTGATGACCCGCATGGATTCTCTCTTCTTAGATCTATATTCCATTACTGACCCTTTTTTTCGCGATAGGTATTGCTACGGTTCAACATTTCGCATTCTTTTCCGATCGACAAGTACATCAAATGAAGCATCCGAACTGCGCAGTATCGGAGACACACGTCGCTTACAAATTGCCTTTGAGAGTCTTCTTAGCATGCTGTCTGATTCCAAGCACACGTTGAAGAACAGAGCGTGCCATGTATGAAAAGAAAATCGCGGCACAATATCTTTATAAATTAAACCTAATTTTTGGACAAGCGCGTCATTCTCAATTTCACACCAAATTATTCCAATCTTTTTCCCTCTTTGCTCGTGAACTGAATTTACGAGAATCATTTTCTTCCTTTAGCATGAGCACGTTTTCACTTTTTTGCCAGCAGCTAACATCATGCCTCACAATGTTCAGGTCACCGGTTTAGTTCAAATTTATCACACGTGAGGAATGCCAACACGGCGTGACTCGAGCGCCTGGAACCACCTCGCTTATCTTTATTTTACTTCAGCCATCAAGCATCGCTTTTTAAAGCATGCGATATAGAACACGTGCTAAGAATTACTGACGCGCAGATAATATTATTATGTGGAACAAAGGTATAGACCGACTTTCGAGAAGAGGTGAAGAACTAATTGTTTACACCCAAGCAAACAATAGCTCCATGCCAGACATAGTTGGAAAGGAAAAAGAACAGGGAAAGTATTGAAAGGATACTAATAAGGAACACACTGACAGGCGAGCAATCTACTGTATATTACATCACGGGCCTACTCTACGATTCTATAAAGGGGAAGTTTAGCTGATAAACAGGAATCATATGAATAAATCATGTGCTGGGTATTCAGCCTGAAGGCTGGTTTGATCCTGTAAAAGCTAGCATAGATAGCCCAGGCATCACTAAGAGGCATACTAGGGAAATGATGAGTGAGGTAGTTTCCCGTTGCTTTTCTCACCGAGCGAGAAGTTGCTATTGCACATTAGTCTGCCAAGCCAAGTGAAATGCATGCACCACCCGACCCTATGAGCGATATTTTCCACACCATTCATAACAGGGACTGGCTGTATAAGGAATGATATTACCAAGACTGTGAGACAGGTCAATGAAAGTAACAAATTGCTGTAGCCCATACCTGAAGACATAGTGCACTGTAAACACTACATCTCGCCAGCAAGGGCACGAATAAATAATATGAATATAAAATATTAGGCCTATTCCAGGATTACCCTCCTCCTCCTCCTTCTTCTTTCATGAACTTTGTCTCAATCATTTGAGGTAGGCACTAAATGTAGACTTTGTGCTATTGAAAACACTTCTTGACGGACGGGATAGCTGTCCCCATACCACAAGAAGGGTAAAATTAAGCAAATTCCCAATTACGCCGCAAGTTGAAGAGCTAAGGGGACCGGAAAGGTTTCGAGGTGTGAATCTTGGATAGTTCTATCAAACTAAAACAAGAAAAAAAAAATCGAAAATCACTTTCGGTCTACATACAGTTCCAAAAATAAGAGCCTAAAATTGTTGTTTCTTTACTCGCTCCCCCTTTTATTAAAATCCTAACCAAATTAAGTTATTTAAATCATTCTTTCCTTGGTTCAATACCTTCAGACAATTTTTGATTTTTTGAAAAATGTCCACAAAAATTTTAGTTATAAAGGCCTAAGTGAAACTCTACATGACTCAGATTAGCACTCGTACTGGTGCTTAGGTGAAACAATACAGTGACTCACATTAGCACTCGTACTGGTGCTTAGGTGAAACAATACAGTGCCTCGCATTAGCGCCGTAGTGGTGCTTAGGTGAAACAATGCTTTGACTGATATTAGCGCTCGTACTGGTGCTTAGGTGAAACAATACAGTGCCTCGCATTAGCGCCGTAGTGGTGCTTAGGTGAAACAATACAGTGACTCACATTAGCACCCGTAGTGGTGCTTAGGTGAAACAATGCAGTGACTCACATTAGCGCCGTAGTGGTGCTTAGGTGAAACAATACAGTGACTCACATTAGCACCCGTAGTGGTGCTTAGGTGAAACAATACAGTGACTCACATTAGCACTCGTACTGGTGCTTAGGTGAAACAATACAGTGACTCACATTAGCACTCGTAGTGGTGCTTAGGTGAAACAATGCAGTGACTCACATTAGCACCCGTAGTGGTGCTTAGGTGAAACAATACAGTGACTCACATTAGCACTCGTAGTGGTGCTTAGGTGAAACAATACCGTAACTCACATTAGCACTCGTACTGGTGCTTAGGTGAAACAATACAGTGACTCACATTAGCGCCGTAGTGGTGCTTAGGTGAAACAATACAGTGACTCACATTAGCACTCGTACTGGTGCTTAGGTGAAACAATACAGTGACTCACATTAGCACTCGTACTGGTGCTTAGGTGAAACAATACAGTGACTCACATTAGCACTCGTACTGGTGCTTAGGTGAAACAATACAGTGACTCACATTAGCACTCGTACTGGTGCTTAGGTGAAACAATACAGTGACTCACATTAGCACTCGTACTGGTGCTTAGGTGAAACAATACAGTGACCCACATTAGCACTCGTACTGGTGCTTAGGTGAAACAATACCGTAACTCACATTAGCGCCGTAGTGATGCTTAGGTGAAACAATACAGTGACCCACATTAGCACTCGTACTGGTGCTTAGGTGAAACAATACAGTGACTCACATTAGCGCCGTAGTGATGCTTAGGTGAAACAATACAGTGACTCACACTAGCGCCGTAGTGGTGCTTAAGTGAAACAATACAGTGACTCACATTAGCACTCGTACTGGTGCTTAGGTGAAACAATACAGTGACTCACATTAGCACTCGTACTGGTGCTTAGGTGAAACAATACAGTGACTCAGATTAGCGCCGTAGTCGTGCTTAGGTGAAACAATACAGTGACTCACATTAGCACTCGTACTGGTGCTTAGGTGAAACAATACCGTAACTCACATTAGCACCCGTACTGGTGCTTAGGTGAAACAATACCGTAACTCACATTAGCACTCGTACTGGTGCTTAGGTGAAACAATACAGTGACTCACATTAGCACTCGTACTGGTGCTTAGGTGAAACAATACAGTGACTCACATTAGCGCCGTAGTGGTGCTTAGGTGAAACAATACAGTGACTCACATTAGCACTCGTACTGGTGCTTAGGTGAAACAATACAGTGACTCACATTAGCACTCGTAGTGGTGCTTAGGTGAAACAATACAGTGACTCACATTAGCACTCGTACTGGTGCTTAGGTGAAACAATACAGTGACTCACATTAGCACTCGTAGTGGTGCTTAGGTGAAACAATACCGTAACTCACATTAGCACTCGTACTGGTGCTTAGGTGAAACAATACAGTGACTCACATTAGCGCCGTAGTGGTGCTTAAGTGAAACAATACAGTGACTCACATTAGCACTCGTACTGGTGCTTAGGTGAAACAATACAGTGACTCACATTAGCGCCGTAGTGGTGCTTAGGTGAAACAATACAGTGACTCACATTAGCACTCGTACTGGTGCTTAGGTGAAACAATACCGTAACTCACATTAGCACTCGTACTGGTGCTTAGGTGAAACAATGCAGTGACTCACATTAGCGCCGTAGTGGTGCTTAGGTGAAACAATACAGTGACTCACATTAGCGCCGTAGTGGTGCTTAGGTGAAACAATGCTTTGACTGATATTAGCGCCCGTAGTGGTGCTTAGGTGAAACAATACAGTGACTCACATTAGCACTCGTAATTGTGCTTAGGTGAAACAATACAGTGACTCACATTAGCGCCGTAGTGGTGCTTAGGTGAAACAATACAGTGACTCACATTAGCACTCGTACTGGTGCTTAGGTGTAACAATACAGTGACTCACATTAGCACTCGTACTGGTGCTTAGGTGAAACAAATACAGTGACTCACATTAGCGCCGTAGTGGTGCTTAGGTGAAACAATACAGTGACTCACATTAGCGCCGTAGTGGTGCTTAGGTGAAACAATACAGTGACTCACATTAGCACTCGTACTGGTGCTTAGGTGAAACAATACAGTGACTCACATTAGCACTCGTACTGGTGCTTAGGTGAAACAATACAGTGACTCACATTAGCACTCGTACTGGTGCTTAGGTGAAACAATACAGTGACTCACATTAGCACTCGTAGTTCTGCTGAGGTGAAACAATACAGTGACTCACATTAGCACCCGTAGTGGTGCTTAGGTGAAACAATACAGTGACTCACATTAGCACCCGTAGTGGTGCTTAGGTGAAACAATACAGTGACTCACATTAGCACCCGTAGTGGTGCTTAGGTGAAACAATACAGTGACTCACATTAGCACTCGTAGTGGTGCTTAGGTGAAACAATACCGTAACTCACATTAGCACTCGTACTGGTGCTTAGGTGAAACAATACAGTGACTCACATTAGCGCCGTAGTGGTGCTTAGGTGAAACAATACAGTGACTCACATTAGCACTCGTACTGGTGCTTAGGTGAAACAATACAGTGACTCACATTAGCACTCGTACTGGTGCTTAGGTGAAACAATACAGTGACTCACATTAACTCTCGTACTGGTGCTTAGGTGAAACAATACAGTGACTCACATTAGCACTCGTACTGGTGCTTAGGTGAAACAATACAGTGACTCACATTAGCACTCGTACTGGTGCTTAGGTGAAACAATACAGTGACTCACATTAGCGCCGTAGTGATGCTTAGGTGAAACAATACAGTGACTCACATTAGCGCCGTAGTGGTGCTTAAGTGAAACAATACAGTGACTCACATTAGCACTCGTACTGGTGCTTAGGTGAAACAATACAGTGACTCACATTAGCACTCGTACTGGTGCTTAGGTGAAACAATACAGTGACTCACATTAGCACCCGTAGTGGTGCTTAGGTGAAACAATACAGTGACTCACATTAGCACTCGTACTGGTGCTTAGGTGTAACAATACAGTGACTCACATTAGCACTCGTACTGGTGCTTAGGTGAAGCAAATACAGTGACTCACATTAGCACTCGTACTGGTGCTTAGGTGAAACAATACAGTGACTCACATTAGCACTCGTACTGGTGCTTAGGTGAAACAATACAGTGACTCACATTAGCGCCGTAGTGGTGCTTAGGTGAAACAATGCAGTGACTCACATTAGCGCCGTAGTGGTGCTTAGGTGAAACAATACAGTGACTCACATTAGCGCCGTAGTGGTGCTTAGGTGAAACAATGCTTTGACTGATATTAGCGCCCGTAGTGGTGCTTAGGTGAAACAATACAGTGACTCACATTAGCACTCGTAGTGGTGCTTAGGTGAAACAATACAGTGACTCACATTAGCACCCGTAGTGGTGCTTAGGTGAAACAATACAGTGACTCACATTAGCACTCGTACTGGTGCTTAGGTGTAACAATACAGTGACTCACATTAGCACTCGTACTGGTGCTTAGGTGAAGCAAATACAGTGACTCACATTAGCACTCGTACTGGTGCTTACGTGAAACAATACAGTGACTCACATTAGCACTCGTACTGTTGCTTAGGTGAAACAATACAGTGACTCACATTAGCACTCGTACTGGTGCTTAGGTGAAACAATACAGTGACTCACATTAGCACTCGTACTGGTGCTTAGGTGAAACAATACAGTGACTCACATTAGCACTCGTAGTTCTGCTTAGGTGAAACAATACAGTGACTCACATTAGCGCCGTAGTGGTGCTTAGGTGAAACAATACAGTGACTCACATTAGCACTCGTACTGGTGCTTAGGTGAAACAATACAGTGACTCACATTAGCACTCGTACTGGTGCTTAGGTGAAACAATACAGTGACTCAGATTAGCACTCGTACTGGTGCTTAGGTGAAACAATGCAGTGACTCAGATTAGCGCCGTAGTGGTGCTTAGGTGAAACCTTGCTTTGACTGATATTAGCGCTCGTAGTGGTGCTTAGGTGAAACAATACAGTGACTCACATTAGCACTCGTACTGGTGCTTAGGTGAAACAAATACAGTGACTCACATTAGCACTCATACTGGTGCTTAGGTGACACAATACAGTGACTCACATTAGCACTCGTACTGGTGCTTCGGTGAAACAATACGGTGACTCACATTAGCGCTGTAGTGGTGCTTAGGTGAAACAATACAATGACTCACATTAGCACCGTAGTGGTGCTTAGGTGAAACAATGCTTTGACTGATATTAGCGCTCGTAGTGGTGCTTAGGTGAAACAATACAGTGACTCACATTAGCACTCGTACTGGTGCTTAGGTGAAACAATACATTGACTCACATTAGCGCCGTACTGGTGCTTAAGTTAAACAATACAGTGACTCACGTTAGCACTCGTACTGGTGCTTAGGTGAAACAATACAGTGACTCACATTAGCGCCATAGTGGTGCTTAGGTGAAACAATACAGTGACTCACATTAGCGCCGTAGTGGTGCTTAGGTGAAACAATGCTTTGACTGATATTAGCGCCCGTAGTGGTGCTTAGGTGAAACAATACAGTGACTCACATTAGCACTCGTACTGGTGCTTAGGTGAAACAATACATTGACTCATATTAGCGCCGTACTGGTGCTTAGGTGAAACAATACAGTGACTCAGATTAGCACTCGTACGGGTGCTTAGGTGAAACAATACAGTGACTCACATTAGCGCTCGTAGTGGTGCTTAGTTGAAACAATGCATTGACTGGCATTAGCGCCCGTAGTGGTGATTAGGTGAAACAATGCAGTGGCTGATATTATCGCTCGTTGTGGTACTTAGGTCTTAGCCTACAAGGAATACAAGAAGGCCTGCCCAATAGCCACTCATAGCTGTCCGCCCTGTGGATACTATATTTGCCGCTAGAGGCGCTGCAATTCAACCTCACATGAACACCTCGGTTGGTGGTATTTCTACACGTTGTATGCTTACTGGTGACGTCGTATTGTTAAAATACACCAATTATATTACAATGGTGTACTGTTGCGTATCGTTTTGTAAACACGGCTCTAGAAATAAAGTTCCCAGAACTAATATCCATGAATTCCCTTGCCAAGAGCCACCTAGGGAATTATGGATTAAAGCAATAAGCAGGCAAGGTATGGTACAGTAAATGCGCAGACCATATGACGGCAAAAATTAAGTTACTTATTATTATTATTGCTCCTGTTCTGATGATAGTAATATTATCTTCGAAATAAATCTCCTGGCCCGAGAGACGTGTCACTGTCTAGGAAGCCTGCCTTCCTCTTCAGGGGAGGAATGAAACTATTTAGTAGTTACATGCTCCATCAACATTAGCATATTATTTGGGTGTCATGGCCATCGTATTTGGCACAATTATTGGAGTAGGTACCCGAGGACTTGAAGGCTCTCTCATACTTTCATTATATTTCCGTGGTATACTCTGCATGAAACTCACATTGAGAATTGACAGTGTCGAAACTGTGATATGAACCTTGGAATATTCGAAGAGTGCAGCTGCCTATTCTTATCACGGAGCGTAGGTTAATGTGCTCTTCTACGCAGGAGGAAGAAATGAATAGTTATGGAAAATAAAGGGACATAATATATAAGTAGTTCCTTTTTACCTTTCACTTTTTCGTGAAAAATAACCAGAAAAGAAATAAATGGTTTCCTATAAGCTTCTAAATGGTTTTCTTCATATTTATCGGAACAAAATAAATAAAATGTATCTTTTCCAACTTTTGCAACCGTTAGTTAGTGAACAAATCGCACACGCGGATGGACCGGCAGCAACGAATCCTGAGTTGGCAAGAAATTTTCAAACACAACTGGAGAGCATCGAAAAGGAAGCCGAAGGAGCACCATGCGCTTCTATGTCGAGTGCTGCAATGGCATATATTGGAGGGTATTTGGTAAGAGTTGTCGAAGATCACATGCCATGTCAAGAGTGTGTTGATAAAATTAGTAGTATCAAGAGTCCATCTCCACTAACGTCATTAATAAAAATCAAAGACAGAGGTAGTCTCAGGTATCCAAAGCCAAGTTTTGTTTCACTGCTGATGAAACTGGGGCAAGTAACGGACGAAATGATATCGGTAACTTTGGGCAGTTCAAAAATAGCACAAACATTAACCGAAATGCTGTTGCCACATGTTGCTAAAATCCTATTCTACAGTGTGGGAAAAGTGATCATCCTGAGGAACTAAGCAAAATAATACATCTGTCACTAACAACGCTAATGGCATGACAGATGAGTATCGCCGAGAATACATCTTGAGAAGAAAAACAATTTATGAGAAGAAAATATCAAGGAAAATAGTTAACGTTCCCTTTCACTGAAAATCTACGGTGCTGTGGTAAATATATCTAGTGCAGACCTTATATCCTTTTAAACGCCAAACATAAATTTCGACAGTTGTTTTATCTGAAATGAAAATCCACAGCTTAATTGAACTCCTAGGAGTAAAAGGTGAACATTGATAATTTTCTACTTCATTCTGCTCAGTAACGTATATAATATACAGGAAGTATAGTGTAGAGGTAAATTTGTGCTGGTTTAAACTCCCGTTAGCAATGCTAGTGAGTGCTGATGTGAGGTGGTATACTAGCGCCGCAGTGGTCAAGACACGCATTGCCAGGCGGACACTGTTTCTGAAGAGAGCACTGCGAGTGAGCAGGCTTTGTATTCCTTGTAGGCTAAGCTTAGGTGAAACAATGCAGTGACGAACATTAGCGTTCGTAGTGGTAAAAAACGGCAAACTGTGTATCTAATCCACCGCCGTCTCAATCTCTATATAGGACTGAGACGGCGGTGATCTAATCACTATCTAATCGACCGGATAACGATGATTTTAAAAAAGGATAGTAATTCACAAAGACTTTCGCAGTCCAGAAAGTCATTATCTGAGTCGTTCAGTATATTTCATTTACCTAAAATTCGTAGCCCATTTCCCTAGGATGTTTTAAATATTGCGTTGCTTGCCTGAAGGGCTAGAACTGTGGTTTTCCTTTCTTTCTGGCAGTGGTTCAATGCCGCACTGTCACGTCGTTTACAGCGACATAATGGTGGGGGAGATCAAGGGTTGGAAAAAAAAAAAAAAAAGGAGCCGTGGCCTTAATCAAGGTACACCCAGATGTGAAAATGGGAAACCACGGTAAACAAATTTTAGGGCTGCAGACGCTGTAATTCGAACCCACTATCTCCCGAATGCAAGCCCACAGCTTCGTGACCCTAACTGCATGGCCAACTCGCTTGGTGTAATGTGGATTAAGCCCAGCTTTACGGCTGGGTGCCCTTCCCGAGTTTTAATCAATTTTGTCCTATAACCCCCAAATTATCACCAGATACAGAATGTCCGGCTCATTGGCGGAATGGTCAGTGTTGAGACCTTCGGTTCAGAGGGTCTTGAGATCGATTCCAGGCTGGCTCGGAGATTTTAATCCCGTCTGACTAATTCTTACAGCTCGGGGTCTGGGTGTTTGAGTTTGTCCCAACACTTTCCTATTCACATTCAGACAACACAATACATTACCAACCACCACAGCGACACTCAATAGTGATTTTATCCCACCATAAAGGATTGGCGTCAGGAAGGGCATCCGTCCGTAGAACAGGACCAAATCCACATGTGCGACACAATTCGCATCCGCGACTCCACTGGTGTGAGAAAAGCGGTAAGATATGATGATTCACTATTGTGTCTTTTTAATGTTATTTGCTTTACGTCTCACTAACTACTTTTACGGTTTTCAGAGACGCCGAGGCGCCGGAATTTAGTCCTGCAGGTGTTATTTTAAGTGCCAGTAAATCTGCCTACACCAGGCTGACGTATTTGAGCACCTTCAAATACCACTGCACTGAACACGATCGAACATGCCAAGTTGGGGTCCGAAGGCCAGCGCCTCAACCGTCTGAGCCATTCAGGCCGGCCATGTATTTTTCTTTTACTGGTTGCTTGTATATATATTGAGTATTGAGATGAACACAAACACCCAGCCTCCGAGCTAGAGGAATTAACAAGATACTGGTAAGATACATATCGTAGCCGGGAAATGAGGCCAGGACTCTACAGACTGAAGACCACTACGTCGACTATTCATCCAGGGAGCTGGACAACAAAGATATAAAATACGCTCTCACATAGTCCGTCCTTGCTAGGAAGCGAATGGTGGACACTAGAAAGGCAGTTTTCCCCAGGTGATATGCATGCATTTTTAAAGCATGTCCGGAAAATATGTCGCAGAAACATTGTGTGTGTGTGTGTGTGTGTGTGTGTGTGTGTGTGTGTGTGTGTGTGTGTGTGTGTGTGTGTGTGTGTGTGGGGGTGTGGGTGGGTGGGTGAGAGAGAGAGAGAGAGAGAAAAACCCGTATTCAGGAACTTGCATTTGCAATGGATTACATATTTCCTTCATGAATTCGTACGAAGTTCCATACTTCCATTTACGCGTTTGATACGGCCTGGGTGTTTGTATTTGTCCAACACTTTTATATTAATGTTCAGACAGCACACTACACTCCCAGCCACCACAGAAATACGCAACAGTGATTCGATCCTTCCATAAAGGGACACAGTTCGCACCCGCGACCGCACAAATGTGGGAAAATGCTGTAGAAGAAGAAGAAGAAGAAGATGAAGAACGACGATTGAACAAAAGGGGACCCCTGCACCTTTGAATAAAGAAAAATGGGGCGTGTTAAACTTTTTCCGCATCAATGGCGATGACCCCTAAAAGGTAATTTAGTATGACAAACACATTATTCCTTAATAAAACATATTTGGAAATCATATAAACGTATGCTATTGGTCCGACTCGTTGGCTGAATAGCCAGCGTACTGGCCTTCGGTTCAGAGGGTCTCGGGTTCGATTCCCGGTCGGGTCGGGGATTTTAATCGCTTCTGATTAACTCTTCTGGCTCGGGGACTGGGTGTTTTTGTCCGTCCCAACACTCTCATCCTCATATTCAGACAACATACCACACTACTAACCACCACAGAAACACGCAACAGTGATTACATCCATCCATATACGGTTGGCGTCAGGAAGGGCATCCGGTCGTAAAACAGGGTCAAATCCATGTGTGCGACGCAGTTCGCACCCGCGACCCCACAGGTGTGGGAAAAGTCGGTAAGAAAAGAAGAAGATAAACGTATGCCATTATATATAATTAATTGTTCAAAATGGCGGCGTATCATGGGCACTGTTCTGCCATTTCCCTGATAATTTCCAATCACACGAATAGTTTTTCTATGATTCTTTCTTATTATTGTTATTAATGTTATAGCTACAATATGCACTAGAATCAGTAAAGTCCATCAAGTATAAATATTTTTTTCATGAAGTTGTTTTCAAAGTCAATGTTTTCATTAATTTTCATTTGAACATTTATATTTTTAAACTTCTTTTTCTTCTCTATGAAATATACATGCATGCAAAATTTCATTTTCATTTTAATATAATAAAATACTTTCAGAGTAATCTGGGGAACGGTTCTGGAAAAACCGAGCTCGATAGCTGCATTCGCTTAAGTGCGGCCAGTATCCAGTAATCGGGAGATAGTGGGTTCGAACCCCACTGTCGGCAGCCCTGAAAATGGTTTTCCGTGGTTTACCATTTTCACACCAGGCAAATCCTGGGGCTGTACCTTAATTAAGGTCACGGCCGATTCCTTCCCATTCCTAGGCCTTTCCTATCCCATCGTCACCATAAGACATATCTGTGTCGGTGCGACGTAAAGCAAATAGCAAAAAAAAAAAAAAAAAAAAAGGTTCTGGATAACATAAGTTACGGGAAACAAGCAACAAATTTGCCTCAGGGGCTCTGAACTTTGGAGCGTGGGTTGGCGACCACGGGGCCCTCAGCTGAGTCCTGGCATTGCTTCCACTTACTTGTGCCAGGCTCCTCACATTCATCTATCCTATCCATCTCTCTTGGTCAACTCTTGTTCTTTTCCGACCCCGATGCTATTAGGTTTGCGAGGGCTAGGGAGTCTTTCATTTTCACGCCCTTCGTGGCCCTTGTCTTCCTTTGGCCGATATCTTCATTTATCGAAGTGTCGGACCCCTTCCATATTTTCCCTCTGATTAGTGTTATATAGAGGATGGTTACCTAGTTGTACTTCCTCTTAAAACAATAATCACCACCACCTTACCGACAAAGGGTGACAGGGCTTCACGTTTTTGTTCATAACCCCGAAAGTATTGGAGATATTGACAAACAATTTGCACTGTTATAAAGACAAACGTTCAATTGTAAACGAAAAAATTACATTGAAAATATTGCATTTTTGGTCGGTCATTGGTGTTAGGTAGGTAAGGGTTATTCTGCCCGAAGGCAGGTCCGAATCTCCGCAGAGGTATTCCTGAGCCGGAGTTTACGTGCGGTAGGTTGGCCAGTTCCTTTCCGCTCCTCCATTCCCTTACCCCCACCAACAGCGCGTGGCAACCCATCCAACTCCTGACCACGCCCAATGTTGCATAACTTCGGAGATCTCACGGGATCCGGTGTTTCAACACGGCTACGGCCGTTGGCTCATTGGTGTTGGTGCCCCTTTAATTTCAACCGGTTACCTTTGTAGGGCTCGAACCCCAGATTGTGGTAGGCTGAGGCACTCTATCACTAATTTACACAGGGAGTTCATACGAGATGACAGACGGGTGCCTGTTTTTTGTTGTTGTGTACGCAAGCTACTTTCCAGCTAGTGGAGTAACGGAGAGAAAGGCCGAGCTCTTTAATGTCTAGCATGTTAAACTTTAATTATGTTTATTCTGAAGCCAACATACGAAGTCCGAAGGCAATTGAGGTTAGGTTTGGTATTCAAGATGTGTCTTTCAAGACGTATGATGCTTCGTTCATTAGACTGAACTCTCCTGTCTGGCCTGTAGGCACGGCATTGCCTGCGGGAAGCGTCTGACCTTTCACATTCCTGTTCCTACCAATATTATATATATTGTTACAACATAACATTAGACGAGTAAAACATTGCACGCAATGTATTCTAGTTATGCTTTTTTACTATTTACATGGTAATCCCTCAATACACTTTTTTAAAAATTGAAAGGAACAACACTTTCATATCCCGAGAAGTCGCTCGCTACATGCTAAAGAATGGATCGTAAACAGCAAATATATCGATTGGAGCTACGTTTTATTGCAATCGAGAGAACAAATTTCAACATATTACATTACCGTTTGTCGACAATATAACTCACTGCACGTCGATAGAGTGCTCCAACAATAAATCACTTTATTGCATTCTTCATTGTCTTTGTTTCTCATCAAATTGTCCACTTGAGATTCGTCTGACATAGTCACAGTCATTCTTAATTTCTTTTATCAATTTATCTTACATATACATAAATAATAATGATGATCTAAAAAACCTTAAAGTACAACACTGCAACACAGTCAAACCGCAATGTCTATACGCAAGTGAATGCCTAGTACTGAATTGCAAGCTGAATAAATTAAAAGTACTGGAAAGGAAAATTATACTGAAAATATTGTTGGAGATCAGAAGAATGCACATGCCCGGTGAGGCACGGGGCGAAGGGGTTTTCACCAGCAGAGCCAGTGGCGCAATGGTTACCATAGCAACTCCTCTACTACCCAGGCGAATTTATATTATCTTCTACTGGCAGCTCTTCTCTCTTGTCAGTTGTAATCCACAAACTGCAAAGTGTGAGTCAATGTTTTCGTGTTGCAGATAAGAGCAGATAAGAGCCGATCTGTCTGGGCAGAACAGGAAGTTCGTGCTTGCAGGCCACATTCCTCATTCTTGCATTCTTCTCATCTCTACACAGTACTTGGTCCGCTAAGATCTACAGAGCCGTGCGGTCAGGGGCACGCGGCGGTGAACTTGCATCCAAGAGAGATAGCGGGTTCGAATCCCACTGTCGGCAGCCCTGAAGATGGTTTTCCTTGGTTTCCCATTTTCACACAAGGCAAATGCTGAGGCTGTACCTTAATTAAAGCCACGGCCGCTTCCTTCCAACTCCTAGGCCTTTCCTGTCCCATCGTCGCCATAAGACCTGTCTGTATCGGTGCGACGTAAAGCAACTAGCAAGAAAAAAAGATCTACAGAACTCTAGAAATCAAAAAGTAATGTTAAAATATACCGGGATATAAAAACTTAAGGGATACAATGCGAAAGAGCCCATTGATATTTATTGGCAAAAAATATATGTGATCAAACTATGTGTGGTATCCCTGCCATTATTAATCCATATAAACATGCTGTTAATGAAGGTAAACATTTGAGATATCTATCAGAAGTGGTTTCTGAGAAAATGGGAAATATTTGCACAAAAAGTAGTGTAGTTTTTCAGAAATCACACTCAAAAGTGGATGCTACCATATTTCTTACCACAGAAACACCATACAAGAAGTGATATCATAGCAAGCAATGTAGCCAACTTATGAAACGGAATGTTTACTATAAATCAACATAAATTTCCGCCTTATAGAGCAAATAGTTACCGATATATTTTAGCCAAACTGAACAAGTGCTCATGATATCTGGAGTAATAGCTTGTGTATTAATATAATTTTAAACATGTATAAATACTAGTAGTCATCCAAAATCCATTAAACATCCATTAAATTAAAAAGGAAACTCCAAAAAATAATTTTCCAGAAAATACTAAAAATCAACCTTTTTACCAGTACCACCTGTCATACTCCCCTTAAAGAGATAGAGCATAATACATAGTTTGATTATCTAAATAGCTTAGATATAATATCCAGGATTCTAGCTCGACATTCCTTCATCTATTAGTAGTTAAACGCACTATAGCAACATCTTTGGTCAGACTGAAAAAGCTTGTCACTTTGTATTGCAAACATGCCTTCCATTTGCGGAAGAACAATTTATGTTCTTAATGACTTATCGAAGGTCTTCAGCCAAGTAAGGCTGAATGTATCAAACGAGAGACACGCTAAAGTAAACAAAACATTAACGATATTTTATGGCATGTCGCTAAATGATGCTTTAAATAAACTTCTACGGAATAATTCAGTAAAGATTTCTTACGCAATAGCAGTTTTATGCCTTCCAGCGTTGGCAACTGCCACGGATGACATTTACACGTTTTAAGTGAATACCACCCGTGGGCATGTCGCTTCATAGTGGGAAGAGGTTTTCTTATTAAATACGCCTGTTGCACACACTTCTCCTTTTAAGGAATTAGGCACCGCCCGCTATATTTTACACATACTTATCTCGAATTCGCACCTTATTTTTAAACATTATTGTCTTCTCATACTGAAATCTATGTGGGGAAATTACTGTGAACGCTCATTACGTTGCTTTGAAGAGATTGTATAGAAACAGATGGGTATAGGTGGATTTCTTTATTAGCCTGCTAGAATTGTAAGCGCATACCTTAACTTTTTTTTTTACATAGCCCCGACAGAGATAAGTCTTGTGGCGACGATGGGATGGAAAGGGCTATGAAATGGGAAGGAAGCGGCTGCGCCGTGGCCTTAATTGAGGTACATTCCCAGCCAGCATTTGTGTCACGATAACATAATCTGTATTACTTTTGAAACTATAACAACTAGACCTCGGATTTTAGGCAAAGACCTATTTCCTTCCAGAAGCGATAACTTTAAATGAAGTTGTATTTACATGTTTCAGATGTGTAGAAGGTTAGAAACGGTGGCCCTATAGTGTCTAAAAATGTCCGAATTGACGTTAGAACCTATATCTGCCTATATTCCTATTTTTATGCCTGTTCTTATGATGTCAGAGAAAAAATTGCCACCAAGTGAGTTCGAAACTCACTGTCGGCAGCCCTATCTCCCGCATGCAAGCCCTAACCGCACGGCCAACTCGCCCGGTATTATTATTATTACTATTAATATAAAATGAATTACATTGCCCGTCATTCAGTTTGATTACAAACGGCTCATTTGCTGAATGGTCATTGTATCGGCCTTCAGTTTAGAGGGTCCTGCTTCAACTCCCAGTCGGTCCGGAGATTTTAGCCACTGGGTGTTTGTAATAGTCCTAATACGCATGTCTTCATAAACACATAGCACGTCACATTAAGAACACGGACACAACACAATAGTGAATACATCTCTCCACTTAGGGTTGCGTCAGCCGTAAAACTGTGCCAAATTGGGAAGAAGTGCCGATCAGATGGGAGAGAAGGAAGAAGAAAAAGAAGAGTTCTTAGAGTACAAAATAAAATCCCTTCCATGCAGCTTGACAATATAATACCCTGTGAGAGATTGCCTTACGAAGACTTGGACATGAGATGGAAGAAAGATTGATTGAAAAATGCTGTGTAACAATCTGAAGTTTGAAATATCTACAGAACAGAAGGATGTGACTTCAGAAAGAAAAGAGCAAACGTGTTAAGCATTATCAATCTCATTGCCGTGTGGGCTAAATTCAGAGCACCTTACCAATTCTTATATCAACACTACAATAAGACGAGGTATTAATGCTGTATAGAGCTATCAGTGTAGGATACCGGACCAATTTACTATTTCCACCCAGGTGATCAGTGTTTATATGAGCTTCAATGTACATAATTTATACTACGAGATCAATCCAAGAGATAGAATAGGCAGTAATATACAACCAGACAGAATAATAAATCGAGACTTGTAAAAAAAGGAAACGCTGCCAACCACTTGCTGGAAAGCTAACTCTGAAAATTGGCATCATGTATGATGAACGCAGTTGCCACTATGTGACAACTTCATTAGAACCTAACGTTACAGGTCATGTAGTAAAATTCGCTGAATCAAAGTCTACTTTAAGTATGGAAGATATTGTTTCCTTGTTTCTTTAATTCGATTTACTTCGCACCGACGCGGATAGGTTTTGTAGCGACGCTGGGATAAGAAAGTGCTAGGAGTGGGAAGGAAGCGTCCGTGACCTCAATTGAGTTAGAGCCTCAGTATTTGTCTGGTGTGAAAGTCGGAGACCACGGAAAACCATCTTCAGGACTGCCGGCAGTGGGGTTCGAACCCACTATCTCTCGAATGCAGGCTGACAACTAAGTGATCCAAGCCTTACATCCACTTGCTACTTGTATCACATTCAGCATTTTAGCATTCTTTAACAGATGACGTAGGCCTAAATACGAGATTCTGCAGTATATATCCGTAGTCTGGTACATACAATAATTCAGTGGTTATTTTGTGGTCTGATGTGGATAAATTCTTCGTAGTCCGGCGAAATTAGCGTCAAGTATTCTGTAATGGTACGTTACTGGTTCACTGCTCCTATCCTAGATATCAAGGACCGTATACTTACATATAAGGAGCAGTGCCTAAAGCTGAAGCAGATCTCTTCGAGGAACTGCCTCCTCACTAAACTGGCGGGGACTAAATGGGGCACCCATTCCCAAACGTTAAGAACAACAACAACACTGGACTTATGCTATTCAGCAGGAGAATATGCCTGTTCTGTGTGGTATAAGTCAGCCCATGCAAAACAGGTTGATGTTGCCTTAAACGAGAGTTACAGGATTATTTAAGGTTGTTTTAGGCCAATTCCCATCAATAAAGTGAACTATCTGGCTGGGATTGCTCCATCTGATATTAGAAGAGAAGTGGCTGCCAGCAATGAAAGGAGAAATCATTTTCTATGACCCCACACCCACACTACGGATATCAATCTGCTGAAAGGAGATTAAAATCGAGAAAGAGCTTCCTAACAACTACTCAACCGTTACAAGGAACAGTTGCAAAAGCACGAGTTGCCTTGTGGAAAGAGAGAACTAGTAATTACTCTGGATGGATGGAACCGAAGTAATCCCTGCCTCCTGGCCACACAGAGAACTGGAAGTCCCTGAACAGACTGCGAGATGAAGTTGCAAGAACAAGGGACAACTTATGTAAGTGGCATTTTCCGACCAAGACAGTTCTACGCGATTGTGGAGAATTTCAAACAATACAACATGTCTTATGTGGTCCAGATGTACAACGAGTGATTTTGACTCAAGCTTATTCAAGTGCTCTCGAAAAGGCTAAGTGTTGGACAGAAACTGCTAAAAGTCACTTAATGGACACATATTTGTGTACTTGTGTCCAATCATGCCCTTTTTATTTTTTATTTTCGTTTATATTTCATAATTTGTACTTCTGGCACAATAAAAAAATAAAAGTGTGAATTTCATTTTTCCCGTGCTATGCAGTTCATACATTCTTCTCTGAATTACCTTTACAATTTTGACAGATATATTTCATATTTCTTTTCATAGATTTTGCAAACACCGGCCAGTAAATCTTTTAGAAGTATATTCGGCATAAACTAGCCATACATAGTGTCCAATAAGGAGTGATAGGAAAGACCATATCAATTACTTATCGACCAACAGATCAAGAGATAAAAAGGATATATATACTATGCGAAGAACTGACGGCCTGATGGCCTTATGCTCCTCTTCAGGAGTTTAAGGAAATAAGTCGAAGTATTTGAATAATAGGAATGTATATATATATTCTAAACCCGAAATGGCACGTTCGGTGATGACTTAGTCGGGTGGTATTTGAAGGTGCTCAGATACGTCAGCCTCGTGTTGGTGGATTTACCCGCACGTAAAAGAGCTCCAGCGGAACAAAATTCCGGCATCACGGTGTCTCCGGAAACCATAAAAGTAATTAGTGGGACGTGCAACCATTATGATTTATTTATTTATTTATTTATTTATTTATTTATTTATTTATTTATTTATTTATTTATTTATTTATTTATTTATTTATTATTCGCCAATCGGCTAACTAGGAACCACGATTTCATTACACATTCTGGCGTTTACTCAAATTTTTATTGATTAACTCGCTGTGTCGAGCAAGGCACCAGTTGTCAACTTCACATCCCGGAAAGTCCCCAAATATCCCAATGCTTGTTCTTGAAAGGTCTTGTTTGTGTGAATCTTCTGGTCGTAGGCCCATTTTGTCGATGTCTTTTTTGACGTTAATGTACCAAGGAATTGTTGTTTTTGGTTTTGTGTCGAAATTATTATTATTATTATTATTGTTATTATTGTTATTATTATTATTATTATTATTATTATTATTATTATTATTATTATTATTATTATTATTATTATTATTATTATATAATTCGCTGGGGCCATCAAGGACCACGTTACGTCTTGTTGCATTTGACACTGAACTTGGCCTTCTTTAGAGCCGAAATTTTCTTCATTCTTTGTGAGTGGACCTGCTTACGCTCCTCTGTCCAAGGGGCACCGTGTCTTCTCTTCGGTTGCTCGTCTCGGTTTCGCCCGTTCGTCAATATTTTCTTGCGGAAGAGATCTCTGTTAAGGGCGTCTTCAGCTGAGATATGTAGCATTTGCAGGTCTTCTTTGGTATTTCTAAACCAGGGGTACACCGAGACGCTCCGACTCGTCTCTTGCATGATGTCGAGTCTCCCCCAGAATCCGAACGAGACTCGTGCGCCGTGGCGTTCACGACGAGGGATTTATCCGAAGATTTACCCCCTGGGGTATGTTTCTTGAAATGTTGTGCCATCATGCTTTTTAACTTGACTTTGCTTTGGACGGGTACCCATCCTTTTACAACTAGGGTTGTTAGCCCTAGAGGTTGCCTCAAGATGTTTTCTGGCTTCTGGTCATTTACCAGTCTTCGCCGTAACCCTGGCAAGGGACCATTTTTTTTTCACGGTGGTATTTTATTTCCCTACTACCCTCTGACTCTGCTGGCGGCAGAGCCAGCGAGCTTCCCCAATTCCAATGGGACGCGCCCGATGGAGGTAACCGGTAATCCCCACATTATTATTATTATTATTATTATTATTATTATTATTATTATTATTATTATTATTATTTACTATCTATATATTATATCCTCTTACTTCTTAATTAAGTTTGGAGGAGTCCTGCTCATGGCTAAATGGTCACAAGGGTTCGATTCCCGACAGGGTAGGGAGTTTTAACCATAATTGTTTAATTCCCCGGCACGGGAACTGGGTGCATGTGCCGTCTTCATCATCATTTCATCCGAGACGACACGCCATAAATATAATTTTAAAAGATTGGAGGAGATACTGCCGAAGTTTAATGCTGGCGCGGTGAGGGAAAGGAGGTGAGGTTAGTTCTGTAGCTTAGCTGCTAGCTTTCCA
The DNA here is from genome assembly GCF_040414725.1 of Anabrus simplex. Taxonomy (NCBI): domain Eukaryota; kingdom Metazoa; phylum Arthropoda; class Insecta; order Orthoptera; family Tettigoniidae; genus Anabrus; species Anabrus simplex. The sequence continues at coordinate 53,982,022 of NC_090268.1, forward strand.
CCCGAACGACTTAGGTTCAATTCCTAGTTAATCTCGGCTTGGAATTTTAAAACATCTTGTCAAAAAACAAACAAAAAACAAAAAATGAGCTTGGTTGACTCCTGCGACTACAGAAATAAAGAGGATAATCAGAGGAAAGAATAAAAATATTGCCAACAATGGTATAATATTCCCACGTATATATATGCTATTGTTATCATAAAACCTATTTACAAATATGCAGCGTATCTACAATGCCTAAATAACGTTCGAAATCTCAGTTCTTCCCTTTGTGGAAAAAGAATATCCCAGTCAACAAGGAACAAGAACAACTGGCCCCATGTTGTGAACTGAGACAAAGAATGCTGGTTCTGTGAATAATCGATTCATCCTAATTTTCTTTAATAAGAAATAGAAGAGGATGATATAGTATTTCGTGCATTTCCACACTAAAACTAATCACGTAGGCCTACAGCTTTACACCATATCGAGTTTTAATTTTTATTCAAACAAATTATACTATATGCGTTACAACGTTCTTCATTAGAGAAACCACGTAAGAAGTGCAAATGCGCACAGCACGAGAGAAGAATTGTAATAGGACATAACTTGCATGCATGGTAACGTTCCAGAGGAACTAGTATAATTGAAAGTTCATATAAGAGCTACTTGCTGTTTGAGAAACCTACTTTGGTATTATTCATGATGTGCAGTAATGTATGTATGAGGCAGGTTATTTAATAGGCAACAGAGACAATTTCAAACCTTTTTTAGTTTGCTGTATTCATTTCACGATTCGCTACGGAAATGCGTTCTCTGTGCAGAAAAGGTTATGCCGACAGCTCCATCATCCTTACCATGCAAAATATGGAATTAAAGAGAGGTCTTGTAATGGCGGGGAAGGATGAGCTGGAAGATTTTAGTTTGGTGGGACCACTGCGTCATTTCTCAATTCGTTTCGCTTGAGGTGGACACCATCTGTCGTACAAAGGTCGAGCTGTGTACAAGCAGTTCTTAGAATGATAGAGAGTATGAACATCACTTGTAGACAGTTGCCAGTAAGCGCCAAGTCATGATAACATTTTTCTTACAAGCTGCTTTACCTCGCACCATTACAGAAAGGTCTTATGGCGACGACGGGAGACGAAAGGGCTAGGAGAGAGAAGGAAGTTCCATGGCCTTAATTAAGGTATAGCCCCGGCATTTGCCTGGTGTGAAAATGGGAAACCACGGAAAGCTATCTTCAGGGCTGCCAACAGTGGGGTTCGAACCCACTATCTCCCGATTACTGGATATTGGCCACACTTAAGTGACTGCAGCTATCGAGCTCAGCGTTCATGATAACAAAGTTGGTCAAGAATCGATTTCGGATGAAGTGAATAATCAACGAGTTCTAGTACGTTGCTAAAAATGAGTCATATGAGACAGAAAGGAAATTAGTTCCGTGTTTCAACGTAATCAGACATCCCACTGGTTGATCTCATGGTAGGTTCTAGAGCAGGGATGGCGAACCTATAACACGCGTGCCATTAGGTGACACGTGAACACGACTTCTATAGCACACGAGACAATATATTAAAATATTTTATTTTTAACATCTAATAAATAGGTCAAGAATCTAGCAATATAACATAATTCTTTTAACTTACGATTTACATTTTAATAAAGAAGTCCGGCTCCATGGCTAAATGGTTAGCGTGATGCCCTTAGGTCCCCGGGTCCCTGGTTCGATTCCCGGTCAGGTCAGGGATTTTAACGTTCATTAGTTAATTCCAGTGGCTCGAGGGCTGGATGTTTGTCGCGTCTTCAGTATTACAATTCATCCTAGGTAGGGCCCCATCCTCATAGGCGCGCAGGTCGCCTGTACGACGTCAAGTAGAAAGACCTCCACAAGGCCTTTCCGGAGGCCACACTCCATTATTATTATTATTATTATTATTATTATTATTATTATTATTATTATTATTATTATTAATGTAGAAGAAGGTCACAATTAATTCTATGGCCATATTTTTTTCAAATTATATTAGGTTAATGCAAAAATATATCTTATTCTTAAATGTATCTCTTTTTCTAAATATTATTTAGAGTGAAGTTCGAAAAAAAAAATTCGTGTAACCATTCAGTCGAATGTATTTATATATAATGCAATGTAATACCTAAATGAAGTCAGATGATAGATATCATGACGATTTTAAAATAACCGGTGAGACACGGGACAGTAAAAAGTGATAAACAAGACCTTAATTGACACGCTACTGAGCTCGATAGCTGCAGTCGCTTAAGTGCGGCCAGTGTCCAGTATTCGGGAGATAGTGGGTTCGAGCCCCACTGTTGGCAGCCCTGAAGATAGCTTTCCGTGGTTTCCCATTTTCACAAAAGGGCACGGCTGCTTCCTTCCACTCCCAGCTCTTTTCTTTCCTATCGTCGCCATAAGACCTATCTGTGTCGGTGCGACGTAAAGCAACTTCTAAAAAAAAATTGACACGCTAGTCGGAAAAAGTCTCCCATCCCTGGTCTAGAGGAACCATCACCAATAATTCTGTCTAGTTGTGCTGACAGTTTGGCCTGGATAAGAGCATAATAAAGGAAGTTGCAATCAGCGCACTCAAATGTTCTCTAACCATCATCAGGTTCCACTTGCATGGTTTAGGACAAGTGTTACATAAATAATTTGGTTATCACACAACCGTTTTGATGTATATTTCAATACACGTCCATTTTTTTGTAGTACGGATAGAGTTTAAATTTAAAATCCTGTTTTATTTTTGGTGTCAATGATTTTAGAATACACTGACCAGCAGGACAGCTTCAATACTTGGGGTAGTCTTATAAATAAATAAATAAATAAATAAATAAATAAATAAATAAATAAATAAATAAATAAATAAATAAATAAATAAATAAATAAATAAATAAATAAATAAATAAATAAATAAACAAACAAACAAACAAACAAATAAATGTCTTTATCCAGCCTGTGTGGTTCAGGTGGCATCGTGTCGACCTCTCACTGCTGGATTCTGTGCTTCAAGTCTATGTGAGATTTGTGCTGGACAAGGCGGAGGTGGGGCAAGTTTTCTTCCGGGTACTCCAGTTTTCCCTGTCATCTTTCATTCCAGCAACACTCTCCCATTGAAGTTTTTATTGATTTCTTCTTCTCTTCCTCCTTCATTCGTTGAATTTCTGGAAGCACGGCCAACTCGCCCGGTAATTAAATTTGAGTACCGGTAAATTTGGTACGCCTTGTGAACTTCGTGCTATGTAAAAGACAATAATAGTGCTCGCGTACTTTATTATTCGCTACAGTACTACGTTGTAGCGACATTGCAGTCAATTTTACTTTCAGCGAGCTGAGCAGTTTTGGCTAATACGTTGACGACTCTTCAGCTCTTTATTTGGGACGGGGTGGGCTCATTCCATCGTAGGCTGTCCTGAGAATGGTTTACCGTGGTTTTCGATTCTCCTCATTAAGGCGATTTTCCAGACAGTTCCATTTATAGACAACCGTCACTCCCCTCTCACTTTCACCAGAACAAAACTGGCCTGACAGAAGACGTTATTCTCCAGGAGGCTCGCGTTACCCCACCACCGTACGGAATGAACATATTTTAGCAGTAGAAGTGGTAGTACTAATAATTTTCATTTTGTTATACACTCACAGATTAGTCTCGGATGAAACGGAGCCTCGGTTATAAGGATTCCATCATATTATCCATGGAGAAGGAACCGTAAGAAAAGAACGTTTAATGAAATGATTTTGATAAAACCACATGAGTCACAGAAAGTAAGTAAGAAAAACAGAAACATCTCTCTATTGCCAATGAATTTTAAGTTAGCTCTGTGAAATTTTGATGGGAGGTCCATAAATGAACATGTTTCATTACAAAAGAATTTTTGTTGGTTATCTCACTTCATGTCACCCTAAAATATGTTTTAATTTCTTGGACTCGTGTTGTTTTAACAACCAAAAACAACAACCCTATAAATCTAATACAATATTATGTAATGTACTATTGTGAAGTTTTCAATCAATTTGTATTGGTTATTGCAGCAAGAAATACTTAATTTTACACTTTTTCGTGAATTTATGTGGTCATTTTTCTTTAGATTCAAAACAGATCATATTATTCTCACGACCTACTTAAATAAATTCATTTCACAGTATTCAAACCATTGTGTCACATGTTTAATGGGAACGTATAGGTTCACACATAATTACCTATTTTCTCTACACAAAAATTACAAATATATACAAAACACATTCGTCTATTGTGTCTAACTCCATGGCTTGAGAGTGTATCGGCCACCGCAATATGTTATGAAAAAAATCAACATGTTGACGTGGGATGTACTGAATGATCTTCTCTATGACCTGCATTTTGCTTTCATGAATGGCCACTGGTGAAGTAAGGCAGCGGTGGTATTTTGAGTGCATTTCCAAGACAAAATACGTCCGTCACTAATCCATGATTATAGGTTGATATTTCCACAACAGCGAAAGCGTGCGTGATACAACAGTGCTTCATGGCGTTCCGCGTTAAAGCCACATGAGTTCGGGTCTGACTTAGTTTTGAAAGGAACTCAATATTTAGGATTTTATAGAGTGCTTAGCAATGAATGGACTGAAGTTCTTTATACTGGAAATATTGCGTCTACCCTTAGAGAGTGTTATAGTACCGATAACTCATTTCCGTAAAAATGTCGACTCATGTGGTTTTAAAAATAACCGATTCGTATGTCACATTTTATGGATTTCCGTTATACTTTCGCATATTTGAGACGTGAAAAAAATGTGTTGTGAACCACCTGAAAATGTTGTCACAAGCCGCTACTGGTACAGCAGCACATTGCCAAGTACTTCGAGTGAAGATGGCTCAAAAAGAAACATCATACATCATTCAGGAAATTGCTAAGAACAAAGAAGCCGATGTAGTTGTCCAGTAGAGTGACCAATTTTAAAAAAAAGATCTTACGACATGGAGTATCGAATGAACTTACAGGTTCTCGCATATAAACCAAGACTGTCCAAGCAGCGTTTATACTCTCTGAGACGCAAGCTGTAGTATGGGAGGTGCATGCGTAGTTCTTGACCTTGCAAGCAGCCTGAACGTGTTCAACCTGGCAAGCATGAGTCGCCAGTCTAAATATCAGCTGTTAACATGGTGAGCACAGTTATCATCGCAACACCGTATTTTCGTATGTAAAAGTTCTGGTTTCATCTTAATGTGAACAGTCATAACTCTCTCTATTAGTGTGCAGAAAATTCTAATGGTGTTTATGAAGCTCTTTATTATGATAGGAATATTGGTGCTTGTGCTGTTAGTGCAAGAAGAATGATTTGGCCTATTTGTTTTGAGACGACAGTAAATGCGGAGAGGTACCTAGATGACATTTTGATGCCCTTCTTCCATCAGTAAACGGAAGAAAAAAAAAATAGTGTGAGTGGTTTCAGCAAGATTTAGCCCCTGCTCATACACCAGAAGATTCCCTTCTTACAATCTCGGAAGTGTTTGCAGACAGTGTGATCAGTGCTGGTCTATTTCCCCCTTGTTCTCCAGTGTTTTTTACTTGTGAGGTTCAAAAACAAAGTGTATCGAACAAATCCTCACACATTGGAGGAACTGAAAGAAAACATTACGAATGAAATCAGAAACATTACATTGGCATATCTTACTCGCGTCAGCTAGAATGTCGTTACCAGATGCAATGCCTGTATAACCCAGGAAGGACGACACTTCCAGCATCTTATACACGCTTAAAGCAGGGCGGCCGCACGCGACGTAAGTTCGGCCGAGGCAGCTGCCGTAGCGCAGAGTACAAACACTGTGCGTTCGGTCTTAGTTTATATGAGAGGTGGTGGTGGTGGTGGTGGTGGTTATTGTTTTGAGAGGAAGTACAACTAGGCAACCATCCTCTATATAACACTAATCAGAGGAAAAAATTGAAGGGATCCGACACTTCGAAAAATGAAGATATCGGTCAAAGAAAGACAAGGGCCATGAAGGGCGTGAAAATGAAAGACTCCCTAGCCCTCGCAAACCTAATAGCATCGGGGTCGGAAAAGAACAAGAGTTGACCAAGGGAGGTCGGATAGTATAGATGAAAGTGTGGAGCCTGGCACAAGTAAGTGGAAGCAATGCCAGGATTAAGCTAAAGGCCCCGTGGTCGCCAACCCACACTCCAAAGTTTAGAGCCCCTGGGGCTTATATGAGAGACCCTGAACTTCTGCTCTTCAAACATCTGACTAGCTATGCCGACTTTGAACCTAAATTCCTGAAATCCGGAGGCCATCTCTTCTCTACCACTGATTCACAGAAGAAGCTACCCCAGGCTGGGGTATCTTGATTTCTACTCCACGCCCACATTATGAACCTCTTTCAGTAACGCCAATGAATGCTACAATGTATTTGAAATAAAAACAATCTGTTCATAATTAACATGGAACAACGATGCTGTTATCCCTCGACTAAAGGTGCATATTCTTGAGACGTGAGTATCTCACAAGACCCTAACCGGAGGTCTTTTGATTGGATTATGACGCATGAAAGGATTATGTTTGCACGGAAATCAAAGTTGCCTGCTCAAGTCTTGAGTTTCTGTAAAGCTTTGTTTTATTCATTACGCCTGAGGTGGACCCATTTGCATAAGCTGAAACGGGTGGAATACTAATGTACTAATTTATGCCAGGTATGGTCAAAGTATGCGAATTAATGTTTAGCTGAGTATCCCTTAGGCAAACAACTTAAAAGAAGGTAATCAAAGGAAGGCATCTACAAATGAATTCTCAGGGTACTGTAAACAATAACACTTTACTATCTCCGATAAATATACGTGACCTTAAAATCTATAGGCTATATATACGTAAAATAAAAGTCTTGTCTTTACATTGCTCAGAATTTTAAAAAATGATATTTAGAAATGGAAATAGAAATATATTTAAAGTTAATTACAAGTAGGACCAGAGGTCCCTTTGGCTGAAACTAACTGCCACTTTAACTTAAATGTATCACCTAACATACAAAATCTAATGAAATAATACATAAAAAGCGTACGATACATTTTCCTACTAAGAATATAAGAATAAGATTAAAAACTAAACATCTAAGAGATTACAATAATACTTTTAACATTTCATAAACATACACTTTACTAACAAGGAAGCGAAGACGAAAGAGAAACCTAAGAATTTTAAAGCCGAGGATGAATTAAGAGTAAAACTGAGCATCTAAAATGTATCTAGGGGGTTATGATAGTTCGCACTATGTAATTAATTTGGTGAAAATCCATTTACATGGCTTATCGGTGTATCGGTCGTGTCCACAGTAAGAAGAAAATGCAATTTTTAATAATGATGATGATGCTTGTTGTTTAAAGGGGCCTAGCATTTAGGTCATCGGCCCTTAATAGTACGAAATGAGACGAAATGGTAGGACAATTTAATAATCCTTAATCCTCCACTGACCAGAATTCGAAAATGTGAGGATGAAGAATGAATGGATGGATATGAATTTAAAACAATCAGTGGATCCGACCCGCAATGCGCCACATTCCCAGGAACTAACGAGAAACAATAGTATTACTGACCAAGGAACTGCTTCTAAAGCACAATACTTACTCGATGATGCTTGTATTCGAAACGGGTCCAAAATCCAGGTCATCGGCCCCTCATAATGGTAGTTATCGCTAGGAAAGTAGAACCATGGTATTGGTCATGTTGCGGTACTAATCAAAAGTAGCGTAGGCTCGCGGTATTACACACATTATGGTACTATGCACAGGTAATGAAATTCGCACATGTAACACAGACCTATGGTGTTTCGCACACTGCGGCGCTATTTACAGGCAACACAAATGTAGGGCGTTCCTCACAGTGTGGGTACTAAGCACAGGCAAGGCAGAACCATGATGTCGCTAATCCCATGGTGTTGCTCATATAGGGGTACGAATCACAGGTACTGTAAAAGCTGGCAACGCACTCTGTTGCTACGAATCACAAACCTATTGTGTACCTAACATGGTGGTACTACGCGCAAGTATAAGCGACCCATGGTATTCCCCGCATGGGGGTACTAATCACAAGTAGTGGCATGGTTTTAAGACAATCATCCCTTGGTCGCCCCTCTTACGACAGGCAGGGGATACCGTGGGTGTATTCTTCGTCTGCGTCCCCCACCCACAGGGAGTTGTGTGTTTGGTCCGCGAGAGGTATTTTATTTCCCTCAAGTCCGCCGGCAAGGGGGTTAGGACCGCCCTATTCGCCACCTGGGACGCGCCACGTGGGAGTATCACCTCTCCCCCTGCTACGCCAGCTTAATAGGTTCGTGGGCAATTTTTAATTTTCCGCCATCTCTGTCTGTCTGTCTGTCTGTCTGTCTGTCTGTCTGTCTGTCTGTCTGTCTGTCTGTCTGTCTGTCTGTCTGTCTGTCTGTCTGTCTGTCTGTCTGTCTGTCTGTCTGTCTGTCTGTCTGTACGCGCATCACGAGAAAATGGTTGAACAGAATTTAATGAAAATTGGTATGTAAAGACGGGAATAAGGCACTGCAGTCTGGGCTATAAATAGGTGAAATGGTCTTTAGGGGAAGGCCTAACATTTAACTTTCAAATGAATTTAGTTTTTGTTGTTTAGTCCATACCAACACCGAACACCCTTAACATGGAAATATTCTTCAGTTGTTTTAACTTGCGATGGTGGCGGTTTCTGTCGTGATTGTCTGAAGGTAAAAAGCCGCATGGTCATCAGACCATATCGACAAGGATTTTTTGCTTTACGTCGCATCGACACAGATAGGTCTTATGGCGACGATGGGATAGGAAAGGCCAAAGAATGGGAAGGAAGCGGCCGTGGCCCTAATTAAGGTACAGCCCCTGGTGTGAAAATGAGAAACCACGGAAAACCATCTTCAGGGCTGCCAACAGTGGGATTCGATCCCACTATCTCCCGGATGCAAGCTCACAGCCGCACGCCCCTAACCGCACGGCCATCTCGTCGGTAGGTACAGTGTGAAAATGACTATCAAAATGAGGAGATTATCACCGGGCGAGCTGGCTGTGCGGTTAGGGGTGCGCAGTTGTGAGCTTGCATCTGGCAGATAGTGGGCTCTGCTCCCACTGTCGGCAGCCGTGAAGATGTTTTTCCGTGGTTTCCCATTTTCACACAAAGTAAATGCTGGGGCTGTACCTTAATTAAGGTCATGGCCACTTTCTTCCCATTCCGAGCCCTTTCCTACCCCATCGTCGCCGTAAAACATACCTGTGTCAATGGGACGTAAAGCAAATTATAAATTGAAAAAAAAGATGGCTTAAAGAATAAGAAAAGAGGGAATCTTAAAGGAGAACGGACTCCTTTTATATTGGACGGCCTGATATCAGAGAGTTGGAAGAAAACTAGGAGGGCCTATAATTTCGAAACCCCATCACTGATCAACAAAACACTAAATTGGCTATTGGTTGTTTTGATGTGCTTTGTCTCTTCTGCTGCTGCTCATGTCCGATAGATGTCATTTCTACTGCGTACCGCATGAGCTGAGGTAGTACTGGGGTAGAACAGTTTGCCTAAGTATTGGCGGAAAGTAACTTCCTTTAGCATGCCATTCCTCTGGTCCATACATGGTCTGATGTGTAACACACAGGTTCACGCCGATGCGGTGCATCAATTCTATTTCTGCACCTGGTTTGTTAGCACATAAAAATACCTTAAATGCACGAGTGCCCTTAATGAGGAACATAAAAGCACCGAAATTATGGAACGGTGCTCTCCTGAGGGTGCGGACATTACGCAGGAATATCACTGAGGCAGGTATTTTAACAGGTACGGATAGGGTTGAAATTGTGTATATACCATGTATTCCTCCAGTTCCAACCAATGACCCCTTGCAGTTTAGGCGACTTCAGTTCCCCGCGAGTGTCTACTTTGCATACCGGAAATAAGTTGCAAGACCAAACACTAACTGCCGCTGGGGAGAGCTTGGAAATTCAGGATGTTTCTCGCATGCACAATAAATTGTACGTAGCTTGCTCTCGAGTCAGTTCTCCTAATTCTCTTTTTATACAATCGCCAGGTGGTGAGACCCAGATTATTGTTTATAACCAAGCTCTCCAACAGAATAATGTACCTTCCACTAACAATTTCTTTTTCTTTAGCGTATGGTTTTAGAGATACGATACATACATGATTTTAGAAAACAAATAATATATTTACGTCCAGGTTTTTATGTAACTAATTGTCTCTGGAAATCCACAAGCAAAGTCACTGATGTCGCCACTGTATTTTCTTGTTGGACGTTCCGTGATGATAAGTTGGATGGTCTGTTTCGAGGCACCACAAACGCAGTTATGTTTAGACATTCTTTCCCACATGTACTGGAAATCTGTGCAGTTACCATGGCCTGATCGTATCCTGTTAAGAGTAGACCAGGTTTTATGAGGAAACTCAAATCCAGATGGCAGAGACGAACCAATTTGTGGCAGAGTTGACTCAGGCCTACTATCTTGTCTTCCCTGCCATTATCTATATATATATAAAGTAGCTTGTCCTGACTGACTGATTCATCATCGCCGAGCCAAAACTACTGGACATAAAGAAATGAAATTTTGGAGATATATTCATATTAAGATGTAGGTGCTCGCTAAGAGAGGATTTTTGGATATTCCGTCGCTAACGGGGTGAAAAGGGGGGGTGAAATTTTAAAATTAGTGTGTCTATATCTCAAAACTTTAAAAGTTTACAGATGTGAAAATTTGTATTTAGAATCTCCTTTAAAAATAAGGAAACACGTATTTTTTTGTTTTCAGAAAATCGCAATAGGAGGGGTGAAAAGGGGTGAAAATGTGGAAAATGGGTTGAATGCCCTTAATCAGTATACCAGTACTTATATCTCAGAAACTGAAGATATTACAGAGCTGAAAATTGGTACTTTTGATCTCTTTTAAAAATAAAGAAACACGTATTTTTTTGTTTTTGGAAAATCCAATTAATGGGGGGGTGAAAAGGGGGTGATTTTTTAAAATGAGTGTATCTATATCTCAAAACTGTTACAGTTTATAGATGTAAAAATTGGTATTTAGAATCTCCTTTAAAAATAAAGAAACACGTATTTTTTGTTTTCGGAAAATCGCAATAGGAGGGGTGAAAAGGGGTGAAAAAGTGGTTGAATGCCTTTGATGAGGCTACATATATTTCAGAAACTGAAGATATTACAGACCTGAAAATTGGTGTTTGGGATCTCCTTTAAAAATAAAGAAACACGTATTTTTTTGTTTTTGGAAAATCCAATTAATGCGGGGGTGAAAAGGGGGTGATTTTTTAAAATGCGTGTATCTATATCTCAAAACTGTTACAGTTTATAGATGTAAAAATTAGTATTTAGAATCTCCTTTAAAAATAAAGAAACACGCATTCTTTTGTTTTCGGAAAATCCCAGTAGGAAGGGTGTAAAAGGGTGAATAATGGGTTGAATGCCTTTAATGAGGCTACTTATATTTCAGAACCTGAAGATATTACAGACCTGAAAATTGGTATTTGGGATCTACTTTAAATGTAAAGAAACATGTATTTTTTCGTTTTTGGAAAATCCAAATATTGAGGGGTGAAAAGGGGGGTGAATTTTTTAAAATGAATGTGTCTACATCTTAAAACTTTAAAATTTACAGATGTAAAAATTGGTAGTTAGAATCTCCTCTAAAAATAAAGGAACACGTATTTTTTGTTTCCTGTAAATCCCAATAGGAGGGGTGTAAAAGGGTAAAAAATGGGTTGAATGCCTTTAATGAGGATACATATATCTCAGAAACGGAAGATATTACAGAACTGAAAATTTGTATATGGGATCTCCTTTAAAAATAAAGAAACACGTATTTTTTTAGTTTCTGGAAAATCCTATTAATGGCGGTTAAACAGAAGTGACAAATTGGGGTGAATTTTTTGAAAGATTATCTTGGAAACGTAAAATGTTAGAGACGTAAAAAGTGGGTGTTTGGAATCTTCTGTAAATGTAAAGGAACATAGGTGATTTGTTTTTGGAAACTCCACTTAAGGGGAACCCAAAAGGGGTGAAATTTTAAAATGAGAATTTTTACAGTATATCTAAAAAACTTAACATGTTACAGAAGTGAAAAATGGTATTTTTATCTCTATTAAACATAAAGAAACGTGTATTTTTAATTTTCGGAAATACCACTTGGGTGGAGGGGGGGTGAAAGTGACTGAAAATGGTGTTGAATTCTTTTAATTAGGCTACTGATATCTTAAAAATGAAGATGTTACAGACGTGAAATTTGATATTTGCAATCTGCTTTAAAAGTAAAGAAACACGTATTCTCGGAAAATCCACTGAAGCGGGGGAGGGGGGTGAAAGAATTGAAAAATTAATTGACTTTAATGGTATGAGAATATATACATCTAATAACAACTAAAGTTGTTACAGACGTGAAAATTCGTATTTGGATCTCCTTTAAAAACAAAGAAAAACGCGTTTTGGGGGGGAAAGCATCTTGGGGGGCGGGAGTGTAAAGGAGTTGAATTCCTTTCATGAGGACACATAAATCTAAAAGTGAAGAAGTTAGAGTCGTGATAATTGGTATTTAGAAGATCCTTCACTATTAAAGAAACAAGTATTTTTTGCGGGAAAATTCACTTATGGGGGGGGGGGGGGGAGGGAGTAGTTTGAAATGAAGTGACAAAAGTAAATTATATTTATGGGGATACTTATATCTCAAAACTGAAGGTAATAGACGTGAACATTGGTGTTTGGAATCTCCCTTAAACATAAAGAAACACGCCTTCTTTTAATTTTTTGGGGGGGGGGGGGTTGGCAGTAAAAACTGACGGCGGTGGTGTGTAAAAGGAGGTGAGGCCAATTGATTTTACTGTTCTTAATGTACTTATACGGATCCTCCGTTGCTCAGGCGGCAGCGCGCCGGCTTCTCACAGCTGGGTTCCGTGGTTCAAATCCCGGTCACTCCATGTGACATTCGTGCTGGACAAAACGGAGGCGGGACAGGTTTTTCTCCGGATACTCCGGTTTTCCCTGTCATCATTCATCCGAGCAACACATAATAGTAATAATAATAATAAGAAGAATAAGAATAAGAATAACATTAATAATAATAATAATAAAAATAATGTTCCGGACCGTCGTCAAATATGCGGACCGCGCTGGAAACGGCTCCTGGACGGGTAATGACTAAGAATGCAGTCCGGCCGCGGGTTCATTGCCGCCAAGGCGCCCAATATGACACTACGCCGGATCTCCTGAAGGATTTTATCCAGATTAAAAATGATTATAGGAAAATACGGTATGGCAAAGATTTACGGACCCAACTGACCGGGAAGAATGCCTGAGCCTAGCCCGGGAAGTACGAAATCGATTGCTGGAATGGAAGATTGAAAATTGGGAGGAAACGTGCCGTAATCTAATAGAAAACGAGTCAGATCGGGAATTTTGGTGGATTCTCGCTGAAAACGTGTCAAATCGCGAATTTCGGCGGATTATATATCTAAAACAATAAGCATTCAATTATAAATTTCAGTATAATACCGTAGCGAAGCACGGGTATCTTGCTAGTCTATATATATATAAAATAACTTGTCCTGACTGACTGACTGATTCATCATCGCCGAGCCAAAACTACTGGACATAAAGAAATGAAATTTTGGGAATATATTCATATTAAGATGTAGGTGCTCGCTAAGAGAGGATTTTTTGATATTCCGTCGCTAAGGGGGTGAAAAGGGGGGTGAAATTTTAAAAAGAGTGTATCTATATCTCAAAACTTTAAAAGTTTACAGATGTAAAAATTGGTACTTAGAATCTTCTTTTAAAATAAGGATACACGTATTTTTTTGTTTTCTGAAAACCCCAATAGGAGGGGTGAAAAAGGGTGAAAATGGGGAAAAATGGGTTGAATGCCTTCAATCAGGATACCGGTACTTATATCTCAGAAACTGAAGATATTACAGACCTGAAAATTGGTACTTTTGATCTCTTTTAAAAATAAGAAACACGTATTTTTTTGTTTTTGGAAAATCCAATTAATGGGAGGGTGAAAAGGGGGTGAATTTTTAAAATGAGTGAATCTCTATCTCCAAACTTTTAAAGTTTGCAGATGTAAAATCTGGTATTTAGAATCTTCATTAAAAATAAAGAAACACGTATTTTTTTGTTTTCGGAAAATCGCAATAGGAGGGGTGAAAAGGGGTGAAAAAGGGGTCGAAAGCCTTTGATGAGGCTACATATATTTCAGAAACTGAAGATATTACAGACCTGAAAATTGGTGTTTGGGATCTCCTTTAAAATAAAGAAACACGTATTTTTTTGTTTTTGGAAAATCCAATTAATGGGGGGGGGTGAAAAGGGGGTAATTGTTTAAAATGAGTGTATCTATATCTCAAAACTGTTACAGTTTATAGATGTAAAAATTGGTATTTAGAATCTCCTTTAAAAATAAAGAAACACGTATTCTTTTGTTTTCGGAAAATCCCAAAAGGAAGGGTGTAAAAGGGTGAATAATGGGTTGAATGCCTTTAATGAGGCTACTTATATTTCAGAACCCGAAGATATTACAGGCCTGAAAATTGGTATTTGGGATCTACTTTAAATGTAAAGAAACACGTATTTTTTCGTTTTTGGAAAATCCAAATATTGAGGGGTGAAAAGGGGGGTGAATTTTTTAAAATGAATGTGTCTACATCTTAAAACTTTAAAATTTACAGATGTAAAAATTGGTAGTTAGAATCTCCTCTAAAAATAAAGGAACACGTATTTTTTTGTTTCCTGTAAATCCCAATAGGAGGGGTGTAAAAGGGTAAAAAATGGGTTGAATTCCTTTAATGAGGATACATATATCTCAGAAACGGAAGATATTACAGAACTGAAAATTTGTATATGGGATCTCCTTTAAAAATAAAGAAACACTTTTTTTTTTAGTTTTTGGAAAATCCTATTAATGGCGGTTAAACAGAAGTGACAAATTGGGGTGAATTTTTTGAAAGATTATCTTGGGAACGTAAAATGTTACAGACGTAAAAAGTGGGTGTTTGGAATCTCCTGTAAATGTAAAGAAACATAGGTGATTTGTTTTTGGAAACTCCACTTAAGGGGAACCCAAAAGGGGTGAAATTTTAAAATGAGAATTTTTACAGTATATCTAAAAAACTTAACATGTTACAGAAGTGAAAAATGGTATTTTTATCTCTATTAAACATAAAGAAACGTGTATTTTTAATTTTCGGAAATACCACTTGGGTGGAGGGGGGGGGTGAAAGTGACTGAAAATGGTGTTGAATTCTTTTAATTAGGCTACTGATATCTTAAAAATGAAGATGTTACAGACGTGAAATTTGATATTTGCAATCTGCTTTAAAAGTAAAGAAACACGTATTCTCGGAAAATCCAATGAAGCGGGGGGAGGGGGGTGAAAGAATTGAAAAATTAATTGACTTTCATTGTATGAGAATATATACATCTAATAAAACTAAAGTTGTTACAGACGTGAAAATTCGTATTTGGATCTCCTTTAAAAACAAAGAAAAACGCTTTTTTTTTGGCGGAAGGCATCTCGGGGGGCGGGTGTGTAAAGGAGTTGAATTCCTTTCATGAGGACACATAAATCAAAAACTGAAGAAGTTAGAGTCGTGATAATTGGCATTTAGAAGATCCTTCACTATTAAAGAAACAAGTATTTTTTGCGGGAAAATTCACTTAGGGGGGGGGGGGGGAGTAGTTTGAAATGAAGTGACAAAAGTAAATTATATTTATGGGGATACTTATATCTCAAAACTGAAGGTAATAGACGTGAACATTGGTGTTTGTAATCTCCCTTAAACATAAAGAAACACGCCTTCTTTTAATTTTTTTTTGGGGGGGGGTTGGCAGTAAAAACTAACGGCGGTGGGGTGTAAAAGGAGGTGAGGCCAATTGATTTTACTGTTCTTAATGTACTTATAAGGATCCTCCGTTGCTCAGGCGGCAGCGCGCCGGCCTCTCACAGCTGGGTTCCGTGGTTCAAATCCCGGTCACTCCATGTGACATTCGTGCTGGACAAAACGGAGGCGGAACAGGTTTTTCTCCGGATACTCCGGTTTTCCCTGTCATCATTCATCCCAGCAACACATAATAGTAATAATAATAATAATAATAATAATAATAATAATGTTCCGGACCGTCGTCAAATGTGCGGACCGCGCTGGAAACGGCTCCTGGACGGGTAATGACTAAGAATGCAGCCGGCCGCGGGTTCAGTGCAGCCAAGGCTCCCAATAAGAGACCACGCCGGATCTCCTGAAGGATTTTATCCAGATTAAAAATGATTATAGGAATATACGGTATGTCAAAGATTTACGGACCCAACTGACCGGGAAGAATACCTGAGCCTAGCCCGGGAAGTACGAAATCGATTGCTGGAAAGGAAGATTGAAAAATGGGAGGAAACGTGCCGTAATCTAATAGAAAAAGAGTCAGATCGGGAATTTTGGTGGATTCTCGATGAAAACGTGTCTGATCGCGAATTTCGGCGGATTATATATCTAAAACAATAAGCATTCAATTATAAATTTCAGTATAATACCGTAGCGAAGCACGGGTACCATGCTAGTCTATATATATAAAATAGCTTGTCCTGACTGACTGACTGACTGACTGACTGATTCATCATCGCAGAGCCAAAACTACTGGACGTAAAGAAATGAAATTA
This sequence comes from Anabrus simplex, assembly GCF_040414725.1. Lineage (NCBI taxonomy): Eukaryota > Metazoa > Arthropoda > Insecta > Orthoptera > Tettigoniidae > Anabrus > Anabrus simplex. The sequence goes on from NC_090268.1 coordinate 53,998,693, forward strand.
TGGGGATATATTCATATTAAGATGTAGGTGCTCGCTAAGAGAGGATTTTTTGATATCCCTTCGCTAAGGGGGTGAAAAGAGGGGTGAAATTTTAAAATGAGTGTGTCTATATCTCGAAAGTTTAAAAGTTTACAGATGTAAAAATTGGTATTTAGAATCTTCTTTAAAAATCAGGAAACACGTATTTTTTTGTTTTCAGAAAATCCCAATAGGAGGGGTGAAAAGGGGTGAAAATGGGGAAAATGGGTTGAATGCCCTTAATCAGGATACCAGTACTTATATCTCAGAAACTGAAGATATTACAGAGCTGAAAATTGGTACTTTTGATCTCTTTTAAAAATAAAGAAACACGTATTTTTTTGTTTTTGGAAAATCCAATTAATGGGAGGGTGGAAAGGGGGTGAATTTTTAAAATGAGTGAATCTATATCTCCAAACTTTTAAAGTTTGCAGATGTAAAAATTGGTATTTAGAATCTTCATTAAACATAAAGAAACACGTATTTTTTTTGTTTTCGGAAAATCGCAATAGGAGGGGTGAAAAGGGGTGAAAAAGGGGTTGAATGCCTTTGATGAGGCTACTTATATTTCAGAAACTGAAGATATTACAGACCTGAAAATTGGTGTTTGGGATCTGCTTTAAAAATAAAGAAACACGTATTTGTTTGTTTTTGGAAAATCCAATTAATGGGGGGTGAAAAGGGGGTGATTTTTTAAAATGAGTGTATCTATATCTCAAAACTGTTACAGTTTATAGATGTAAAAATTGGTATTTAGAATCTCCTTTAAAAATAAAGAAACACGTATTCTTTTGTTTTCGGAAAATCCCAATAGGAAGGGTGTTAAAGGGTGAATAATGGGTTGAATGCCTTTAATGAGGCTACTTATAACCTGAAGATATTACAGATCTGAAAATTGGTATTTGGGATCTACTTTAAATGTAAAGAAACACGTATTTTTTCGTTTTAGGAAAATCCAAATATTGAGGGGTAAAAAGGGGGGTGAATTTTTTAAAATGAATGTGTCTACATCTTAAAACTTTAAAATTTACAGATGTAAAAATTGGTAGTTAGAATCTCCTCTAAAAATAAAGGAACACGCATTTTTTTGTTTCCTGTAAATCCCAATAGGAGGGGTGTAAAAGGGTGAAAAATGGGTTGAATGCCTTTAATGAGGATACATATATCTCAGAAACGGAAGATATTACAGAACTGAAAATTTGTATATGGGATCTCCTTTAAAAATAAAGAAACACGTATTTTTTTAGTTTTTGGAAAATCCTATTAATGGCGGTTAAACAGAAGTGACAAATTGGGGTGAATTTTTTGAAAGATTATCTTGGAAACGTAAAATGTTACAGACGTAAAAAGTGGGTGTTTGGAATCTCCTGTAAATGTAAAGAAACATAGGTGATTTGTTTTTGGAAACTCCACTTAAGGGGAACCCAAAAGGGGTGAAATTTTTAAATGAGAATTTTTACGGTATACCAAAAAAACTTAACATGTTACAGAAGTGAAAAATTGTATTTTTATCTCTATTAAACATAAAGAAACGTGTATTTTTAATTTTCGGAAATACCACTTGGGTGGAGGGGGGTGAAAGTGACTGAAAATGGTGTTGAATTCTTTTAATTAGGCTACTGATATCTTAAAAATGAAGATGTTACAGACGTGAAATTTGATATTTGCAATCTGCTTTAAAAGTAAAGAAACACGTATTCTCGGAAAATCCAATGAAGCGGGGGGAGGGGTGTGAAAGAATTGAAAAATTAATTGACTTTAATTGTATGAGAATATATACATCTAATAAAAACTAAAGTTGTTACAGACGTGAAAATTCGTATTTGGATCTCCTTTAAAAACAAAGAAAAACGCGTTTTGGGGGGGGGGAACCATCTTGGGGGGGCGGGAGTATAAAGGAGTTGAATTCCTTTCATGAGACCGGGCGAGTTGGCCGTGCGCGTAGAGGCGCGAGGCTGTGAGCTTGCATCCGGAAGATAGTAGGTTCGAATCCCACTATCGGCAGCCCTGAAGATGGTTTTCCGTGGTTTCCCATTTTCACACCAGGCAAATGCTGGGGCTGTACCTTAATTAAGGCCACGGCCGCTTCCTTCCAACTCCTAGGCCTTTCCTATCCCATCGTCGCCATAAGACCTATCTGTGTCGGTGCGACGTAAAGCCCCTAGCAAAAAAAAAATCCTTTCATGAGGACACATAAATCAAAAAGTGAATAAGTTAGAGTCGTGATAATTGGTATTTAGAAGATCCTTCACTATTAAAGAAACAAGTACTTTTTGCGGGAAAATTCACTTGGGGGGGGGGGGAGTAGTTTGAAATGAAGTGACAAAAGTAAATTATATTTATGGGGATACTTATATCTCAAAACTGAAGGTAATAGACGTGAACATTGGTGTTTGGAATCTCCCTTAAACATAAAGGAACACGCCTTCTTTTAATATTTTTTGGGCGGGGGGTGGGGGGTGGAAGTAAAAACTAACGGCGGTGGGGTGTAAAAGGAGGTGAGACCAATTGATTTTACTGTTCTTAATGTACTTATAAGGATCCTCCGTTGCTCAGGCGGCAGCGCGCCGGCCTCTCACAGCTGGGTTCCGTGGTTCAAATCCCGGTCTTCCATGTGACATTCGTGCTGGAAAAAACGGAGGCGGGACAGGTTTTTCTCCGGATACTCCGGTTTTCCCTGTCATCATTCATCCCAGCAACACATAATAGTAATAATACTAATATTAATAATGAGAATAAGAATAACATTAATAATAATAATAATAATAATAATAATAATAATAATAATGTTCCGGACCGTCGTCAAATGTGCGGACCGCGCTGGAAACGGCTCCTGGACGGGTAATGACTAAGAATGCAGTCCGGCCGCGGGTTCAGTGCCGCCAAGGCACCCAATATGACACCACGCCGGATCTCCTGAAGGATTTTATCCAGATTAAAAATGATTATAGGAAAATACGGTATGGCAAAGATTTACGGACCCAACGGACCGGGAAGAATACCTGAGCCTAGCCCGGGAAGTACGAAATCGATTGCTGGAAAGGAAGATTGAAAAATGGGAGGAAACGTGCCGTAGTCTAATAGAAAACGAGTCAGATCGGGAATTTTGGTGGATTCTAGCTGAAAACGTGTCAGGTCGCGAATTTCGGCGGATTATATATCTAAAACAATAAGCATTCAATTATAAATTTCAGTTTAATACCGTAGCGAAGCACGGGTACCTTGCTAGTTTAGTTATATTTAAGTTGGTATTCTTCAATTCTATTGCATTTCTTATTGGTGGATTTCGAGACTTTAGACCGGGGCCTCTCAGGGTGCATACACCAGTGCACCTAAAATGTGACAATAAATATGACTTAAGAAAATGTTGGTCACATTTTCGAAATATTCAAACCTTGCCGCTGTTTAAATTAACATTGCACTTAAAATATACTTTTAAAAACTTTAACATTCAATAATAACAAAGACAAAGACACCTCCGTACAAGCCATAAAGGCCCTTGGAGTGGTGGAAGGTAAAGGCTTCCACCATTGTTAACCGCGGCACGTGATGGGATAGAGTGGTTACCTCTACGCCCGGCCGCCTTTGCCCCCAGGAATTAACCTGGTGCTCATTTTTGGTGTAGGCTGAGTGGACCTCAGGGCCACATGCACCTCCGAAAGTGGAAATCTAATTTCTTAAATTGTACGACTTCCTGACGGGGATTCGAACCCACGTCCTTCCGGCCAAACCGAGCACATTCAATAATAACAAACAAGTAATAACATTAATTTTATAATTATATTTCCAATTTATGTAATTACTCATTCCAGAGGTAACTCTTGACGCTGCACTGAATGAAATAAATGTCACATTTTGACGGGCGATCAGAGAGAATTACAACAATATTTTGCTAGTTGCACGGACACAGTCAGGTATTATGGCGACGATTGGACAGGAAAGGTCTAGGAAAGGGAAGGAAGCGGCCGTGGCCTTAATTAAGGTACAGCCCCAGCATTTGCCTGGTATGATAATGGGAAACCACGGAAAACCATCTTCAGGGCTGCTGACAGTGGGGTTCGAACGCGGTATCTCTCGGATGCGAGCTCACAGCTGCGCGCTTCTAACCGCACGGCCAACTCGCCCGGTAATATACAGGATGAAGCGAAATTCGCGCACTCGGGCGTCGCAGCGCGACTCCTCACATGCCAGCAATAATAAAATGTCTCTCACAAAAGTTCGTCCTGCGAGTATATCCGGCAGAAAAAGAAAGTTGAAGAGTGGCAATCTGGCATCACTGTAACCACATGTAGGGTAACTACCTCTGTTAGCACATTTTAGTCGTGATGTACAGTTGGTGCAGTGGATAGAGTTTTAGGTTAACATGCAGGAGGTTGAGGATTCGATCTTATGTTGAGGCGCAGTTTTTTATTTGCTAATTTCCATCGAACATTACATAGTGTAATACAGTAAGATATTTACATTTACAAAATTTAGTAACGCTGAACACGTTGTAACGCATCTAGTAGATGGAGTGGTGTGAATAAATTCACGCCCATGACGTGGAAAGGGCGTCTTTCAAAGCTGACCAATGAAAAAGAATGTTCGTGCATTTCTAGGATCGTAGTATGTAAGTACAAATGGTTTCTAGAGGACCCACTGCAATCGCTGTTGACGATTAAGATGCCAGATACCATACCACCTGGACTACATTTACGAAATAAAAAACATACGCCTCAAACCAGGATCGACCCCTCGACCTCCTGCATGCTAACCCAAAACTGTATCCACTGCACCAACTGCACAGCACGACTAACATGTGCTGACAGAGGTAGTTACCCTACATGTGGTTACAGTGTTGCCAGATTGCCACTCTTCAACGTCCTTTTTTTCTCCCGGATATCCTTGCAGGACGAACTTTTGTGAGAGATATTTTTTTATTGCTGGCATTTGAGGAGTCGCGCTGTGACGCCCGAGTGCGCGAATTTCGCTTCATCCTGTATATTTTAAAGGTTTCAAATAGGAACGATCTTCTTTTTTCATCCACCATTGACTTGTAACGGGAAAAAGATCGCTCAACATCAAAGGATGTTACTGGGCCATGTTTGAAATACGTCTGATCATTAGAGTTCAATTGAGGCTCACTACTCTGTCGCTTTCTACGCATCTGTCTCTTTCTATACATCATAACCTTTTAATTCACATAAATATACATTTCTAGGATAGATAATTGTAAAAAATTACATACAACAATTAGGAGATGTGATATATCCACTTTGAGACAGCTGAAAGAATGTATGCCGAAAATGGAATGAAAAGATAGAGATATGACAAAAACACGAAACTTCACGGGAAAATATTACCATAATATGCAAAAATTTCTGGAAAATGACAAAAACGTTGAAAGAGACAAAATAGACAAATATATGTGAAAATTGCCTAATTTTGCCCACCGTAGATAAAATCATGCTTAACTTGTATTTTCCATGGGACATGTCATAAACATCTATCACCGCTGGGTTTCGTGGTTCAAATCATGATCCCTCCATGTGAGATTTGTGGGGGACAAAGCGGAGGCGGGACAGGAATTTCTCCGGTTTTCCCCGTCATCATTCATTCCAGCAACACTCTCCAATATAGGGCCTAATTTTGTTTCATGATAATACAGTCGAACCTCGATATCTCGATTCCATTACTCGAATTTTCAGTATCTCGAAGTAACTTAAATTTATAAGAATTGTTAAAAAGTGAAAGAATTTTTGAATAAATATTCTCTTCTCCATAGGGTTGGCGTCATAAAGGACATCCGACCGAAGTAAAACATCTACGTGTGACACATCTCGCAACCGTAGCCTTGAGATATATTAGGGTTTAAAAACTCTTGATAATATTTAATGTTTGATCATAGTGTATGATAATGACTCCCCTCGCGAGGTTCACATTCTTTTGCGTCATACTCCATCAAGGAAGGGTGTTTCACTGGTACAAGCTTTGTTGAGAAGTGAGTTAGCTAGCCGCGGGGGCGATCATTATGGAAGGAGAAATGTTGATGAGGTCACCTCGAACGAGAATTAGGTCTACTTGGCTGGAGGTTATCAGGCAGGTGAATTAGCGCACTATGCAAAACATGCAAGCTGATGTTCCAAATCGATAGCCCAGTCGATATTTACATCATAACCTGGCTGGCCACTTACAACTTATTAGATATGATGCAATCGGACTGTCTGGTGGACGAATAATATGAAGTATATTTCAGAGAAATTTTCAAGGTCCCTCGAGGGCCTCCGTGGCTCTGGCGGCAGCGCTCCGGCCTCTCACCGCTGGGTTTCGTGGTTCAAATCATGGTCCCTCCATGTGAGATTTGTGGGGGACAAAACGGAGGCGGGACAGGAATTTCTCCGGTTTTCCCCGTCATCATTCATTCCAGCAACACTCTCCAATATAGGGCCTAATTTCGTTTCATGATAATACAGTCGAACCTCGATATCTCGATTCCATTACTCGAATTTTCAGTATCTCGAAGTAACTTAAATTTCCCGGCCGTTTCTCCTATTCTTCACGTGTATTCGTTTCTCTATTACTCAAAATTCGATTACACGAATGTTTCGATTTCTCGAAGCAAACATTTCCTCCCTTGAAGCAAAAGATACTCTGTAACTCGAATTTTGTGCAACATTATTATTATTATTATTATTATTATTATTATTATTATTATTATTATTATTATTATTATTATTATTATTATTATTATTATTATTTTCCACCAATTGTAGATACAATTTATGGATAGTGAATGGAGAAAGGGCATAGCCCCACATACACGAAAGTGCCCCCATCACCACTTAAAATTACAATATTCAAATATACAATTACCTTCTACATAGTGTGCTTATATACAGTTACCGTATTTACAGGCATATTTACAGACTACTCACAAGACATGGTCAACATTCAAGTAATTCGACACTCTCTCTCTCTCTCTCTCTCTCTCATCCCCACCTATACTTTAGCTAGGCCGGCTCAATCATACCCACATAATACAGTACAGTCTCACTCACTCGGGATCACATAAACTTTCATCCGTCCTCTCACTCATACTGAAGTTCACAAGTTGAAAAATTATATTATGTACGGAAGGTTTCGTTATATATACATCCTTTTTACCTCTTTACAAAATTTCTCTGGAGGTAGTTCTTTCATCTGTGGTGAGAGATCATTCCACAGCCGAGCAGAACGATTAAAGAAGCCATTAATTGTGCAATACGGCATTTGTGGTTTGTGAGGAACAGTTAACTAGTAAAGAAAGGGTTACAGTGATGCTGGGAGCTAATATGACGGGAAAAGAAAAACTAAAACTTCTAAGTGATTGGAAAATCGGCGAAGCCTCGCTGTTTCTCGGGTGTGAATTAATTACCGGTCACGTACGAAAGCAACCTCGCGATGTCGCGGATGAAAAGCTCCATTTACGTATCTCAGCTGCGTGGTACTGACGAGAAGTTTCAACGTGAAGGGTGGAATGTTTAACAGTAGCAAACAGAAGAGACTATCAGAATTTTTGCAAAGGTGTTAACGGAGGTATGGTACGTTTCTTATTTCACTACTGTATGTACTGTATCCTGTCTTCTAAAAAGTTACTATAATAAGTGTTATAATTAAAGTAAAAATAAAAGGAAGGAAATCCACTGCCTGTTTCCAGTCGTTCACCCGGGTCAGGAATGGAATGAATGAAGTCCCATCCAGCGGCGAGGATAGGAATTGTGCCGGCTGCCAAAATTTGTCGCACTCCTCTGGGGCAATGATTAATGACTGACAGGTGAAATAAAGTGATACTGAAGAGTGTTTCTGGAATGAAATTTGACAGGTAAAACCGGAGTACCCGGAGAAAAAACTGTCCCGCCTCCGCTTTGTCCAGCACAAATCTCAGATTGAATAATCGGGATTTGAACCACGTAACCCAGCGGTGAGAGGCCGGCGCGCTACTGCCTGAGCCACGGAGACTCACTATAATTAAAGTGATACCGTAAAGTAGAGTTTGTTTGCATATTTTTAAGTACTGCTAAAAATAATGTATTCAGTATAAGCCAGTAAATACATATGATTCAATATATACATGCTATACATGTTCAAAATCGGTAGTCTCTAAAATCTCCAAATTTCGATAACTCGAAATAAAAATTAGCTCCCGAGGTGATTCCAGATAACAAGGTTCCACTGTACTTAATCTGGGAATATTAGGCCGCGGAATGTTAATAATTTACTGACACGATGGTCATTATGTATGACATGTTCTGCCACAGCTGTCAAAGACGTAAGTGCCTACGATGCTCATTGCTATCTTCCTAAATGTTTGGAGTGACAGCTGCCAATACATTACTTGTTATTGCTTTGAAGACGATCCTGGTCGCAGGATAGAAACGCGTCAGCAAAATTATTAACATTGCGCTACCTAATATCCCGAAATTAAGTATTATTATGCCTTTTAGTAGTCGTGAAAGTCTCGTATTAAGATTATCATTTCATTTCATTTCATGTGTCAGTCATTAATCGTTGTCCCGGAGGAATGTGACAGGCTTCGGCACCCGGCACAAAATTTATTCCATCCCTGACCCGGTCGAAAGACTGAAAACAGGCTGTGGAAATTGTTTCATACATAGTCGTTCGGAAACGCCAAATCAGGGAAATTATGAAAGGCAAATGGAATATATCTAATTATTTAGGTAATTTCTGCTCTATTCATGTTAAACATCACTCCTCAGAGTACACGTTATCCTGCGCAACTTTTCCCCGTTGGGAAAGATTATTATTATTATTATTATTATTATTATTATTATTATTATTATTATTATTATTATTATTATTATTATTATTATTATTATTATTATTATTATTGTTTCCGGCACCATGGATAAATGGTTAGCGTGCTGGCCTTTGGTCATATGGGTCCCGGGTTCGATTCCCTTCAGGGTCGGGAATTTTAACCATAATTGGTTAATTCTGCTGACACTGGGGCTGGGTGTATATGTCGTTTTCATCATTATTTCAACCTCATCACGACGCGCAGGTCGCCTACGGGAGTCACATCAAAAGATCTTCATCTGGCGAGCCAAACTTGTCCTCGGACACTCCCGGCACTAAAAGCCATACGACATTTCATTTTACATTTTATTATTATTGTTATTATTATTATTATTATTCCTTTCTTCTTTCTTTCTTTCTTTCTTTCTTTCTTACTTTCTTTCTTTCTTTCTTTCTTCCTTTCTCATAACGTTTACCCTCCAGGGTTGGTTTTTCCCTCCGACTCAGCGAGAAATCCCACCTCTATCGCATCAAGAGCAGTGTCCCGGAGTGAGAGTATGGGTCGGGGGATACAACTGGGGAGGATGACCAGTACTTCGCTCAGGCGGTCTAACCTACTATGCTGAAGAGGGGACTTGTGGGGGGGTGGTGGGAAGATTGCAAGGGATAGACAAGGAAGAGGAATGGAAACGGCCGTGGCCTTAAGTTAGGTACCACACCGGCATTTGTCTGGAAGAGAAGCACGAAACTACGGGAAACCACTTCGAGGATGGCTGAGGTGAGAATAGAACTCTCCTCTACTCAATTGAACTCCCGAGGCTGAGTGGACCCCGTTACAGCCCTCGTACCACTTTTTTAAAATTTCGTGACAGAGATGGGAATCGAACGCGGGTCTGAGCGGGTGGCAATAATAATAATAATAATAATAATAATAATAATAATAATAATAATATATCTTACCCGCAGGGCTCAGTTTCGAATCTTGGCCAGGTCAGGGATTTTCACCTGCATCTGAGGCCTGGTTCGAGCAGTGGCGGTGAAGCTGCGAATTATAGGAATTATTAAAAAAAGCAATTTATACAAGCCCTGTTGTCTTATCAGATACTTCGTTCCTTTATTTTATTATTAACAAACCCTGGTACGTTTTCTTGTCTGCACATCCCCTCCAAATTGCCACTACTGGGTTCGAGGTTCAATCAGCCTACGTAATTACAATTTAGGAGCTATCGGACGGTGGGATGCCGGCCCCGGTCTAGAAAGCCACGAATAACGGCCGGGAGGATTCGTCGTGTTGACCACACGACATCTCGTAATATGTAGGCCTTCGGGTTGAGCAGCGGTCGCTTGGTACGCCATGGCCCTTCGGGGTTATTGCGCCATGGGGTTTGGTTTTTGGTTTGGTTTGCTAATGCATATCAAAGAGAAGTGCGTAATATTAAACATGGCCTTCGTTTCTGATGTTAGCAAGGCTGGTTAAAAGAATGCTACCTGGAAGCAGTCTTTATCAGGTCTTAGTCCGGCTCCATGGTTAAATGGTTAGCTTGCTGGCCTTTGGCCACAGGAGTCCCGGGTTCGATTCCAGGCAGGGTCGGGAATTTTAACCATAATTGGTTAATTTCGCTAACACGGGGGCTGGGTGTATGTGTCGTCTTCATCATCATCATTTCATCCTCATCACGACGCGCAGGTCGCCTACGGGAGTCAAATCAAAAGACCTGCATCTGGCGAGCCGAACTTATCCTCGGACACTCCCGGCACTAAAAGTCATACGCCATTTCATTTTTTTCAATAAGTGTTATTGGGTTCACGTCCCACTAACTGCTGAACAGTTTTTGGAGACACCGAGGTGCCAGAATTTTGTCCCACAGGAGTTATTTTACGTGCCAGCAAAGCTACCGAAACGAGGTTAGCGTATTTGAGCACCTTTAAATACCACCAAACAGAGCCGCCAAGTATGGGGTCAGAAAAGCCAGTTCTCAAACCTCTAACTCACTTTGCCCTCCTCATCAGGTCCTACGTAAATGAATGCATGAAGAGTTAGATTTCATAATAAACAAAAATAACTGCTTACCGCGTTGTGTATTCTTAGCATTACTCCAGAATATTTCCAAAAATTACCTAATAATTTCTTCTGTTCGCTTGCTTCCTCATATGGTTCTCAGGAGTGATTTTGACATGTGGGAGTAATTTATGCTAATAAATACGGTAAAATATAAAATAGCAAGCTTGCGCTTGTGATTGGACGTATTTTGCAGAACGAAGAGAATTACAGACCAATTTGTCTTTATCTTGTTCCCTTTTCAGCATGATTGCGCTACACATTGGGAAAGTTTGCGTGGGCTACAAGCAACTCTCTGTTGCAACCATCTCTGACAGGTACGTACAGAAGTCTAGGTGAGATAGAGAAAATGTATTTGAATAATTTGCTTGTTAGTACTTTACGCAAGAATTCAAAACTTACAGTCAATCGTTCCATGTTCACCGTTGATGGGGTAGGAAAAGGGTTGGGTTGGTAAGGTAATGACCATGCCCTTAATTAAGGCACAACTCCAACATTCTCCTGGAGTAAAATTGGGAAGCTAAGGAAAACCATCCTCAGGACAGTTGACGGTGGTATTAGAATCCAGAATCCATTATCTCCAGAATGCAGCTAGTTAAATCGCTCGGTTAAATCATTCACTAAGGATGAGGATGTTCATACCTGTCTCAATAATCCAGATCTGTATAATTATGCAAGTTCCTGCGTCAGCGGATACTGGAGGCAAATGTCTGATCAATTACATTAAATTACGTTAAATGTCCAAAAAGTGATGATGATGTTTGTTATTTAAAGGGACCTAACATCTAGGTTATAGGCCACTAATTGTATGAGATGCAACGAAATGAAGCGATAATTAAATCTTGAAAATGTATCCACTGAAAAAATCCAGAAGAATCAGTGGATCAAATTCACAATGCCCTTTCCTTTCTGTGATGATGCATGATTATAAAAAGGGGTCAAATCCAAGTCACCGGCCCCTAATAGTAGTACTAATCACTGGTAAAGCAGAACCATGGTGTTCCTCGCAAGGTGGTACTAATCACAGGTGATGCAGACCCACGGTATGTCACAGATAATGACACCACTCGCAGGCAACACAGACCCATGATGTTCCTCACATAAGGGCACCACGCGCCAGCAACGCAGACTCATGGTGTTCCTCACATAGTGGAACTAATCACAGGCCACGTATACTCTTGGTGCCGCTCATCTGATGGTACTAATCATAGGCAATGGTAACACCCAGAGGCAAAACAGACCCGTGGTGTTTTTTTTTTTTTTTTTGCTAGTTGCTTTACGTCGCACCGACACAGATAGGTCTTATGGCGACGTTGGAACAGGGAAGGGCTAGGAGTGGGAAGGAAGCGGCCGTGTCCTTCATTAAGGTACAGCCCCAGCATTTGCCTGGTGTGAAAATGGGAAACCACGGAAAACCATTTTCAGGGCTGCCGACAGTGGGGCTCGAACCTGCTATCTCCCGAATACTAGATACTGGCCGCACTTAAGCGAATGCAGCTATCGAGCTCGGTCCGTGGTGTTTCTCACTTAATGGTGCTACTCTCACGCAACGCAGATTCATGGTGTTCCTCACATAGTGGTACTAATCAGAGGCAACGAAGGCCCGTGGTGTTCTTTATATAGTGGTGCTAATCAGAGGCAACGAAGACCCGTGGTGTCCTTTATATAGTGGTACTACTCGTAGGTAACGCAGATCCATTCTGAACACAGGGTAACCGACACATTCCAGAACAGCGTACGGTACCTCTTCTCGCATGGACGTTAGTGCACGCAGCCGACTCCTCCCCTCCCCACCGTCCTTCCCCCCTCGGTGGGATACACACGATGTTACCAACCACAGGCAACGCCACAGAGGACTACTCGTAGATCCATGGTGTTCCTCACATGGTGGTACCAATCACAAGTAGTCTCATGTTTCTAATTTCATCATCCCTTGGTCCCCCCTTTTAGTCGCCTCTCACGACATGCAGGGGATACCGTGGGTGTATTATTCGTCTGATACTCCCAAAATTCAAAACATCAAGAGGCTGAAGGCTTTGTGAGATGTTTGAATATAGAAAATATTTTGGACGAGCAGGATTACTGAGGCGTTGGGCAATGTTCAAGAAAGAAACCCGCAGATCTTTTAGATTAGTAGGTGGGAGTTCGCAGGAATAACTCCGAGGCTCCGACAGTGCAGTTTAATGTTATTGCATTCTACGTCCCGTTTTTGGAGACGTCGTGATTGAAGTGAGGTACGGAAAATCCCAGACAATTGCCGCCGAGGATACCAAGAAAGACCCTAGTGACGACCCTGAGTGTGACGACAACGAAAATGTGTTCATTCTCCACTCTAGAAATGTGAAGCGAGTCACCTAGTGAGTTTTCCCACTCTCTGGTCAGGGTTAAGAATGCAAGCCTACGAATATATGAAGGGACGAAACGCGCTGCTCAACAAGAGCCAAATAGAAAATATGTATCGGAGGGGCATACCGGTGACAATATACCAAAAAACATTCTGATGAGCCAAATGACAATAACAGTTTCAATGTAAACTTGGAACTCGTCCACTTCGACTCCTTCTGTCCACATTTCACCTCACCACCTCCGACAGAGTCAAACGCTCTGGACATACCATTAATTTGACGATTATCTTAATAACGTAAAGAATTAGCCCTTAGTGTGTCCGGCTCCATGGCTAAATGGTTAGTGTGCTGGCCTTTGGTCACAGGGGTCCCGGGTTCGATTCCCGGTAGAGTCGGGAATTTTAACCTTAATTGGTTAATTTCGCTGGCACGGGGGCTGGGTGTATGTGTCGTCTTCATCATCATTTCATCCTCATCACGACGCACAGGTCGCCTACGGGAGTCAATTCAAAAGACCTGCACCTGGCGAGCCGAACTTGTCCTTGGACACTCCCGGCACTAAAAGCCATACGCCATTTCATTTCATTTCATTTCAGCCCTTAGTGTGTTAAGTACGATTTAATCGTATTATTGATTTCTCTATCATCAGAGAACAGAGAACGTTGTAACAATGTCATGAACGACTAGGAGGTTCATGTAAGTTTTCATGATCATATGATTTTGTTTTGAAGACCAGACAATTAACCAAACGCATTTTAACTAAGACACTGAGCTGACGAATGTAAACAAGCTCTGGTAAGCATTGTTTGAGGAGGAAGCACCGATTCTTATAAAAAAAAAACAATCATATACTTGTTGAGCTGTAACGATGTAAATACTACGAAGCACCCTGCAAAATTTAAAAATCATTTGCATTGTATAATTTTGCTATTTTAAAATGTTCAAAAGGTTTAATTTTATAGAACGTAAACCTTCTGCTTTCAGTTAGAAAAAGAACAGGTATATACATAAACATTGTTACATCAAGCCAGGAAGTTAAAAGTGATAAATAATATTAATTTTCGGGTGAATTGGTTTTTTAATTTACGTATGGGAAAATCAGGTGACTGAAGGGTTTAAAGGAAGACCAGTTACATTTACAGCCAAGAATCATTTAAGACGAATTGTTAGACATATTCAAAAAATTAAAAAAGTAACAAAATAACAAGACGTCGATAATGTAATTTTCATGACACTTTTGGTACCTACAGTTTATCACTACAACTAATATTAATGGTAGTATGTGGAAGTTTATTTTAAGGCTTTCCTCTTCCTTTAAAAAACCACTCCACTTTCATTAAGTTAAACTTAAATACTGGGATTAATAACAACTGAAATACTATGAACAATTCATACACATAAAGTGGCTGGTGGGTGTTTGTGTTTGTGGGTTCTAATCTCGGGAACAACCGAAGGGATTTTGATATGGTTTTCATCACTATAGAAAGCATTTAACGAGTAAGATTTAGGTCTATGAAGCTTTAACCTACAACGAAAGTAATCCGAACAGAGGCGATTTTTGCCATCCGAAAGCTACCTTGGCTTACGCTGCCTAAATCGTACACGATAGTCCTTAGCTAGTATGCATAGAAAGCTCTAAAAAAGAATTCCGCGACCGTACGCCTTTCCGTAAAGGTAGCCGTCAAAAAGAATGTTTATGTTATACATTAGTTTAACATAAAACTCAACATCAGATTTAAAAACCATATTCTAATTAATCACATAGTCATTATCAAAATATATTGTTTATTTGTCTCAATAATTCGACTAAGGTAAACATATCCTTCACAGTACAGGGTGTATCAAAATTTCGGCAGTGGATTCCTCATATAGGAAATGAAAATCCACAGCCTGTTTCGAGTCATTCGATCTGGTCAGGAATCGAATGAATGAAGCCCCCATCTAGCAGCGTGGATAGGAATTGTGTCGGCTGTCGAAGCCTATCACACTCCTCTGGGGCAATGATTAATGACTGACAGATAAAATGAAATGATATTGGGGAGTGTTTCTGGAATGAAAGATGACAGGGAAAACCGGAGTATCCAGAGGAAGACCTGTCCCAACTCCACATTTTCCAGTACATGGAGTGACCGGGATCTGAAATATGGAACCCAGCAGTGAGAAGCCGGCGTACTAATCCACAGAAGCTCTTCTTCATATAAAGAGAAGAAAAAAGCGTATGCCAATGTGGGCCAGAAAATGGTATAGATTTTTAGGAAGCAGGAGTTCTTTAACGCGCAGTAAGCCAACCACACGGTGTTGGCGTGTTGAAATATACCCGAATGACATCGACCTTATTCAGGTTCGAATCAGCTATCTTAGGGACAGAATGACAACAATTACAGAGGACTAGATCTCAGAGTAGTATGATACGAATTGTCGTTTCCTTGAAGACGATGTTGATTGCTCATTCACTGTATAGTGGTTGGTTAGCCATGCGCGACGGGAGCGCGGTGTTGAACACCATGTC
The DNA here is from genome assembly GCF_040414725.1 of Anabrus simplex. NCBI lineage: Eukaryota > Metazoa > Arthropoda > Insecta > Orthoptera > Tettigoniidae > Anabrus > Anabrus simplex. The sequence goes on from NC_090268.1 coordinate 54,014,399, forward strand.
TGGGACCGGCAATGAGCAGGTACAGTGTCCACTGTCAGCGCTACACGGTGTGACTATTCACCATCAATCACATATGCAATATGACATCTTACTTTAGTTAACATAACACGTTTCGCTGCCAAAGCTCATTTAAATGACTTACTCATTATGGAAGTGAAACGTTTTGAATATCCAACGCAAAATTTCATTGAGGTATTATTTACTGTATGCTGTAAACTGTAGGAAAATAAATTGAAATTTTAAGGTGTACATTCCTACTTTTCTTGAGGTCATAAAATTCTAATGTAATCAGAAATTGCATTAGCTGTCGAAAGCTCTACTTTTTTTTTTTTTTTTACAATTGACTTTCCGTAGCAGCGACACACACAGGTCTTATGGCAAAGATGGACTTTAAGAGGGAAGGAACTGATTGTGGCCTTACTTGAGGTACAGCTCCAGTATTTGCTGTAAACCACGTAACGCCATCTTCAGGGCTGCCAACAAAATTTTGCATCCTTTTTTCCAACATTATATCTTTTCATTTTTCTGAACATATCATCACTTCTGTACCAAAAAAAAAAAAAAAAAAACCGAATGTGACAATGCTCTTCGAATCCATTATTCCTCTTTTTTTTTCTTTTTGCTATTCGCTTTACGTCGCACCGACACAGATAGCTCTTACGGCTACGATGGGACAGGAAAAGCCTAGGAATGGGAAGGAAGCGGCCGTGGTCTTAATTAAGGTACAGCCCCAGCATTTTCTTGGTGTGAAAATGGAAAACCACGGAAAACCATCTTCAGGGCTGCCGACAGTGGAATTCGAACCCACTATCTCCCGGATGCGAGCTCACAGCTGCGCGCCCCTAACCGCACGGCCAACTCGCCCGGTCATTATTTCTCTTACGACTGGTCACGCCTCCTAGCCACATATTGATAAGCAGTCCATCAGAACAATTTTCGTTGACTTCACTTTCCTATGCGCATTTGTAAAGGAAAATGAACCTTAAATACATCATATTCTAGGAATGGATAAATATGTCATACAAACATACATTCCTACAGTTTGGTACGGTAAGGTTCATTTCCCTCTACACTCGCGCATAGGAAAATAAACTCGACGACAATTGTTCCGATGGACTGCATTTCAACATGTGGCTAGGAGGCGTGACCAGTCTTAAGGGAAATGATAGATCGGAAGAGTATTGTCTCACTCGTGGTTTTGACATAGTAACGACGATATCTCAACGTATACAATTTTAAATTTTAATTTTATCTTAATACGTAGAATTTTACGACCACTAAATGGCAATATAATATTTAATTTGGGGATATTTAATTTTGCCTCGAAACAGATGTAACCCTGAAGATTCAACAAACTCCTCTAGAAGTTATTGAATGGTTCTGAACATACTGTTTAATGTAGAACACACGGATCAGCGACAGTCATTTGTTTCTACCCTGCAGATTAATACTGAGTGGTCAAATAAAACTATGAGTTAACGTGTTTAAAAGACTTGTATGAATAACGGGATACGATCTTTCTAAAGCTACCTACGTTCTTCAGACAAATATGTAGGACATTTTTTCCTCATAGAATACGTTCATCATTTCGTTCCAGTATTCGGTGTGTCCCTAAAAAACTGCGTGAACCACACTTCCTTCAATCATTCCAAAACTATAAAATCTGGTAAAATTATAACAACTGACTTGAAAAAAGCAAGTTGATTAAGAAGGAAGCCATAATTTTAAGACGAACTGAGTGGCTCAGACGCTTGAAGCGTTGGCCTTCTAATCACAACTTGGCATGTTCGATACTGACTCAGTCCGGTGGTATTTGAACGAGCTCATATACGTCAATCTCGCGTCTGTAGAACTACTGGCACCTCGGCGTCTACGTAAACCGTAACAATAGGTAGTGGGACGTAAAGCGAAGGACATCCGCCCGAGAAAAGGTGATTTCTTTTTTTGCTATTTGCTTTACGTCGCACCGGCACAGATAGGTCTTACGGCGACGATGGAATAGGAAAGGCCTAAGAATGGGAAGGAAGCAGCCGTAGCCTTAATTAAGGTATAACCCCAGCATTTGCCTGGTGTAAAAATGAGAAACCACGGAAAACTATCTTCAGGGCTGCCGACAGTGGGATTCGATCCCGCTATCTCCCACGGCTGCGGAAAAGGGATTGATCCGATAGAATTCATCCCCGTTTAGCCGAAAAAGAATAAGAAGTTATAAAAACAGTACCTTACCTCATAGGTTGAACATCATTCTCCATTAAGAAATTTCCATATTCGACCTCAAAGCTCCCCAGCTGAACTTGCAAAGTCCATTCAATGGTGACAAAATGTGTTGGAGCTCATCCCTTACCTGAAAATATAAAAAAGGAACATTTAGATAAACATAAGAAAGCGCTACATTTTTACAATAACGAAAATAATAATAATAATAATAATAATAATAATAATAATAATAATAATAATAATAATAATAATAATAATAAAAATAATAATCGTATGGCCTCAGCTACCGTGTGCAGACATTTCAATTTGACGCCATCTGGCTGTCTGCTCGTCAATTTCGACGTTCCGTTTTACTCTAGGCCTCCACTAGATGGCGGACCGAGTACAGCGAAACTCTCTTGGGCGTCTGTGGCTGAGATTTAATGAATTTTGTAGGGGTAAACACCAAATGTGTCACCAGAGATCTTTTACATGCCGACATCGTACGACATGGAGTGTCGAATGGACTTTTTTCCGCCCTTCAAAAATCCGACTACCTCTGCCAGGTTTGAACCCGCTATCTTGGGATCCGGAGGCCGACACTCTACCGCTGATCCACTGAGGCAGCTTAATAACGAAAATAATTCACCTAAGTACAGTTTCAAATATGGCTTCCCAGAGCATATGATGTTGATTTTATTCAGGTATTGAAACATCTTTGTGTTACAGCCTCTGGTAATAAATTAAGCGTGTTTTCTTATGCGTGAGACGAAAACACTATTATTTTGATGGCGTGTATTGTTAGTACTGTTGCAATAAATATAAGTAATTTCACCGACATTACTTCATTCATAAGTGCTAGCTAAACCTAAGGAGCATCATTAAGAAGTCTTCCATAATGTGAAACATATTCCATTAGGCAAGCCAATACTGTACATATGCTCTTTTAGATGAATTGAAATCTTGATGTCATAAACGACATAAATTCTAGAATTGCGTACAATTTAAAAGAAATATTACGTGACATAACAATTCAAAACAATTGAATAATTTTGGAGAAATTGCGTTTTGTTGTACTAAATTTTGGTTTGTATTATATACAACTGTGGTTCATTTTAGTGCTTGTTGAGTATTCATGGTCAATATTCTCAATTATATTTTTGTTGCTGTTAATAGATTTGTGTGTTTCTAGGGCATACACCTGCTTTAAATTAAATATATTTGCTTCAGTATATAATTGACCGCATGGGGATAAACTTACTTTCTGGTACATCATCCGCAGTATAAGGTTTTAAAAAACTTCTATTTGATAGATTATGATTACTTTTAATCTTTCCTCAGACCAAAATGTGATACCTAAGAACAGATTAAACGAAAGCGTAAAAAATCTCTCGTAACAGTTTAATATTTGCAGTGTGTTTTAAATTGTGAAATAGAATAACAGTTCCCCTGAGTTCCTTTGTTAAATTGATAATTTGATATTTTCATTTCATGTTCGCGTTAATAAATACATTCAGCGTTTATCTGATAATATTAATTGAAACTCGTACATTTCCTTTTTTTTTTTTTTTTTTTTTTTGCTATTTGCTTTACGTCGCACCGATACAGATATGTCTTATGGCGACGATGGGATAGGAAAGGCCTAGGAATGGGAAGGAAGCGGCCGTGGCCTTAATTAAGGTACAGCCCCAGCATTTGCCTGGTGTGAAAATGGGAAACCACGGAAAACCATCTTCAGGGCTGCCGACAGTGGGGTTCGAACCCACTATCTCCCGGATATTGGATACTGACCGCACTTAAGCGGCTGCAGCTATCGAGCTCAGTATTATTATTATTATTATTATTATTATTATTATTATTATGTGACATTGTTTTCTATATTCCATATTCTGTATAGATGAATCTGCGAACATTAGAGTCCTGTAAATCTAAATTAAATAGTACTAGTGGCCCTTAATGCTTCTCTGAGTATCCGAGGAACTTGTCGACCAATAATCAGAACCATCCATTCTACAGGTTCTTTCTGTCAATATCTTCAAATTACGGTTTTCACCGGTACCTCATCCATCACGATGCCATCAGAAATGCTCAGAGGTGGATATATTTCAAAACGATCGAACATGCGGAATGAATGTGACTTGTAATAAATTTTTAGTAGTCAATGCCCTGTTTACGCCCCAAGTGTTAACTCAAAAGATATCAGTGTCCTCTGCGTGCCCACAGGGAACGTAGTATAACGAGAGTTGATAGTCTGTGAGTTTCTCGCTCAGGCCCGTATTCACCAACACGAGTAAAAGCTTTTATCTTGGTTAAAAGCTACGTAAACCGAGATAACAGTTATGTTTGTATTCACCAACAACATTATCTCGGATAACGGGTATTATCTCGGTTGAAAATTTTACCGGAGATTGGTTGCCCGGTAAAATGGGAAATCTAAGATAATAGCATTCCAAAATGGCAGCTCGTAGACGGCTGGAACATCTGATTGAAAGGGAAAATGACAGCGACGAGGAATATGATGAAGTTTATGCAGTTAATAAACGCCCTAGGTGGATAAAAGAACGAGCGACATACTTCGAGGACTACGACGACATTGATTTTCAGACTCATTTTAGGTTATCTAAAGCTTCGACACTGTCAGTCTTATCCAAGATTGAACATAACCTGGAATTTCCAACAAATAGGTAAGGCGAATTCTCGATTATAGCTTATATCTTGTACGGTACACGATTGAAGAACTAAGGAATGTTGTATATTTTTTGAGTGAAGTACGTTGCACAATTTCTTTCGTGGTTATTGAACAAGTGACAGGCATACCGGTAACCAAAAAAGAAAAGGTATAAATAGGTTAGGCCTTGTTGTCGTATTTTAGTATAGGCCTTTACAACTCAGTTCATGGTTTATCTTATAAACACTGTCCGAAATATAAATATTACCGATATGAATACCGGTGATTTATACGTGTTTTAATTAAATTACGTATTTCTTATTGCAAATTCTGTTATTTTGCTTAATTGCATTCATCCGTTCAATTTTCACGTACTTTTACACGTTAACCGCGAACTGACTAGTATCAGCATACTAACAAAATAATGCAAAAGGAATTTTTGCAAGTCAAGTTCAGTACGGTACCTTTGCTGTATTACAATTACAAGTAGGCCTAATCATTTTCCAACATTGTGACTAGATGACCGGGCATTACAGTAGGCCTAGACATGACAGTACTAATTTTAATAATTGCTGTAGTCAATAAGTAACATGGTTCTTCTCAGCCAGTGAAGTGAATGGTATTTGTTGTACTTTTGGTCAGAGTTCACAAATACACTTGCCATTCAGTGAATGGTATGAATTAGTTGCACAAATAATCTGTGTTACAGTACTGTATGCCTGGTCATAGTGTGCCTTTGCCCCTTCTCTCTTTAACATTGCCTCTGTGAAATATAATTCTTCCCAGATACCAGACCTTTTCATCTGTCAGTTACATATTTCTCTGAAACCGTAGTAGACGGGAGCTGCAGTCTCGCTTTGAGATCCACTGTGAAGAAAAGTTATTTTGCCAGTTCATAAATTAGCCTTGTTGATGTAGACTTCGCTACACATATTGCTCTCTTTGGGAAACTTGCTTTTACCTGCTCTAGGACTGTTAGGTCTGCAGGCATTATAGCCTACGCATGGTATACTTCACTCGATAAATAAGGCAATTTCTTTAATTCTTCACTAAAAAGTTACACCCTTGTCTTAAGTTAGTACTGTACAAACATGCATATTTAGGTAACCACAGTGCTTGTCAGTACATCCCATTTTTTATCATATGAAAACTGTATGGATTGTCTTTCTATCCTTTCAGGAATCAAGCTGTTTCACCCATAAATCAGCTTCTGCTTACTTTAAGATATTACGCTACTGGAAGTGGTCAGCTTAGTGTGGCAGATTATGCTGGGGTGAGCCAGTCTACGGCATCTAGAATTGTACATCGAGTCAGCGCAGCCATAGCAGCTTTACGACCCTGCTATATTAATCTTCCTCAAACACCTCAGTCTATACATCGAACACAGATTAACTTTTATAATATCGCCAGGTTTCCAAAGGTGATAGGGGCAATGGACTGTACCCACATTCGGATACGATCCCCTGGTGGTAATGAAGCAGAGCTCTTTCGAAACAGAAAGATGTACTTTTCTTTAAATGTCCAAGGAATGTGTAATTCTAACATGGAATTTTCCAACATTGTAGCTAGATGGCCAGGCAGTAGTCATGACAGCACTATTTTTAATAATTGTGTAGAACGAGCCAGATTTGAGCAAGGTATCTACAGAGATTCAGTATTGCTGGTAGATGCAGGTTACCCCTGTAGACCATATTTAATGCCTCCACTGGATGCAGTTCAAACACCGGAAGAGAATCTTTACAATGAATCGCAAATAAGAACAAGAAATGTGATAGAAAGAACATTTGGTATATGGAAGCGACGATTCCCAGTTCTTGCTTTGGGAATGAATGTCACGTTAGATTGTGTATTTCCTGTGATAATTGCAACAGCTGTTCTTCATAATATCTTGCGTCAAGCTGGAGAAGAGCTGCCTCCAGATGATCCACATCTACAGCTACCTACACCGTGGGATGAACTATTAGGAGAAGGGCAGATTGATAGACGAATGGATCAACAGGGCATACCTCGCCGTGACAGTCTTGTTAGACGAACAATAATTGATTCCTACTTTAGAAGTCTTTTACGGCAATAACAACACAGTACTGTCACGGTGATAATCCTCTGTACTGTTGTAACTTCACAAAGATAAAGAGGTAAGTAGGAAAGAAACACTGTTTTTTGTTTCTTGCTTACATACAGCATACAACATGAAGTACATGTTGTATTATTGTAATTAGATTTTATTATCTAGCCTATGTTGATGTTTTATAGTATTCTCTTGATTTTCAGATGGCACCAAAGTGCTGTATTCTGGAATGCTACAGTAATTTTGAAGAAATAGATGTCTTGTCAAACCAGAAGTGATTACAAGACTATTCCCAGGTCTACCAGAATATTTGAACTACAAACCAAGCTGGAAGGATTAAAGAAAGATATTGGGGATGAGTGGGAGTTGTTTATAAAGAATGATTGCAAGAGTTTTTGTGTTATAAAAATTTATAAATGTGCCCATAGTGTGCGAAAATGGATACTAATGTGGGAATCCAAGTGTGTGTGAACGGTCATATAATGACTTCTTTTCACTTGTCTTGGATAATGTCACAAGGGAAGCAGCAGAGGTGGTTTCAGCTACAAAGTTTGTTAACAAGGTATGTTGACAGGAGCAATGATTCTGCTGAGAATAATACTGAATTTTAGAACAGATGACTCTTAGGCAATCTATAATTAATAATAATAATGATGATGATTTGCATTAGAAAAGATGACATGGTCACTTGTAATTATTATTTATTTGTGTGAAAATGTACAGAAACAGCTAACATTTTTATTAGAACAAATTTTTCTTGGTATGTAAAAATCTTACAATTTAGGGTTTGATCCTTATTGCTTTTGTGTTGTATGAACAGTTTTCTTGTTATGATGAATAACCTTATTTCAAATATATTTGAGAGAATTCCACATTTTCAATACTTCAAAATATGTATTATCTATTAATATACAATTGGACTATGGTGAAACATGTTTCGTGGCTGAAAATGTCCCAAAAAAAGGGACGAAACATATTCCACTGTAATCCAATTTATTTTAATAGAAAAATACATATTCTGAATTATTGAAAATGTGGAATTTCTCTTACATACAGGCTTTTAACCATGAAATTTATTTCATATAAGTTTGGTTTGTGCTACCACATCCAAAGTATCTCCAGAGTTTTTCAAGAAAGCCCCATCTCTCTCCTTCTTTCGAAGGTGAAAATAGGAATTATTTTTTAGGAGTACTTATTGTATGGAGCTGACGAGATGATCAGATTCTTGATGGTGAAGCAGAGGCGAGGGAGGTATTGCTACTGCTTGGCCCAGAAACATTGGTTCTGTAAATATCTACGAATGGAATCCAAGACTTTAAAGTACAACAATGATTGACGCAGGCTGACCAGATTGTACTCACATAAATTTATATTAATCTTCTGAAAATCCCTCTTGATGCAAAAGAAAGGCCTAAAATTTTATTGGTACGTTTTACACAATTCTCTCCGTTATAGGCTATTATATTAGACCTTTCTGTCCGTTTCAAAGTACCAGGTCTCTCGATTGCTGTATCAGTGAATAATATTGCAGTCATAGTAATACTGATAATATTAATCATATCACAGCAGAATAAAAATATGAAAATGATTTGGAAAAAATTATAGGCTACATCTTAAGATGAAAAATTGCTTTACAAGGGTGAAGCCAAGTCTGAATAAGTTTTGTTGGAGGAGGATAATTTATTAGAATCTTCTTCACTCCTGTTAACTAGTTTGCCATGACTTCAATAATCCTGTCTCTGTCAGTACTACTCATGACAGCTATACCCCACGCAGACATCTTTTGTTACTGCTGGTATCTTGATAACTTCTTTGCTTAGCTCTCAAAATGATATTCACACCAAGGTCACTAGCATCACTAAACATACTGTTTTACTTTAGCCCATGCAACTATCGGACTGAGTTCGCAGTTGAAGTGGGGTAGCCTAGGTACGATATGGCTATGAGCAGCTAGAAAGTTGATGAATTTTAAATAGCTATTGGTTTTATCACCTCAATCCAAGTCTTATACCTGCGCTCTGCGCATTTTAACACAACATGGTACCCCTTGTCGTCGTAGCCAGTGCTCTCAAACCTCTCATTGTTTTCATCGAGAGTGGTATCAGATATTGCTCGCCGCAAGCCAATAATAGGTCATCTGCCTGCCTGCCATTCCTCTTCACCTTCAGTTCCCCCTAACCCCCCACATGCAACTGCTCTTTCAGGGATCCTCTCTTCTCAGCTCTGTACAGTAGTAACTGATCCGATAGGGAAACATTTTCAAGAAAAACTATCATAACGTAACGGGTACAGAAAATCAAAGCCTATATGATGGTCATATGAAGGAAATTGTTGGGTTATTTCCAGTGAAAAACCTTACTGTTGCAGAATTGTTAATGCTTCCATGGGAAGTACTGGCGTTCATTAAAAGTAAAGGGCTGGGTTGAGTAGCTGAGATGGTAGAGTGCGGCCTTCTGAGTCCAACTTGGTGGTCCGCTGATATTTGAAGGTGCTCAAATATGTCACCTGTGTCAGTAGATTTATGTTACTAGCATATAAGAGAAGTCCTGCGGGACCAAATTCCATCTCCTCGGCATCTCCAAGAGCTGTAAAAGTTTAGTGGGACGTAAAAACCCATAACAATAAAAGTTTTTCAAGTCTTGATTTTAACAACATAAATAGAAATGTTTTCTGAATTGCAGAATGTAAAATCCGTTCATTTCAATACTCTATACAGGAAATCCACCTTTGATTTTGTGCACATCTTCAAGAGCATTCATAGTAAGTGGTTTAATCTAAAAAATGCCAGCAAGACTTATGCCTTAGTTTGATAATTTTGATGACAGTATATTTGTATTTGTATGCAAAATTCTCAGAAGTTAGGGATATTTATAAAAATCTAAAGAAATATGTTATTGAATACTGATACCTGTCCTGTGGCCATGATCGTGAAGGCATTGAAGTCTATACAATCTGACACTGTGGTTAGCCAGTTTGAGACCCATTGGTTGAAAAAAGTATCACCATCAGAATGTTGGCCAGCAGGGTAGGTGTTGGTATACAATTTCTAATCGCTACATTGCATGCCAAAATCATGGATTAAATTCCAAACCTCTTTGCAGTGCTCACATGGAGTGAGGGCATATGACGCTGTTGATGGCGATTCGTGTATTGGATGGGGATGTAAAGCCTTGAGGAGACCCTGTGGTGCTAGTCGACAGGAGTAGTAGAGTATGTACCAGCACCAGGTTTCACCCTTTCCCTTCCTACTATCATATTAAACGCCATACACTTCATCATATCTCATTAACTCCTCTGATGGGAGGAAGGGCATCCGGCCATGAAAACCTTGCTACGAAGATTCATCTCGCATCATACCAGACTCCATAGAGGAACAGGACAAGGGTTGGACATACATGTTATTGAATACTGAACTTGAACCATAAGGCTGTCTAACAGTTTGGAAAGACAAATGGTCAGTTTGGTAGATAACTTATTTCATGAAATGGCAGGTACCGCTTATTTAGGATACAGGAAAATCATGTAAAAATTATGCGAAGTGGTACCAGAAGTAGCAGCGAGGAGAGATCCTTCCTTTATGCTAGTCAGGATGCACAAACCCCCACCTAGAAGTATTCTTTCTTACACAGAAGAAGTAAATCCAAGACTGTGTAAATGTAGGGAATGCGACCATTTTCTTTGTTGATATTGCCTGGCTGTAATGAAGACAAGTTTGCTGTTGTCTCTGATAGAGCTCGCATCATGTCTGGCCACATTGGGTCAAAATAAGTAAAGCGCCCAGTTTAAAATTGTCGTGGCTTGTACTGAATCTCTGACATATTTACAATAACTCGTGATAAGTGAAATTCATAGACTTTTTAATAAGTCATAGGTTAATAAACTTAGGCCTGTTCATTTGTTGTGCAACGTGTGCCAGATGTCTGGAAGTGTCAGGAACAAAATTCATTTTCTTGTGCCAGAAGAAATGTACCTGCAACTTCAAGCAATTGACCAGCAAGAGTATATTTTTGGAAGCTAGGCTTTGAAACTGATATGTAACCAGACCATTGGCCTATCCAGAGCAGACCAGTGGTTTTGTACAGGGTATAATAGAGGGCTGGAGGCTGCTTCACGGCAGCTAACCTGGGGGCTTATGCTCCAGACTTCCTTTCCTTGTTGTGCAAATCAAATTCAACTTTTGGCCAGTCTCAAACATAAAATACAATGTTTGTACTGTGTACATTAATGCACCAACATTGCCTGCACTGTTTACTGAATTGTGACATCATCCAAGGCACACCATGTTAGATCTCTAACTCGGTCCTGGAGGGTAAGAGTTGTAGAAACCGGGTGAGTTGGCCGTGTGGTTAGGGCAGCGCAGCTGTGAGCTTACATCCAGGATATAGTGTTAGCAGCTCTGAAGATGGTTTTCCGTGGTTTCCCATTTTCACACCAGGCAAATGCTGGGGCTGTACCGTAAGGCCACGGCCGCTTCCTTCCCATTCCTAGGTCTTTCCTGTCCCATCGTCACCCTAAGGCCTATCTGTGTTGGTGCAACGTAAAGCAAAAAAAAAAAAAAAAGAAGAAGAAAAGTTGTAGAGGGAAAATAAGGCGACGATGGTTCGACTACGTTTCTAATGATTTAAGTACAAGTGGAATGGAACTGAATGAGTCCACAGTTAGTTAAGAATAAGAGGATTATGGAGGCTTGCAGACTGACTGCTGAAAGGCATAACAGTCTATATTGAAGATGTATGCACGTAGCCTGTGTGTTAAATAGAGGTGTCCAAGTATTCCCAGAAATGACTCTGCAGTTAGGATGGTGCTTGCACAAAGTATATTTTTACAAAGCGTAAACTACATCAGTTCCTCCTTGCTGTACTACTGAACTTATTAAAACAAAGCAACTATCTGATGTCACTATATGTACACGTGGTCGAAAATATATTGTATTATGATTCAAAACATGCTGATAACTCCATTTTATAAATATTGTCACACATTAAACAAGGTTGAGAAATGATAACTGTCACTTCAATAAAAGAAAATATTTCCCACTTTTTTTTTTGCAGTACTTTGTATAACTTATTATAATCTTATCAAGAAATGATGCTAAAAGTAACACAGTGCATCCCAGCCTGCACAACTTGCACATACTGTTGGGTGTTCATTTCTTGTTAGGGATGTACGTTGTTCATAAGAACTGCTAGCAACTGAGGAAATGTGTGCACAGGTGTGAGATGAATATAACTTTTTACCGTTGGTTTCTGTACAGCATGAATCAAGTTGTTAGGGGTTAGAAAGGTTATCTAAATTATTTTCAGCATAAGCATACTTTCTTTCGGTATGTGTGTGTGTGCATTAATTTGTTGATTTAGGAGGTTTTATTGAGCCATTAGTTGGTAATGACATCTCTGTCAAATTCTAGGAATTGCATAAATTTCAGTGAAAACAAAAACAAGCAAGAAAAGCAATGGCTAATGATGTCAGCAATACTGAAAATGACACACTATTTATGTTAGGTTACAAAAGCAAATATAGTGTATTTTGTGAGGTTGGATAATGAACACTTAGCTCTAAAATAAGTCACTTTTCCTACTTAAGTTTTGCTGAAATGATTTTTGAGGCTTAAAAGTGTCTATTAATATTTGGTTACTATGTTGTTGTTGTTGTGTCATTCTGAAGTTGATTAATATGTAAATAAAGTATGTTAGAACAGCTAATTACATTTCCACATTCTTAACTATAGTACGCGCACTTTTTCTTGAGCCCTAGTTCCCATTCGTTACTATGGAGATCCGGGCTCAAGATAAAGTGCGCGTATAGTAGTATTCCAGCTGCCCCTCATCACTAATTCCTTCACTACCTTATTATGGTAAATTACTATAAGGTCAAGAAATGATGAACAAATAATTTGTGAGGCTTAAACTGTTCCATTTTCCCTGCGTGTCCAACACTTGTAGGCTATATTAAAGAAATTTCTACAGTAGCACTGAGATTAGAATTATCATGAAAAAATATTAAATAACCAACATCAGGTAAGTTTAAGGTAAGAATTTATCTTAATGCCTATGGTGTTTGGATTTAGCTACTTCTTGTACAAATTCAGTTTGTTCCATTTCTTAAATTAGTTAGGCCTAAATGGAGAACAATGAAACAGTATGTGTCTCGGCATGACCTATATTTCGACCAAGTAGGATAGAATGCAATTGCCTGAAAAAATATTTCATCAGGCTATTCAAATAAATCAATAATGTGTGCCTTCAGTGCTATGTTAAACAGTATTCAATTTGTTGCTTATGACATTAGTGAGTTATTTCTCTAATCATGATAGCAGAGAATTATTTACGAGCAGCAACAGCAGCAGAATGCAAGTGCCAGCTGGCCAACAAGTTATCAGTGAGAGGTTGCATCAATGTGTAGTCCAACCTGGTACTTTATAGAATGCTGTGGTATTGTACAAGAACAAATGTTACATAATGATGTTAGTTTAGTTTGTTCTTACATATGACAGTATTATATAGCAAAACTGGGAAGATTAATTTTTCAGATTTTTTTTTTTTTTTAGAATAGCCTAAACTATTTATGTATTTTCTGTTTCTCTGTACAATTAAGGAAACAAATAACAACAAACACACCCAGAATTAAATAAGAAAAAACACAATTAAATAAGAAACACACAAAGTAAATAACTAAAACACACCAAGAATTAAATAAGAAGCAACACACAAAATAACTAAAAACACATAACACAGCTGAACTCATTTTACTGTTTTTTCATCAACAATTCTGTTTTGATTTTCTCTTGCTTCAGAAGTTCATACTCCCTCTCAAGTCTGACTTCTTCAATTTTCAGCTTTACTCTCTCCTGCTCTAAACGAAGAGAGTGAAGCTCCTGTTTCCACAAGTGTTCCTGCGTTGCTTCCTCCGTGCACTTTGTTATCGCCTCAGCTTTTAATTTGTGGACTTTTGCCAAGGGTTCTTCTGATTTGCTAAGCGTTGGCCTTCTACGCTTAGCCCACCTTGGAGAAATTGACACTGGAGGGGCTGGGGAAATGTTGAAGTCTACACTGCTCACTTTATGGGAGTCACTTTCATTACAGCTTGTAGTCGGTTTCAGAGCTGGATGTATTGAAGACTTTAGCATATTTGAAGTATAGTCGCTCCAATCCAACTGCACTGCTTCAGCCTCCATATTAGACTCCCCACACCCCTCTTCCAAAACAACTACATTACTGGTACTAATGTCCATAGTTAACTCTAATGGTTCCCTATCACTCACAGTTGTCACCTCTAATGGTTCACTATCGCCATCGTACGGGTTCTTCATTCCCTCTACTGAAGGGCGAATCAGCTCGATTACTCTTTCCAGAATAGGGTCACTTTTAATAAACGTATTAGTGCCCCCACCTGTTTTCAACACTTCCATTTTTCTGTCCGCTGATGCTTTCCTGGCAGCTTTCTTCATGTTCTCCCAAACTGTCTTCAAATTTGCAGCGTCCCGAACAGACTCATTTCCTTGGGAATTAAATGAAATGGCAATTTTTCCCCACCTATCATTCTTCATCTGCGTCGTTACACCATCTGTTTTCTTATTTTCAATTACATGAATGTTCTCAGCCACCAAATTGATTAACATTTCCTTCTCGTGGAACGTCATATTTGGCTTCTTCCTTCGTTTCTGCAGCTCACAAGCGGACATGATTGACGAGAAAATTACGAAAAACAGCAATAATATCTCAAACACTTCCAAAACACTCAACAACTTGTATATTTTCGCTAATGGCGGCAGTGCGTAGTCATTTGTTTTCCGTGCGGCAGTATGAAAAATTCTACGTTCAAATTCACATTGCAAGGAAATCTTGGGTTTCGTAAACCGAGATAATAAATGCTGTGGTGAATACGGAAGCAACCGTTATCCGAGATAATAACATTATCCGAGTTTTGGAAATCTAAGATAACAGCCAAAGTTACCGACGTTGGTGAATACGGGCCTCAGACTGCGTTGGCTTGGAGAGACATGCTGTTCGCTTTACAGTTGACAAACCATCCTCTTCAACATAGTAACAAGTACTCTGAGGTTTGGATAGCATATTTAGAGGCTTCTTCCCCAATTGTACAAAGGATTACCCTTTTCTCCTCATTGATTATTCCTTATAGACCCAAGCATCCACAGATGAGTCTTCTCTTTTACGATTAAGATAAATTAGTATTCTCTCCCCAGCCGCTTATCGTCCATAACTGGGAGAAAGAAGTATTCCATTCAATTCTGCTGTTTCGTATTAATCTGCTTATTTCTAAACTCTGCTGATGCTTCAGGAATGTGTTTTACTGAAAAAAAAAAGTACTTCATGAATATTTATTTTACTTCCGGAAGCCTCATAGAAATTCCACCCAGTTGAGGCATCATAGTCGTACTTCGTTACTGAGGTCGATTATCCGACAAAAATCGATGTATTTACAGACAAAGAGCAAGTAATTATTCCGCAATAAGTACTACGGTACGTTAATTTCTGGGAGCAAAGACGACGGAGCACAAACGTAACCACGTTACGAGATTACATTTATAACCGAGGTTATAGACAGCAATAATGTTAGTGAGTTTGCGTGCCACTAATTACTTTTGTAGTTTTCCGGAGATGCCACGGTGCCCAGAATTGATCCCCCATCTCCATAACTACTTTTACTCGCCCGCAAATCAACTAACCCGGTAGCGAATTTGATCAATATCACGTGCAACCTGTTTAACTGGGATTGAACCCGCCACCTTCAGTTCAGGAAACTAAGCACTCTCTCATCTGAGTCAGTCTTGCGCGGTGAAAGATATTGATACTTTTCATTGATCTTCACGACCTGGACGGAGGCGTTTCCTCCTTTTGAAAGCAGCATACTCCATGAATTTTAACCTAATGACAATTACATTTTAAAATAACCAGTCAATATTTACAATATTGTAAGTATTTGCCTGAGCATACACTAATGCAAGTTTCACTTTTCTTGTTCGTTTATACTACAACAATATTTTTATTTCGCTCTTCAAGACGAGCATGGTTTGAATCCGGACCAATGCAAGTGGGATATTTGAAATGGAAACTAACATTCGTTTAGTTTGGAATCCAGAGAAAACTAGAGCTATGATCAGCAGCCATTTACACATACAGTAAAATCTCACTTAACTTATTGCCACGTTGGTTCATATTGCAATCTTTGGCCATCTAAAATCCTCGCCATCGTTACTAATTTCTAAGCAAATCAAAGTAAACCAAGTAGCTTATAACTGTGACTTTTGACATAATGATCAAAAGCTAAGGAACATGCATTTCTACGTGAAATCCAAACTATGAGCACGTGATATTTCATTTTTCTAAATATCATATACACTGGCTGGCTTTCAAATCACAGCTACAGAAGCTCGAAGCTGGCGACGATCTCCAGTTAATACGAGGTCCTCCGAGGTTGAAGAATGATTTCAACATTGGATGGAAATGTTATTTCATATTTTTTGATTTATAGTAATGGTATGCGGCAACTGCAGACGGCTGGTGCAGGTTTTTCGAGTTGCGCGTCCCATGAGAATGAGATCCTAACCATGAAGAATTCGAATGCTGAAGACGGCACACAGAGCTCCCAAGCCATCGAAAGAAACCAATGAAGGTTAAAATCCCCGAAACGGCCGGCAATCGAAACCGGGACCCTTTGGACCGAAGGCCAGCATGATAACCATTTATGCATGGAGCAGGACTTTTTAATTTATGAACCATGGAGAACATTGATGTGATGCTTACTACTGCGAGCTGTTGAACAAGGCGAGGGTTACATATCGCCGCTAAAGATGAGACCAACTGATTCGACAATGCGCGGCCCCATACTGCAGCTCTGTCTCGCCCTGCGATTTCCATTTGTTCGGACCGCTTAAAGAAGCTCGAGGAGAGCAACGATTTTAAAATGACGAGAGTGTGGAAGACTTCGTCCGCAACTGGCTGATGACACAACCCTGTTCTTTTTACGATGAGGGGATCAAAAATTTGCCCATACGCCGGGACAAATGCATTTCCAAAGCAGGAATCTATGTGGATAAATAAATTACAAATGCCTTGTTTTTTTAAATCAAAGATTTCTTTATATTTGATGCCTCCTCGTATCAATGTTCACCATGTTCCAATAATTTATGGAGGGTCGTATGCAAGGTCAGGCGAGCGGACAAGCGATGGATCGCTCACGAAACACGCGTGTTAGGTGTCGCCTAATCGCACGATGAAGATGGGCCAGTGCCCCATCATAATAAGACCATAACATAGCACGCTAGCAGGTTTACGATCAATGATTTGGTAGGAATCTATTTGCATCTTTTCTTGGCCTCTCCGTTCGCCTGACCTTAACCCTTTCGGTTTTTTGCTTTGGGGTCATGTATAGACCATGGTGTATTCGGTCCCCATAAATGATGTGAATAGACTACGAGAACGCGTGTTCAGTATCTCTGGTGCAATTTAGCAACAGCCAGGGGTGTTCCAACGAACGTGTTATTCCATGCGACGTAGGGAGGAATTTCAATGGATGGCGGTCACATGGAGCACATATTATGAAGAGTAGATCCAAGACATGGTAATCATTGATGGTAGTGGTAACGGACCATAACTCCGAAGATATTCGGTTTGCGAACAATGTTCATAGGACCTTTTTTCCTTTCACGTCAAAGCTTCACATGACCGCGACACAGAATCCTTGGATTACTTTTTAAATTTTATTTTTGTGTTCGCCCGATAATAATTTCAAGTTGTTTTCTCAGACGTGGTATTAGTGGTAGATCGTGCCGAAAGCCTGCAGTCTAATATCTTGGAACTTGAAAATAGGTGCAAGAACTGTCATATATATTATTTCAGTAGTATAGATACCTTTTGTGGCGCTCACAAGTAACCAATGGTGACAAATGGGCATTCAAAAGAAAGAGAATAGACTTTAGAAGTAACGAATTGGACTCTCATTTCATAAATATCGATAATTTCTTTTTTTTAAATGAGTTCAAAAAATTTGTACGAAGTGTGCGATTTGCAAATACTGTTGCTGTAGGAAAATACTCACCATCATTGCTGTCCACTTCTCATTTTGGCTGCTGGGATGCCTGTTTTATGCCATTATAATATGCTGCGATTATCAGTTAAGAGAAGAATTATAGAAAAACCAAATATTACTTCCGGAACATTCGTCAATATAACAAATGCAGTTGCATTTGCTTCCGTTCAAGTGGATACCATAAATGTTAAAAAATCAAAGATTACATTAAGTCGTAAGTAAGACTAATTTGTGTATTCTTTAGTTCACCAGGAGGCTACTCCACAAAATACTTTATGAACATGCGAGATATCTCGTACGGTAAAAAATCCAGATTGGTAATACAAAGCTGGAACAGGTAGATAATTTCAAGTATTTAGGATGTGTGTCCTCCCAGGATGGTAAGCTAGTACGAGTACATGATACTGAATCAAGGTGCAGTAAAGCCAATGCAGTGAGTTCGCAGTTGCGATCGACAGTATTCTGTAAGAAGGAAGTCAGATCCCGGATGAAACTGTCTTTACATCGGTCTGTTTTTAGACAACTTTGCTTTACGAGAGTGAAAACTGGTGGAATCAGGATATCTTATTCATACAGAAGTAACAGACATGAATGTAGCGATAATGATTGCTGGTAGAGACAGGTGGGATCAATGGCAAGAGGGTACTCGGAATAAGGAGGTAAAGGCCAAGTGAGGAATGAACTCGATGGATGAAGCTGTGCGTATAAACCGGCTTGGTTGGTGGGGTCATGTGAGACGAATGGAGGAGGATAGGTTACCTAGGAGAATAATGGTAAGAGAAGTAGAGGGAAATCAAGACGACGATGGTTAGACTCAGTTTCTAACGACTTAAAGATAAGAGGTATAGAACTAAACTATGCCACAGAATTAGTCACAAATAGAGGATTGTAGTGGCGATGAGTAAATTCAAAGTGGTCCGACTCGTTGACTGAATGGTCAGCGTACTGGCCTCGGCTCAGAGGGTCCCGGGTTCGATTCCCGGTCGGGTCGGGGATTTAATTCGCTTCTGATTAATTATTCTGGCTCGGGGACTGGGTGTATGTGTCCGTCCCAACACTCTTCTCATCATAGACAACATATCACACTACCAATTACCACAGAAACACGCAACCCCTCCATATAGGGTTGGCGTCAGGAAGGGCAGCCGGCCGTACAACATGTATGTATGTATGTATGTAGGTAGGTAGGTAGGTTTCCTCAAAATATGCCTTTGTTGAGTTCGCCCTCTGCATTCACAACACAACACGTCGTATGCGCCTCTTTATTGTCGAATCGACTTGTCCAAAGAAAGGTTTCAGCAGAGGTTAAACTGGAAGATGATGTTGCTGGCTCATGGGCTCGTATTTCCCAGCATTATCCGCCAGTCCTGTACGAAGTCAATAAAAGTCAATCAATGTTAGAAGACAAGCGGTGGGAGGACGTGCAATATTAGTGTCCTGTACAATATCTTACTCATTGTAAGACTGTGATAGGGCATACCATTAGTGGTGCAGACAGACAAGCAGCACTTTGTCCATTCCTCCTTATTAACCCTGAGCTCACATCACGTGACCTCGACTAATTAACAAGCTCGGTCACGTGACCGAGTGTGAACACACCTCTCGGCGTATATAATTTACAACCGAGTTCTCTCGGGCTGGGTCCCTCCCCGATCGCTGTTGCAACCAAGAAAGTCGTCAAGCATTGTAGCAGGTACACACTACAGCCTGATACTGACTCTATCAACACACATGTGGGGAGAAGATTTCAAATACATTCCACACTTCTTGACATATTATTTATCCCCCTTCAAGAATTCACTGAATATGAGACGACAGGACTAGCGAGCTATTCCGCTAGGAGAACCGAAGATTGGATTTCACGCTGACTGTAATTCTTTTGAGTGCACTTTCCTATAGATTGTTGCACTTTACTATGAATCATTAGGCTATATGACAATTAGGTACACAACAAAAATCACTATATACCACCATCACGGACAATCAAATACAACATTCTTTTACTTCGCGCTCAGGTCTGCGTTCATCCTGGGAGACCTAAATATTTGGTCCCAGTGTATTTTTGTGAAAACCATAACTGTACTATTTGTGATGAATATTTTGGCCTAATTACGTCTTTTGAAAAGTCATTTCGGTATATTATCGCTATTTTTATTTTATTTCGTCAATCATTTCACTAAATTCTTATTTCTACGTTTCAGCAATAAAAGATAAACCAAAAGGTAGTTGAGAGCACATTTGAAGTAAAACATATTTTATATTTACATAAGTACAAGAAGCACATGAGTTATTTCTTTGCTGAAAAAACATATTAAATGTATCAAAAGGAAGGATATTTGAAAAAAAATCTTGCCACTTTAACAAATTTATACATTACTCTGAAAAAGATAGAGATACACATTAGTTACCCACCGGCAAAAAAGTTTTATAGATATAAGCAATCGTAGCCCCACTACACTCTCTAAAGTCAACATTGCCATTTTATAAGGCTGCATTTTTCGTGGAAATGTCTACCTGAGAAAGGTATTCCACACACTCGCACATTATTTCAGAATGATTGCTGCTACAAACAGAAGGGTACTCGGAATTACGAGATAAAGGCTAAGTTAGGAATGAACTCGATGGATGGAGCTATATGCATAAACCGGCTTTGGTGTTGTGGTCATGTGAGGCGAATGGAGGAGTATAGGTTACCTAGGAGAATAGTGGACTCTGCTATGGAGGGTGAGAGAAGTAGAGGGAGACCAAGACGACGATGGTTAGACTCAGTTTCTAACGATTTAAAGATAAGAAGCATAGAAATAAATGAGGCCACAGCACTAGTTGCAAATAGAGGATTGTGGCGACTTATAATGATGATTTATGTATGTATGTATGTATGTATGTATGTATGTATGTATGTATGTATGATATTCAAGGCAGTGACGGCATCATCATAACTTAATCTATAGCAGATTTTAAACAATGTACTTACAGTTTCATCCACTGACGCTTCGTGATAGTACAGTCATGGTTTTCACAAAAATACACTGGGACCAAGTATTTATTTTTAACTTAGAAAGCCTAACCTAAACTGAATCAGCTGGTGTTTTACCGTCGTCGATGTTTTAGAGTTTCACTCGCTTACTGAGTGTACGTGTATCAACGTCAAACGAGGGAAAATATTCGTCACGACGTATAACACACGTTATATTCACTACAAAAATGTACATTTAATCTCACTCACATTTTCGGTGATAAATTCGTTATTTTTATTCCTTTATGTTGACGAAGCAATGGTCGTAATTCAGTTAGAATTACTTTTGATGCCACCATCACAGACAACCAAACAAAAAATTATTTTACTTCGCGCTTAGTTCTGTGTTCATGCAGGGTAACTTAAATATTTTTCTGTGGCTATCAGAAAACATACTCTACACATGCCATCAATGAATTGCTCGAAAAAAATTAATACATACCGAAATTCAAAAATAAAATATATTCTTCTATATTACAACTGATTTCATAAACTGGCTCTATTTTTATTAGCAAGACGATGTGCAAGTGGCTGTACTGTCAACATGTTGATATTTTTCTTGTAGTCTCTAGTGTGTGGCGCTGAACACTTCGGGTGTCAAGTATTAAAACTAAGAAACCTTACCCAAGCAAGCTGTCCGGTCGCAGTAAATTGCTGTCGGGGGATGACCCACAACCCCGCCCCGCTCACAGGACAAGGAAGCTTCACGTGCATGCGTCAACTAAGTGACTTACATTTCGCTGGGGTAGCTCTCTTTTGCACCGGCAAGGAAACCCAGCTCGCTGGAAAAGCTGAACTGCGGTAGTGCGAGCGGATTGTTGAGACAGCTGTACTTGGCTTGGCTTAGATGTTAGCAGTATTTTAAACTTTACAAAAAGTGTTCTAAGGAATAACAAGAAAATTTTAATACAAAGTTAGATGGGGGGGGGGGGGGGTAGATGGGGTTCAGTGAACGCCACTGAGAGGTACTATGAGTTCCATATTACTGGGAGTCAGAGCTGTTCTCTTGTCAGATATTATGTAACAATACGTTGAAAATGACCTCTCGCTATAACAACAATATTGACTGGGATATATAAAGCCTTCACTGCAGCATCCATAAAATGCCTATATTCTGATTTCAAGGAAAGTAGAACGGTAGTCACATCAATATCTTAATTTGTTCTACATTAACTATCTGTTGTTGTTGTTGTTGATATTTTTACACGTTGTTTTACGTCGCACCAACACAGATAGGTCTTACTGTATGGCGACGATGGGATAAGAAAGGACTGAGAAAGGGAAGGAAGCGTCCGTGGCCTTAATTAAGGTACAGTCGCACCATTTGCCCGGTGTGAAAATAGGAAACCACGGAAAACCATCTTACGGACTGCCGGACTCGAACGCACTATCTCCCGAATACTGGATACTGGCCGCACTTACGCGACTGCAGCAATCGAGCTCGGTACATGAACTATCAACTAGATCCCTAAACACTCGTTAAAAGCTCTCCTACAATGGAAATTTCCTTTATTAGATGACAGCATTCATCATTTTCTACATCCCATTTCATTATGTTTTTTGGCTCAAAAAGTGACTCCACATAATTTCGAGGATAATTTCGCGATTTTGTTTAAATTTTCGTGTTTTGAGCCGAGTTTGTAAAATTTCGCAAAAAAAAAAAAAATCGCAATTTCGCGCTTTTCGGAAAATAGGTGCCTCTAATGATAATACATTATTCATTGCCTTAAAATGTTAGCGTAATAACCCAAATATTCAATTAATCTCTTCCAAGTAGCACAATGTGATAAAAGTTACTCAAGTAATCGTTTGACGACCAAGGACGTTCTGAATACTACATCACATTTATGTTTCAGTTCCTGCGGAATTATCCGCACGGGAATTTTGTTGAACCTCCCCTACAGTGGAAAGGGAAACACGAAGTAATCCTACATTCGTAACTATTTATTTATTTATTTATTTATTTATTTATTTATTTATTTATTTATTTTATTTTATTATATTTTATTAATTTTCACTCGGTTACTGATGGATTTTGGTAGCTGCAATTATATTCTGGTGATGAAATCGAATACCCTGATAGTTGGTTGGCATTTTAATTTGGTTAAACAGGAGAAAATTATATTTGAATATTTAACAGCAAGATAAAACGTTCCTTTAGAACAAAGATGTATCTCCTCGAGGGTACTTGTAGACTTTCACTAAAGAGGGAAAGTCTGTTTCGATATAATGCGGTCGTGAAAATTCAATATTCATTGTTTACATTGTTTATATGCGCATTGTGGAGTAAAACAGCTCTAACTTTAATATTTTGAATTTCATATGGTCCGCCTCTGTGGTGTAGTGGTTAGTATGATTAACTGCCACCCTCTGGGCCCGGGTTCGATTCTCGGCACTGCCACGAAATTTGAAAAGTGGTACGAGGACTGGAACGGGGTCCAGTCAGCTTCGGGAGTTCAACTGAATAGAGGGGGTTCGATTCCCATCTCAGCCATCCTCGAAGTGGTTTTCCGTGATTTTCCACTTCTTACTCCAGGCAAATGCAGGGATGGTACCTAACTTAACGTCACGACCGCTTCTTTCCCTCTTCATTGTCTATCCCTTCCAATCCTCCTATCCCCTCACAAGGTCCCTGTTCAGTATAGCAGATGAGGCAGCCTGAGTGAGGCACTGGTCCTCCTTCCCTGTTGTATCCCCCTACCCAAAAGTCTCACGCTCAAGGATACTGCCCTTGAGGCGGTAGAGGTGGGATCTCTCGCCGAGTCCGAGGGAAAACCAACCCTGGAGGGTAAACGGATTAAGAAAGAAAGAAAGAAAGAAAGAAAGAAAGAAAGAAAGAAAGAATTTCACATGAGGTGAACAATCCAAAAGAAAGCTGGACCCAATGGCCTCACGGGATGTAGAGCAAGCACGCTAATTGCGTGCTAACAGTCCACTTTTGTTTATGATCACCAATTCGCCCTCCCAACCTACAATTTGCACGTGTCCCTGGTATCTCAGTGCCCATAAACTAGACGACTGGCTAAGTAATGGTTCTGATATCTATCTGCTGAACAAGCCTTAATTATAAGCCTAGGTAGCTACCGACAGTAACCAAGTTGACGACGGAAGTAAACAAGTGCGTGGAGATTCTATACAGATTATTTACTGTGTTGAAGATGAAGCCCCGGGCATGCACATTCAACCATACACCAAAGGAAGCCTTGCATGACTTCGACTAGTTAATACAGGTAGCTGTTCCTCTTAAATGGTTCCTCCCTTAGCAATTTTCCGTCATTTGATAAATTGCTGGACCGAATACCGCTAGTTAAAGAACAATTTATCCCACATTTGGAGGTCGAATATTAGTGATATGATACTAAAAGCATTTGAATGATGTCTTCTACTGTTCAATAGGTACCTATTAAGGATGATTTGGAAATACTTAAGATATTATGATAAGCAGCTTTCTAGACAGGGTTCATATAAAAGGAAACACTCTGAAAATGCACTTCTAAGTAATTTACATTTCATCTTACTCACATTTTCGGTGATAAATTCGTTCTATATATTCCTTTACTTTGACGAAGGTACGGTCTTAATTAAATTATAATTAGTTTTAATCATATGTTAATAATGTATTTGAGTCAAAATAGTGATACATAGGGCTTGTAAGCGGAAGACCTATAAATTGCTTCAAAATACTTTTAAAACCCTGAAAATATACAAAACTACCTAAAACAGGCAAAAAGGACTTAAAATGCGGTGCAAATTCATTACCAATTTTAGTTTTAATTACATTTTTAAAGAAGGAATATAATGTTTAAGAAATGCAAAATTTTTGTAGTATGCAACGTATAGCGCAAAAATATATGGGTGAAATACTTCTTCTTTCAGAAATGAAAATGAAATGTCGTATGGGTTTTAGTGCCGGGATACCCCAGGACGGGTTCGGTTCGCCAGGTGCAGGTCTTTCTATTTGAAACCCGTAGGCGACCTGCACGTCGTGATGAGGAATAAATGATGATGAATACAACACATACACCCAGCCCCGTGTCATTGGAATTAAGGTTAAAATCCCCGACCCGGCCGGGAATCGAACCCGGGACCCTCTGAGCCGAAGGAGAGTACGCTGACCGTTCAGCCAACGAGTCGGACTTCTTTCAGATATTATATATACTTTTAGATTAGCATACTTTTAAGAAAAGGAATTCCGCATTTGTTAAAAAGAAGAACATGCAAGTGAATTAATTTTTTTCCATCTGGAATGAATTCACTAAACCTGCAATGGACATCCTGCGAATGAAATTGGAATTACAGTAACGAAATGGCGTATGGCTTTTAGTGCCGGGATGTGTCCGAGGACTTCGGCTCTCCAGGTGCAGGTCTTTTGATTTGACGGTCGTAGGCGACGTGCGCTTCGTGATGAGAATGAAATGGTGATTGAGACGACACATACAGCCAGTCCCAGTGCCAGGAGAATTAAACAATTATGGTTAAATTTCCCGACCCTGCCGGGAATCGAACCCGGGACTCCTGTGTCCTGTAACCATTCAGCCTTGTAACCGGACAAAATTACAGTAGTATGACTGGAATGATATTTGTCATAACCACACTAGGGTTACAGAAATTGGAATTCCGAAACCTTCCCTCAGTTGGCTTTGGAGTATATATGTTCTATGTTAGGTATTCAGCCCGAAGGCTGGTTTTATCCTCCAAAATATCGCCAACAGCTGTTATAGATAGCCTACGCGTCACTGAAAAGGCATACTTGAGAAATGAGAAGTGAGGTAGTTTCGCGTTGCTTTCCTCACCGATCCAGTAGTTGCTATTACATACCAGTCTGCCAATACATGCACCAACCCATCCTATAAGTGATATTTTTACACCATTTATAATAGGGACTGCCTGCATAAGGAATGGTATTACTGACATCGCTCATACCTCACTCACTTTCATATTGTCAAAGCCAAGGAAAAGACTGAGACAGGTAATTCTAGCCCATACCAGAAGAAATAGTGTACTGTAAACACTACATCTCGCCAGTAAAAGCATGACTTTGGAGTATATCACAATAGACATCTCCAGGTTCTCAGACAGCACTTTGCAAAACATCAAGAAACTTCTGTCCATATCAACGATTTTACGTGTTCTTACTTGAAGCAACACTCATGTCAAAATGTTCTCCTTTCAATATTTCACTTATCTCGCGCATCATTTGATACTCCTGGTTTTTTAACAAGAACTAGTTTCAGTTTCCAATTTAATTCATTTTCTCCCTTTTCAGATACGGTTCAACTAAATGTATTTCATCATCATCATCATCTGTTTACCCTCCAGGTTCGGCTTTTCCCTCGGACTCAGCGAGGGATCCCACCTCTACCGCCTCAAGGGCAGTGTCCCGGAGCTTCAGACTCTTGGTCGGGGGATACAACTGGGGAGAATGACCAGTACCTCGCCCAGGTGGCCTCACCTGCTATGCTGAACAGGGGCCTTGTGGAGGGATGGGAAGATTGGAAGGGATAGGCAAGGAAGAGGGAAAGAAACGACCGTGGCCTTAAGTTAGGTGCCATCCCGGCATTCACCTGGAGGAGAAGTGGGAAACCACGGAAAACCACTTCCAGGATGGCTGAGGTGGGAATCGAACCCACCTCTACTCAGTTGACCTCCCGAGGCTGAGTGGACCCCGTTCCAGCCCTCGTACCACTTTTCAAATTTCGTGGCAGAGCCGGGAATCGAACCCGGACCTCCGGGGGTGGCAGCTAATCACGCTAACCACTACACCACAGAGGCGGACCTAAATGTATTTACTAGGCAAAATATGTTTAAGAGGTGATGGATGAACTAACGATGATTCGAATTGAGAATGGGCAGTAAAAATGTAGTCGAAAAAAAGTGAAATTGCAAAAAAACATTAAGATCTAAAAAAGGGACCAATAGTCTAAAAATGACGAAGAAAGCAAAAAAAGCATAAATACAATGCTCTATTTTCTGGCCTACAATGACCCAGAATGAGCATAAGTTATATTATGTTGAACCTCGTCTTGGGACACTCGAGAAAAAAGGATTTTTTTCTCAACTTACGAGCACTAGTGATAAATAACATGTTACTACATGTCTCGTTCTTTCGTCGGCTCGGGTAACACTTCACTAACTCTTATCCTCCCAGTCAACTCGTAGAAACTGTTTCAAACTCAAGAACAATATTCAGAACATGTTCTGCATATTACATTTCACATGGTATATGTCACGGTATCTCAAACATGTTTACGGTAAGAACAGCAGGCAATGTTTGAGACACACAGTGACGCAACCCAGATCAGGTTCGATGTTTGTCCGATAAGAGGCATTTGACTTGACGGTCAGATTAACAATTAACACAGGGCCTCTCAAACGCCCAAAATCTCACGCGTGCAAACTGAGGTGCAGAGGATCATTGCACCATGCATAGGTCCGACTCAGCGGAGCGACTCGGCCAAGCTCGACTCAAGTCTGCTGGTATGGCGGAATGTTGTTGAGGAAGTGTGGAAGGAGTAGACAGATGGAGCGAGCGAGACAGGCGTAGGGAAAGAGAGAGACAGCGCTATTGCTTAAAAACGAGGATTGAGGACCTAGCGAGGTCATCCTTTGTACCTTGCGCCGCGCAATGCACCGGTGCATATACCCTGAGAGCCCCTTGATTAACATCTTCACTCGTAGGACCCCTGGTGTATAGACAGAAGGGCTGAGGTAAAGATGGCTACATTTCTGCTACTGACCGCATTCGAATTGTGACAGTGCTGCAGGAAGGATGATGGCAAGTAGATGTGGCTGCTCGTTTTGGAGTGACTCAGAGTGGTGTCTCCAGAGTGTGGAAGAAGTTCAGGGAGACACAAACGGTGTTTTTGCTTTGCTTTCAGCACGTCGTAGACCACTGGTTCTGCCACCTCTTATCCGTGACTGAGAGAGAGGACTTTTCTTTTTAAATTCAGTCCAGTCATTCATTCATTCATTCATTCATTCATTCATTCATTCATTCAGTGAATTGGAATGCGGTCCCACTAACGACCGGGTTCCGCAGCGCCAGGCTGAGAGCATGTATCAATTCATTCATTCATTCATTCATTCATTCAATCACTCATTAATGAATGTTCTTTCCCCAGTTGGTGGCTATCCGTGATTGGGTGAGAAGAGTGTTTATTCATTCAGTCATGCAAGAAAATGATTCAATCATGAAATCATTCATGCAGTCATTCAACTCATAGAATTCTTTCATAAACTCTCTCCCAAGTTGGTGGTTATCCGTAACTGGGAGAGAGGATTTTTAGTTTTTTAATGTTATTTTTATACAGCAACTCAGTTCATTCATTTATACATTCATGCGATAATCCATTCATATTCATTCCATTCATTCACTCATTCATCCAATCAACCACCCATTCATTAATGAATGCTCTCTCCACAGTTGGTGGCTATCCGTGATTGAGTGAGAAGAGTGTTTATTCATTCATCCATCCACGAACATGATTGAATCATGAAATCATTCGTGCACCAGTCCACCCAGTCATTCAACTCATTCAGTTCATTCATGAAACTCCCTACCAAGTTGGTGGTTATCCCTGATATGGTGAGAGGATTTTTCTTCTTGATCTGCCGACGCGTATCGATCCTGTGACCAGGATCGTCTTCAGAGAAACAACAAATAATGTGTCACTCCATACCAACCAGACTCAAGATAGAGAGACTCTGTTAGATATATAGTTAATTCCAGGGCCTCGAAAGTCAAGTAGAAAGAGGAAGAATGGAACAACGAGGGTTGTCGCAGGCACTTACGTCTTTGCCAGCAAGAGTAGTCTGCTGTGGCAGAACACGTCATACATAACGACCATCAAATTTATTTGATACAACTTCTGTCATTTATGAAGAGAAACCGTTTATACCTAGAATCACTCGTGAGGCGATAGAGATTGTTAAACATCCGAATAATTTTATCAAAAATGGTGGCTATATACTGAATATATCATGGCTAAACTCTATAGTTAATTCGTCAACAACCTTCTCCTATCTTGAGTCTGCTTACTATGGAATGAGAGTGCCAATACAATATTTTCTGTTGCTCTGAAGACAATCCTGGTCGCAGGATCGAAACGAGACCTAATATCCCCACATTTATAATTATGACAGTAAGTGGTCGTGAAAATTAACGTATAAGATAAATATGAGAGATTAAAAACATTGAAGCCTATTTCTCTCATTTTAGATTTTATATTTAATGTATTTTGCTTGTAAACTAACGAGATGGGAAGTCATAATGGTCCATTTATGACTGATAGTGGTAATTTAATACAAATGTTTGCTGACATCCACAGAACATACCTGGACACTTAACTTACTCCAATCGATTTGATTCCTGCCTTTCAACGCTAACTGCACGTGTATGAAATTGCAATTCACATGTTGAGAAACACCATAGGTGAACGTCAGATCGACGTCGTGTAAGACAATTCCTCTTACGTCACATAACACACGATTCATTTTCGTTCAATAATTATGATTATTTACCTCTCTCTCTCTCTCTCATTCGAGAGATAATTATGCAACTTGTGCACAGATTCTAAATGTGTGAGTGAGTCAAGTCAAACCTGCAGTGCAACAGCTCACGACGTGACCAACATTGACCTGTTTAGCTAAAAACAACAACGATATGAATCTGCAGCTATTAACGACTCGACTTGGCTCCACTTTCCAAACTCTGAGTGTCCTGTCCAGCTCGAATATCGAGAACCACATTTCTGTACTTGTATTTCTCCTCCTCCTAATGTGTTGACCTACAAAAGAACTTGCTAATAACTTAATGGCACACCCAAAACATGGAAGAAAAAAAAAGAAAAGCAAGTATGAGCATTCAGATTACGAGCAATACCGTAACTTGAAATTATTTTGTAACAATCTTCAGATTAAATAATATTCGTGTTAAATAACATGAATTATAAAACTGCCTTGGGTTTTATTTTATAATTGCAGGCAGTCAATAATTGGTAGACGTGTTGTGAAAATTAAGGTGCGAAACCCTTCATTTATACGTCGAAAGAGACGAAGCGGATTGACAATATACATCGGACAAGTTGACCTGTTATTAAACAAAGCCACAGTAGCCGCACGCAAACAGTGAGCGGATATGCAAATACATATTTCGATTTTTAATGTTACATGTGAAGGGAACAGAAACCTTTGACATCTATAACAACAAAAATAAGATTTCGAGTGAAGAGTTACTAAACGAGTAGATATTTATTTATTTATTTATTTATTTATTTATTTATTTATTTATTTATTTATTTATTTATTTATTTATTTACTACATGCTAAGGGTGCCGATGACCTTCGATGTTAGGCCCCTTAAAACAACAAGCAGCAAGATTCATCACTACACGCTAAATATGAAGTTTGGTCGAGATATAATCAATTAGTATGAGATGATTATGATGATACTTTTTGTTTAAAGAGGCCTAAATCTAAGGTCATTGGCCCCCTATTGGGGGAATGAAAAAAAAAGCTCTTCTGATCTTCGTACAAAACCCCAGTCTATTCAATGATTGTTAAATGGTATGCACATCAAAATCTTTTCCTGGATGAGTGGACTCTAAATATGAAGTTTGGTTGAGATATAATCGATAGTGTAAGAGAAAATAAAACAACTCTTCTAATCTTCGTGTAAACCTCAGTCTCTTCAGTGATTTTTAAATGATATGCATATCGAAACCTGCTCCTGGATGAGTAGACCCTACATATGAAGTTTGATCGAGATCTATTCATTCAGCCGTTATGGTGGAACAAAGAGACACGAAAGCTAAAACTACTGACACGATCTTGAATTGACCTGAAACGGATAAATATATCATGATTTGGCGAAATACATTACATTACAAACAACAGTACCCCTAGAATTTTATTTATGTTGTTGTTGTTTTGTTGTTTGTCCAACCCTTGTCCCGTTTCCTTACGGGGTCGGGTATGAGGTGAGATGAATCTGTCGTGGTGGGTTTTTATGACCGGATGCCCTTCCTGACGTCAACCTCATCAGAGGAGTTAATGAGATGAAATGAATGACGTGATATATGATAGTAGGAAGAGGGTGAAACCCGGTGCCGGCACATAGCCTACTCCTGTCAAATAGCACCAAGGGGTGTGCTCAAGGCTTAACGTCCCCATCCGACGGACGAATGACCATCAACACCGTGATATGCCCTCACTCCATATGAGCACTGCGGAGAGGTTTGGAATTTGATCTAGGCTTTTGGCACGCAATCTAGTGATTGGAAATTATATAACTTACCACCCCCTCCCCTACCCTGCCGGCTAACATTCTGATGGTGAAACTTTTACAAGTATGAAGGATGAGTTCTCCATCTAATCAATACTTTATTTTACATAGTGTCAATAATTTACATAAAAACAGTACCGATTTCGACCCGTAAATAGGTCATCTTCAGCTGTTAGAGAACCTATTTAATAGCGACTGCACAGAGTAAATAATACTAAAATTAAAACTAAACAAGAATGCCATTAAACAAACATGATACCACTATTCTAAAATTACTTAATATTAGCTATATACATATGGTACCGCCTAACCTCGGTGTCATATAATTTTATTCATAAGATTTATTTATTTTTTATTTATTTAGTTATTTAATTTCCGTGTCCAGATACACTGCTAAATAATGTTTTTCCAATATTCGCCTACACAAGGACTGCATTATTATTGGCCTGCAAAACATCTTCCTTTGTGCTCAGTGATGGTAAATGCTGACAACCCAGAAGGTGTTCTTCATCCTGTAGGAGTCCACAATCACAGGTCGTGTCTCTTATAGCCTCACGTAACTTCCACTTTGAAACACCTGTCCGTAGTCTATTGCGGGTCTTCCAGACGGGATATGGAAGGCGAAAACCTGCAGAAGTTACTTTCTTGAAACTCAGAGATGGATTACTTACTTGCTGTTGCCACAGTTCATATCTTCGTGTTTCTGGCTCAAGTGATATGGTTGTTAGAAACTCTTTGATCTGAGTCTAACGGGCTGCATTTCATGGCCATAAACGGGGTGACGTGGATCGGTTGATAGCTTCCGACGTTCAACTTTCGCTGCTACTTAGCTTTTTACGTGCTATGGGGCGATTCCTGCGATAGGATGGATATATTCTGTATAATAATTTCGTGTGGCTATTTCTAGCCGAGTGCAGCCCTTGTAAGGCAGACCCTCCGATGTGGGTGGGCGGCATCTGCCATGTGTAGGTAACTGCGTGTTATTGTGATGGAGGATAGTGTTATTGTGGTGTGGGAGTTGCAGGCATGTTGGGGACAGCACTAACACCCAGCCTCCGGGCCATTGGAATTAACCAATGAAGGTTAAAATCCCCGACCCGGTCGGGAATCGAACAAGGGACCCTCTGAACCGAAGGTCAGTACGCTGACCATTCGGCCAACGAGTCGGACATATATTCTGTTGGAGATGGTCTCAGGCACCCTGTAATAATGCGACCAGTTTCGTTCACAGGAATATCTACTTGCTTAGCATGGGCAGTTTCTCCATACTGGTGATGCATATTCTTCAGGTAAGTGAGAGAACCACAACTTCCAGTAATTTTACGACTAGGTGATACAGGTGTAAATAACTCATATTGAGACAGCAGGAGTTCTTACTTGTTTACACTGTAGACTAGAGGGCTATGATAGGAATACGTATTTTAAAAAGACAGGTTAGTGGAGGAGACGGTTTCTTTATTGTGTTCTGTACCAGCAGGCCGATCGAAAAAACAACTGTTTCTTCATTAGGTTTCACAAAAATCCCAGGCCGCACTACTGAGGCAGGCTTGATACAGATATCAATCCATCAATCAATCAATCAATCAATCAATCAATCAATCAATCAATCAATCAATCAATCAATCAATCAATCAATCAATCAATCAATCAATCAATCAATCAATCAATCAATCAATCAATCAATCAATCAATCAATCAATCAATCAATCAATCAATCAATCAATCAATCAATCAATCAATCAATCAATCAATCCTGATCTGCATTTAGGGTAGTCGCCCAGGTGGCAGATTCCCTATCTGTTGTTTTCTAGCCTTTTCTTAAATTACTTCAAAGAAATTGGAAATTTATTGAACATCTCCCTTGGTAAGTTATTCCAATCCCTAACTCCCTTTCCTATAAATGAATATTTGCCCCAATTTGTCCTCTTGAATTCCAACTTTATCTTCATATTGTGATCTTTCCTACTTTGAAAGATGCCACTCAAACTTATTCGTCTACTAATGTCATTCCACGCCATCTCTCCGCTGACAGCTCGGAACATACCACTTAGTCGAGCAGCTCGTCTTTTTTCTCCCAATTCTTCCCAGCCCAAACTTTGCAACATTTTTGTAATGCTACTCTTTTGTCGGAAATCACCTACAACAAATCGAGCTGCTTTTCTTTGGATTTTTTCCAGTTCTTGAATCAGGTAATCCTGGTGAGGGTCTCATACACTGGAACCATACTCTAGTGGGGGTCTTACCAGAGACTGATATGTCCTCTCCTTTATATCCTTACTACAACCCCTAAACACCCTCATAACTATGTATCCTTTATTTACAATCCCATTTATGTGATTACCCCAATGAAGATCTTTCCTTATATTAACACCTAGATACTTACAATGATCCCCAAAAGGACCTTTCACCCCAACAACGCAGTAATCAAAACTGAGAGGAGTTTTCCTATTTGTGAAACTCACAACCTGACTTTTAACCCCGTTTATCAACATACCACTGACTGCTATCCATTTCACAACATTATCGAGGTCACGTAGCAGTAAGGTGGTTCTCGTTGCTTTCTTTCCAGGGCCAAAATGTGCTCTTACCTTATATCTGCTAAGTTCACCGAAAAACAAATACACAAACATAACCTTCTACAACCGAATACATCACAATCAAAGAGGTGAGACAGACAGATCAATGAAAGTAACAAACGTATTCTAACTCATATCACAAAAGAAATTAGCCTAACTTCTTTGTAGATACGAGTCTAGACTGTAATGTACAAGGCGGAGATTTATTATCTAGACATGAAAAGCGTTAAATACAATAGATTGGGATGAGATGAAGCGAAGTAACAATCTAGTACTTGGACGAAAAATCATGGGTAAAAGCGCCGAGGAGAAGAAATGCCGTTTCGCACGTGTTCTAATATTCGAACCTTGACTCAACAGTAGATTCCACACATTCAGAGAAGACCACATATGAAATCCTAAGGAATGTTCTCGCATTAATTTAAAAAGCGGTTCAAAGATGGCCTACCGCTTGGTACAAGGTTAACAAAGTGGCTTGCAGCTCGTCTGGTATGGGTTTCATTCTCAACTCTGCTATGAATTTAAGAGGCAACCTACTAAAAAAGAAACTCTCACACTCAACCATGCTAGAGACGGACTTTAGTCTGATTATAACTGCACAACACTCTAGCGCGTGAATGATGATTAAAAAATGTTCTAAGTCTCTTTAATGACACAACTGTACATTTAAGAAGGAAATGGTATTGTTTCTCCTTCCCTATATCTAGGAGAATGATTTTCTCGCAATAATATATGTTCAATTTCGCGAAAAGGAAACAACTTTTCGTGTTATTTCGCGAAATAGGGCTGGACCCATCGCTTTAATTTCGATTTAATCCCTTCCTAAAGTTATTCATAAGTTTATTTCGTGAGAGTTGTGAATTATTTATGTAAAGATAGCTAAACAAAGAGAAGCAATATTAATAATAATTCATTATTCCTGATGCAATCTTCATTAGAATTGTAATATAGCCCAAATGATGATTACTTAACAAATTACCCTTTCACCCACTGTGGCGATACCATTAACGGATTTTATAGAATATTAATACGAAGAGATACTTCTGTAGAAATGAGAAATCCTTATTTTCTATGAATTTCGCTGCATGTACGCACTTACCGCAAAATAAGTAAATTTCGTTTTTAACCGGCCTTGCCGCTTTAATTCGCTGTAATTCGCGAAAATAAAATCACTAATTTCGTAACCAGAATCCTATGATTCGTTAAGATATTTCAAAATCGCTTCAAAATACTTCTTGTTGCTTTTATCGTTACGGCGACACTTCAGAGATAAAAATCGATATTTTGTTCATTTTGGTGAACGTTTTTTATGAATGAAATTGAAAGGATTGAGTTCCTTTTTTCTTGTCACGAAGTTATTCCGCTGAATTCAAACAATTTATCACTGTAATAATGCTTTGTTTGCAATTGTAATTTTACATTTAAATCCCATTTTCTCCCATAATATTCTTCCAACTGTAACAAAATGTGTATGGTATCACAACTATATTAAGAAACCTGCGTATGGAATTTTCGATTGCAGAATTTTTTCAACGAGTAGGGATTCTTCAGTCCAAAACTTTTTTTTTTTTGCAGGTTGCTTTACGTCGCACCGACACAGATAGGTCTTATGGCGACGATAGGACTGGAAATGGCTAGGAAAGAGAAGGAAGCGGCCGTGGCCTTAATTAAGGCACAACCCCAGTGTTCGCCTGGTGTGAAAATGGGAAACCACGGAAAACCATCTTCAGGGCTGCCGACACTAGGGTTCGAACCCACTATCTCCTGAATACTGGATACTGGTCGCACTTAAGCTACTGCTGCTATCGAGCTCGGTCCAAAACTTTAGAACGTAAACATTACACAAACTTCAGTGCGATGTATCTCCTTATATAAATGATGTACAGAAAAAGCCATACGTAGTGCTTACGGATTTACATTAATATGTTAATTAAATTTCCTGTGAAAATTTGAATTAAAATTTTCAAAAAATATCTTGGACAAACTATTAATTGCATATGAAAGAAATGTTCGTGATATTTCTACGTTTAAGTAGTTGACATTCTCACAAAGTTTCGTGGAAATCCATGCATTAGATAAAATATCTTTGTATCTCCGGAGTGTCGCATTAATGCGAAAAAAAGTCATGCCTCTACCTACATCCATCTCTGGTGAAATAAAGCGTACGCAATGCAGTGTGTCTTCTGGCATGGACAAGATCAAGCCTGCTACTTTTATCCGAGTCTCATCATTGGCTTTGGCAATATAAAACCGACTGAGTTACGAACAATGTTCGTAAGACCGCCAGTCCTTGTGATGAATGGTGTGAAAGTGTTGCTCATAGAGTTGTTTGCTGTACGCACTTCAGTAGACTTGGCAGTCTTATATGTAACAACTCATTCTGGCTTGGTGAGGAAAGCAAAGAGACTCTCTCTCACTCTTCATTTCTTTAGTGGTTCACCTGCTTAGTGACAACCTAGGCTCTCTAAGGCAGCTGATGGTAGACCTGCTGAGGATCCACCCAGCATTCAAGCTGAAGACTTAACACACTTTTAAGAGGTACAGTACTTTGTGTTGACATGTGGTGAGACCTTACTCATGAAGCTAACCTCTGCCCAAGTATTCAGGTTTCTTTGTGTTGTATACTTTTTTTAATACAATTTGCTTTACGTCGCACCATCACAGATAGGCCTTATGGCGACGATGAGATAGGGAAGGCCTAGAGTGGGAAGGAAACGGCCGTGGTTTTAATTGAAGGTACAGCCCTAGTATATGCTTGGTGAAAGTGGGAAACCACGGAAAACCACCTTCAGGGTTGCCGACAGTGGGGCTCGAACCAATATCTCCCGGCTTCAAGCTCACAGCTGCGCACCCCTAACCGCACGGCGAACTCGCCCGGTGATCATGAATTTAAAATAACCAGTCGATCTAATTCGCAATGTAGTATTTTCTTATAAAACGATAGAGAAAATATATCACGGCGGAATAAGGCATTGCCTACAAGAGCAATAATATATATCATTAAAGTTAAAAAACCACCTTAAAGTACACAAAACAAACTAAAATAGAATGGACAGAATAATTCAAAATTAACAATAAAATAAAAGTAAAATCAGATTAAAAACTCACTTTTATAGACGATAAAACAAACCACTATCCCTCATAAAACGGATGACGAGGTCTGCTGACCGAACAAGTTGCCCCTGCGGGTAGGGGCGCGGGATTCGAACCCACTATCTCCCGAATACTGTATACTGGCCGCACTTAAGTGACTGCAGCTATCGAGCTCGGTATATCGTTATTATTCTCTCTCATCGTTATGCCCTACTCAGGAGCACGGTTGAACTTGCTTAGCTGATGTGTTGGCCTTCTTTTCCTCCCAAAATCTCTTCATCCTCTCGCTGAGCTTCTTCCTTCGTTCGTCTGTCCAAGTTATAGTATCTCTGGTGTTGGGTTTGTCTTCAAAGTGGTGATTGTCGATATTGGTTCTGAATTTACATCTGTCTTGTACAATGTCTTCTGAGATGTTCATTTGCTGGAGATCTGTTTCAATTTCACGAAGCCAGCTGTTCTTGGTTTTAGACGAAAGGGCCAGGTTGAGAATTCTTTTAGTAAGCCTGTTACTGTTCATTCTGATAATGTGTCCATTAAATTTCAATCGTCTTTTCCGAAAAGTGTGAGAATTTTTTTCAGAATGACAATATATCTCCTGGGATGATTTCTTTCTCCATATTCCATCTATACAAACTGGGCCAAAAATTTTCGTAAAATTTTCCTTTCTCGTTTCTCAATGTCTTTGGTTAAAGATCCGCCACCAATGATTACGGTTTCTGAGGCATATAACGCTTCAGGTTTGATCACTGTACTATAGTGTCTAAGGTTTGCATTCCGAGATATTTATTTTTATCATACCTGTTCCAGGTGATCCTGTATGCTTTCTGTAATTTGGACATTCTTTCTTTATTTGCTTCGTGGTTTAAACCAGATGGCTGAACAATTTCTCCCAAATATTTAAATTGGTTCACTTGAACAATTTTGCCGAATTTAGTTATCATAGGTTGTCCATCTAAGTATCGTGAGGCTCCTTCCATATACTGACTTTTCTTATATGAAATTTGAAGTCCCGTTTTGATGGAAATTTCATGTAGTTTTTCAATGGAATGAATTGCTTCATGCCTATCATTGGAAAGGATTGCTATGTCATCAGCAAAGGCCAGACATTGCACGTGAATTCTGTCTTTACGCAGTCTTTCAAGGGTTATTTCTTTAGTTTCCTTTTCCCAGGTCTTGAGTACTTTCTCTAGTACCAAGTTAAACAGTAACGGC
The DNA here is from genome assembly GCF_040414725.1 of Anabrus simplex. Lineage (NCBI taxonomy): Eukaryota > Metazoa > Arthropoda > Insecta > Orthoptera > Tettigoniidae > Anabrus > Anabrus simplex. The sequence goes on from NC_090268.1 coordinate 54,052,559, forward strand.
GATAAACCATCCCCTTGACGGACCCCGGTGTTAACAGAAAAAGGCTCAGATATTTCGCCTTGGAATTTAACTTTTGAAGTAGTGCCAGTTAATGTTTGTTTGATTAATTCTCTTATTTTCTTATCCACTTGAAATTCTTCTAGAGTATTGAAAAGTGTTTGACGGTCTATAGAGCCATATGTGTTTCTGAAATCCACAAATGTAATGACTGTTTGTCTGGTTTTGCGCATTTGGAGGATAGTTTTGAGATTAAGGATTTGTTCTGTACAAGATATTCCTTTTCGGAAACCTGCCTGGTATTCACCAATTAGATGGTATGTTTGTTTCTCAAGTCTAGTGAGCAGGGCATTGGAGAAATTTTTGTAAGCAACTGGTATCAAGCTAATTCCTCTATAATTATTGATTTTCGTTTTATCCCCTTTCTTGTGTAGTGGATGGATTAGCGCACATTTCCAATCTTCCGGGATTTCTTCAGTGATCCAGATGTTCTCAAGAATTGAGTGGATTTTCCGCGCTACGGTGTCATCTCCTATCTTCAGCATTTCGGCAAGTATACCATCTTCCCCCGGGGCTTTGTTATTTTTGAGTCCATGGATTATTTCTTTGACTTCTTCCAGTGTTGGGGGTTCTGAATATTGACTAGATAAGGGTTTATCAAAGGTGAGTTGTTCTTTACGGGATTCACAGTTTAAAAGATCCTGGAAATAAACTGCTAGAAGTTTGCAGTTCTCTTGATTATTCATTTCCAATGTCCCATCTGGGCGTTTGAAGCAAAGACCAGGTGCCTGATAATTTGATAATTCTTCTCTGAAAGTTTTGTAGAAGTTTCGTGTATTGTGTTTTGTCAAATCTTGTTCAATTTCTGCCAATCTGTAGTGTACGTATTTGCGTTTTTCAGACCTGATAATTTTTGATCTTTGTTTCTGTATTTTGGTGAATTCCTGCCAGGTTTGTTCAGTTTTATGAGAATTCCAATTCTGCCAGACTTTAGTTCTAAAGTTTATGGGCTTGCCGCAGGTTTCATTCCACCACCTACGTTTGCGTTTCCTGGGTGGTGTGCCAACATTTCGAGAAGCCTTCAAAAGTATGTCTTTGAGTTCTAACCAGTTCGAAGGACTGTGAGTAGGAATACTTTCAAGGAAAGTACTAGTGTTCTGTTTAAGAAATTCCGGATCGACACGCAGGTTTTTTTTATTATTCTGGGTTTGGACGTGTTTGGTTGAAATTTGACCTTGATTAAGGGTAGATGGTAGTCAGAGTCAATGATCCCTTTTTTAACTTTAACATTCATAATTTCTTTTTGATTTTTCTTGGAAATAGCCACATGATCTAGTTGAAATTCTCACAAGTGAATATTTGGGGATCTCCATGTCGTTTTCTTGGTGGAAGCGCCCGTAAATGTGTTGACATTAATTTGAGATCAAAATTTTTTGCAAAAATCAATTAATCTTTCTCCATTTTTATTAGTTTTATTTTGTGCTGGGTATAGTCCTACAATAGTTCTGAATTTCTTTTCTCTATCAATTTGGGCATTGAAATCTCCTAATAGAATTTTTATGTGATGATTTGGAACTGTGGCTGAAGTTTCTTCTAGCAGTTCCCAGAAGTTTTCCACCATTTGTGGATCTTTTTGTTTATAGTTATTGGTGGGTTCATGCGCATTAAGTAATGTATAAGCTTTGTTTCCTGATTTAATGGATAGTGTTGAAATTCTTTTAGAAGGCGGAAAGTTAAGTATTGAGTTTACAATGTTTCTTCTTACAGCGAATCCTGTGCCAAATTGTAATGGTCTCTTATGAAGGGAGATTGCTGGCTTGCCTTTGTAAATTATATAATTTCCTGAGTCCAAATGATTTTCATCCGTGTATCTGGTTCCATGAAGTGCTAAAATTTGTATGTATAATTTATCTAACATGTCTTTTAATTGTTTTAACTTCCCAGTTTTCCGAAGTGTGTTGATGTTTAGACTACCAAAGAAAGTTTTGCGTTTTGGGCGAAGAGATTTGGGAAGCGCCGATACATTCCCGCGTTATGTTCTCGGTCACCCAGAATCCGATGACCGAGAAAAACTAGTATGTCTACTAGGGCCTGGGGTAGTTATATTGTAGGTTGATTCCATCATGCTAACAAGTTAAAAGTACTGGGGACATCGATATACGTCGGTGTCATGGTTACAACTGAAATAGTGAGCTTCAGAGGTTGCTGAAGATGCTGGCGATCTGTGCCTGTTTTTGGTCCGCGAAAGGTATTTTATTTCCCTCAAACCCTCCGGACAAGTCCGGCGAGCTTGCCGATCCGCCACCTGGGACGCGCTCGATAGGGGAACAGGCTGAAACCCCCATGGGATATTGTTGTTGTTGTTATTATTATTATTATTATTATTATTATTATTATTATTATTATTATTATTATTATTGTTGTTGTACGGAATCATACACATTTCTAAGTGTTATAGAACACTCATATTCTATTGTACCTTTTAACTCATGAAAAGAAAAATGCCGTTATATTTATAGAATTTATATTGTATTTAGTTCGAGCAGATGATTGGATACAGAAATTAAGAAGACCTAGGGAACACCGAACACTAAACCTCACTAGAGATGGATCTGGGCAAAAACTCAATATTATCACTTCATACTGTTATGCGAGAAATAGTGGGTTCGAACCACATTGTCGGCAGCTCTGAAGATGGTTGACCGCATTTTCCAAATATCGCACCAGTCAAATACTGGGCTTCGTGTCTTAATTACGGCCACGGTCGCTTCCTTTCAACCACTAGTCCTTTCCTATACCATTGTCGGTGCGACGTTTAGCAAATTGAAAAAAATAAAAAGCTACTCTTTCCAAAGCGCGCTTTCACAGATTGTTTCGAATATTTTTTTGTCTTCTCCACGGGAAACAAGACGAAATCGTCATAGCTGTGCGCATTTCACACGGTTATTGTGGAGCTGCACACTTTGTCTTAGTAACTAGCCTCGTATCAATGACAGTTTTTGTCTGCGACAGGCGATTGACAAGAATCATCATTAATATCGCGCTAAGTACAAAGCATGGCGTGGCTTGGCGAGTCAGGAGGTCATATAACATAATTAATACTCTTTAATTACAGTCGGGGCCCGATCGTGGTGACGGCTTTATCCAACATCGACAGCAGAATGGGTCTCTTTTTGTGATCTTTTTCTTTCATGTGGCCTTTGGTCTGATGTAGAACACTTAGCGGTCTTCAAGTGAAGAAGCTGACAGCTACATGTTGTAAAAAACAATAACGCCCTGAAAAAATTGAAAACATTAGCTTGAAGACTTTAGAGTCTGGTGTTTTAACTTACACACTCCAGTGACTATCACAGGCCTTAATAATGTACCGGAAAATGGGGGTTATGTTTTCAGATGATGATGATGATGATGACGATGCTTGTTCTTTAAAGGGGCCTAACATGTAGGTCATTGGCCCCTAATGGTACGAAATGATACCAAAGGTAATGACAATTTAAAAGTCCAAATCTGATCTACTGACCACAATTCAAAACGTGACGATGAATAATTAATATGAATTTAAAACAATCAGTGGATCCAGCTCACAATATTGAAAGTAATTCCAAAATTAATCCACTGACTAGAAATCAGAAAAACGAGTCAATGAACAATGATTATGAACTTAAAGCAATCAGTGGATTCGACCCGCAATGTCCCACCTTCCCAGAAAATATCTTAAAAGAATAGTATATACTGACCAAAGGGCTGCTTCCAAAGCACAATCCTGAATCGATGATACTTGTTGTATAACGGGGTCCACAATCCAGGATAATGGTACTTATTGCCAGGCAAGTAAGAACCATGGTATTTCTCATGTATCGGTACTGTTTCGAGACTTTGTCTTATGGTGTATGGCTTTTAGTGCCGGGAGTGTCCGACTACAAGTTCAGCTCGCCAGATGCAGGTCTTGTCAATCGCTTGGCGCAGACAAAAACTGGCATTGACACGAGGCTAGTTACTAAGACAAAGTGTGCAGCACCACAATAACCGTGTGAATTGCACACAACTGTGACGATTTCGTCTTGTCTCCCGTGGAGAAGACAAATGCAGGTCAGTAGTGATTGATTGATTGATTGATTGATTGATTGATTGATTGATTGATTGATTGATTGATTGATTGATTGATAATCATAAGTAACGTAGACTTACGGTGTTCCGCACATTATGGTACTACTCACAGGTAATGAACTACTCGTAATCACAGGCAACGCAGCCCACGGTGTCGCTCATATAGTGGTTCTGAAAAAGTGAAATGGCGTATGGCTTTTAGTGCCGGGAGCGTCCGAGGACAAGTTCGGCTCGCCAGTTGCAGGTCTTTTGATTTGACTCCCGTAAGTGACCTGCGCGTCCTGATCAGGATGCAGTGATGATGAAGACGTCACATACACCCAGCTCCGTGCCAGCGAAATTTACCAATTATGGTAAAAGTTCCCGACCATTCCGGGAATCAAACCCGGGACCCTTGTGACTAAAGGCCAACACGCTAACCATTCAGCCATGGAGCTGGACATAGTGGTAGGCCTAATAATCACAATAATAATAATAATAATAATAATAATAATAATAATAATAATAATAATAATAATAAGAACAATAATCGTATGGCCTCAGCTACCGTGTGCAGACATTTCAATTTGACGCCATCTGGCTGTCTGCTCGTCAATTTCGACGTTCCGTTTTACTCTAGGTCCACTAGATGGCAGACAGAATAAACCGAAACTCGCTTGGGCGTCTATGGCTGATATTTAATTAATTTTAATTTTAATTAATTCATTTTTTCGGGTAAACATCAAATGTGTCACCAGAGATCTTTTACATTTCGATTTCGTACGACATGGATTGTCGAATGGACTTTTTTCCGCCTTTCAAAAATCCGACTACCTCTGCCGGGTTTGAACCCGCTATCTTGGGATCCGGAGACTCTACCACTGATCCTCAGAGGCAGCCCGTGGTGTTCCGCATGTAGTGGTACTAATCACGGCTACTGTAAAACCCATACTGATTCACCCTCTGTTGCTACTAATCACAAACCTATTGTGTACTTAACATAGTGGTACTACTCGCAAGTACAGGCGACCCATCCTCCCGTGATGGTACTAATTACAAGTAGTCTCATGGTTCTAATTAAATCATCCCTTGGTCACCCGTTTTAGTCGCCTCTTACGACAGGCAGCTGATACCGTGAGTGTATTCTTCGCCTGCGTCCCCTACCCACAGGAAGTTATATTCTCAGTTGGCCGTGCGGTAAGAGGCACGCGGCTGTGAGCTTGCATGCGGGAGATAGTGGGTTCGAATCCCACTGTCGGCAGCCCGAAAGATGGTTTCCCGTGGTTTCCCATTTAAACAGCAGGCAAATGATGGGGCTGTACCTTCACGGCCGCTTCCTTCCAACTCCTAGGCCATTCCTATCCCACCGTCGCCATAAGACCTATCTGTGTCGGTGCGACGTAATGCAACTAGCAAGAAAAATTGAAATCAGTTTGACGTCCCTCTCAACCTATTTACCAGGCTATAATTCAAACTGTGTATTTCCGAGTAGCAGGTCTGTCTGAGTTATCTACTGTCATTCCAGATAAGAAAGTGTGCAAATAACAATAGGATCACAAGAGAGACGAGTAAGTTTTCTGCGCTTCAAAAATCCAGCTATTTCTTGCAGATATCGCGATCTTGGAATCCTGAGGCCCATAATATAGACTACCACTAATTCAAAATGGGGAGATGAAGAAAATCGTCACCGTGGCCGTTTAGTCAGCGTGTTCGCCTCGAGGTCTTGAAATCGATTCGCGACTGGGACATCCTGTTCTAACCGTGAACGATTAACTCCCTTCGTTCAGGGCTGCCTGCTTATGCTGTTCCTGATATTCCTGCAATTCATACGCCACACTATCTGCAGTATAACACAGTAACAATCAGTCTCCAAGCTGTGCTAAATGACTCAGACCGTTGAGGCGCAAGCCTTCTGACCTCAACTTGGCTGGTTCGATCCTCACTCAGTTCGGTGGTATTTGAAGGTGCTCAAATACGTCAGCCTCGTGTCAGTAACCCCCCGTCGGTGGGGGCGATAGAAAAATACCCACGGTATCTCTTACCTGTCGTGAGAGGCGACCAAAAGAGGCCCCAGGGGCTTTCAACTTTGGAGCGTGGGTTGGCGACCGCGGGCCCTTAGTCCAATCCTGGCATTGCTTCCACTTGTGCGGGACTCCTCACTTTCATCTATCCTATCCGACCTCTCTTTGTCAACTCTTGTTCTTTTCCGACCTTGACGGTATTAGAGCACTCGAGGCCTAGGAAGTATTTCATTTTCACACCCTTCGTAACCCTTGTCTGTCTTTGGCCGTTACCTTCATTTTTCGAAGTATCGGATCTCTTCCATTTTTTCCGTCTGATTAGTGTTATATAGAGCATGGTTGCCTAATTGTACTTCTTATTAAAACTTCTTGCAAAATTGAAGCCATTACGTTGCGACAGTCTACTACTGATCCATAGAGCAAGATGGAGGAAATAATGCCACAGCTACTACGAATAGGCATTGAACATTCTGAATGGTTCTTAATACATACTATACATGTAGCGTTATCATCTGTTTGACAGCAAGTGCCTCATCCTTATTGGATAGATGCTCATCTTTCCCATCCCTATTACTCTGGCATGGGCCGAGCTCGATAGCTGCAGTCACTTAAGTGCGGCCAGTATCCAGTATTCGGGAGATAGTAGGTTCGAACCCCACTATCGGCAGCCCTGAAAATGGATTTCCGTGGTTTCCCATTTTCACACCAGGAAAATGCTGGGGCTGTACCTTAATTAAGGCCACGGCCGCTTCCTTCCCACTCCTAGCCATTCCCTGTCCCATCGTCGCCATAAGACCTATCTGTGTCGGTGCGACGTAAAGCAACTAGCAAAAAAAAAAAAAAAAAAAAAAAAAAAAAAAAAAAAAAAAAAAAGTTTCTGCAGAGATATTAGATAAACCTTCTGGACCATCGATGTTTACATATCACAATTTCAGATTTAAAAGTTACTGCTATATAAAAAAATCAGATCTGGAGTGATATGACAAAAAGTTGCTACATTTTCAGCCTTGAGATAAAATCTACCTTAAATCAGGCACATCGTTGTTATTCAAAGTAACTATCCGCAAATTTCAGAGAGAGAGAGAGAGAGCTGCATTAATATGAAAGGATTTTGTTCATTATCTTCATGTTTGAATACATAATGTATTTTTAAAATGTTTACATACACCCAGCTAGTTATGTAGATGTGGACGTGGCTTGTGTACATAAGTAATTATACTCAACCCAGAAGGAATATTCTGTACGGGGGAGATAATTATTACGTGCTCCATCATTTAGCGGCGGAACTCGCTTATAGTTACGCTAAAATTACGGTGAAAACTCACGGATGTTTGTAAGTAAATTCATAATTTCTGAAGGCCACTTAATGCCACTAACCTCGGCAATACCCTAGCGGTGTTTTACAAGGGTGTAGGAGAGATCTCCGTCTTCCTGCCTGAAGTTGTGGTATCTGCTGGTGAAAGGATCCCATCAACTTCTCTGTATTATCTGTATCGTCTGCCTTTATAGCGATCATGGTAAATAGCAAAATTATATTAGGGTGCTAAAATACAGTCGAACCCGTTTATTGCGACATCGCTTTTAATAATAATAATGTTATTTTTTTACGTCCCACTAACTACTCTTATACGGTTTTCGGAGACGCCGAGGTGCCGGAATTTAGTCCCACAGGAGTTCTTTTACGTGCCAGTAAATCTACCGACAGGAGGCTGACGTATTTGAGCACCTTCAAATACCACCGGACTGAGCTAGGATCGAACCTGCCAAGTTGGGGTCAGAAGGTCAGCGCCTTAACCGTCTGAGCCACTCAGCCCGGGGACATCGCTTTTAACGACGTTTTGGATATAACGCCGAAAGCTAATGGTCCCGTCTGAATCCTATATAAACACTGTATTTAAAAAATCACTTAGTACAACATCGCTTATAACGACATACCGGATAAAACGACGTGGTTTTTTTTTTTTTTTTTGCTAGTTGCTTTACGTCGCACTGACACAGATAGGTCTTATGGCGACAAAAATGAAATGGCGTATGGCTTTTAGTGCCGGGAGTGTCCGAGGACAAGTTCGGCTCGCCAGATGCAGGTCTTTTGATTTGACGCCCGTAGGCGACCTACGCGTCGTGATAAGGATGAAATGATGATGAAGACGACACATACACCCAGCCCTAGGGCCAGCGAAAATAACCAATTAAGGTTAAAATTCCCGACCCGGCCGGGAATCGAACCCGGGACCCCTGTGACCAAAGGCCAGCACGCTAACCATGGCGACGATGGGACAGGAAAGGGCTAGGAGGGGAAGGAAGCTACCGTGGCCTTAGGCTAATTAAGGTACAGCCCCAGCATTTGCCTGGTGTGAAAATGCGAAACCACGGAAAACCATCTTCAGGGCTGCCGAAATTGGGGTTCGAACCTACTATATCCCGAATATTGGATACTGGCCGCTCTTGAGCGACTGCAGCTATCGAGGTCGGTACGACGTATTTTTTTCTAGTTGCTTTACGTCGCACCGACATAGATACGTCTTATGGCGACGATGGGACAGGAAAGGGCTAGGAGTGAGAAGGAAGCGGCCGGGGCCTTAATTAAGGTGTGAAAATGGGAAACCACGGAAAACCATTCTCAGGGCTGCCGAAATTGGGGGTCGAACCTACTATCTCCCGAATACTGGATACTGGCCGCACTTAAGAGACTGAAACGACGTATTTTGATCACATTTTCGTAGAAATGTATCGGCTATAACTTCCAGTGTTGATTTTTATTTCTCATCTATTTGGGGGATGCTGACAACAATGTAACGCTTATTACTGCAGAATTCAAATCTCCAGTGGCATGCACTGAACCCCATCTACCCCAAATAACTTTATATTAACATTTCCTAATTATTCCTTAGAACGATTTTTATAGTGTTTGAAAAATTGCGAATATGTAAGCTAAGCCAAGTACAGCTGTCTCGACAATCCGCTCGCACTACCGCAGTTCAGCTTCTCCAGCAAGCTGGGTTTCCTTGCCGGTACAAAAGAGAGCTACACCAGCGAAATTTAAGTTCGCTTTGGTGACGCATGCACTTCCTTGTCCTGGGAGCTGGGCGGAGCTGTATGCCCTCCCCCGACAGCAATTTACGGCGACAGGCCAGCCAGCTTAGGTAAGGTAATATTAGTTTTAATAATTGACACTCGAAGTCTTCAGCGCCACACACTGAGGACTGCAAGAAAAATATCATCATCTTAACACTATAGCCACTTGCTAATAAAAATAGAGCCAGTATATGAAATCAGTTTTTAAATGGAAGAATATATTTTAGTCTTGGGTTTCGGTATGTATACAGTTTCTTCGAGCAATTTATTGATGGCACGTGTACAGTAGTCTATGTGTTTCGATAGCCATAGAAAAATATGTAGGTTGTCCAGCATGAACACAGAGTTAAGGGCGAAGTAAATTTTGTATTTGGTTGCCTGGGATGATGGTATATAATGAATTTTTGTATTCCTCTTGGATTATAGGTGAAAGTTTCGCTAGTTCTGTGGCATTCTTCATTAATATTACGAGTGTTATACGTCGTGACAAATATTTCCCCTCGTTTGTCGTTGATGCGAGTGAAACCATAAAACTTCAGAGACGGTAAAATATCAGTTAAATTTTGCTGATTAGATTCGATTAAGGTTTTTAAGTAAAAAAACAAATAGTTAGTCCCAGTGTATTTTTGTAAAAACCATGACTGTACTATCACGAAGCGTCACCGGATGAAACTGTAAGTACATTGTTTAAAATCTGCTATAGATTAAGTTATGATGATGTCGTCACTGCCGTGAATATCAATTTGGAAATATGTGGGAGTGTGTGGTTGAAAATATTCTTGAAAGACCTTTCTCAGGTAGACGTTTCCACGAAAAACGCAGCCTTATAAAATGGCAATGTTGACTTCAGAGAGTGTAGTGGGGCTACTATTGTTTATATTTAAAAAAAAAACATTTTTGCATCGGGGATAATGAATATGTTCACCGGACGTTGCTGCGAATCACTCTGTCTATAATATACTCAAGGCAATCTTCGCTGTAAAGATGTCGTAGAAGAAGAGGAAAGTGTTTAATACTGAAAAAAGTCACACGTTATACGGCGATTGGAAAATGGATAAACGAATGGGTGTATCAGACCAAAAATTTGGAAGGACAGAGAGAAAATACAGTCTATTTTCGAAGAAAATTCTTTAATAATCAAGCGGGCCAAATCATCTGAGTACTAAGTCTTTCTTTTTTTTTTTCTTTCTGTGCTAGTTGCTTTACGTCGTATTGACACAGATAGGTCTTATGGCGACGATGGGGCAGGAAAGGCCCAGGAGATGGAAGGAAGCGGCCGTGGCCTTAATTAAGGTACAGCCCAAGGATTTGCTAGGTGTGAAAATGGGAAACACAGAAAACCATCTTCAGGCTGCCGACAATGGAGTTGGAACCCACTATTTTCTGAATTCAAGCTGATAGCTGCGCGCCCCTAGCCGCAAAGCTACTTGCTCGGTATCCTCATCAGTACCGAAGTAAAATCACTATTCGGAAATTATTTTAACAAACGTACTAGAAAAATAGGTGCTGTTTCGCATCATTCGTTATAAATAGGTCAGGTAACTTGTTTTGTTATAAATTGTTTCGTGCGTTGCCCGGGTACTTTTTTGAAAATTTTATTTAGGATTCAGCCGGCCCTGCGATGTAGAGGTAGTGTGGCTGAGTCTTACCCGGAGTCCCCGGGTCCGATTCCCGGCCAGGTAAAGGATTTTTACCTGCATCTGAGGGCTGGTTCGAGGTCCACTCAGCCTAAGTGATTGCAATTGAGGAGCTCTCTGATAGTGAGATAGCAGCCCCGGTCTAGAAAGCCAAGAATAACGGCCGAGAGAATCCGTTGTGGTGACCACACGACACCTCGTAATCTGCAGGCCTTCGGGCTGAACAGCGGTCGCTTGGTAGACCCTTTGCGGCTGTTGTGCCATGGGGTTGGGTTTTTGTTTATTTAGGATTTATATTACATGTTAATTATGCGTAACCGGGCGAGTTGGGCGTGTGTTTAGACGCGCGTGGCTGTGAGCTTGTATCCGAGAGATAGTGGGTTCGAATCCCACTGTCAGCAGTTGTGAAGATGGTTTTCCGTTGTTTCGCATTTTCACACCAGGCAAATGCTCGTGCTGTACCTTAATTAAGGCCACGACCGCTTCCTTCCAATTCCTAGGCCTTTCCTATCCCATCGTCGCCATAAGACGGTGCGACGTAAGAGCCACTATAAAAAAAAAACATGCGTAAAGGCGTAAAGTGATTTTTTTGGGTATATTTCATTGTTGTGACGTCGATTGGTATGTTACGAAATATTTTATAGTTTTAGAGTGATTGTTGTGTATTTTAGTTATGGGGGGCCTAAACATTCGAAAGTTAAAAAATCGGGTGTATTAAACTTTTTCGTGCGCATCAGTGGAAATAAGCACTAAAAGGAAACTTAGTATGACAAACTCGTTATTCCTTAGTAATATGCCTACATATTTAGAACTTATATAGACCTATGCTCATATGGTTCTGAGGTTCACTCAGCCTACACCAAAAATGAGTAACATGTTAATTCCCGGGAGCAAAGGCGGCCGGCCGTAGAGCTAACCACTCTACCCCATCCCGTGCCGCGGTTAACAATGGTGGAAGCCTTTACCTTCCACTCCTCCAAGGGCCTTCATGGCCTGTACTGAGGTGACTTTGTCAAAAGACTTTATAGACCTATGCTATTACATACAATTAATAATTTAAAATGGCGGTGCATTATGGCCACTATTTTGCCGTTTACCCGATAATTTCCAAACATTTTTTTGTTGTTGTTGCTATTTTTGCTTTACGTCGCACCGACACAGATATGTCTTATGGCGACGATAGGATAGGAATGGCCTAGGGATTGGAAGAAAGCGGCCGTGGCCTTAATTAAGGTACAGCCCCGCCATTTGCCTGGTGTGAAAATGGGAAACCACGGAAAACCATCTTCAGGGCTGCCGACAGTGGGGCTCGAACCCACTATCTCCCGATTACTGGATACTGGCCGCACTTAAGCGACTGCAGCTATCGAGCTCGGTCTGATAATTTCCAAACATATGAATATTTTTCTATGATTCTTCTTTATAAGAATTATTAATGTTATAGCTACAACATAGGCTGTACTAGAATAAGTGAAGTCCATAAAGTACAAATATTTTTTCATGGACTTATTTTCAAGTAGTTATTCTTTCATTAATTTTCATTTGAAAAAAAATATATTTAAACTTAACCAATGAAGCTAGCTCAATAATTATAGTACATAATCATCTCTATAAAATATACATATATGCAAAATTTCATGTTGTCTGTCTGTCTGTTAGGTCATAAGCCCAGAGGCTGGTTGGATCCTTAAATAGCACCACCAAAATGAGGCATACGAGGCAAGATGAGGAGTGAGGTAGTTTGCCATTACTTTCCTCACTGGGTCAGAAAGTACTATTGCAGCACGACTGATCCTATGAGCAGCACCTTTCATAACACTCAGATGCACTAGTCGTGCTCTGAATGTCATTACTCAGCATTACCCATACCCCAGGAACTTCCATATTGTCACAGTCATGGATGTTGACTGGGACTTCGGTGGAAGCTACACTTTACTCTGGCCTGTGCCAAGAGATGGGTGCAAAAGTACTGTATCCATCAAGAAATGACAGCAGGCAGAATTTCACCTTAATAACTTAAAACATTTCAGAGTTATCAGGGAAACGGTTCTGAAAAAAAAAATTACGGGGAACGAGCAAGAAACTTACCGAAAAAGGACTTGCTTGGGAGACAGAACTTCACATTTTTGGTCTTAATTCCGAAAGTATTGGAGATATTAACAAAAACGTTTGCAGTGATATAAAGAGAAAAGCTCAATGTTAAGTGACAAAAATACTTTGATCGGTCAAAGGCGTCGTTCCACCCTTAAAATCTTAGTTTAACATTATATTTTGCTCGTGGAACTTCGTCCTTGCTTTAACCCATATTGTGTGGAAGTAGATGATCCTTTGAAATAAATAATGAAATGAAATGAAATGAAATGAAATGTCGTATGGCTTTTAGTACCGGGATATCCCAGGACTGGTTCGGCTCGCCAGGTGCAGGTCTTTCTATTTGACGCCCATATGTGACCTGCGCGTCGTGATGAGGATGAAATGATGATGAAGACAACACATAGACCCAGCCCCCGTGCCGTTGGAATTAACCAGTTAAGGTTAAAATCCCTGACCCGGCCGGGAATCGAACCCGGGATCCTCTGAAACGAAAGCCAGTACGCTGACCGTTCAGCCAACGAGTCGGATAAATAAATAATAAAAATAAGTTATTGTCCCTATTTACACGTTGTTCTATGGATATGATGAACACAATTCGTACTGATACTGGAATTGTCACCTATTAACGTGGCGAAACCGAATACTGTGAATTCCACACTATTCTCAGTCATTTTGGACATTTTCTTTCCCAACACTTCTCACCCCTAAGTCGATGGTGGCTGAACTTGGTGTTGAATGCCATCCGGAGTGTCACTATTCATCTCAGTGACCCCGAAAACTATGGATTCAATACTAATATACAACGTTTTCAATTACTTTTACTTGCCACTCCCTCCCCACTCCATCCCTCGGGGTGTTAGCTGTGTCTTACACTCACGGTATTTCTCTCCAGATAGTATTAAGTCATATGTATACCAAGTTTGCTTGAAATTGCGGGTTAGCTTTTAAGGTCTATTCACACATATCCGTGACGTGTCAGTGCCGTGACGTATCAGTTCCGTGACATACGCGACGTCTCAGTGATGGCAGTCCACACCTATCAGTATTGTTTCAGTTTCAGTTCAGTGATTGCCGAGATGTCAAAGTTTACGGGTGTGGAAATGGCGGCTATTTCTATAATTCTAAGTGAAGAGGAGCAGTGTCAGATTTTAAGGAAGTGGGTACATGAGGCATGGCAGAATAGAGAACGTGATGGCGAATTTGTTACCCTGTATAAGGAACTAATTGAAGATCAAACTAAATATTTTGAATATTTCAGAATGTCTGAAAATTGTTTTAACATATTGCTGAGTAAACTGGAAGTTCATTTAAAACGACAAGACACCCGCTGGAGAAAGGCGATAACACCGAGAGAACGGTTAGCAGTTTGTCTGAGGTAAGTGAATAATACAGTACAAATACAATGAAACAAATATTTACTTAACCACATACATTGACCTTACGTCGTTCATTTTTTATTCACTAGCGCGTACGAACTTCACAGCAGAACACGTCCGTGAAACAGCAAAAATATCATTGGCAACAATACTCAATATCACGGAACGAATACTGCACTGATACTGACGCAGAAAATACGGCACTGCGCCGGACAAGTGTGGACACGACAGTCAGATTCAAAGGAACGATATGAATCATCACTGACACTGATGCAATTTCACGGAACTGACACGTCACGGCACTGACACGTCACGGATATGTGTGAATAGACCTTATTAAACGTTCACCTTCCCGATATCTTTATGCGAAAGATATTGCTCCTTAACTGCATGCAACCCGCTAAGTAAAATTTGTATTGAGGGTTGGGGTAAATCATCGCCTGCAATTTTTGGAGTGATCATTTAATGATTTGATTAATTTTCTGGAAGTTGACTGAATTTCGAGACCTACCAATATCTCACGATTCACAGGCAAATAATTCCGGACAGAATACCACAAAAATGAAGCAAATCGGTTCAGTATAACGGACGGACGAACTGGACAAAGCTGTTTTAGTAAACTTTCTAAATATATACATTGAGTCACAATGAAACTCATACACGATCATCATTTATTTGCTTTTCTCAACCTCTATGGATCAGATGGGAAAGTGACTGTCTGGAGAAAGCCGAATGAAGAGCTAAAACCTACCAATATGCGTCCGAGTGTTAAATACGGCGGAAGACGTGTTAATGTTTGGGGGTTGTATGGCAGCTAGTGGGGTAGGGAAGTTAATCCTGGAGTGGTCGCGATGGGTCTACGAGACTCGGGCGGTCATACTGATTATTGTTCCTGTTGTTGGAATGCGCAGAACGCTTCCGCCTCCCTGGTAGCTTCCTGGCTCCCGACCTTCAACCGAACACAGTAGCCCGCTCTCAGTTGCCTTGGAAAATTTGAGCGTACAGGCTGTTAACAGGCTGCGACTGTTAACGTTAGACTTTGTTGTCAAACTTCGCATTGTTAGTTTAGTAAACTTTTTCTTCTGTGTAACAATGGATGAAGCTAATTCTCGTTATAACTACCCTGTGCAAGCACCTGCCACAGAAGTTCCCAGGAAAAGAAAGAGATGTCTTTTCTGCACAACAAACGAAGACAGGAAGACATCCTTCATCTGTCCCAAGTGCCGAAATTTCATTTGCAGAGAACACGGACAACTAGGTTGCAGAATGTGCATAGAAATTGATTAAAGTGATGTTTTCCTTTACTTGGATGTGTTTCTAAAACTAATTTGATTTTTATTTCATGAATTATGACACATAATATTCACACATAGGCCTACCTAAAAATATATATATTTTTGTACCAATAGTTCAAGTGTGAAATTCTCAAAAATGTGTAGAAAATAGATGAAAGTGTTGCTTTGTGCATATAAATGCAGGAAAATGTGAAAAAATATTTAAATTACATTTTACTCTTACCATGTTTTACCTTTCACAAATTAACAGAAAACAATCAGTTTTTCAGTATAATTATAAAAATACATTTTTGCTTAAGAAACAGGATAGATAAATACGGTATTCATGTAAACTGGATTAAAATAAACTAAAAAATGTCCTATTATACTGTAAATGGGAATAAAGTATAAAAATCTAATAGCAAAACACTGAGAAAAAATGGGTCTGAGAGAACCTGTGCGACCATTAACATTGACAAAACCCATGCGACCAGTCCAGGGTTAACAATGGTTTACGGAATAATAGATAAAATGTGTATTCAAATTAACTTAAAAAATATTGCTTGCCGGTGCTCAAAAACTTGAAATACAAGTATTATCAGGATAACGACCCCGAGCACAAAGCTCACATAGTATGAATGTAGTCCAAAGGTGCTGGAAACACTTCCTCAGTCACCAGATTTGAATGTTATAGAGAACTTCTAGCATCACTTAGAAGTGGCAATAAGGAAACATAAGATTTCCAACAAAGATGACCTGAAAACTGCTTTACGCGAAGAATGGGAGAAAACAAGTCCATAACACTGCAAAAAATTGGTACGATCCATGCCTGCCCGTTTGGGAGATGTTAGACGAGCCAAGGGATATGCACCAAAATAATGATTTTGTAGATGATTGTGTGTTATTCCGGGCTTCAAGTACCTACCATAGGGTGAATGAGTTTCACTGTGATTTCCTCTTGTGTATGTTTGAGAAAATATTTTTAATTTTCTTTGTAGATGAAATATATTTATGTAAATATTGAATATTGCCGTGGGAAATTATGTATTGGTTACATCAGAGATAAACCAGCTTGAAATAAAAAAAAAAAATCTGTTGGTAAATGCTCAGAAATATATTTTGCTGATGTATGAATATCATTGTGACTCACTGTAGATAAGGTACATTGTAATCATGTACTTAGAAATAAAACAGGTATACTGATACTTAAAGCAACACAAATATTATATCGAATGTATTCTGGGCCTTGAATTTTAACAATGCCATTGACCTGGTTCATGTGTCCAATAGTATTAGCCTGCCATGTAACACTAGCTATTCCATTGGTAGCCTAATATGCAGTTATCTCAGAAATATATTCTTAAAACTCATTGCAGTTCGTACGTGCACGGGTTTCGCTAGATATTTATAAAGGAAATTTGCTTCTTAGTACGTTACAGGTTTCACGAAAATAGCTTTTTCGAAGATCTCTCTCTCTTTGTCTCCTTGTCGATTTTGACAAATATTCAAGGAAGATACATTCTTTTTTTTGCTAGTTGCTTTACGTCGCACCGACACAGACAGGTCTTATGGCGACGATGGGACAGGGGAAGGGCTAAGAATAGGAAGGAAGCGGTCGTGGCCTTAATTAAGGTACAGCCCCAGCATTTACCTGGTGTGAAAATGGGAAACCACGGAAAACCATTTTCAGGGCTGCCGACAGTGGGGTTCGAACCTACTATCTCCCGAATACTGGATACTGACCGCACTTAAGCGACTACAGCTATCGAGCTCGGGAAAGATACATTCTCTGAACGTCGATGTCCGACATCAAATCTCAAGATATTGAGTGTTCCTATCACGTATGATGGATATTTACTTGAGAAAGTAAATCTTAAACTCTTTCAACTGATGATTCACGAAGCCTTTTTCTTGGAACTCATTTCGTAAGGACAAATATTGTATTAGCCGAGAGAATTACAATTTTCATTTCTTTAATGAACACGCTATTTTCCCCTATTATTATAAAAATAAATACAGTAACCTGTAATTATGTATCACTGAAATGTAAAGCCTTGAGTACTATTTCCGTTAACATGCGAAGTTCTCGTAATAACAGATATTTCTTTCTTTGAAGATCATTCTATTGCTAACTGTAGGTTAAGGCTGGTCACGCCGAACTCTTTCAATTGCGGTTAATGTTAAACATCATTGATAACTGATTGCGGAGGATAGAATACCCCTATAAACGCGATGTAAGACACAGTAATCAACTGTTGTTATTACTCGCCCCGTACGGCACAAATTATGTGGGAGCGGTTAGACTATAATGAAGCTATTAGTGATGTAAATGGGAAATTAAACCCATCCGCCTGCATCATGCATATGCACTGAGCGGTTACCGACACAACTTAAGAGACCAGGGTTCGGACTTCCCAGTGCTGATAGCAAGAGATTTATTGCCATTTAAACTGGCATGATAGTAAATACGGCAGACGGTATTTGCGTATGATAATATTTTATCATGATTAAGTTGACTTATACAGCTGGCTGCACCTCGAGCTTGACTTCCAGGCTCAAGGTAGTGGGTTCCTGCCTTCAGTTGATTGTAATTATGGACTCTGGTGTTGACCGTTCAACAATATTGTAAGGGTAAGTAATAAATCATCCAGCTACTGAGTAGTAACAACATTCAGTTAAAAATCAAAACATGTGTTTATTTTTTCAGTCGGATAGGGGCTCACTTGGTCTTGAGATCGAATCCGATGCAGTTAGTTGCAGTTACAGAGTTCTTTAATGTCAGTCAGAGATGTCTATTAGGGATTCACTAGTACATAATAGCAACCCCCTTTTCAGAGCAAAATCCTGCCTGGCACTAAAGCAATAATTCTTTTTCTGCAATATTTTATAAAAAAACGTCTGTGGCGCAGGTGGCAGCGCGCCGGCATCTAACTACTGGGTTCCGTGATTCAAACACCGGTCATTCAATGAGAGATTTGTGCAGGACAGGCGTTTCTCTGTGCACTCCAGATTTCCCTGTCATCTTTCATTCCCAACACTCTCCATTAACATTTCATCTGTCAGTCATTAAGTAGAAAAGGGCGCCTACCATTGTAACGAAAATTCTCCAAAACTATTGTGACCGCGCAGTAGGTAATGGGGCCTCCCATTATAATGAAAACTTACCTAGCCGTTTGTGAATGGCAGTAGGCAAGTGAGCCTGCCGTTATCATCACAATCCGCAACTCGCACTTTAAATTGGAAACAACGTATGGCAACCTACCCCTGTGGTTTCTGGATAACGATAAGAGGTATGAAATTTTAAAAAATCTTATTCACTGCATGTACAGTATTTTTTGCTAGTTGCTTTTCGCACCGACACAGATAAGTTTTATAGCGACGATGGGAAAGGAAAGACCTAGGAATGGGAAGGAAGCGGCCGTGGCCTTAATTAAGGTACCGCCCCAACATTTGCCTGGTGTAAAAATGGGAAACCACGGAAAACCATCTTCAGTGCTGCCGACAGTGGGGTTCGAATCCACTATCTCCCGCATGCGAGCTCACTACTGCGCGCTCCTAACCGCACGGCCAACTCGCCCGGTGTACAGTAATTTACTTCGATATCCGTATACGGTGTAGAATACCGTAGCAAAGCACGGGTACATTTGCTAGTAATAATAATAGCAGTAGTAATAACAATGACATCGTAGTCAGGGTCAACAGCAAGGATGAGATAGTATTAATGGACGGTTTCAATGCGAGAGTTGTGAATTGACCTGGAGGATATGGGAAGGGGATGTGGAAGTGTGGGGAAGTTACGGAAGTTAATAGGAATGGGAATCCTATTTCCCGTTGCCTTTCTCACCGAGTCTTCCCAGCTTACTGAATTGCATGCGTCAACCAACCGTATGAGCGAACCGGACTGAGTAGCTCAGACGGTTGAGATGACATTGATCAATGCTGTCTATTTCCCCCTCGTTCTCCGGATCTAACAGTGTGTCATTTATTCTTGTAGGTTAAACTGAAATAAAAAGTGAATCGAACAAAGCCTCACACACTGAAGGAACTTAAATAAAACATTACGAATGAAATTAGGAACTTTACAGTGGCAGAACTCACTGACGTCAGTCAGAATGTGGTTGCCAGGTACAATGCCATTGTAGGCTAGGAAGGACGACACTTCGAGCAGCTTTTATAAGGTAAGATGTCATATAAGATTGTGTACACGCTTAAAGCAGGGGGGCCGCGCGTGACGTAAGCTCGGCTGAGGCAGCTGCCGTAACGCAGAGTACGAACACTGTGCGTTCGGTCTTAGTTTATATGAGAAACCCTGTATGTACTTACACACTGCACGGGGAGGCCGCGATGTGTCGCTAGTCATAACCCTATATAAAGTTTTAACAAAACTGAATCTACTCAACATTTTCATAAACTCTGACTAGAGATACCTATTGGGGGCTGCCAAGGCTATAAAAGCTTACTCGGAACAGACGGAAGGATGTGACTTCGATTCCCTAACAGGAAATCGAAAAATTTAGAAATGAGGTTTTCTATTGTGGAAAGGTTCACTCAGCCTACACCATAAATGAATGCGAGATTAATTTCTTGGGATAAAGGCGGACAGGCATAGAGTTAAACATTATATAGACCTACAACTTAATACGGAGGTTACTTTGCTTTTCCCTCCTCCAACAACTTCCATAGCCTGTACGGAAATAACTTTGCTTTGACCTCGAAGATCCTTGTGTTGAATGGCTTGTCGATAGCGACAGAAGATCACGGATAAAGGTTGGTAAATATTTATGATTAAGTCTCCTGTAAACAGATAAACTAATATAAGGATACTGAAGAGGAAATAGGATTTCCGCAATTGAATTGCCAACAGGATATAAATAGTGAATCAATAGCAGGACGGAAATGGGAGTGAAAGATATTCCGTCGTGTTTTCCTGGTGAAAATGTCATTATGTAAGCTGTAAATTTCATTTCGAAAAGAACTTACAAGTGACACGTTTGTGAATTTTTTCAGCTGATTTAAATAATTAGTTGTGCGATTATCTATTCATGACGTCGGGATGGAGCGGTGAAATGAGAGGGACATCCAGCCCACTGCAGAAGCCTACGTTTCTGAGGCGGCAGCGTGCCGGCCTCTCACCGCTGGGTTCCGTGGTTCATATCACGGTCAATCCATGTGAGATTTGTGCTGGACAAAGCGAAGGCGGGACAGGTTTTTCTCCGGGTATTCCGCTTTTCCCTGTAATCTTTCATTACAGAAACACTCTCAATTACCATTTCATCTATCAGTCATTAATCATTGCCCCAAAGGAGTGCTGCAGACTCCGGTAACCGGCAAAATTCCTATCCTTGCCGTTAGATGGGGCTTCATTCATTGCATTCCTGACCCGGTCAAACGACTGCAAAGAGGCTGAGCATTTTTTCAATGTCATCATAATCGGTTTACTGCCTGTCAGCAGGTTTTCGCATGCAATTTTCTTTTAGTCTTCCAGTATCTTCCATTAATTTGCACACTTGATAGCTCTTCCTTCCTCTCAAACTTCTCCCTGCAACTTCTCCTTCCAGTGCCTGTGTTAATAAACAGTGACCTACCCAATTCTTCTTTCCCTTTTGAATGGTTTCCAGTATTGCCGTCCTTTCTTCACGTACTCTTTTCAGCACTACTTCATTCCTTAATTTGCCTTGCCAGTTGACCTTCTCCATTTTTCTCCATACTCACATTTCAAAAGATTTCAATCTTTTTCCTTCCTCCCTTCTCAAAGTCCAAGTCTCAGACCCATAAAGAGGAAACGCTCCATACAAAGTACTTCACTAAAATCTTTTTAGGGTCCACATTCAGTGACCCACTCATCAGTACCCTTTGCTTCATGTTTGCTTCTTTGGCCATTGGGATCCTTCTCTTCACCTCATCCAAACAATATAGATCACTTCTGATTGTGCTTCCTAAATATCTGAATGCACATACTTGTTCTATTTCATCACCTGAGAGAATTCTCTTTTCAATGTAATGCTCTTAAATTTAAAAATTCCTTCGTCTTCGATTCAAAACAATAAATTTTAAGAGTGAGAAATATATTCTATTCACTCCAGATAAACTGGATATCCATATTAACGAGTTCTACTGACATTAATTTCACATTGGGTAAAAATGAGATTCAGGGACATGGCTCCTAGCATCACAAGCAGTGTTACCAATTTAGCAATTTTATAGCTAGTTCTTGCTATTTTGAAAAGTCGCTTGCTACAAAATTTTGAGTTTTAAGTCTTGGCTACGTTTCTTACCTATAAAGTTCCATTAAGTTTACATGAGATATTTTGATTTTCTTCCATTTTAATACTTTTCATTACTATTCACGGATATGGAAAACCGGAAATTAAAATTTATTGGGCATGTGATCGGACACAACACTTTCATCACTAACATTCTTGAAGGAAAATGCCGGGAAAGAAAGGAAGAGGATGAAGTATTTGGACGGCATCAAGAAGAGGTTAGGTTGTGGCAATTACGTCAAACTGAAACGAACAGCCAATGAAAGAAGAGAGTGGTTGCATCGACAAGACATTAGCATTTAGAATATTAATTGATCTCAAATTGATCCATTTGCCACCCTCCATCATCCCTGACAGTTTGTTACATCATTGATAATACACTCTGTATAATTGGCACCACAACAGTATACTCTTTCGCGGATGCATCTTAGACTACCGAGCTCGATAGCTGCAGTCGCTTAAGTGCGGCCAGTATCCAGTAATCGGGAGATAGTGGGTTCGAGCCCTACTGTCGGCAGCCCTGAAGATGGTTTTCCGTGGTTTCCCATTTTCACACCAGGCAAATGCCGGGGCTGTACGTTAATTAAGGCCACGGCCGCTTCCTTCCCATTCCTAGGCCTTTCCTATCCCGTCGTCGCCATAAGACATGTCTGTGTCGGTGCGACGTAAAGCAAATAGCATCTTAGACTGTTACTGTATCATCGGCTACCTGTAGTAGTCACATTTTCTATAATTGGGTGACTTCATCTAGCCTTACTTTTTAAGCTATTTAAGTCTGTAATTTTAGCTATATTTTTAATACAGTTAGGTACTTTTTGTGTTGGTAAGTTGGCAACACTGGTCACAAGGGAGAAGAGCCACGGCCATACAGTACTAAATCTTGCTCCCTCCTTGCCATTGTCCTCTACGGTTCTTGAAGGTAGATTAGAGAAACAAGACACGCATAGCCTGAAGTCGATTTCCTCTCAATCGTAGAATACCACCTACAAGATCCATGCATGAAGATCGTGATAGAGACAAGGTATATTGTTCAGATCAACCCCGAAGATTAGATTAGTGACGTGATCTCTATCATAGTGTTACCAATTCATAAGTGGTTCATGTCTGACTTAATTCTATGCTTCTCGCCGGTGGACAGAATGGAATGTCCTCTCTAATGATAGACATTGAAAATGATTTGCGATTTCTAATGATCCCTCATTACACGCCTTAATATCTATTAATTTGTTTATTAGTCCATTTAGTTTAATAGCAATGGCACCCGTTGATGGCGGCTCATTACGCTCGCGTCTTTTCATTAGTTAAGCAATTTGCAAAATTCCGAAAGTGGAGGCTTAAAAAAGTTGTTCTTATTATCAGGATTCGGTGGGGTGAAAGAATGTTCCTCCTTTTGTAACAGAGAAATAACTGAGCTTGATAGCTGCAGTCGCTTAAGAGCGTGCGACTTCTCGTCTACCATTAACAGCCTTATTTCTCCGCTTTTTTTCTTCAAGTTGCTTTACGTCGCACCGACAAAATTACATGGAACTGAAACGTCTTATGGCGACGATGGGACAGGAAAGGCCCAGGAGTGGGAAGGAAGCGACCATGGTCTTAATTAAGGTACTGGCCCAGCATTTCCCTGGTGTGAAAATGGGAAGCCGTGGAAAATCATCTTCAGGAATACCCATAGTGGGGTTCGAACCCACTATCTACCGGATGTAAGCTCACACCTGCTCACACTTCCTAGTCATCACAAAGATAATATCGTTGAGACTGGAAGAAAAATAGCGTAGGCCATTGGTTGTCAGGCGGGAAAGACGACATAAGTGGCATAAGTGAAGGGGATTAATGCTAGACAGAGTTCGAAAACCAAGATTGCCACACACTCAAGCAATTTTACAAAAGAATGTAAGAAATTGTATTAACTTAATAACATTCCACTACTGAGCTAACGAAATCCATTTCAACTCTAGCTAAATTTTGCGACGGTGCATCTGCTCCCTGAATTATGCTGAATTGTAGACAAAAGAGACATATTAATTAAGATCCGACTCCTTAGCTGAATGGTAAGCGTTGAGGTCTTCGGTTCAGAGTGACCGGAGCATGATTCCCGAAATGGTAGAGGATTTTAATCGCGTATGATTAATTCTTCTGGCCCGGGGACTGGATGTCTGTGTTTGCCCCAACACTCTCCGCTTCAAATTCAAACAAAGCACCACGCTACCAGCCACCAAATGAACACGGAATACGGATTATACCCCTC
The DNA here is from genome assembly GCF_040414725.1 of Anabrus simplex. Taxonomy (NCBI): domain Eukaryota; kingdom Metazoa; phylum Arthropoda; class Insecta; order Orthoptera; family Tettigoniidae; genus Anabrus; species Anabrus simplex. The sequence continues at coordinate 54,076,627 of NC_090268.1, forward strand.
CACATAGCGTTGACGTCAGGAAGGGCATCTGACCGTAAAACAGAGCAAAATTAGACATGTGGGACACAGTTTGCACCCGAGACCTCATAAGGGATGGGAAAGTCGATAGAAAGGAAGAAGAAGAAACATGTTATTGTCTTACGTCCACCTAACTGCTTTTGACGTTTTCGAAGACGACGAGGTGCCGGAACTTTGCCCACAAGGGTTTTCTTTTACGTGCTAGTAAATCTACCGACACGATGCTGACATATCTGAGCACCTTCCAAAACCACCGGGCTGGGACAGGATCGAATCTGCCAAGTTGGGGTCAGAAGACCAGCGCCTCAACCACCTGAACCACTCAGCCGAGCAGAAGGAGAAGAAGAAGAAGAGACATAATAATTAAGCTATAATACACAAAGCTTCTAAAATGGAGTAGCGGCAATAATAATAATAATAATAATAATAATAATAATAATAATAATCATCATCATCATCATAATAATAATAATAGTGATGATGATGATGATGATGAGGATGATGATGATGTAGGGCCTATAAGTAGAAAATGTCCATGTCCGTAGTGTAACGTTTAATGCTATTAGCTACCGTCCTCGAGGTGCGGCTTCGATTCCTGGTACTGGCACTGCCAGAAATATAAGATTAACAGGAATGCTGCCATGTGGTTAAAAAGGAACACACGGCTCACCTCTGAAAGCCTGAAAAGATGCTGCAAGATTTTACATTTAGTACAAAATAATTCTCGTTTAAGTCCGACGCATTGGCTGAATGGTCAGGGTTGAGGCCTTCGGTTCACAGGGTCCGGGTTCGATTCCCGGCCGGGTCGGGGATTTTAATCGCCTCTGATTAACTCTTCTGGCTCGGGGACTGGGTGTTAGTGTTTATTCTTACAACACACTACACTACCAACCACCACAGAAACACGCAATAATGATTATATCCCTCCATATAGAGTTGGCGTCAGGAAGGCCATCCGGCCATAAAACAGGGCCAAATCCACATGTGCGACACAGTTCGCACCCGCGTCCCCACAGGTCTTGGAAAATGCGGTAGAAAAATAAGAAAATTCTCGTTTAACTTCAGAAATCTATGACTCAATATCAGCTGATATAATGAAAGACTTTCTAATAACAATGCAGTATCCAACAAAATAAACAAAACTCAAATTTCGAACATGCTCTGAACATCAAACACTGCTGAATGTTGCCAAAAACCTTCCACTGCAACGTCAATGGATGAAGCAAGATGAAGTGACAGCTCGCACCGCGAAGGAGTCACTTGCACTTCTGCAACAAAACTTTGTAGGTCGCTTTATTTTCCCGTACCCTCCCCACTATCTGGATCTTGTGTTCCCAGATGCCTACAGACGGGGCATGCTGAAAGAATCCATTTTCCGGTCAGATGACCCACCTTGGAATGTTCCCGAATTACGAGAGAAGATTGAGGCATTTTTGTGCCCTTGCGGCCAACATCTGTTCACCAACATGTCCGGCAATCTTAATGTTCAGAGCGTGTTCGTAATTTCAGTGGTTTGTTTTGCCACATACTGTATTATTATTATTATTATTATTATTATTATTATTATTATTATTATTATTATTATTGTCCGCCGCTGTAGTGTAGTGGTTATTGTGCTTAGTTGCCACCGCCAGAGGCTCTGCCACGAAATTTGAAAACAGGTACGAGGGCTGGAACGGATTTCACTCAGCCTCGGGAGATCAGCTGAGTAGAGGGATTTCGATTCCCACCACAGCCATCCTCGAAGTAATGTTCCGTGGTTCCCCACTTCCTTTCCAGGCAAATGCCGGGATGGTACCGGTAACTAACTTAAGGCTACGGCCGCTTCCTTCCCTCTTCCTTGTCTATCCCGTGCAATCATACCATCCACCCACAAGGCCCCTGTTCGGCATAGTAGGTGAGGCCACCTTGGCGAAGTACTGGTCCTCCTTCCCAGTTGTACCCTCCCGACCAAATTTCTCACGCTCCAGAATATTGCCCTTGAGGCGGTCGACGTGGGATCCCTCGTTGAGTCCGAGGGAAGATCCAACCTGGAGTATAAACTGATTAAGAAAGAAGAAAGAGAAGAACTATTATTATTACTTTTTCCCCGCAAGTTTCCTTTCACTTACAAATAAATCTACCGACATGAGGCAGTTTTTTATTTATTTAGATTTTGTTTTAGGTCGCACCAACACAGTTAGGTGTTATGGCGACGATGGGATGGGAAAGGCCTAGGAGTGGTAAGGAATCGTTCGTGGCCTCGATTGAAGTGCCTGGTGTGAAAATGAGAAACCATGGAAAACCACCTTCAGAGCTGCCGACAGTGGAGTTCGAACTCACTATATCCCGGATGCAAGCTCACAGCTGCGCGCCCCTAACCGCACGGCCAACTCGCCCGGTGTATTTGAGCATATTAAAATGCAGCCGGACTGAACTGGAAGCTAATTCACCAATCTGGGCTCACAAAACCAGCGCTCTGTCATCTGTCCTGCAAATTTAGTTTTGGTACTAGAACTGACTGAATTAAAGCAGTCTGTGCTGGTTTCGTTAATGACCGGAAATACTACATAACTGCTCATGCCACTAATACCACGAATCCATTGCAATGTTTCCACCCAGTGCCAGGGCACTGCGTCAACAGACAGCTTACTCCAGGCATAAATCGTCGGTATCTGCATAATACAATCTCCACATGTTATAGTAGGACCCCTCTATTATTGTGAGCTCTAAACACAGTCCTGAAATAGCCCGACCACTCATCCCTGGCGTCACCACTAGGTATACAAAGCAATACAAGGGAACAGAGGATGATCGAAGTTGAGAAGAATGGGATCAACTTCTCAGAAATTTTACTCATAGGGTAAAATTGATGGTCGTCGAGAAAACAATCTTGGCTGAGGAACTTCACGGATCTGGACAGGACTAGATTCGAGTAGAAGGACGACTTTCTTCCTTTCTTTCTTAATCCGTTTACCCTCAAGGGTTGGTTTTTTCCCTCGGACCCAGCGAGGGAACCCACCTCTACCGGCTCAAGGACAGTATCCTGGAGTGTGAGACTTTGGGTCGGGGGTACCACTGAGGAGAAGGATCAGGACCTCGCCCAGGTGGCTTCACCTGCTTCACAGGGTCCTTGTCGGGGTGGGAAGATTGGAACGGATGGATAAGGAAGAGGGAAGGAAGTGGCCGTGGCCTTAGGTTAGGTACCGTCCCGTTATTTGCTTGGAGAAGAAGTGGGAAACCACGGAAATCCACTTCATGAATGGCTGAGGTGGAAATCGAACACCCGTCCTCTACTCACTTAACCTCCCGAGGCTGAGTGAACTCGGTTCCAGACCTAATACCACTTTTCAAGTTTCATGGCAGAGTCGGGAATCAAACTCGGGCCTCCGGGGCTTGCAGGTAATCACACTAACCACTACACCACAGAGCGGACTGTTATTATTATTATTATTATTATTATTATTATTATTATTATTATTATTATTCATCGTATCATCTCCTTATAAAGCGTTTCAATAAGCGCTAATTTGAGTAGCTGCTTCGAACCCGGCTTAGTCCGGTAGTATCTGAAGTATTTCAAATACGCCAGCCTCGTGTCGGTAGATTTACTGGCATGAAGAAGAACCCAGGAAAAACTGCACCTTGCCATCTCCGTAAACAGTAAAATTTATTAGTCAGATGTAAACCAATATTACGTTTCAAAAGGCCGATATATTCCGTAATTTTCGTCTCTCGCTACCTGACTCAGGTAATATTTTCCTGATATTCTTCGTATTTAAGGGTATTCGGTGTTTTAAGCCCTTCCCTTTTAATATAATTTATAATCCTGGATATAATAATAATAATAATAATAATAATAATAATAATAATAATAATAATAATAATAATAATAATAATAATAATAATAATATAAATACCTCGAAGTCCAAGAACAAAAGATAGAAATAGTTAAAGAATTTAAATATATCGGAGACTTGATTAGTTCGAATGCTGTGGAATGCTTAACAATGGAATCCACGAAAAATATACTTGAAATGGCTTTCCAACTAACAGAAGATACATACAACAAGAAAACCCTTCCATGGAGGTCCAAAATTAAGTGTTGTAAAACAGTGATTAAACCCACCAGAAACACAATACGCAGCAGAAACCTAAAATTGAATTTCAAAGGCCGGGTAGAGGAAATCGAGCTTAAAGAAAGGACATTTTTAAGAAAGATCATAGGACCAACATATCAGGATAATAATATACATCAAGAATGAAACTTGGTACAAGAAAATTGAAAAACTCTCAGCCACTATGAAGGATCAACTTTATGTTCATCTTCTCAGAATGAACTCTAATAAATTAATCAAACAAATCTTTGACTTCTTCCGTAACCGCAATACAAAACCCAACAGGTTTAAAGAAATTGAAAAAAAAACTAGTAGAATTAATAATGACAGAAAATTCACTATTCGATTGAACAGGTAAAGTAATAACTAAAGAGAAAATCTAAGGTTACAAGCCAAATCTACATTAAAAGCCAAACCTAATATCTCGTAAGACAAGAGGAAACGAAGATCAGAAATAATGAAGATATACTGGGCACTAAGAAAAGAACAGCACAGAGAGAAACGATCGATTCAACGTACCCCAAAGAGGATGAAACTAAAGAAGAAGAAAATAATAGCGCCAGTTTTTAACGCTTCTTCAATTACTATTATTGTAAAAGACACAGGAGTTGTTAAACGTTTCACTGAAAAGGAGTTATTTATATAAATACTAGCAGTTTCCCGCTGGCTCCGCCCGCAATGTACAATGTACGGTGTTGTTCGTTACTATCCTCACGAATGTATTTGCAAAGTTCCGAATTAATGAAATAAAGCACATGATCTGCTGCGGTAATAGAATGTAATATTGTATCAAGAAAACACTTGAAAATACATCACACAAAGAAATTGAATTAAACGTTCCTTGGAACAACACTACGCACCGAAATATTAAAAAGTCTTTCAAAGATCTTCGTCATGGAGACAAATGTACTCATAACTATTCTCATAATCTACCAATGTAAGTAGTTATTACCTCAAAATAAAGCGCTTGATCCACTGAGCGTTTTTAGACAAAAACGAACTGCGTACCTCAATTACAACGAAAGATATGATTGGTTCAAAGAGAAAAAATGTTGAAGAAATGAGACGTCAAAATTAATGTGCACTCATAACTTTGCTCAGAATGAACCAATCTGAATAGTTAAGAGCTGAAATGAATGAACCTGATCCACTGAGTGTTCTTAGGTTAAAACGAACTCCGTACCTCAATTAGAACCAAAGATATGATTGCTTCAAAGATACAAAAAATTGAAAAAATGAAATAATTTGAGGAAGGTGGAAGTTAAGTGATTTATGGTACCTGATGACAAATTTGTGCATGACTACCTTTAAGTTAAATCAAACATGAAGGAAATCGACCGGATAGGATGGCCGTACTGACTGACTTTAGTTTTCATCAATTTTTTTAATATATAGATTTACACTAACGAATTTCGCAGACACTTAAATACTCTTGGATGCCAACCAACTATAACAGGATTCCGTCTGGTAATTAGGCATAAGTGGAAAACAATAAAATACGTCATACAGTTGGAGAAGTAGAAAAAATATTATAATGACTATGATAAGGCTTATTGCTGAAGTCTCCTAGGCTGAATGGGCAAAGCTGAGGCCTTCGGTTCAGAGAGACCCGGGTTCGATTCCCGGCCGGGTCGGGGATTTTATTAGCGTCTGATTAATTCTTCTGGCTCCGGGACTGGGTGTTTGTGTTTGTTCCAAAACTTTCCTTTTCCTATTTAGACACATTACACTACCAGCCACCACAGAAACACACAACATTGATTACATCCCTCCACATAGGGTTGGCGTCAGGATGGGTGCCCGGCAGTAAAACAGAGCCATATCTATTTGTGCGACACCGTTCGCACCCGTGACCCGCAGGTGTGGAAAAAGCGTTAGAATAATAAGAAGAAAATTATTGCTAAAGTCTGAACAGCTGAAACAGTTTGGTTTTAGCCAATGATATGAAAAAGAAAAATGAACTGATCCAGTCAGGTGTGGGATAGAAATAAAGTATACATAAAGCATAAGTGCCTCGATAGAGTGCAATCATGATCACAGACACGGGTCTTCCTCTTTTTACGTGATATCCGAACAACTAGAGCATGACATTTTACAGTATGACCCACATATACTGATCGTGATTCTAACCCCGGTTACCTTGGTGAGAAACCTGTGGTGATATCCATCAACTGCCCCGTACCTATGACAAATGAGTATTGGGCCATTTGTAGAAGACAGGAGATATGCAATAGACAGTTGTAAACCAGCGAGTTTTAATCCTCTGGTAGCCAGAAGTGACGCACTACGTTGTAGTGTTTTGAAAACATCTCACATTCTAGGGGCGTTTCATGCTAAAAACGTTGGGGGTACATCCGGAAGAAAAGTACAAACTTCAGTGAGCTTCCGTTGATCTACAGCCTAAGGAAGGTTGGCGTTATTTATTGATTATGTTAATGACAAAAGGTATCCTTGCTATGGCTTGATTATCATTTGCATAATAGGAGAGCAGTAGCCGGTGTACTGCCCACACTATTACATTCTGCTTTATTGCTTCGTCATGGTTCATAACTCTCCCTGCGAACAAGTAGAACACATTTCGGTTCCTCGTTGTGCAGGTGGAATAAGACAATTTAATAATAATAATAATAATAATAATAATAATAATAATAATAATAATAATAATAATAATAATAATTATAATATATAATATATAATTATATATATAATTAATAATAATAATAATTATTATTATTATTATTATTATTATTATTATTATTATTATTATTATTATTATTATTATTATTATTATTATTATTATTATTACTGCTTCAGACTTGGATCCGTAGACCTTATATTAGAGTGTGCCGTGTTCTATTTCCTCCGAAATGCTTTAACGTTTGTGGCTGACTCATGCTATTTGTTTAATGTTCTTTTTGTTGCCGTTGTAAGGACGCTGAGAAGTCAGAGTCTTGTCCTAAAGAAGCTTTTTGTGCAGGCAGTCATCACGCAGATGTCATATTTAAACTCCTTCAAAATTCACTGACTTAAGCTGCGATCGAATGCGATACTTTGAGAAGTAAACGATAATTACTGATCAGTGACTAAATCATATATCTTAAAATACCTTTCTCCCGTGACTTTACATGCTTAGAAATTGATTGTGTGGCAATTTATAGCACTGGAAATTGTACTGAAATGCGTTCAGTATATTTTAGTAGCCTTAGCTGCCTCTGTGGATCATTGGTAGAGTGTCGGCCTCCGGATCCCAAGATAGCGGGTTCAAACCCGGCAGAGGTAGTCGGATTTTTCAAGGGCGGGAAAAAGTCCATTCATCATCACTCCATGTCGTACGATGTCGGCATGTAAAAGATCTCTGGTGACACGTTTGGTGTTTACCCGACATAATTAATTAAATCTCAGCCATAGTCGCCCAAGAGAGTTTCGGTTTACTCGGTCTGCCATCTAGTGGGCCTAGAGTAAAACGGAACGTCGAAATTGACGAGCAGACAGCCAGATGGCGTCAAATTGAAATGTCTGCACACGGTAGCTGAGGCCAAACTATTATTATTATTATTATTATTATTATTATTATTATTATTATTATTATTATTATTATTATTATTATTATTATTATTAGCCTTATATTGGAATATGTTGGTTTCTGTTTATTTGGTGAAACAGGCTGAATATTTTCAGACAGAAGAAGAAAGTAGGTGAATAGAGAAATAATTAACCTTCATAAAATCGCTTGCATGTGGCTATGCAACACCACAGTCGGGAAGAAACTCTAGTACTGGTGCCCCCAAGTTGTACGCCACTAAAACTATGGTCTCAAGACAAGGTACTTTCAATGACTTGGATTCCACGCAGTGAACAGAAGGCAACAAAGTACCAAATACTTCCACTATTGCTATCAAGAAACCAACAGTGGATCTGGACGTGGTATCTGTGACGATGGAAGTTCTTTTTTTTTTACGTCGCACAGACACAAATAGGTCTTATGGAGACGTTGGGATAGGAAAGGGCTAGGTTTCTTTCTTTTCTGAAGATAATTTTCCTATTTGATGAAACTGCAGGTTTATTTAATTGCTTTCTTAAACTTATTCGATGTTTCAGCCCTGAATTAAAATAATTGGAGTAGCCTGGAATAAAACCTGGAGCCTCCCGGTAAGAGGTAGGTACGGTACCCTTACATCACGGGGCTGTCGTAAGAGAACTCCTTAAAGTAACTTGTTAGAATAAAACTTATTTTTAAAGCTGTGTTTAATAAAATAATGTTCCACTAACTACATTTGCTTTTCGAAGCCGCCTACGTGCCAGAAAGGAAGAAGAAGAAGAAGAAGAAGAAGAAGAAGAAGAAGAAGATGATTCTATCCAGACAAATCGCTAAAAACCCGAGTCAAATAGTGGCATAGAAGACAGTTCCACAACTACACAACGTGCGCTAATATTATATAATGTAAAGGAGGCTACGAAGGCCATTATTTCGTAATATCGTGAAGTGAAGGAGTAACCTCACATGGAGAGATACTCGAGTGAAAGAGTGGGGAAAGTGTTGGTGTCTTGGAAGGGGAGCAGCAGTGGAGCTGTTAGTGTCAAGCCTCATTCCAAAGAGCCGACCAGTCGACACGGGCCAATCCCAGTGTCGATAAAAAGCAGACTAGCAGGTAGCCAGCTATCTTGTTTCCTTCGGGCCAAGGTTGCCACCTACAAGACTATCCCGCGCCTTCTAACCCAGATGAATAAGATCCCAGTAGGTGAATGCCACTCCTCAGTTACACAGTATCCGTCTGAAGAACTGATACTCTCGGTTGTCCGTGTCAAAAGATATTGTTTCAATAATACTGTATTGCTAACTTCTTCTTCTTATTCTCCTTTCGTTTTGGCCGACTATGGAGCACGTTAATTCGAATTCAGTTGCATCTGTTTCTGGGCTTTAATCCTCGTCCAGTTCTCCTTCATCCTTTCACTCTGCAATTTCCTCCTTCCTTCTGTTCATGGCGCATGGGTACGGGATCTAACATTTTATTGAAACCTCTTCATGGCCTTAATCCTCGACTTGCAAGCATCTCTGTTGCTTATTTTCGTTCCTTGTATTCCCATTTCTTATAGGTCCTTCTTCACCTCCTGTTACCAGCGCACTGTAGTTTTCCTGATCTCAAACAATCTTATTATCTGATTGGTCAGTCTTCCTGGGTTAACTCTGTAGATATGTCCGAAGAACATGGCTCTCCTCTTCCGGATGGTATCTGAGATCTTCTCCATCTTGAGATATAATTCTTGGTTTTTTTCTGCATTATCCATCCTTTGTTCTTTAGGGCATTGCTAACTAATAATAATATTTGTTTTACGTCCCACTAACTTCTTTGACGGTTTTCGGAGACGCCGAGGTGCCGGAATTTAGTCCCGCAGGAGTTCTTTTACGTGCCAGTAAATCTGCCGACACGAGACAGACGTATTTGAGCACCTTAAAATACCACCGGACTGAGCCAGGATCGAACCTGCCAAGTTGGGGTCAGAAGGCCAGCGCCTCAACCGTCTGAGCCACTCAGCCCGGCGCATTACTAACTGTTAGACATCAATGTTTTTTTTTTTTTTTACAATCTGCTTTAAGTCGCACCGACACAGATAGGTCTAATGGCGACGATGGGCTAGGAAAAGCCTAGGAATTGGAAGGAAACAGCCGTGGCCTTAATTCAGGTACAGCCCCAGCATTTGACTGATTCGGAAATAGAAAACCACGGAAAACCATTTTCAGGGCTGCCGACAGCGGGGTTCGAACCCTCTATCTCTCGGATACAAGCTCACAGCTGCGTGCCCCTAACCGCACAGCCAACTCGCCCGGTCAAAGCCAGTTTAAAGCAAAATTTATTTATTTCGCGGTAAGTGCGAAAATACAGCGAAATTCACGGAAAATAACGATCTTGAATTTGTATACGAATATCACGTGTGTGAAGGGAAACAGAAGACAGAGTAAGGATTTCTCATTTCGACAATTTCTTCGTATTAATAATCTATACAATTTCCTTAATAGTAAGGCTATTTACGTTAAAAGCTAAGGCTATGTACGGTGAAAGGATAATTTTTATGTAAACATGATTAAGGCTATATTATAGTTCTAATCAAGATTACAAATAAGGAATAATGAATTATTATCAATATTCTTTCTCTTTATTTATCTAATTTTCACATAAATAATTCACAAATCTCGCGAATTAAACTATTTTTGAATAATTTTAGGAAATGATTACCGCGAAATTAAAGCGATGAATTCAGCACTATTTCAAGAAACAACACGATTTTTGTCCTTTTCGCGAAATCGAACATAAATTAATGCGAAAAAATCATGCCCCTAAACATCACCCTAAAACACGAAGACTTTCGACGACGGAGTGTTCGGGTATGTTTGGGACTAGGAAGATAGCAGGAATGATCTTAACAAGGTCCAACCTGGTATGACAGTAGGAAACCACAGAAAACAATCTTACCGATTTGACGGTGGGGTTCGATCCGCCATCTCCCGAATGTAAGCTCGGTTATATGATCTGTTATGCAAATTCAACTCACTGTGATTCGATGGTGATACTAATAATAATAATAATAATAATAATAATAATACTAATACTAATAATAATAATAATAATAATAATAGTACAAATAATAATGAAATAAATGGCGTATGGCTTTTAGTGCCTGGAGTGTCCGAGAATAATTTCGGCTTGCCAGATGCGGGCCTTTTGATTTGACTCTCGTGGGCAACCAGCGCCCATTATGACGATGAAATGATGAAGAAGATGACATATACACCCAGCACCCGTGCTAGGGGAATTAACCAGTTACGGTTAAAATTCCCGACGCTGCCGGAAATCGAACCCCGGACCCCCGTGATCAAAGCCCAGCACACTAAACACTTAGCTAGGGAGCAGCACAATAATAAGTTAGTGGGTTCTGTCCTGGCTCAGTCCAGTGGTATTTGAAGGTGGTTAAATTCACCAGCCAGTTGTCGGTAGATTTATCTGCACATAATGTAACTCCTGCGAGAGAAAATTCCGGCACACCTCGGCGACTCCGAAACCGCAGAAGAAGTCAGTGAGACGTAAAGCCAGGAACATAAATGATAATGAATATAATAATAATTGTTATTATAAAAACACCGAGCGAATTGGCCGTGCGGTTGGGGCGGGCGGCTGTGAGCTTGCATCCGGGAGATAGTATGTTCGAAACCCACTGTCGGCAGCACAGAAGATGGTTTTACGTGGTTTCCCATTTTCTCACCAGGCAAATGCCGGGGCTGTACCTTAAATAAGGCCACGGCCGCTTCCTTCCCACTCCTAAAACTTTTCTATCCCATCGTCCTCTTACGACCTATCTGTGTCAGTGCGACGTAAAGCAAAATAATAATGATAATAGTAAAACCCCTTGCATCCGGGAGATAGTAGGTTCGAATCCCACTATCGGCAGCCCTGTAAATGGTTTTCCGTGGTTTCCCATTTTCACACCAGGCAAATGCTGGGGCTGTACCTTACTTAAAGCCACGGCCGCTTCCTTCCAACTCCTAGGCCTTTCCTATCCAATCGTATTCATAAGACCTATCTGTGTCGGTGTGACGTACAGCAAATGATAAAATAATAATAATAATAATAATAATAATAATAATAATAATAATATTAATAATAATAATAATAATAATAATAATAATAATAATAATAATACCAGGAGGTAGACAAACAAAAACTCTGTTATGGTCGAATATTTATTAACTTATTCGGGTTTACACGGGAAGTTTCCCCAGATATCTTTTAAATGCTGACAGTGGTAGTGGTGGTGATTATTGTTTTAAGAGGAAGTACAACTAGGCAACCATCCTCTATATAACACTAATCAGAGGGAAGAAATGGAAGGGATCCGACACTTCGAAAAATGAAGATATCGGCCAAAGGAAGACAAGGGCCACGAAGGGCATGAAAATGAAAGACACCCTAGCCCTCGCAAACCTATTAGCGTCGGGGTCGGAAAAGAACAAGAGTTGACCAAGGGAGGTCGGAGAGGATAGATGAAAGTTAGGAGCCTGGCACAAGTAAGTGGAAGCAATGCCAGGACTCAGCCAAGGGCCCCGTGGTCGCCAACCCACGCTCCAAAATTCAGAGCCCCTGGGGAACCTTTTAGTCGCCTCTTACGACAGCCAGGGGATACCGTGGGTGTTATTCTACCGCCCCCACCCACAGGGGGATAAATGCTGACATCGTAGATAGTCCGGTGATGTATCACAACATTCCCATAGGCAAACCTACGTGTACATTTTAAAAAGTTCACTATAAACAGTCATTTCCAGTCTGTCCTTCTATTCTACTCGATCAATTTGCTTAATTCCTTTTTTTCATTCCCTCCCGAATTATCTGCCAGTGAATCATCAGACATTGGAAGCTCTGTAAGTCAACTTTGAGTATTACTAAAATTAAATTACTAAAATGACCACTCGAATACCAGCAGGCGAAAGCTTGCCTTAGCCCGCAATACATTCGGTACTTAGCGTGTTGCATACAGTTTAGGAACAATGCATTTACGTAAAGATATCGACGAAGCTAAACAAATAATGGCAGGCGTCCATAGGCAAACCTGTGGTTTCAACCATTATTGGTACAAATACGACTTAATATTATTTGGAGAGAAATACTGTGAGCACCGCTAGATGTGGATTGGGGAGTGAGTGACACGACCTGTATTAGTGTTGAGTCCATAGCCTTCGGGGTGTCTGAGATGGCATCGCGGATGACATTTAAATCCAATTTCAATCGCCATCGACATGGTGGTGAGAAGCCGTGAAAAAGAAAATGTCCAGAAAAGCATTTTCATAACACTACTCTTTTGTCGAAAAAAAAATGAAATGGCGTATGGCTTTTAGTGCTGGGAGTGTCCGAGGACAAGTTCGGCTTGCCAGATGCAGGTTTTCATTTGACTCCCGTAGGCGACCTGCGCATCGTGAGGAGGATGAAATGACGATGAAGACGAGACACACACCCAGCCCCCGTGTCAGCGGAATTAACTAATTATGGTTAAAATTCCCCGACCCTGCCGGGAATCGAACCTGAGACCCCTGTTACCAAAGGCCAGCACGCTAAAAATTTAGCCACGGAGCCGGACTCTTTTGTCGGAAATCACCCAGAACTAATCATGCTGCATTGCTTTGGATGTTTTTCGATTCGCGAATCAAGTAATCCGAGTGAGTGTCCCATACACTGGAACCATATTCTAATTAGTGCCTTACCAGTGACTTTTACACTCTCGCCTTTACATCCTTACTACAACCCCTGCATGCCCTCATGATCATACGAAGAGATTTGTAACCTTAATGTGAAAACCTCAGTTAAGAGTATTAATAACTAGGTAATTACAGTAATCCCCATGAGGTACTTTCATCCCATCAACACTCTAATTAAAACTGAAGGTACCGGGCGAGTTGGCCGTGCGCGTAGAGGCGCGCGGCTGTGAGCTTGCATCCGGGAGATAGTAGGTTCGAATCCCACTATCGGCAGCCCTGAAGATGGTTTTCCGTGGTTTCCCATTTTCACACCAGGCAAAAGCAGGGGCTGTACCTTAATTAAGGCCACGGCCGCTTCCTTCCAACTCCTAGGCCTTTCCTATCCCATCGTCGCCATAAGACCTATCTGTTGAACCATTCTGTTCATTGGAGCAATTGTATTAATTTGAGGATTGGATATTGGAATCATACTAGGCCACCCACGAAGCCGATGTCTTACAGTATATGTCATAAAGGGGTCCAGAAGAAGCGTTCTTATGTGAAGTGAGCGCGAGCGTCATTATGAGAAATCTCCAGAACTCATTAAGAGAAGTTATGTCCCAAGCCAAGCCTCTTGATGAAGTTTGGGGACGCTTTCCAGTTCCCGGCTAAACTTATTCTAGGAGGGAAGAATGAAATAAATTAATATCTTTGGTTACAGAAGAGTTGCATTGGATTTGAGACAAGAATTGCAACCTGTATTATTTCTGCTTTATTTTGATAGGCATTAGGGCTGCATTAATTAATGCATTCGCTAATTTGAGCTCATGATATAATTAATGCGGGAAATTTTCCCGGGCACGCTAAGATTGCACGCAGCCAAGCGGCTTGATGACGCTACCCGGAATTATAAATTAAGGCCGCCAGGGCATATCAGAGTCATTCTTGGACCGAGAGGCTGCGGGAACGAATCGTCATACTGCGTGTTGGTGCTGAGAACAACGCTTTGTCTTCAAGCTACACCGACTACCTGTACTGCTATTTCTGCAAAGATGTAAGTAATCAACTTGAATATTCAGAGGAATTGAAGATTTTACCTGTGAGATTATGTTATGGGGAGATGAGGTACTGCTTATAAGAGACTAATGAACTAGTAGCTCCATATTTCTGTGAGGTCAAGGGATTGCGGACGAAATGCTAGAATTATTATTGGCTCAGGTTAGGAATTCTAAAACTATATGTTGTCCATGTGATAGGGTGATAGAACAGTGACTGAGAGTAGTGAAGAAACTATTGTGTACCAGGTTAAAACTCTGAACGAGACTTGGTCAGTGTGACGTGTGAGACACGCTAACAGTGAAGACAGGCATCGAGTTTGGACAGTCTGTAATATATGAATTTATTTTCAGTTACCCCAGCATCAAGTCAGAACGAGTGTTTGACAGCATCATTGCAAAGAAGCCACAACCAGGAGCTGAAGCCAACACAACAACGGGCATCGATCCAGGAACGTTGGGAGCACCTGACCAGCACAACATCGAAGAGGACACCTTCCGACTACAGAGGGAGCTGTACGAAGACGCCACACAAGCAAGAATGTCTCCAAGTGGTCAACAGTCTCTGATGACAGCTCTGCAGTCTATCAGAATGTGGTAGATCCAGTGGTCCACAGGGATGGCCGCTCCGCTATGTTCTCTAAATTAAGGTCAGAGCTTTCCAATTCTGTTTCAAGCATGTCATTTAAATTTAGATAGGAATATGGGGGCCGTCAGTCAACTGATTTGTGGTAATAGAAGTTCCCTTGTAATATAGAGCTAGGCCTCAAACTCGAACCCCGTACTTTAAGGTAGATGTTATTTGTAAAGTCCTTGTTAGCGAAGTTATGGTTCATTGTAATTGCGTTATTTTAAAGTACGTGTTTTTGTAAGGGTCTGATTGAACTCATTTGGGCATAGGAGGTTAGTCTACAGATAGGTACTTTTATTAGATCACATTCAGGCATTTGTTTCTGCAGACGTAGAAGTGTATAGTTATGACCAAATCGTGACCAAGTCGTGACCAGGAATTCACCCAGATTCACTGATAGAGTGAGCGAGTCCAAATATTTAAGAGATTTGAGCCCATAAGAGGCAGAAGTAAAATTTGCAGTTGGTATGAGAGAGCCCAACCATTGAGAGTTTATTGAATATATTTTGGAAATGCCTAGTATGGCAATGCGACGATCGCTTAATGATTAGTGTTTTGTAGCACCAGGATTTAGCCCATGAGAGGCATTAGTAAGATGAGCGAGATTGCTGAAGGTATGGAGACGAGGGCAGATAGCCCAGGTATATTTAAATGATGGCTTTAGCAGCTGACTACGTGAAGTGTTCTTTTGAAAGGCAAGACTTTAGCCTGTCTCCCCGTTGGAGCTCATAAATTAGGGGACTGCCGCAAGTGGAGGGGTGAGAATGGAGGTCATTGAGCTTGACGTCACAGGCTGGTGTGTTGGTCGTCTGCAGTATTTCAAGTATGCTAGGAGGGGAAGAAACGACCTTCTTGTTTTGAAAGCAGAGAGAGAGATTTGTTTTATGTCCTATTTGTTTTACGTAATATTTTAACACTGGCCCGTTTTATACTGACACCCTTGTATGTGTTGATTGGATTCTTTCATATTGTTTGCATAGGTATCTTGGACACCTTACCTGTCATAGGACTAGGGTTCGTGACCAAGTCAGGTCATTGTAAATTTTGTGGTGATTTTGTTGGCACCGGGGTTCGACGGCGCGAGGCATTGTAAATTTTTATGGGGAATCATTGTTTTTGTGTAATTAAGCAGATATCCATCTTTCAAAACTTCGTTACTTACACCATTGTAACATGCTTGTTGCAGCTCACGTGTTTTCGTGAAGGCAGTGAACTGATAGTCATCGGCTCAGCGTCATTTTCCCATCTCCTATTGAAATGATCTTTTATTTGTAAATAATTCAATTTTATGTAATAAATCCCTATTTGTTAAACTTTGAATGCAGCGGTGTTTTCTGTTAGATATTTTATTTTAATTTTTTAGTCGAATTCTTACCTGAGTAGGCACATGTCCTAGTGTTTTATCTTTATGTTGCCCCGTTATACCCATGTTATCCCTGAGAAGAGCGCTCTCCCGGCTGATTGAAGAGGACAGTGTTCAGGTAAGACTATGTGCACCAGCTCACGTCTGTGAGAGTTCGTTCACTACTGTACTCTGGGTTCGAGACCGGCCTTCGCCTGGACGGAACTTTATAGTGCAGTAGGGCACACTGTGTCGGTGCGACGTAAAGCCCCTAGCCAAAAAAAAAACAAAACTGAAGGTACGTTTTCTCTTGGTGAAAAATACAGCCTAACTTTTCACCCTGTTTATCATCACATCATTGTCGGATCTCCTTCTCACAACATCGTCGCTCACAACCCTGTGACTTATTTATTAGTCTGTATAGTATAATATGATCCACGAAAAGCTTATCGTTCTTTACTCACGTTGTTTGGGTTACCAGTCCATATTCTTGCTTCATGAAGCTCTCCATGCTACCCTAAACTGTGCTATCCGCCTGTGCGTGGGGGTGGTAAAATAAACACCCACGGTATCCCCTGACTGCCGTAAGAGACGATTAAATGGGGTCCCAGGGGCTCTGAACTTTAGAGCGTGGGTCGGCGACCACGGGGCCCTTAGCTGAGTCCTGGCATTGCTTACACTTACTTGTGACAGGCTCCTCACTTTCACCTGTCTTATCCGACCTCCCTTGGTCAAACCTTGTTCTTTTCCGATCCCGATGGTATTATGTATGGAGGCCTAGGGAGTCTTCCATTTTCACGCCTTTCGTGGCCCTTCTCTTCCTTTGGCCGATACCTTCATTTTTCGAAGTGTTGAATCCCTTCCATATTTCCCTCTGATTAGTGTTATATAGAGGATTGTTTCCTAGTTGTACTTCCTCTTAAAACAATAATCACCACCACTAACCTGTGCTAACCTTTTAATTTCTACGTAACTAATGCATCCTACATCTGCTCTAATCTGCTCGTCATATTCATACCTTCCTCTACACCTACCCTTCTTACCACTTCCACCTCGCTCAAAAACCAACTAAACAAGTCCTGGGTGTCTTAAGATGTGTCCTATCATTTTATCTCTTCTCTGGTCAAATTTAGCCAAATCTATCTGCGCTCACCAATTCGTTTCAGTATCTCTTCATTCGTGATTCGATCTATCCATTTCACCTTGAAGATTCTTCTGTAACACCATATTTCAGTACCTTCTATTCTCTTTCTTTCTGAGCTAGTTATCGTCCAAGTTTCACTCCCATACAATGCAACTTTCCAGACGAAAGTCTTCAGTTTCTAATTCCTATATCAAATTTGTTTTCTTAACAAAGGCCTTTTTTGCTTATGCCAGTCTGCATTCTAAGTAGTACAATCATTAAGTTCTGAGACTTGACGCCTGGATGATAGGCAACCGCACGACTCCGCATGTTGCACACAATGCCGTATTACACGGCGTACACCTACACAGAACCACATTCACCCTCAAAATAGTCGCCGTTTGCAGTTATGCACGTTTGCCAACTTTGGTATAGCTGCTGGAAGCACCGCTGAAAGGAAACGTCATGTTCCGTCCTGTCCTGATCCGACGTTTCTCAACCAGAATCATCGTCAGCACTACTGATGAAGTCACCACAAATCGTCATGCGATCATTACGTTGGTCTTGCGACAGGATTCGTGGCACACTGTACTAGGTAACACGAAATATGTTGAGGGCATCCGTCAGAATTTTGTACCATGGCTGACCCCTATTGCTGCTGCGAGATCGTCTACCGATTGCGAGCGTTTAGCACGCACAAACGTTGCAACTTCTTGGATCTTGCTTTCCGTTCGAACTGTTAGTGGCCGACCAGTACTCACATCATCTCTGAAACTGTCCCGTTCTTGCACAAAACGTCGATGCCACCTAAACACAACACTGCGACTCAACTCATCTTCACAGTAAACATGCTGCATCATTTCAAACGTTTCGGCAGCGGTTTTGCCTAATTTCTGGCAGAACTTGATGTTTGCCCATTGCTCAAACTATGACATGTCAAGGTCTGACTGGCGCATTCAAATCACCATCACAGCAACGACCGTACGTCTGCTTCCAGTGTATGCACTCAACTGTCTCCTTGCAGGGACGAGAGACGAACTTACATGGTACCATACTACGGCACCACCTATGCGCTATAGTGTACCACTGTGCCGTCATGCGGTCAGTCTCAGAACTTAGTGACTGTACTACGTAATTCTCCTTACTTCTACCATCGTTAGTTATTTTACTACCCAAGTAATAATATTCATCTACTTCCTTTAAGACTTCATTTCCTAATCTTATATTTCCTGCATCATCTGACTTCGGTCGACTATATTCCATTACTTTTGTTTTAGACTTATTTATTTTCATCTTGTACTCCTCGCCTAAGACTCTGTCTATACCATTCAGCAATTTCTCTAGATCTTCTGCAGTTTCAGATAAAATGCCAATATCAGCAGCAAATCTCAGGATTTTTATTTCCTCTCCTTGGATTGTGATTACTTTCCCAATTTCTTTTTAATTTACTTTACTGCCTATTCTATATAAATACTGAAAACGAGCGGTGACAAACTGCAACCTTACCTCACTCCTTTCCGGATTGCTGCTTCTTTTTCAAGGCTTTCTATTCTTATCACTGCAGTCTGATTTTGATATTGTAGATAATTCTTCATTCTCACTATCTGATGCCGATCACCTTCAGAATCTCAGTCTACAGAATCTCTTTACTCATACCATTCATACATTTAGAAAGCATAAATCCAATAATACTATTTTGCGAACCACACCACAAATCACTACAGGAGAAGATAATGTTTCTAATTTTCTGAGTGATGTTTTCTAGAAATTTATTCAATCGCTCTTTTGTATAGTTGAGTAGCCCTTACTTTTCATCGTTAGTCTTCCGTGATCTACTCACTCAAATTCATTCAATAAGTCAACACCGATATACTACATTTCAACTCGTTAAACTACGATTAACTTGATTTAACGTAATAATAACCACCACCAACGGTATTCGATCCTTAGTTGTCAGGGTGAAAAAACAAGAAACCACAGTGCTTACAACGCCTTTCTTATGAATATTGGTTTAGTATTATGCTAGGTAAAACATCACAGTCACACGGGCTACGAGTTTGTGGGCTTGAAAAAGCCAGTGTTTTATTAGATAAATGTCCGACTCGTTGGCTGAATGGTCAGCGTACTGGCCTTCGGTTTACATAGTCCCGGGTTCGATTCCCGGCTGGGTCGGGGATTTTAACCTTGATTGGTTAATTCCAATGGCTCGAGGGCTGGGTGTTTGTGCTGTCACCAACATCCCTGCAACTCACACGCCACACATAACACTAACCTACACCACAATAACACGCAGTCACCTACACATGGCAGATGCCACCAACCCTCATCGGAAGGTCTACCTTACAAGGGCTGCACTCGGCTAGAAATAGCCACACAAAATAAAAAATGAGATAAATGCAATACGGTTCCATAGAAATACAGGTAATAGGCTCAACGGTGGTGTTCTATTTTTAATTTCAAAACTAGTGGAGTTCTTAAGGCAGAAAGTGAACCTGGTCAGTGCTAGACAAACCACTGAAAAATTCAGGGAGTCGATCTTTAATATCGTGTAATGATGGAGTACATGAGTTTAAAAAGCAGCGAGAGCCGACATCAAAGACTTTTGTTTTGCTACTTGATTTAATTAGACAAGTTTTATTGTGTTTCAAACCCTTGAAAACTTTATCGACTTCAATTATTGCTGATGGGATGTAATTCATCTCCTCGAGATGAACAATTTAATTTTAACAGTAACTCCAGAACGTTTTTTAAAGAGTTCGTTGATCTTGTAAATTCCATGTTCCTAATGTCTAGTCGTTATGCGGAGCAACGATTACTAGAAGCATTTTACAAGACTCGTTACTCGAGTTTGGAACTTTTGATAGATGATTGTCACTAAGGGTTTACAACCTGACAAAAAGAAATATATTGAAGAGAAGTGTTCTATCGTGTTTTCTAGTTAAGTACAGAAACAAAAATAAGGTTCCTAGAAGGAAACCATAATTTAATTTCATCGATTGGAGATGTTAAAAACATTTAAGCAATTTTGGCTTTTTCAATCGTGAAATTACCAGCGTTTCGCCCCAGTGTAGCAGTGGGCTCATCAGTTGAATTGCTACACCTTTCTAAGACGCTGGCGGCTAATGCGCCCTTCAGACACCACTGCAAGACAAGGTGCATCCCACTGCTACACTGGGGCTAAACGCTTGTGATTTCACGATTGAAAAATCTTAAAGAGCTTAAATGTTTTTAAAGAAATAAAGTTCGCAATATCATTTCCATTAAG